>NC_135379.1:1824375-2432500 GCF_049243985.1 Paroedura picta
GGCTGCCCCCCCCCCCCCCCCGAGCAGGTTCTCCTGGCGTTTAATGACTAGGCTGAAGAGCATTCGTGATTAGATTTAATAAGCCGGGCTCTTCCTTCAAGGCCGATTTGCCCCCCTGACAGCATGGCCAGAGGAGCCAATAGACTGCAGAGGGAATGATTTCCCCAGGCATTTAGTAAGCACTCTTGATCACGGGAATATTTCTTTACACGGCAAGTGAGAAAAACGTGGAATTTGCTGCCAGAAGAAGTAGGAATGGCCACTGGCCCAGACTCCTTGAAGGGGAGATTGAGACAGACTGGAGGAGAAGGTTTTCGTTGGCTACTAGTCCTGGCTCCTGAAGGGAGCCTCCATGTTCAGAGGCAGTCACCCTCTGAATATAGATACCAGGGGCCAACATCAGGAAAAAGCTCTGGGCTCCATGCCCTGTTATTATTCCAGAGAAACTGGTTGGCCTTTGAGTGAGACAGGCTGCTGGATTGGATGGACCACTGGTCTGGTCCAGCAGGGCTTTTTGACGGTCTTACCAGGGGAAGGCCCCAGCCTCTGTGTCCAAGCTGGACCTCCAGAGGAATTGCTTGGCCACCATATCGTCCTTATCCAGCAGGGCTCTTCTTATATTCTTAGCCGGGGAAGATCTTGACCTCTATCTCCTGTGGAGCACCAGAGGAAGGGGTTGACCTCTGTGTGAGACCAGATGCTTGAGTTCCCAAGCATTTTTCTCCAGTTCAGCTGGCAGCCTTAACTACACCCCTCCTCCTCCTCCCATCCAGACTCCTCTTTGATTAAGGAATATGCGGTGCATTGAAATGATTCAGGGGGGTTGCATGCTGGGATAAGTCTCCCTTGTTGAATTTCTGCCCGCCACGGAAGTCTCCAAGGAGCTCTGCTGAGCCTGCGAATCTGACCGCCCTCTGCAGCGGCGTGGCTTGTCAGGTGGCCCCCAGAGCATATCCAGATCGACACACCCAAATGAAATGTGCTGGGCGCCCAATCAGGAAAATGCCAGCCAACCTTCACTGGTTAAAAGGCCAACAAAGCATTGACCAGGAATGGCTCGTTTCCCCCTCTCCCCTGGGAGCTGCCTGTCTGCTCAGAGTAGTAAAATCGCTGCCTGGCGTTGCTGGGGCCAGGGGTCCTGGGGGGCTTCAAACCTTTTCAACATGCCGGTGACAAGCCGTTTACTTGCTGGCCTCGGATCCTGCAATTGCCTCTGTGGCGCCCGTGTCAAAATCCCTTCCCCTTTCGAACCTCGTCTGGCATACTATAAAACGGAAGGCTGTCGAGATGCTCCGGGCGTCTTCTGTCCGCATCTGAATTCACCCGTGATCGACTTTCTGCCTCGGGAGCCAACTGAATTATAGGCCCTTTCCCCGCCTGGCTTGGTCATGCCTCCTCAAGGCCACAACGCTCCTTCCCATCGCAGACAGTTCAGGGAGCCTGCGATGGGAACATGCACTCCTCCCCCATTGCCAGCTCCTGGCTGGGGAATTCCAGGAGATTTTGGGGTGGGTAGAGCCCGGAGAACGGATCGGGAGAAGCTGGACTAAAAAATTCAAGCAGGGGTTAGAACTGCGGCCCGGATGAAAACGTGCCGGAAGGGAGGGGTGGCGGTTCTACCTTGTTTTTATCGATCGTTGTTCCTTTTGTGGTTCACAGAGAAGTCCAACAACAAAGTTCCAACTCTGTATGGGAAGAGAAAGGGCCACTTATCGGTATGTGACGGGCCACCACTCGGAGTCAGGGCTGGACTTATTGGGATATAAGGTGAACAGAGCAGAGTTTTGCCCAGTCACAGAAGCAGGATACGGAGGGCCATAAATAAATCTCCCAAGGGGTATTCTGCAATATTGGTAAACTTACAGTTGTTGAGGTTGATCCAGTTCATGTTTAGGTTGCAGCTGAAAGGAGAGGGAGGAGCCTGATCTAAAAAAGTACTTTCCCAATCACAAGTGGCCAGCTGGTCCTGCATCATGTGTGCGGGGGTTTCAGGGGCATCATCTCTACCGGAGAGGCCTGCAGAGACCTGTGTCTCCGTGGAAGGCCAGGTGCAGAGAGCGAGAGGACCAAGAGGGAGAGGGAAGGGGGTGGAGGGCAGCTCCCAGGTGAAGACAAAGAGAGGCCTCCCAGCTGGAGGTTGGCAACCCCAATTCTGCAGTTTGTGCACCATAGTTTGAATATGCCTCATCCCCATTTCCCACCAAGCAAAACTGAATCCTGTCATTTGTGCATATCATGAAGGAAAGGAGTCTGGTGTTTTCCTTGTTTTCCTTCTCCCGTTTTGCCATTTTGGGCTCCACAGGGTCGCTTGTTCTGCTTCTAAGAGTCTGGGGGGGGGGGGAGGAGAGATGGGGTGGACTGCCTGCCTGCCCCCCTGACACTCCCACCCCTTCCTGTGGGAACCGGAGATTAATGCGCAGGCTGTGCGTGCTTGCATTCGGAAACGGCGACAGTTCCCCATTAAGAAGTCAAAAACATTTGGTCGACACCTTGCAGGCGAGCGGCAGAGACAGCTGAGGACGCTTTGCCTTCTTTGGTCAGAGGCCTTGGGGCACATTCTTCCCAACAGAAAAGGAAAACTGGCCGGGCCGTTGCAATGCAAAGCAAAACAAGCCTGGACTATAGAAAAGGGGTGTGTGTGTTGGGGGGGGAGGGCTCTGTCATGTTCCTCCCTGACAATTATAGCCCAGAGGGGTCCTGTAAAGCATCCAGGAAGGCCGGAGAGTCATTCTTTAGACAGCAGGCAGAGCCAGCGTCCAGGAGCTCCTCTGGCCCACTTGCAGTTCCTTGGTCAAGGGCAAGGGCCGGCCCACGTAGAGAGAAAGACAGAAGTCTAACCTAGAAATGACCAGCTCATGGACCGCTGTGGCTGGGTGCTCCGGGGCCAGGCAGGGTGCTGATAGCTTGGCTCGGAGAGGATGGAAGAACACCAGCCGTGCTGCTCTCTTGATCAGCGCCTCAATCACGAAGGAGGGGTCAAGGGTCACACCCAGATTCCTGCCTTTGTGGACAGCCACACGCGGAGCACTGTCCAGCCGGGGCAATCTCACTCCCTCATCCGCATCCAGCCAGCCGCATGACCTCTGCCTCCGAAGGCTTGAATTCCAGGCGACTCTGCTTGACTCGTTCCGTCGTGGCTTCCGGGCAGCTGGCAAGGGACCCCCTGGGCAGCCTGGGTGGCCGTTCATCAGGAGGCAGAGCTGGGGGTCATCAGCATATCGATGACATCTCCGTCCAGATTCTCAGACTAGCCGGGCAAGAGGGCGCACAAAGACGTTAAGCGAGGTCGGGGAGAGAACCGTGCCCTGGGGCACTCCACAAGGGATGAGCTCTTCCCAGTTGCAACCCTCGGTCCGTATCCCTGAAGGAAGGAGATCAGCCATGTAAGGCTGTCATCTGTTTCCTTCTGCTGCCAAGGCAGTGAGCCAAGAAGCTCGTGGTCGTCTCAGCAGAACGCTGTCAGATCTGGGTTGGGGCATTTTGGGGGTGGAGCCTGAGAAGTTTGGGGTTTGGGGAATGGATTATGATGCCAATAGAGTCCTCCTTCCGAAGTAGCCATCTTCTCCCAGTGCAATGAGCTCGATCCCTTGGAAGTCACTCGTAATCTTGGGAATCTCCAGCCCTGACCTGGAGGTTGGCAACCTTAATTTCAGCTGTGAATGGCTGAGCTTCCTGTCTGTTATGTGGGAAAGGGGTCTTTTCCCTCAGAGAGCCAGCTTGGTGCAGCGATAAAGAGCGGCAGCCTCTAATCTGAGCCTTCGGGGAGGGCGGTATATAAATCTAAATAAATAAAATAATCGGGTGAGCCGGCTTGGATTCCCTGCTCCTCCACGTGCAGCCAGCTGGGTGACTTTGGGCCAGCCGAAGTCCTGATAGAGTTGTTCTCACAGAGCAGTCCTGCTGGAACTCTCTCAGTGCTACCTGCCTCATGGGATGTCCGCTTTGGGGAGAGGAAGGGAAGGTGATGGGAAGCCACTTTGAGACTCTGTCGGGCAGGGAAAAGCCGGGATTAAAAACAAACCAGTTCTTCTTCTACATGTTCATCCATGTTATAGGACCTTAAGACCGGCAGCCAGCAGGGACCGTGTGGTGTCTTTGCATGGGGGGCGGGGGGCATTTTCTGTCCTTAGATTCACCCCTCTGCTCATACAGTCACTAGGACTGCAAATTAGGCCTGATGTTTAACAACATGTTTTCTCTATAAAGACCTTGCAAGAAGAATTGTTGTTCTTAAGACGGTAAACGCTCCTCGTTCTTGGGAAGAAAAAGAAACCCACATTTGAATTATTAATCACCACGCACATTAAATGCGTGAATGGGGGGGGGATGTATTCATTAGTAGCAGGCATGAGTTAGAGGGTTTTTTTGGGAGGGGGGAATCAAAAAGAGAATCTGGCCTGTGGAAGATCAAATGAGGATTGGAAAAGATTTGGAAGAGCACTTCAAAAGCCCTGATTCTGCTGTTGCATTTAACGAAAAGCCTCTTCAAGTCACAATTTCAGTGGCATCTGCTTCCGCGAACGCGTGCATAACTTTGCAGAAATGCATAATGCATCACTGCAGAAGTGTTCCAAGAGAGAGAGAGGAAAAGCGGGAGAAACTCTTTCACGTCCTGTCAAGGTGACAGAGCTTTACATATTTATCTTATGGCCCTCGCATTGTTCCGGGAGGCTGTCTTGAAGATGCCACGCGGCATTCGGTCCTGGAATCGAGCGACGTGTCAGCTGCTAAATGAAGCAGATCTCTCAAATTGGGGAGGGGACCCGTTCTCCACTAGGTCCGTAAGGTTTCTCAAAGTGCAGAACATTGTCCCGTTCTGACACGAGTTTTTCCCTTCCGTTTTCTTAAAGGCAAGGACGGAGCTAAGGTTCCCGGGCTGAGCGAAGCCAAAAAGACCGAACAGTGACAGGCAGGGACTGTGAGCTTCATCTTTCTAACAAAGGCAAGCCTGATGGTGGGCTAGGCCAGCCTGGGAGGGAACAGCAGCTCTTTTTGAAGGGAAAACTGACCTCCAAGCGGGGAAGGATGGTGTTCGTGGAGGGGAGGGACCTTAGCAGCAAGAACAGTTGTGGAATCCACCCCCCAAAGCAGCCGTTTCCCCCAGGGGAACCGATCTCCGTCACCCGGAGAGCCGTACCCGTGTGAGGTCTCCAGTCCTTACCTGGAGGCTGGCAACCCTGACCTCAAGGCCTCCTGGAAGGAGATGTTACAGAGCTCTCCCCGCTGTCTCCGCTCCGCTCCGCTCCCCCACCGCCCCGTCTCTCAGCTCTCGACCTGTAAATATCCTATTAATTATTATTAATGGGCCGAGGGCCCAGGGAAGGCATTCTCCGATCGCAGGCGGCTTCCCTTCGCTGCTGGAAACGTCTTTACTCCTCAGGGGGGGAAAAGGCTTTCCTTGTGGCGACCGAGCAATTATGCGACGTTTGCGGCTTTGCCGGCGTGGATAATTTTTGATGGACGAGGCCCGCTGGCATTTGCTCCAATGGTGGGTTGTTTGGATTGTAACAGGCTTTGATTCATTGGAGCCAAAATATATTTATTTTCGTTTTCCTTGGCCCCTCCTTCCCCCACACCCTGTCCTCGCTCGGCTGGCCCCCTCTTCTCTCTTGGCTCCATTGGGGACGGGGGCAGAGGTGCAGCTGCCGCAAGCTGACTTGCATGTCACTTGGAGCGGCCAGCCGCCGGCCACTGGCTTACCTGCCCGCCGGAGGACCAGCTGGCCAAGGTGAGAAGCGGATACTTCCCCTGGCAGATCCGGAGATTCTCCCCATCTGGGATGTCTCAAAGCAAGTGGCCGCCATTTTCTTCTTGGTTCTGCATCAATGCTCCAATGTGGATGGACCAAAGGCTCCTTTCCACTGAGAGTTTTTAAAAGGTGGGATTTGCTGCCGGAGGAGGTTCTGGTGGCCACAGGAATAAGCAGCTTTCAAAGGGGATTTGATAAATGCATTGAGGCTAAGGGAACTTCCCCATCCAGAGGTGCTAAACCTCTGCATTCCAGACCTAGGAGCCGATGTCAGGGGGAGGCCTCAGCCTCCCTGCCCTGTTGTTGACCCTCCAGAGAAATTGGTTGGCCACCGTGATTAGACGGGCCACTGGTCTGATCCAGCAGGGCTCTTCTTAGAATCTCATCAGGGGAAGATCTCAGCCTCTCTTGCTGGCCTTTCAGAGGAACAGGTTGGCCACTTTGTGTGGCAGGAGGCTGGACTAGATGGACCTTCACTGGTCCGATCCAGTTCCAGAGGGCCTGCAAGACAGAGGTGCTCTGCTAGGCCTATGGTTGAGGGCAGGAATTAATACCACACTCGAGAACCCACCTAACCTCCACTGGTTAAACATTAACTAACCCTCAGTTGTCTACAATTCTAAGGTGGGCCTCTGTTCCACTTAATATTTCTGGTAAGGCCTTGGAGGAAGAGCTGGTCTCATGGCTTAAGTGCCACAGTGCTTAACACCCACTGAGGATGGCTGTCCCGCCCCTGAGTGCCTCCTCCACCAACTGGATTGCCTGTCTGTCCAGCAGCCAGCCAATCGCATTCTGTCCCCCACCCCTGACCATCCCCTCCTCCTTCCACTTCCCTCCGAGGCTCGGAGGCTGCAGATCCCTGCCGCATGAGAGCTGCCCCAGCTGGTGAGTTCCCTAACAGCTGCCTGCAGCCTTCTCAGGTCCTGGGGAGAGTGGGAGGCCATCCACAGAGTTCTTCCACCCCAATCCCAATCTAGCGCCCGTTGTATTCCTGAATTCCTTTTGGCCCCTAGTTTTTAATAATGAATGTAAAACTGAATTTTAAATAGTCTATACATTGCATTATGCGGTTTTATCTGATGTTACCTGCCCTGAGCCTATTGAGAAGGGCGGGCTATAAGAATAAATTTAGTATGCTTATTTTTGGAAGGACGCTGGATGAGGTGGACGATTGGTCGAGTTCAGCAGGGCTCTCCTCATGTTCTTAGGAGCTGGGGGGTGTGAGACGAGACTGGCTGGATTGTGCCTGTCTGGAACATTATGCAGATGTTTTAGTGAGTGCGTTTTGTTGCGCTCCCCCTGCCTTTTCACACACCAAGCCTCTCCCCCACCTGCCCTCTGCTCATCCACACCTGACCTGGCCAACGTGTGTGCCAACCCCGAATTATAAACGACCTGGTAACAGACTGAAGTGAAAGAGGGCAGGAAGGGGAATGCAGAAGCCCCCACGTTTTGCCCAGGGGGACGCGGCTTGGCTGTCGCGGGTGTTATTTTTTCTAGCTCCTCGACACCCACCAGGCCCCTTCTCTGATGGGCAAATACGGAGAGTTCCTTTCCCTTTCCACCCTGAAGAAGGAAGCTGTTTTCTCAGGGATGATTTATCAGCTGGGGCTCGTGGAACGTTTGTCTCTCCAGCGCACCGGAGGAGTTTCGAGGTGGCTGCAGAAACAGGGGAAGAGCAAATAACAAACCGAAGACGTGGCGTTCCGGAGTCTTGTGCTGAATGGGAGTTTTGTTCGGGAGAAGGGACAGAATGGCGAGTGACAGTGGCGAGGCGGCCACGGGGGGGGGGGGACATGCGTGGAGGAAGGTGAGGTGTAAGTCACAAATCAGCCCATGCTCAGGCCTCACTGGCGGCTGTCAAGGAATGTTTTATGGCCTCTTTCGCATCTGCAGGGCCCTTTCTCAAAGAGTTTCATGAGCTTATTCCCAGGCACGTTGCAGATAAAACTGCTGCACCCTGTTAGTGACAGGTCGCCTTAGACTCTTATTTATTTATTTTCTTCCTTTATATCCCATTTTCCTCCCCAATGGCATTCCAGAGCAACTTACATTGTTCTCTTTGGTGTCACGGTTAAGAGAGGTGGCCTCTAATCTGAAGAGCTGAGTTTGATTCTCCACTCCTCCACATGCAGCCAGCTGGGTGACCTTGATCCAGTCACAGTCCTTCTAGAGCTGTTCTCACAGAGCAGTTCTATCAGAGCTCTCTCAGCCGCCCCTACCTCACAGGGTGTCTGTTGTGGGGAGAGGAAGGGAAAGGTGTTTGTAAGCTGCTTTGAGACTCCTGTGGGGAGTAAAAAGCGGGAAACAAAAAACCTGATCTTCTTCTTTCCAGTAACAATATTATTATTGTAAATATAATTTTATAAATCATGTGGTTTATTATTTTATTTATTTTATTCTATTTTGGTTTTTTGTTTTGTTATTTGTTCATTTTTATGTTTTTCCGTCTCTTGATCCAACCACGTTTATATTTATTTTATCATCAATAGTATTATTTATTTTTTATTTTTATTTATTGTTGGATTTTTAGCCCTCCACTCTTGCAAGCAAAATAATATTGCAAATATTATTTTATAACAATATTATTTCATTATTATAGATACTATATTCTATTATTAAACATGAACAAAGGGGCATGCTAAAATCATGCAATCACAAGTTTGCATTCCTTTTTTAAAGAAAGGCAGATATTCCTGACTTGCTTCTCAAGACATTTCTCCTCCTTTGTTTCTCAGGGGAAACCCATTTTAGCAATTTTAAAACCATCGGAAAAACACATAAAAGCAGCGTCGGAAGAAAAATGGAAATAAATCTAGGGCAAACAAGCTCAGATCAAATGGAATAGCGAGGGAGCCTTTATTTCGGGGGGCTTTGGTGCGCTCTCCTTCATCACAAATGCTAACAGGACAACTAGTAAATAATAAAAGATACAACCAGTTTCCTTAGATGTAGACCGAATTTTCTGCCATCAAAGACACAGCATGTTCTTATTTTTCTCCCTAATCCTAAACACATGAAGTCCTAATTCACCTAAGGACAGCACATGCCCCCCCCCCACCCCCAGAAGAATTTAAAAACCTTGAAATGAAAACTCTTGGAATGAAAATCTTTTGTGTCTGAAGATTCAGCCAGATGAGAGAAAGATCACACAAATAGAAATTGCGGCCTCCGTCCGCCTCAGGCCTGCGTGTCCTTCAACTTCCGCTCGGTTTTGCTGTTTGAAACTCCCTTTTAACATTTCAAAGGGGAAAAACACATCTATAAATTATCACAGGGTGAAGCATCCAGTTAGGAACAGCTGGCCTGAGTGGTGGTCGAAGGGTTAAACCCTTCTTGGGCCAAACTGAGGCTTCAGGATTTATGGACAGAATGAGACACAGGATCTTTGTTTTAAGTTGATCACTGTAGTGCTAAGTTGATCACTGTAGTGCTAAACCAATCTAGCAGTTTAGTGCTATAGCAGCACGACCGAGATGCCTTGACTCAGGGCCACAAGAGCGCTGAAGTTTTATATTGGTTTAGTGCTATAGAGCTCAAATTAGAACATTAAAAAAAAAAGTCAGCAGAACATCCCACAGGGTGAGGAAAAATGCGGCATTGTAAGAAATGCCCTGGACATCTGAAACAGCAAATCACAGGGATTCAGAAGCACAATTAAGGTGGAAAATGGAAGAAAAGTTGTTTCACTCAGTAGCAGCTCAACTACGCTTGGCTAACCTGATGCAAGTGGGATTGCATCAATAGGTAAATAAATCCCACTAGCCGCCTGTCACTAAAATGGGCCGATCTGGAATGTCAGAAAAATTCCATTAGCAACCAGTTGCTAAAAGGCAATACAAAGGCAGTTTGAAAATTGCTATAAGAATGATGGATGAAAAGATGACAGGCTGTCAAAGTAACTGAATTAGCTAAATTGATTAGGGCTGGGAAAGGGAGGCAGGGATGATTTTACAAAGTGAACTTTGTATCGCATCTTGGAATCAATGCTTCTTTTTCTGAAGGCGAAAGATTTATTTAAAAAATACTTTTTCATTATAGGAAAGAGTTGCATTTAAAAACGTTACTTACAGTGAAATTAAAAGCAAATGTTGAGGGTTTTCTCATCAAGAGAAAGATCCAAAAAAAGCACAAATAAAATTAAACGATCTTGTGGAAAAATGCAGTACCAAGTATATAAGAGAAGAAACTCCTACAGGGGGCAGCGTAAAACCAGACAAATTTTGATGTGGGCATTACTTTTTCCCCGTCTTCAAAATGTCTTCTCTTTGTTTTGTCCCCAGAATGCAATTCTTGTTTGGCAGGTTTTTAATATGCAAAGGGGGAAACTGTATCGAGAAAAGAAATAACTTTGTAAAGTGGGAGAGGAGAGAGATAGTCCTAGCAGTCTAACTGACTAACTATTGTTCTAGAGGCAATCAGGGAGGAAGTGTGCTGAAAGGAGCAGGAAGCCTCCAGCTGAGCCAATCAGGACAGAGGAGGAGATGATTTTAAAAATGCCAGGAATCTCCTGATCTGAATATGCTAATTACACTTCTCTCCCTGATGCGCTCTGCAAGGTATTCTTCGTATGCTGTTGAACAGGGGTAGTCAAACTGTGGCCCTCCAGATGTCCATGGACTACAATTCCCATGCTACAACTACCATGCTGTTGAACCATGCCCAGGACAGATCTTTCAGGTTCCTTGCTTCTTCTCGTGTGCATTTTCTTTGCTTAGTCCTCCCACCAAACATGTAAGTAAGATTTAATTTAAAAAAAAATCTGCAACCCCCAAACAGAAAAGTTTTCTCGGTATCATGTCCATACACAATTGTTATATATGCATGATGTTCAAATAAGGTTACAATGTCCTGGGTCTGCTGGATCACAGCAGATGGGCATTTATCTCTCCAGGCTGGCAATATGAGTCTTTGACCATCACTTCACATCCAGCAGGAGACAGGCAAAGAGTTTAAAACCACACAAGCACCCTCAAAGATCAATGAATATTCTAGCACAAGAACAAATTTAGAGTCCAGTGGCACCTTTAAGACCAACCAAGTTTTATACAAGGTATGCACTGTCGTGGACTCTAAATTTGTTCTTCTGCTTCAGACCAACACGGCTACCCCCTTGAACCTGTATACTAGCAAAAAATTGATACGCATAAGAGTAATCTAGGGAAGTTTGCATGCACATGAAAGATTCTACCCGGGATGAAGCTTTGACGATCATAAGGGTGCCCCTGGACTCAAAACTTCATCCTATTGCCTCTATCTTCCTCCCCAAAAGACAGACTAACAGGACAGGCTTGAAGCATATATTTAAGAGACTCATCATGTGAGTTATGACACCAGTTTCAACAATTAGACACTTTACTTAGTCCTTTACTGAAAGGGCATTGTGGCATCCAATGTATCCTAAACATAAGCTAAGATGTTTAATTATCTTGCCATTTTAGTTCCTAACCAAATTGTTGGTTTTTTAAATTGGCTACACTTGCTTGCATGCAAAACACTGATTCCTCTAATTGGTGTGACATTTCTAGGGGTGTGTATGTTTAATGTTGTCATGTGGTTAACCCTGATTGGCTGGGATGACGGTGTGCCATAATCCCTGATTGGCTGGGAAGAATGGAAAAAGTTGTCTGACTTTTAAAATAATGATGTTGTAGAAAAGATTAGGGAAGGATCAAGATGCAGAAAAGCAGCAGACTTCCGGAAGAAGTTCCTGACAGTCAGAGCGGTTCCTCGGTGGAACAGGCTTCCTCAGGAGGTGGTGGGTTCTCTATCTTTGTAGATTTTTAAAAAGAGGCTGGATTAACTTCTGACAGAGAGGCTGATTCTGCCAGCAAACGCTCATGGAAATTGTAGTCCATGGAGGACCACAGGTTGACTACCCCTGCTCTAAAGTAATTTTCCACCATCACAAGACCTCTGCATGGAATTGCCTGCTGGGAGGGCCAGGGCTCCCAGCTTTCCTTCCAAATTCTCAGGCCTTAGCTCTGTGTCTCCTGCTGCCCAATGCCTGGTTGCTGCAAGGACAGTTTTGTTTATTATTATTTATTTTTATACTTGTATACCACTGCTCACAAATGTCTCGCTGCCTGGTGTGTCCTTGGAGTATTAGCCAATTGCCAACTGCCAGCCTTCCCCCTCCTGGAGCTCCTTGTACGGTAGCATGCCTGACATGGTGGAGGTCTATGGTGTCCACAGAACCACTATCCCCATCCAAAGTGATACAATATTTATTAAAAAGAAAATGTTGACACCACCTTGAGCAAGGGTAAAATGGGTAAAACACATTTCCTCTGCCCCTCGCTCTATACATCGCCCATCAGATGTTAAATGGGAGGAAAGGGAAGGTGACGGTAAGCCGCTTTGAGCCTCCTTCAGGTAGGGGAAAGCGGCATATAAGAACCAACTCTTCTTCTTCTTCTAAAATATAGGACAGGGTCCTTAGCTTAGGAGGCTACACATCTCTACAGAATTTCCATTATCCTGAAGCTTCCTTCAGCTGTCCTGGCCAACACAGGGCTCTTGGCCACCTCCTCCAGACCTCAGTTAATAGTTCTGTCTGCTCTGATGGACTCAGCATAAAACATCTCTTTGTCCTTACTCCCCTTAGTTTTATCACCTCTCTTTCTCCCCCTCACTGACCAGCTCAGGCCAGGTCAAAGAGGCTTTTTTCTGGAGATATCCATGAATGTGGTTCCTGGAGACTCTTTTGTATGTTCATTTCTCCAAATTTATGTTCCCTGACTGGAGAAGGGGTAGAGCTTGACCCATCCATCACTTGTCCTGCTACATCTATTAGCCTTTGCATGAAGGAGGGCTGAAGTGCATTTGGAAAGCAACTGAATTGACTTCCTCCCTCCTGGGCCTTGACTGTGCTCTGCCCTGGGGGGGGGGGAGGGCAACTTTTAAAACTCAGAGAGGAGGTTTTGCTCAAATCAAACCTCCAAAGAGAAAAGACTTTTCTTCACAGCTCCCCTCCCCATTCTGTCAAGCAAATAAGTTGATTCCTGGCCAATTTAGCATATTTCTATTGTTCTCTGTTAGTGTGACATGAGAGTAATCTGTACAATTATTTGCATGTGTTGGTCTCTTGCACATAATTATTTGGACAAGTTTAGGGAATTTCTATTGAACTCTTTGCACTGCTGCATTTTAATAGGCACACTTCTATTTTATGGGCCGTGTTTATTTCGTCAAGTTAACGGTTTATGGCATCAGTGCAGGATGTTGCTGTGTACGGGTTAATCATTGAAGCAGCTTATAGTGGGAAAACAATGATATTGACTGACGTCTGAAACCAAAGAACTGTGCATTTCCCATTCAAATCAACATTCAGGGCCTTTCTGGCCCTCTCACACCTAATCCCCGCCCCTAAGTCATTCGTGACTCTGTAGGAAAATTTTTTCCAGCACGAGGGTTTCTTGCCAGCCAAACTGACAGCTTGCCTCTCCCAGAGGCTCGACTGCCAGCATGTTCAGCCCGACTTCCTGAGAAAGTGGAATGTTGGTGAACGTTCCGTGCCATCAGATCGGGTCAGGCTTTGCTGGCCTGATAAAAATATAGATTCACTTATTTGTTTTGCTGGGGGCGTCAGCGAAGGAGGGGAGGCTGAGGCATGGGAGTACACTTGTGGGTATCCTGTGGGATTGGGGCACAGATGTACAAATGCCTTGCCTTCGTCTCCTGCCGCTTGACAAGCTAGACCACGGGTAGTCAAATTGTGGCCCTCCAGATGTCCATGGACTACAATTCCCAGAAGCCCCTGCCAGCGAATGCTGGCAGGGGCTTCTGGGAATTGTAGTCCATGGACATCTGGAGGGCCGCAGTTTGACTACCCCTGAGCTAGACAGACCATGAGCGAGGTATCAGAAATTACTGAGGAGCTGTTGCTACCAAGTTCTGACACCTGCGTAACCAGAGGTGTCACACAGCAGCTGGCTCTGTCAGAATTGGAGAAGAAGACACTTGTGCCAGGAAGCATATTTACCAGCCTTTCTTGAGAATAATATACGACTCTGTTTATTTACACAATATGGTTCCAATTCCCGGGCAATTTAATTTCTTTTTTTCCTGCTCTCCCTGGCTCTTTGATCATCAGCTTGGGGATTCGGCTGCCGACCGGGCTGCTGATTGCCCACTGTGGGCATTGATCTCTTTTATTGATCGCTGTGAGTGATCCGGGCCCTTGGTTT
Organism: Paroedura picta; assembly: GCF_049243985.1. Classification (NCBI taxonomy): domain Eukaryota; kingdom Metazoa; phylum Chordata; class Lepidosauria; order Squamata; family Gekkonidae; genus Paroedura; species Paroedura picta. The sequence goes on from NC_135379.1 coordinate 1,838,314, forward strand.
GATGAGGAAGGATTTATAAATGCCCTGGCTCTTGTGGCATTTGTCAGACCTTCGTTGGCTTTCTCAGGGAACACGCTCGGCATCAGCAGTGAAAACAGTTTATTGAGGCAGCCACGCAAAACTCATGAGTATTCTTGCTAAAACTGACCTGCTAGGCACGACACCGATCAATATAACCCCAGAAACATCACCCCAGTGACAACAGGCAGGCTTCCCCCTGTTCCCAGAAAAAGCAGGCAGGCTAATCCTAGTCCAGTCAGTCGGTTAGACAGATTCTTTTTCTTCTCATCTTTACAAAGTTGTTTTCTCAATGAAGCCATTTGCTCTCGAGGCAGCTGGTGCTCCGCACCTCCTTCACCTGTTTAAACTCTGCCGATCAGTAAGATCCTTTGGCGTCTCGTTGGGATGAAAGTGGGGTGGAAAATGAGTGAATAAATAATCAGAACTAGTTCTGCCCGGGGTGGGAGGGTTCCCTCACACGACCACTGCTTTGGGTAACAGAGCAAGGATGGGATAAAGATCTGGCAGAGAGACTGGACGTTGCACACAGATACAAACGCTGCGCCGGTTCTCCAGCTTCTCTATGGGGCTCTGTCTTTGCTCGGGATGCCTTGGCTGGTCTCACGCCGTGAGGTTTTGCTCCAGATTCAAGAGTTTCCCACCCTCAGTGGACTTATGCTAATTTGTCCCACGGCTTCATGGCTCAGATGGCCGTGTTCCTGAGGGCCAGGACATTTCTAAGGCCCACTTCCTGCGTGAACCCCCGTGGGGCTTCATTAAAAGGCCTGGGCCGGGCCCAGCCATTCCACCTCTGCCTCGGTTGCAGCGCGGTGTCTGGCCTTTTTCTAGAGAGCCTTTCCATGACTGAACCGCCTCATATTAAAAGATGGTCCCTTTATCCAGTATCTCTTGGCATTCAGCTGCGATCTGAGCCATGAATGGAGCTTTTCTTCCTGGGGATGCATGAATATGAATTTGGCTTTAAAAATGTACTCCTCTGCGGATTCCTCAGCACATCGGGATCTGTTCCTCCAGCTGTGGATTTAGGATGCCCTTTGCCACCTGCCACAGAGTTGATGGAGCCAAGGTGGGGCCTGGAATTGCTCTGGAATTGAAACGGATCTCCAGAGGACGGCAATCTCGGATGGCCAGTTCCCAGGTGGGAATGGGGGATCCCCAGGTTTGGAGACAACGGCTTCGGGTCCACCCCTCAGAGCAACCATTTTCTCCAGAGGAACGGCCCTCTGTCATTTGGAGAGCGGTAGCAATTTGGGGAGATCGACCTCCGGGTGGATTCAGCATCCTGGTAGGAAGTCATGGTAGCCTTGGGGGCCCTGCGGACATTCACCGAGGGCCCGGGGACTCCCATGCTTTTTCAGTGCGCACTGCAGATTGTATCAATGTTTTTAATTTTTATCATGTGCACCTGATTGTAATCAAGGTTTGCATATTTGAGCAGAAACCTTTTCCTGCAGCTCAGCCTTTGCTAACTAGAATGGTTCTTATAACGTTACTCCAAGTTCGGTGGCTCTTGATATTTAAAGGGTCCTTGGACGCGGTGAGAAGTCCTGCCCTTTAAAACAGGGGTAGTCAACCTGTGGTCCTCCAGATGTCCATGGACTACAATTCCCATGAGCCCCTGCCAGCATTTGCACAGCAAATGCTGGCAGGGGCTCATGGGAATTGTAGTCCATGGACATCTGGAGGACCACAGGTTGACTACCCTTGTCCTACATGACAGGCAAATTCCACATCTGGACATCTGGAGGACCACAGGTTGACTACCCCTGCTTTAAAACATGTTTTCATCACTGTTTTGAATTTTAAAAAATCATGAAGAGAAACAGTTCAAAGGTAAGCGTGAGTCTTCCCCCCCCCTTTTATTTTTTTGACCTTTGTTCACATTTCCCCGGAGGATGCTCAGTGCAGAATAAGTAGAGGTTATGAACATACTAGAATATTTTTCTTTCCACGGCACCATTGTCTTCGTTGCAACATGCAAGATCTGCAGGGTTCAAGACTGTGCTGAATAAAAAGAGTATCCTGCAGGGGGCATCAGAGAATAAGTATATTTAGCATAGTCAGAATAGGAACCTCTGGGAATTTTTCCAATTCTCCCATCCCCCCCCCCCCCCGCAATGTCCTAATTGGCTCTTTGGGGGCTTCCTGCGCTTTTGAACACACTTCCTCCCTGCTTGCCTCCAGAACAGTTATTCAATAGAAGAATGACTGCAGAAAACAGCTAGCCTGTTAGGTCTCCCTCCTTCTTACACAAAGTTCTTTCTCTTCATAACCATCCTGTTTTATTCTGTTAAGAAGCTTGTTGCTTCACCCTCCTCAGATATTTAAACTCTGCCAAGAGTCTTTCCCCTTCATCTCCTTGTTCCTTGCCTTTATTTCGGCACCATCTGGAGGCTGCAGGATCGGAACGCGGTTCCCAAGTGCAGTCTGCCCGGCCTTCTCCCAGAGCTGAGGGCCGTTTCCCAGATGCTTGAGGAGCCTTGTCTAACATGGCCATTCTTGGCTCGGCGGTGTTGGCAGAGAGGCCGCATTCTGTTCCCCTATCTTCCCGGGCAGGACTTCCAAGGTGAAGTCCAGTCCAAGCAGGAAGCGTGGTGGTTTGAAGCCAGAAAGGAGTCCAGTCAGTCGAAAGTAAACAGGGCCGTTGCACAGCCAGCCGGCTTCGTTCCTAGCAGGCTGTCCTCCGAACACTTGATCATCTCACACCCCTTGGACAGCCGGTAAACATTTCCGTGAAATGGAGCGAAAGGGAACTTGCGGGGAGGAAGAGTCCCTCTTGGAGACGTGGGAATCGAACCCTCGTGGCTGTTTTGGGGCCAGTGATTGCAAAGAGGGGCCTTTTTCTGGGGATGCCAGCCCACACCGGTTTCCCTGGAGAAAATGGCCGTTTAGGAAGGTGGACTGGATGGCATTGAAGTCCCTCCCCTTCCCAGACCCCACCCTCTGCAGGCTCCACCCCCAAAGGCTCCAGGTTTTTCCCACCCTGGAGCTGGCAACACGACCTTTTCCAGATGTGGTCAAGAAGAAGAGCTGTTTTTTTATACTCTGCTTTTCGCTGCCCGAAGGCATCTCAAAGTGGCTTCCCATCGCCTTCCCTTCCTCTCCCCACAGCAGATGCCCCGTGAGGGAGGTGGGGCTGAGAGAGCTCTGAGAGAACTGTGACATGTCACCCAGCTGGCTGCATGTGGAGGAGGAGCAGGGAATCGAACCTGTTTCTCCAGACGAGAGTCCACTGCTCTTCAGCACAACATCTCACTTGTTTTCAAGGTGAAATGCATGAGTGGAATTTGCCTGTCTTGTAGGACAGGGGTAGTCAACCTGTGGCTCTCCAGATGTCCATGGACTACGATTCCCATGAGCCCCTGCCAGCGTTAGCTGGCAGGGGCTCATGGGAATTGTAGTCCATGGACATCTGGAGGGCCACAGGTTGACTACCCCTGTTGTAGGACACTCTGGTTGTTTCTCCCTGTTGAGCAGGCCGTTGACTTGGTAATCCTTGGGCTGGGTTAGATACTGCCCAGCCTTGACAAGGGTGTTCCAGTGCTCAAGGCGGGTTCCACCCTCAAAAATGTATACCAGGATAAAGCATTAAAACATTCCAATTTTTGCCGGTCCTGCCTTCTACTAAGTCCCAGATGGCGGAGATTTGGCAGGAGCAGCAGATCTCCCATCTCCTCTCCTTTCTCCCCTAGCGGTGAGGCTGGCTACTTCGGTGGGTGTTTGATTTCGCTCTATGATTTCTCTCCCAATTTCTTTCCTTCCACTGATGCACATTTTCTTTTTTGGAAAAGTTGCTAATTTTAAGGGGCAAAATTTGGCACGAGAGCTGAGAGACTGGTGCCAAAACAGACGCATGGGTATATTTCTCAGGCAGGAGAAATGCAATCTAAAACAAGGTCTTTGAATCAGACCGGGCAGCTTTCAAATGCGATGCATGTGGACTCCAGCGTGCAGCTAATTCTCAGACTGAATTTTGGAGGTCAGCAACTCCTAAAGAGAGAGAGAGAGAGAGAGAGAGAGAGAGAGAGAGATTTCTAACTGTCTAACTGACATGTTCTGTTATTCTGTCTGTTCAGGAGGCCAACAGAGAGGCTCTAAGGAGCAGGAAGTCTCCAAATGAGCCAATCAGGACTATGGTGGAGAGTATTTAAAAAATGCCAGGAAATTCCTATTTTAACTATGTTAAATGCACATTCCCCTCTAATGCCCTCTGTAGGATATTCTTCACATGATTGTGAATCACGCACACTACAATTCCTGACTTCATGCTAAATACACGTATCCACCGATGCCCCCCGCAGGACATTCTTCATAATCTGTTCAATCATGCACCCTGCACATTCTGCATATTACAACACCCCTGCAGGGTGGCAAGACTGCTGCGGAGTAAGAAAGGACAATCGGTTTGCTGGTCCCCTACCCCCAGTATTGCAATAAGAGCCAGAGCTTTGTATCCATTGGGTTCTGAGACCTCATTTCCCTTTTTGAAAAGTCACGGCTAATTAACTCATGTCGTGGTCCTCGCTGGCCTGCTCTTTGAGAACAGCCATTTATCCATCCCTTTGTAGAGTCTCCTCTCTAGAGAGATATCCTCAGTTAACGTTTAGCATTACAAATGGACAGAACTGCTTCTCCACCAGACGAGAGGACCCAAAAGGTCTGGAAGAGGAGGGAGGCCAAACGCGTAAGACGTTCCCTGAGGCTCAGGCGTCGTTTCCTTTGGGTCATTGGGTGCCTGAGGACTTTGTGGCGGGTGGCGTGAACCGTCTGCTCTGAAAAGTCTCATCGTGTTGGGAACGCGACGCGCTGCATTCCCTAAGCCCACTTCTAGCCGTTGTTTCAGACCCTGGTCTGGGTTGGGAGGTTCCTGCTGATTCTGTCCATTTGGGATGTGGTTTTAGTCCACCTCAGGGCCTGTTCGTGAGTGGATCTCACTTGCAAAGTGAATTGAAAAGTGAATTGAAAGTGTGTTATTTAGACTTCCAACTTCAAATCATAGATTCATAGAATCATAGAGTTGGGAAGGTCCTTCAGAGTCATTTAGTCCAACCCCCTGCAGAACTGACAACTACCTGTCCACCCACAGTGACCCCACTTCCATGCCCAGGTGATACCCCCTCCCCCCCAAAACCAGAATCCCTGGCCAAGTCTGGTCAGGAAGAAATTCACCTCCCGACCCCAAAGTGGCGGTCAGCATTTCCCTGGCCATGCGAGAAAGGCCGCAAGAGCCAAGCATGGACACAATCCCTTCTGCCCACCCACTCACCATCTGCTGAAATTCACAAAATCAGCATTTCTGTCTATCCAGCCTCTGCTTAAAATCTTCCATAGAAGGAGAACCCACCACCTCCCGAGGAAGCCTGTTCCACTGAGGAACCGCTCTAACTGTCAGGAACTTCTTCCGGGTGTTTGGCTGAAAATTCTTTTGAATTAATTTCATCCCATTCGTTCTGGTCTGTCCCTCTGGGGCAGGGGTAGTCAAACTGCGGCCCTCCAGATGTCCATGGACTACAATTCCCAGGAGCCCCCTGCCAGCGAATGCTGGCAGGGGGCTCCTGGGAATTGTAGTCCATGGATATCTGGAGGGCCGCAGTTTGACTACCCCTGCTCTGGGGTAACAGAACATTCTTCCTGCCAGCTTTCTTCATTGCTCAGCTTTCACACCCCTCTGTAGTAACGGGAAATAAGGTTGCCAGCTCTGGGTTGGGCCTTTGGGGGCCGGGCCAGGAGGGTCCTCCGCTGGTTACAATGCTACAGAGTCCACACTCTACCCCCAGATCTGCTGGATTTTCCCAACCTGGACCTGGCAAATAAAAAAACATCCCCAAAGGGGTCACAGCAAGTGCTTGACCTTTTATAAATCTGGTTCTCAGTGCTGTTTTATTGGAGTTCATTTACCACTTTCAGAGAGAAGATTGAAACTGTCTGATTGATGTCACTTTATTAACCAGCTCCGGAAAGGGAAGATGGGCTCTACCCTTTGCTATAGCTCTGAATCTAATATAATGGCAACCCACGGATGTAAGATTTTAAGTTCATTGTTGTACGTAGTGGATCGGAGAAAGAGATATCCGGGGATTCAACCCAAGACTTAATCTCGACAATATTCTTATAAACTCTTCAATAAAAGAACGACGTCTGAGTCCAGGGGCCCCTTGAAGACCAACAAGGTTTTATTCCAGGTATAAACTTCTGTGTGCCAAAAGAAGTGGGTCTCTGATGCTTCAGACCATCATGGCTACCCACCCGATTTTCTCTTCAATAAAAGAGTTAGTCCAAGATTCCCTGGGATTGAACCTGGGACCTTCTGCAGCTCAACCGATGCTCTGCCCCTGAGCCACAGACTCTCTGGGGCAATGAATGGGGGCAGCTGGGAGTGAGGGCGCTCCTGCATTGCCTTCACTTGGGACGGGAGCAATTCCCCCGGAATCACTGGAGTTGTGGTGCTGTGGGATGCTGCCCAAAATCCGGCAAGCACGCCTTTCTCTCTTTCCCTTTGGGCCGAATCCTGAATTAAACATCACTCTTCAGTCTGGTGATCCGGAGCAAGATTTAAATAGGCTCTGGGGTACGATACTTTGCAAAGTTATGAGAGGCTATAACCCCCCCGTGGGAGGTGTGGGACGGGATGTCCGTTCTTGCTGGGGGTCTAAATCTATATGTTTTTTTATTCACATCCCGTTGGCAGGCTGCAGGAGGAGAAAACAGATCCCTACGACCCACGGGGATCCGCCTCGAGGAGACCCTGCCCGATCTGTTGTCAAACCTACCAAGTGTCTCCTGTAGGTAAACCGTATCCTTCCAATGGGGATCAGATAGCACAGAGGGAGGGAACGTGCAATTCTTTCCTCGTGGTAGAAGAACAGAGTGGTCAAAGGAGGGGGGGCAAAGCATCAGGCTGCCAACCTCCAGGAAGGGCCTGGAGACCTTGCAGAATTTGAAATCTCTCAGTTCCCCCCGGAGAAAACGGCCGCTTTGGAGGGTGGACTCCATGGCCTTATTCTTTGCTGAGGTCCCAACCTTTCCCAAAGCCCTCCCTGCACAAGCTCCAGCCTCCAGAAATCTCCAGCCTCCAGCTGGGCAGCCCAAGTGCTGGAAGCCACAGAGAACCCTTCTAATTTATTCTTCCGGCTCCTCATCGTGCAGGAAAACTCCTGAAACGGTGGGTCAGTCCCAGAGTTCAGAAACCCCTCCCCTGGCCCAGTTCCTGCATGCTGCTCTTTGCCTCCCCCCCCCTCCCAATCCCAAATCACTGAGATGCTGGTGGATTTTCCCCTCCCTCTTCTGGTTTGGCTCCTCTCTGGGGAAACCACGAAGCTGTTTATCGATTTGATGCCCTCGCATCTGATGCTAAAAGCTTGCCGGAGCATTTAATGTTCATGCCGGCTGCTGGGCGAGGAGACTGCTGGGGACGGCTGATTTATAAAAACGGCTCAACTTCGGCAGGTGCAGCCAGGCACCCACAACGCTTCCCTCTTGCTCTGCGGAGAGAGCGGCTTAGAGATATGCCATCGGTGGGGTTCCCAACCTCCAGGGAGAGGCCCCCCTGGAGAAAACAGATGCTTTGGAGGGAGGGCGTCATGGAGCTCTACCCTCAGACGAGGGTGCCTTGCCTGTTGTGGGGTCCCTTTCCCTCAGAAGTCGAAATTCAGGGTGCATTTTCAAAGAGGAGGATGGCCGTCAAGGGGTCACATGGCTGAGCCAGCCCGGTCAGGCTTTCATCCCACCCCTCCTCTAAGGTGGTCTTTCTCAATGTTTTTACCACTGGAAGCCTCCTGAAACGACCTTCTAGTTTTGAGAAACCCCAGAAGTGGTTGGCCATGGCCTTCCTCTGCAGAGCCTTCCTGGGTGGTTCCTCATCCAAGACTGCTGGTGACCCCAGCAAGGGGCTTTCAAGGCAAGGGAGAGGCAGAGGTGGTTGGCCATGGCCGCCTTCTGCAGAGCCTTCCTGGGTGGTTCCTCATCCAAGACCGCTGGTGACCCCAGCAAGGGGCTTTCAAGGCAAGGGAGAGGCAGAGGTGGTTGGCCATGGCCTTCCTCTGCAGAGCCTTCCTGGGTGGTTCCCCATCCAAGACTGCTGGTGACTCCAGCAAGGGGCTTTCAAGGCAAGCGAGAAGCAGAGGTGGTTGGCCATGGCCTTCCTCTGCAGAGCCTTCCTTGGTGGTTTCCTGTCCAAGTGTTGGCCCTGCGTATCTTCTGAGATCTGATAAGTCTGGGCTACATTTCCAGGTCACCTTTGGCCCCTTCCATGTTCACTAGCTCTCATCCAGGCAGCCGCCTCCCGCAAAATGGCTGGTCTCTTGCAGTGACTTTGGAGACCTTTCTTTAAAGCTGGACGGATCAGGAAGTTTGTGGACATATCGTTGTCCCTGTAAATATGCCCAAACAGAATTTATTTTACTCAGTCCCAGAAAGAGGGAGTTGAAAATGTCAGCTCTGAAATGACTGGAAAACAAATGAACTTTCTTGAGAAGAGAAAGGCCATTAAAGGGAGGGGGAACGGGGGAGATCTCTTTGTGCTTTTTGAGTCGCTGTGTGCGTGTGTGTTTTTAAAAAATAAATACAAAGAATTGAGTCTGAGGAGAGAGATTTATTTGAGCGAGCAACAGACCTGAACATTAAAAACAATACAAATATACCTTGAAGGGGAAGGGGGGAGGATTGTGGGCAGAGGTGAGGAAGGAAGGTCAGGGAATTAGAACTAGGCTGATGGTTGCTGGGCCACCTCTCTAGTTGCCAACCCCTCAGGGGGAGATTGGGGAGGGTGGGAGAAGGACGTCAGTGAGCCACAGTGTCATCGAGTCTGCCCTCTGCTCCACCCCCTTTGACTTGTTGGTGACTCGTGTTGTGCCACATCATTCCTCCACGCCTCCGAAGGCAAGGGGCCACCTGTCGGGTTCGGGCGTGATTTTGGATCTCTCATCATCGATGGAGGCCCAGATTGTGAAGACAGCCCACCTGGCATTTCCCCCCCCTGCACCAGGGAAACAGCTGGCCCCTTACCTCTCGGAGTCCGACCTAGCCAGGTGATCCATGCGACGGTCCCCTCTAGATCCGACTTCTGTTCCAGAAACTCTCCCAGGCAGGACCAACATTGTTTAGCTTTGCAAACCGGCGCATGATTTTTTCCCCCTTGCTCATGTCTGATGAACCGTTGTCAAGTTTGTTGGGGTGTTGGACCTTTCCCAACATTCCTAGTCATAAAACCTTTCAGATTTAGGCGTTTTCAGAAAGCATAATGTAAAATACCGAACCTGGTCAGCTCCCAGGTAAATTGTCATAACTGTCATAAGAAAACCAGAGTCCAATAGCACCTTTAAGACCAAGAAGTGCTGCTTCAGACCCACACGGAGACCCACTTGAATCTATAATTGTCATAAGTACAACAACAACAACCTTTATTGGCATAAAAAATACGACAGATCAGAATACAATCAATTAGTTCTTAAATTCATGCAGCTTAATTGCCATTTGTAAGAATTTAGTCACTTTATCAATTGTATCTGGATCCTGATTGGAGAGAAGGAACTGTACCTTGCGTTTATCAGAGTAGCCCATACATTTAAAAAGGTAAAGGTAAAGGTATCCCCTGTGCAAGCACCGAGTCATGTCTGACCCTTGGGGTGACGCCCTCTAGCGTTTTCATGGCAGACTCAATACGGGGTGGTTTGCCAGGGCCTTCCCCAGTCATTACCAGCTAATACATTTAACTAAGAGTAAATCTAGAGCTTTAGCCCGAATGGCATTGTATATGGGGCAGTAAAAAAAGACATGTTTCTATAGAGCCTTGTTTCCATGGGCAGTGCCTCTGTAGCTAAGGGATCTTCTGAAATCTCCCCGTCATAACTGCTGATGGGAGGATGTTAAGCCTGGCAAGCATGAGACCTGCATTGTTGGGGGATAACAAGGGGAGAGAACCAGAATGCTAAATTATCAGATGGTGGGGAGAGACCTAAGAAAAGTGGAGAGCATGTTTTTCTAGCTGCTTCGTTCAACGTTTTAAATTCAATACAAAGAGCTGTTTGATTATTAATTGGCCCTCCTTTGGCAATCTAAGGGAAAACGGAATGTTCTTCTTTGAAAGGGATGAACTGGGAGGTATTATTGAGATGCTGGCTATAATTTTAATGGCCCAGCTCTGGCTTCTGGTCTGGCCATGGGGTGGAGACGGCTCCGGTCGCTTTCACAGATGTCCCCTGGAGGGAGCTGGATTGGGGAGGGTCAGCATGGTGTTTCTATTGGATCTGACAGCAACGGTCATCACTGTAAATCATGGCCCATGGTCACCCAGCACGACTCCATGGTCCAGCAGGGATTCCAGCCAGGGTCTCTGAGACCCCAGCCCAACGTTCTCCGCCGCCTGGAGATCAGGTGTAATCCCGGGAGATCTCCAGCCACCACCTGGAGGTTGGCAAGCTGGGAGAAGTGAATTTTTAACCCTTTCTCTGCTCAGTGTTTAAATTCTGTCCCCAAGCCTTCCATTCTGGAGGGAAAGGAATCTGCAATGAGGTAGTGAGTTCCTTCCCTATGAACAGTTTAAAAAGAATAAATTCAGTGTGCAGAGAAGGGCATTCCAATGTCCCCTGCTGGGATCCTGAAAGCCCCCCCCCCTTTTGCCACGGAGCAACAAGCCCTCCTTGCCAGTGTCAGTAGCGGCTGGCTGCAGAGAGGGGCTTGCGGGCCAGGAAGGGCATCCCCCGGGGGCCTTTTAATTAGGAGGAAGGCCTCATTAAAACCTTCCCCAATGCCGGCATTGATGCTTCCTTGGCCAGCCCTGCTCCGTGCACAGTCAGGAGTCTGTTTCGTGATCCCACGGTTGGCATATTCGGTTCACAGAGGCGGGTTTTGCCCAGCAGAAGCAGGATCCCGAGGGCATTGAAGAAATCTCCCAAGAAGTATTTTGCAGGAAAAGGTCAACGTAACATTTGTTCAAGTTGATCCAATTCTCGTTCAGGTGGCATTCGAAAGGGGAGAGAGATGCTACTCAAAAGAGGATGGCCAGCCCGTCCGGCATCAGGTGGGTGGGAGCAGGAGGGCATCGTCTCTACAGGAGAGAAATGCGTCTCCAGGGAAGGCCATGTGCAGAGAGGGAGAGGACAAAGGGACAGGAGGGGTCAGAGGGCAGCTCCTATTCAAGGAGATAACACCTGTCCACCCTTGTTGTGATTTGGACCCCCTATGTCCAGGCAGCAAAATCACATCAACACCCACCTCCTTCCCAGTTCTTCCACCAATGGTGAGCATGCACGGGGGGGGGGGAACTGGGGGCAATGGAGTTGCGATCCACTGAGGGGAGGGGGGACGACACGCAAACAATACAGGAGAATCCCTTTCCCTAAAGGCCCGAGATCACTAAAGAAACTGGGATGTTTTAGAAACACAATTTCATCAAACTAGACGGACCTTCACTGGTCTGATCCAGCAGGGCTCGCCTGAAGGCCTCTATGCCCTACTGTTGGCTGGACAGACAGACCAGTGAGGGTCCATCTGATCCAGCGTCCTGTCTCACGCAGTGGCTGGCCAGTTCCTCTGGCCAGCCACTGAGTGAGACAGGACGCTGGATCAGATGGACCCTCCCTGTTCTGTTCCAACAGGGCAGTTCTGAGGTTCTTAGGAAGGGGCAGGAATGATCTGCCCCTTGGGAATCTTCCCTTTTGCCATGCAGAGCTTCTCCAGCTGTCCTTATTCTCCCCGCGTATTTTTCTGCCCCCCTGCAGGGAGTCCCCCTCGGCACGTGGACACCCCTGTGTGGCCTGGTTTTTCAGCTTTCAAGACGGACCTGAGCCAGCGTTTGGTATGCTAATGATGGTGATGTATTGTTTTCAGTGCCTGTTCAGTGTCCTTTGGATCCTGGGAGGAAGGGCGGGGTGGAAAAGTTTTCCCCAGAATGTCGAGAAATCCAAAGCTAAGGCTTAGGGCAAGGTTGTTTTCTAAACGTCCCAGAAGCCGCAGGTCTCTTTCGCTCAAGCTGTCCTCGTGGCCCAGCCGGTGTTGCCTGCCCCCTCCAAGCGCCACAGGACCGAAATGCAGCTCTTGCTTTGATCTTGGTGAGATCTGGAAGACGCTCTCGGTTTGAAACTGTATTTCCTGAGCCAAAGTCTCCGTCTCTTTCTGGCTCCTTTTGCGAATCCCTCCCTGCCTTCATCTTCTCTTCTTTCCCTAGGACCAGGGCCGGCGTCCCTGCACCCTGAGGTGGGGCAGCTGCCGGGACCCAGGGTTCCTGGAGGGGGGCATGACTTCTGACCACCCTGCCCCTGTTGCCCACCCACCCACCCGCCTGCAAGCACTCCCAGCTGTACTCCAAGGGCTGCCAGGCCAGGCTTCTCCTATCCGTGGGGAATTGAGTTCAGGAGGTGCCTGGAGGTTTGGAAGGGGGGGGGTTGGGGGAGGGGAGGGGCCTCAGCAATGAGAGGTTTGGTTCATGCACAGTCTTGCGTATGGACCTCAGTCCAGCTTGCGTCTCGAGACCAATAGAATTTGCTTCCTTCGCCTCCTTAAGAACAAAGCATCTCGCTAAATAGATCCCTAGGAAGTAAAAAACAACAACAACAAAACAAAACACTACACAGGATGAATTTATGACCTCATGGCTGTTTGCTCAGCCACTTAAGATTTAAATGGAGCAGCATGACTCAAGATGCATGAACTATAAACAGGCCTTGCTAAATGACCCGCGGGAGAAAGGGGTTCGTGGGCTGCTGCTATTGTGTGGCCTGCTAATGAAGCATCGTTCATCAAGATGGGAAGACCACGACATGCATTAAAGGCAGGCGTCTCTTGGAAAGGAACTGAGGGCCTCTTAAAAAGATCGGAGACGTCCTGAAGCTCAGCTGTTGGACTGGACTTTTTAACGAACATTCGTCTTTATTAGGAAAGTCACCCTCTGCCTTTTGTACACGGAATTCTTCTAAATCAGATCAAAACCGTTCCAGAAGACACTCGGGGGACAATTGAGAAAAGCCCCCCCGCGGAGAAGGAAAGAGCTGTTTTGAACTGATTTAGACGGAGGATGAATGACACGGGCTACAAAGCCACAGTTATCAAAAGCATTAAGCTCTAACTGACAGACTGGCTACCTGGTGCTGAGTCACCGTCAAGACAATTCAAGCTAATGACAGTTTCTGCCAAGATAGCGCAATGTTATTAATATAGAAATCCTCTTCGTAAATAAAAAATTACCGCCCTTCAAGCGAATAAGGGGCCCTCTGAGTTTACTCCATAAATAACTATAAATATCAAGCCATTCATGTCACCAAATCAACTACCATTCTGCAGTCAGTGTACTGTATTCTCTGAATTTTTGTTTGAAGAGGCGGAGACGGTTTAGTCCAGAGGAACACGGAACAAAATCTTGGGCCCGGTTGATGCCCACAGGCTTCTCCAGGGTTGCAGGAAATATTTGTGAGCAAATATGGTGTTTAGGCTGAATTGGCACATGAGATTTATAACCCAGAATTACAACGAAAGTGATTTTTCTGTCATGACATCTGTGGAGCCTCAATGTATGAGCAGCTTGGGTCAACCCTAGGCCAAGAAATATGGGCGTTTTGACCTTTAGTAGGAACAATAGGACATTTTGTATTTTATTGTCCTGGCTGGGCATTATTTATGTGCTCACATTGTATGCTGGAAGTACTGATGCTCCAAATGATCTTAAGCAAACCTGGTTGCTAATTTTTAACAGAAAATAGATGTCTATATCCTTTTGGAATGCATTTGGATAAGTGTCAAGGAATTTTTGATGGGAAAATATCTTATTCAGAAGCCAAAAGATAAATCTTTCAAGATATGCAACGGAAAATGCAACGGAAATCCGTAACAGAAGTAATTGTCGATTGGCAAAATTTAAAAGACACAGAGACGCAAGCTGTAAGCCTCCAGGAGGACGGGCATGGGGTGTGTGCTCCTCTACTGAGCCACACTCTGTACAGCAGTGGTCTGCAACCTTCCTAAGGCCCGGTCCGGTGGTGGTGGGGAGGGCGATTGTGCGGCCGCACGATCTTGTCATGTCAAGATCTTTAATTTGACAAATTCCTGTCCCTGTATCGCATTGCTTGAAATCAAGCTGAGAACAAACAACATCCAGTTCAGAATGGCAATGTGAACACTTCTATAGTTGTTGTACTTTGGAAGGTGAATTTTGTAAAACTTTTTCAAATTAAAAAATATTTTTTTTTAAAGTAAAGAAACGGACAGCCTGCTCTTAATTGCAACTTCAGAACCTTCTCTGCACCATAAACTCTTTTCTCCGTCTAATTCTCTCTGAAAATGTCCATATTGCCAGGATTACCCCATCTCTTCTATGCTGTAATTAAAAAATTTACTTAAATATTTACTTATATCCCACCCTTTTCCAGGAGGGGGGGAGTCCAAGTTGGCTTGCATCTCTCTTCTTTCCCCCATTTTATCCTCACAACAACCCTGCAGGGTAGGCTAAGATAATTTAAAATCCTCATATTTCCATGGAACACCCTAAACAGGGAGAATATATTCCTTTTAAATATCCTGTTCATCACACTTATTTATGCCAACTGCTTCTAATTAGGCTCTTCTTCTTCTTCTTCTCCTCCTCCTCCTCCTCATCTGCATTTGTTAACTGCCCTTTCTCTTTGGGCTCAGGATGGGGTCTCCTCCTCCTCCTCCTCCTCTCCTCCTCCTCCTCCTTTTTCTTCCCTGGATGGGACAAATGGGATGTTCCAGTCAATCAGGGATCACATACAGAGCCTCCAGTGTATTCTTTCCCTGCAAAGTAGCCACAAAGGGACGGGTGCTGTTGGAGGTTAGTCCAAATGGGCATGAAATGCAGGGAATATATTTTGGTTATCTTTAATGGGTCCTCCCTGCCCCCCAGTGAAAGGATCCCTGGAGAGGCGGCCGGCCAAGATATCAAGAGGCCAATTCATAGCTGCCACATTCCGTAAAGGGCAGGAAGCCCTGTTAGATGTGAGTTTTGCTCTGGCTTGGGAAGTTTCCTTCAAATGTTAAACCAATATTAGCTGAAGATTGGCATGGGTCTCTGGCCACAAACTATTAGCGGGCCCTTATTAGTCCGTTAGCCGTTGCCAGACAGAAGCCCAGAAATGTGAGCTCCCGTACAAACAACCAGGGAAGTGAATTATGAAGCCTGCTACAAAATGGCAACTCCAGGAATACCTGTGTGTGTTTCAGTTGCCAGGTGACCCCTTATAGCGGGAGGTGGCCTGTCACCACCTCCCGAAACCTTCGCCACTGCTTGAATGAGCGGTGGAAGGAAATTGGGGAGGCGTTCGGCTGATAGATGGCGCCATGACACGATGCACCAGGAAGTGGTCAGGTATTATCATGGAGAGTTTGAGGGAGATTCCTAGACTGTCATGGTATAACTTCTGGGTTTCATCTCCCAATGTTGATTTATGCTCCCGCTCTCCCTGCCTTTTCCCCGGAAGCTCTCAGAGGTTGAGGGCCAGGTGTGACAACCCTAATGTGTGTGAGAGAGCAGTATTAGGACTGGCAAAGTCCAGCTTCCTGGTGTGGGAGGCAGGGAGTATCTGGAAAGGAAGGGAAAAACCAGCTGTCCAGAAGCACATAGGGCATGTGGAGGGCTCCAACCTTACAGTTGCTATACTGGGAGACCTCCTGGTGAACCTCTGCCCTGCCTGCTGGTAACTGCAGTGCTTGCAGAAGGAAATGGAAGAGAAATCTGGGTTTGGCTAGGGTCATGCCAGCACAGTGATTTAAGAGAAAAGCAGGGTATAAAACCAACCCAACTCAACCCAACCCCTCGTCCTCCTCCTTCTCCAGCTCAGCAATGTCCTTGTAGAGACATGATAACCAGATCTGTACACTGTATTCCAAATGAGGCCGCACCTCAATTATTCTCAGTCCCTTAACTAACAATCCTCCCTCCCTCCCTCCCTCCATCCATCCATGTAGGATATTCCTGATGGATTCTCTGCTGTGGGACGGAATGCTAGGGGGTGTAGTGGTTAAGAGCAGGGTACCCCTAAATTAAATAAATAATTGACATCAAATTATTGTTCTTGACAGGACATTTTGAATTATCTTATTCGCATAAGCAAACGTTATTGTTTTCTTCAAAAGGAAAAGGTACTTCTTTTTTCTTTGATGAAGCCGTCAACCCCATGAAAAGTTATGGGCCCCAGTTTCTCCCTCCAGGCCTGGGCAGCAGCTGATGGGAATACTGGTAGGAGCTCGAAAGGGGGCTGATCAACTTTCTCCCGAAACCAGAGTTTTCACAGGGGCTTGCTGGATTGTGAGAGGCAATTAACCACCTGTCAGGATGGCCGTTTCATGGCCTCTTCACTCGCCGCTCACAGGATGTACTTGCTCTTCACCGCTCTTAATAATGGTAATAATAATAATTAAGGAGACAAACCTCATAGGGAAATGTCACAAAATTTCTCCGTGGCAAAATCTGCGCGTTGGAGACTCGGAGGCTGTAAACAAGAAAGGCGTTGGCGGCCCTTGTCCCCAGGAGGTTAATTTTGCTCCTCAGCTGCTGCCGATTGAGAATTCGACCTTCTTGAAGCCGTGAAAGCAACATGGTTGAGCGGAGAGCAAGATTATTAGGCGAGGCGCCATGCTGAGGGTAGAAGTGGGCGCGTGTGGCTTGCAATCACGGCTTTGCCGCCTTTAAAAAAAAAGCATAATTATGAGATTTTTCCCCTTCCTTCTTTCTAACCACATCAAATCATAGAACCATAGAGTTGGAAGGGGCCACACAGGCAATCTAGTCCAACCCCCTGCTCAACACAGGATCAGCCCAGAGCATCCTAAAGCATCCAAGAAAAGTGTGCATCCAACCTTTGCTTGAAGGCTGCCAGTGAAGACTGGCCCCCTGGGTGATGGGCACAAACAAAATGGTCCTCCACAGGAGGCGGAGCCAAGCACACAATGGCTGCCACGGGAGGTGGAGCCAACCTCAAAATTTCAGGGAGTGAGGTCACAGATAACTCTAATAGTGACTCTTCAACCTTTCGGGCAGAAGCCCTGCCTTTTGAAATGACCACCTTGTGCATTATTCTCATTTCCTTTCTTTGCGGCCCCTCTCCGTGGGCTTGGGGCAGCTTACACCATTTCTCCTTGCATACACCCCACTGGCTTTCCCTCATGCATTGAAGCTCCTCCCACGCGGCAGCAGCTGCTGGCAAAGTACAGCCAATCAGATCTCCGATGGACAACCGGAAGCCCTGCAGGGCAAAAGTCCCGCCCCCTTTCTAAAACCCCTTGGTTGATGCCAGGAAAGGTGTCGCCTGGCCCCCATGGGCATCTCTTGGGGGTAGGGGCTGGCCTCCTTCAACTGGCAGCATCCCTCCAAGCTCTCAGGCAGAGCTCTGAAGGAAAAGGCCACATCTGAAACCCAGCTGCCTCCTGCTGAATCAGATGCTGGGTCCGTCCAAGTCGGTATTGTCTGCTCAGGCTGGCAGCGGCTCTTCAGAATCTCAGGCAGAGTTTTCTCACATCATCTCCTACCAGGTCCTTCTCGCTGGAAGATGGTGGGGATGGAGCCCGGGAGCTTCCGCATGCCAAACGGATCCTCTACCACTGAGCCACAGCCCCTGGTGCATCCCCAGCCGGGTCCCTCCCGTGTGATACCTGCTGAGACGGGCCTTCCTCCCTGGGCTCCTCCTGAAGCAGATGAGGAACTGTCAAATAACAAGCGTTTGGTTTGCTCAGTTACATGGTTGCTACCAGCGGACCCCCCCCCCCGGGTGGACGACTTGCCCGCCATGAGGAAATGGGCAATTACAGCAGATGCAACCCCATCGGATCTGTCTGCGAAAGGAAGACAAGTGCGCCGTAATTGGGTTTGAGGCAGGGGCTAATTCAATCAGGGGCCAATGTCGGAGCAAGCCGTCTCTTTTAAAGGAGTCCCCCTGCACTGCGGATCGAAAGCCTATTTTCGTTTACACAGTTGGCCAGCTGGACTTTGGGCACTGGAGCCGAAGCGTGAAGAATGCGACATTTGCATGTGTTTTGCATAATTTATTCTGCCTCCGCTAATCACAAAGGGCCACGCGGGTGGCACGGCTCCCAAGTGGCCTTTTTAAAACATGGAGGCAAACAGGTGTGGGTGTATGTGTGTGTGTGTGTGTGTGTGTGGGCTTCCAGGATACACTGCAGTCATGCTAGAAAACAGTTCAACGTGCTGAAATTCACCTGGATGCCCCTCAGTGAGGGATGCCAGCCTCCAGGTGGGGCCTGGGGATCCCCTGGAATTACAGCTCCTCTCCAGACTGCAGAGATCAGCTCCCCTGGAGTAAATGGATGCTTTGGAGGGGGGACTCTCTGACCATGGGCCCCACTGAGGTGCCTGTCCTCCCAGGGTCCACCCCCAAAGCTCCAGGTGTTTCTCCACCTGGACTTGGCAACCCGACACCCCTCATCCCTTGCAGGGGGCCAGGAGGGACCTGGTATTGCTCCTCCCCCACCGCAGTTTTCTGAATGATCAACTCCCAGCTCATGTTCAGCACACAGGGCAGGAGCCACACTTATGGGAGACTGAACATGACGAGGCGAAGAAGCTGGCACGCACACAGAAAGCTCCTGCCCAGGAGGGCACTTGGTTGGTCTTAAGGTGCCCCTCACTCGAACTTTTCTCCGCTGCTTCCGGCCAACACGGCCGCCCCTCCTGAGTCAGTGTAGCTGAAGGAGTCTGAACATGCCAGAGCGGGGAGAACCAAGCTGCTCGAAAGAATAAAATAGTTTTGTTTAGAAGAGGAATGAGAAAGAGGAGAGTTCTAACTGGACTGTGACTGGCCCAGGGTCACCCGGCTGGCTGCGTGTGGAGGGGGAGCAGGGAATTAAACCCAGTTCTCCAGATTAGAGGCCGCCCCTCTTAACTACGACACCACGCTGGCAATCCTAGGAGAGTCACATGCTTGGCCCTGAGCTCTCCTGGGATAAGAAAACAAACAAACCCTGATAGGTAGAAAACACAGTTGAAACGGTTGATGATTCTGTCATATTTTAATAGAAAGCCAGAAGCCTCACTAGCTGCGGTTCTCTTCACTCTCCCTCAGCGAAGCCTACCTCACAGGGTTGTGGTGGTTCTAAAATGGAGGGGAGAGCCATGGAGACCTCCCCCTGGCCCTGAAGCCCAACAAAGCTTTGGCAATTTCTGGGAATTTGTGGCCAAGAGAAAAGCTGGACTGGCAGGACAAAAGCACAATCCTTTTATTCAGCAATCTGAAAAACCGCTTGTTCTCTCTGGCCATTCATTTGTCCAAAATGGTGCACGTATGTGTTTGAACACCGGCACAAACACGGAACCCTGGTTGGTCCTTGATCCCCTAAGGCAGGGGTAGTCAAACTGTGGCCCTCCAGATGTCCATGGACTACATTTCTCAGAAGCCCCTGCCAGCATTCGCTGGCAAGGGCTTCTGGGAATTGTAGTCCATGGACATCTGGAGGGCCGCAGTTTGACTACCCCTGCCCTAAGGCTTACCAAGCCACCGCTGCCGAACAGCCGATAAGAAACCTCTGGGAAAAATGATGTTAGGCGTGTTTTGAATTTGTTGCACCCTCAGGATTTAAGGACTAAAAGAAATAACTTTGAAAGAACTTTAACCCAAGAGCTGGTGTATATAGCTGTCGGGGACCCGCTTGCTAACTGAAAAAACAGGGTGCCCCTTTGAAGAAAACGTCACGCCAGGCCGGGTGAACGATACAACAGGAACAAGCTTTATTTCAGCAACGTGGAGTCCGCTGGTATGGAGTAAGAGCTTCCACCGAACTCCAGGTGGAAGCTCCCTTTTATACAAAACCCACCTCCTTAGGCTGTATTGCCCCACCCAGTACTTGCGGAGGGAACATGCTGATACAATCATGACTCATGCACATATGCGAGGTTTTCCGGGGTTCCTGATGGCCCATTTTCCTGGAACAAAGGGCCATCTCCGGGCCCTTGTCAAAAGGTGGAGGGGGACATTGAGGTTCTTTAGCGGCCATTGCCACCTCAACGATCGGGTGGGGCGCCCAGCTGCCGGCTTGCCTGTGATCACCATGCCCTACCTCCGTGATCGCGGGCGCCTCTGATGGCGGGGTTCGGTCCGGTTCCCAAGCCACCAAGGACCGAACCACGACATTCTGCCCCCCCAAAGGTCCATTCTCCAACCCCCCGGGACGGCCAGGATACCGCTTGTGGAAACGTTCAGTGAGTCGGGGCGCAAGGACGTCCGCTGCCCAGACCCATTCCCGGTCCCCCAAAGCGAAGTCCTTCCATTCCACGAGGTACTGCAACTTCCCCCTGTGGAGTCTAGAGTCCAGGATATCCGCCACCTCGTGGTGCTCCCCCCCCGGCAGGACCTCGGGCGCTGGCGGGGAAAACACGGGGTGCCAAACGTCACCGTCCGGAGTTTTTTTTAGAAGGCTCACGTGAAAGACGGGATGGATGTGCCGGAGGTTCTTGGGGAGCTTGAGCTTGACCGAAACTTCGTTGATCGGGGCCAAGACCTCGAAAGGCCCCAAAAACCGAGGGCCTAGCTTCTTGCTGGGCAAATTCAACCGTAGGTTCCGGGTGGAAAGGTAAACTCGATCCCCCGGTCGGATCTCCTCAGCTGGTCGTCTCTTCCGGTCGGCGTCCTCTTTCTGCGCTGCCTTGACTTTGTGGAGCTGCTCCTGCAGCGACTTCCAGCAGCTCCCGGCACGCTTCCCCCACTCGCGAAGGTCGGCCGATTCCCGGGTGGGGACCTCTCCAAGCTCCGGGAAGTGTCTCAGGTCTGTCCCGTAGACGACGGCAAAAGGCGACATCTCCGTGCTGCTGTGGTCTGCGTTGTTGTACGCGAACTCGGCCAGGGGGAGCAGGGGCACCCAGGTGTCTTGATGATAGGAACCGAAACACCGCAAGTACTGCTCCAGTACTTGATTAACCCGCTCGGTCTGCCCGTCCGTCTGGGGGTGGTAAGCGGAGCTCAGCCCTTGCTCGATGTCTAACAGGCGCAGGAAAGCTTGCCAAAACCGGGACACGAATTGTGAGCCCCGATCGGAAATCACCTTGTCCGGCAGCCCGTGCAGTCGGAACACGTGATCCAGGAACATCCGAGCCAACTGTGAAGCACTGGGGACACTGGCGCAAGGAATGAAATGGGCCTGTTTGGAAAATAGATCTACCACCACCCAGATCACCGTTTTCCCCTTGCTGGGAGGCAAGTCTGTTATAAAGTCCATGGAGATCACTGACCACGGCCGGGTCGGGACCTCGAGCGGGTGCAGCAGACCTTTCGGCTTGCCAACCCCCGGCTTGCAGGTCAGGCAGACAGGACAACCACTGACGTAAGCTTTTGTGTCCCGCCGCAGGCTGGGCCACCAAAACCGCCGCCGGGCCAACTTCCAGGATTTTACGAAACCGAAGTGCCCGGCGGTCTTAGCATCGTGGCAGAGGCTGAGGGCTTCCCGTCGTAGCCCTTCCGGGACGTAGACAGCCTCCCCCCTCCGCCAGAGACCGGAGTCCAAAATCAAAGAGTCCCGGAGCTCAGCCAGCTCCTCGTCTGTCCCGTAGGCTGCCACTAGGCGGTCTCGGAGCGGGGCGGTCGCCGGGTCGGGCTCCCATTCCTCCCTGGCCCGACGCCTAGTGACGACCCCCCGTCCCAGCTGCTCCTCACCAAACACAGACCTGGTGCAGGGAGCGTACCCCTCCCCATAATGCGGCAGACGGGAGAGGGCGTCCGCGAGGAAATTCTCTTTGCCGGGGATGTGACCAAGCTTGAAATTGTACCGCGAAAAGAACTCCGCCCACCTCATCTGCTTGGCGTTCAGGGATCGCGGTTGCCGGAGCGCCTCCAGATTCTTGTGATCTGTCCAGACCTCGAACGGCTCCTCTGTTTCCTCCAGCCAATGCCGCCATTCGGTGAGGGCGAACTTAATCGCAAACGCCTCCTTCTCCCAGGTAGACCAGTTCCGCTCCGTTTCGGCGAATTTTCGTGAGAGGTAGGCCGCCGGCCTCAGCTGTCCCGCCTTGTCTCGCTGCAGGAGAACCGCCCCGGCTGCTGCGTCGCTGGCGTCGACTTGTACCACCATCGGCTGGGTTGGGTCGACGTGCAGTAGCGTGGGCTCCGACGCGAAAGCTTGCTTGAGGGCCAGGAACGCTGCCTCCGATTTCTCATTCCAGCCGAGCGCTGCGCTGGGCCGCGTGGCGCGAGGACCTCTCCCCTTGGTACCTAGCAAGTCCGTGAGGGGAGCCACTACGGAGGAGTATCTGGGGATGAAGCCTCTAAAAAAGTTAGCAAACCCCAGGAAGCTTTGTAGCTGTTTCCGGGTGCGGGGCCTTTCCCAGGCCAGCACCGCCTGCACCTTCTCGGGGTCCATAGCTATGCCCTGGGCTGAGATGCGGTAGCCCAAATAGTCCAGGGAGGGACGGTGGAATTCGCACTTAGCCAGCTTCACGTATAGGTGGTTTGCCAGCAGGCGCTTTAACACCTCCCTCACCAGGGTCACGTGCTCTTGGGGATCTTGGCTGTAGATCAGGACGTCATCCAAATAAACAACCACCCCCTGAAACAGAAGGTCCTGTAACACCTCATTAATTAGACTCATGAAAACCCCAGGTGCCCCGCTTAAACCGAACGGCATCACTTTAAATTCGAATTGTCCCAATTGACAGTTAAACGCTGTCTTCCACTCATCCCCCTCCCGGATGCGTACCCGGTAGTACGCCTCCCTTAGGTCCAGCTTAGTGAACAGAGTCCCTTTGCCCAGCCGGGCCAGCAAATCCGGGATCAGCGGGAGGGGGTAAGCGTTCCCCGCTGCGATGGCGTTGAGGCCCCGGTAGTCCTGGCACAGCCGTCGGGACCCATCCTTTTTCCGGACGAACAAGACTGGAGCTCCCATGGGACTGGAAGCGGGCCGGATGAAACCTCGGGCCAGATTTTTTCCCAAAAACTCCCGGAGGTCCTTGAGCTCACCCTCACTCATTTTGTAGATGCGCCCTTTGGGTAGTACCGCCCCCTCTGGGATGTTGATAGCGCAGTCCGTGCGGCGGTGTGGGGGTAGCTCGTCCGCTTCCCGCTCGCTGAAGACGGCTGCGAGGTCTCGGTACTCTGGCGGGACCTCGGGCTCTGGTTTCTCCTGCTGCGCCGCCGCCGCTCCCCTGGGACGCGCCGCCGTCCTCTTGTGGCTGGAATTCTCGTGGGGGACCCGATGCCGTGCACCCACCGTCAAGTCGAACTTCAGGGTCCCCGCCCGCCAGTCCACCACGGGGTTGTGTTCCTTCAGCCAATCCAGGCCCAACACCGCCCGATATCCCGCTACGGGGACCTGGATCAGCCACCGCAGCTCTTGGTGGTCCCCTATGTGGATGGCGATAGGACCCACCTCCTCCCCGAAAGGTCCCCCCTGAATCGGGCTGCCGTCCATCTGGACGAAAACCAGGGGAACCTTCCGAATGCGCTTCGGTAGCCCCAAAGCCCGGGCTATCTGGGGGTGGACCATGCTGTGGTCGCATCCAGAGTCCAAAAGAGCCTCCCCCACCCAACTTAGTCCGTTCTCCGGGTTCCGGAGCTCTAAAATTACCACGTTCGGAGGTCGCGCCTCATGCTGTAGGGGTTTCCCCTCGCACCGCGGGACCTGCTGCCCGGCGCCGTCTACAGCAGGTCCTGGCCGTTTCCCGTCGCCTGGGCGCTTCCCGGTTCGTTGCGGAGGTCCTCCGCCCGGCGTGCCTGCTGGGGGCGTGTCGCACCTCCCCCCTGGGAGAGCCCGCGGTCCTCCCCCCCTGGCCGTTGGCACGCTGCTGCGAAATGTCCTGACCCCCCGCATTTCAGGCACAGTCCTTCCCGGCGTCTTCTTTCCCGCTCGGGGTTCGGGGGTCGTTTGGGGCGAGAGTTGTCGGGGCCCGGTCTCGGCGCCTCGGCTGACCCGCCTTTGGCCTCCCGGGGGGGTGCGGCGGCCCAACCCAGGCTGGCTTCCAGCTTGGCGACCACAAAACACCACCCCTCCAGTGTAGACAGATCTTCTTCCGTCCCCTTGATCACGGCCCATTCCCTGAGCTTCGGGTTAAGGCCCTCCCGGAAGTACTCGATTTGGGTCTCCTCGTTCCAGGAGAACACCTTGCCTGCTTCCCTCCGGAAAATGTCTATATAGTCCATAACCCCCCTCGTACCCTGTCGAAGTCCCTTGATCCGACTCTTTGCCTTGTCCTCAGCCTGGGGGTCCTGGAATCGTCGGCGGAGCGCGACCACGAAGTCCTGCAGGTCCCGAGTTGCCGGGTCGCCGCGCTCGGCCAACCCCAGGTACCACTGACCCGCCTTGCCCTGGAGACACGAGGCCACCCCCCAGACCAAGTCCTCGGAGTCCTCATACCGGTCTCCATACCTCCGGGCATGCGTCAGCGCGTGGAGGAGGAACTGCGGGAGGTCGTCCGGCGTCCCGTCGAAACGCGCCTTAAGCTCTGGGGGGGAACGTTTTGGAGAGTAGTCCGACCCCCTCCGGATCCGGGATTCTCGGCGTCCGCCGTCTCGTCCTGCTCCGCTCCACCGGCTACCAACTTGCCCAACGACGCCGTGCCGCTCCCTGCCTTGCACGTCGCTCCTGCGTTGGTCCGGCTCTCGCCGCCCCGTCGGCTCACCCGCTCCCCCGAGATCCTCTGCTGTCTCGCCTCTCCGCTGGCCGTCTCGCCTACTCGGGACTGAAAACTGCTCCGGGTCGGGGTCCGGGGCCCGCTCACCAGTGCCGGGCTCGTCCTCGTCGCTGGAGGCGTCCTCACTCGACGCGATCCCCTCCGCCGTTGTATTACCAGTCCCTCCCGGCCCGGCCCGAGCTTGCTCACGGGCTTCAGCTGCCTGCAAGCGCCTGGCCAAGTCCGCCATGGCCCGCCGCAGGTCCTCTAGGGATTCCTCAGGTCTTACCGGGCGAAGCGCCTGCCTCAGCTGGGTGTCCCAGGTTGGGGCCAACCCCCCAGACCTCGGCGCGCTCCCCGCCGTGCTTGGGAACCCCATGGCCCGGCGCCTTCCCTTGGCCGCCGCTGCCGAGGGTCTGGGGGTCCCGGACAGCTGCTCCTGGCCCCCCGATTTTCGGAGGAAATCTCCCGGGGACATTAAACTCATGTTCCCGGGGTTCGTGGGGGTCGAGACCGCCCCGTTGCTTGAAAACGCCATCTCTGGATCCGTCCCGATAAGCGCTCGGATGCGATGCCGACCCTGGAGTTCGGTGGGAAGCTCTTACGATGTCGGGGACCCGCTTGCTAACTGAAAAAACAGGGTGCCCCTTTGAAGAAAACGTCACGCCAGGCCGGGTGAACGATACAACAGGAACAAGCTTTATTTCAGCAACGTGGAGTCCGCTGGTATGGAGTAAGAGCTTCCACCGAACTCCAGGTGGAAGCTCCCTTTTATACAAAACCCACCTCCTTAGGCTGTATTGCCCCACCCAGTACTTGCGGAGGGAACATGCTGATACAATCATGACTCATGCACATATGCGAGGTTTTCCGGGGTTCCTGATGGCCCATTTTCCTGGAACAAAGGGCCATCTCCGGGCCCTTGTCAAAAGGTGGAGGGGGACATTGAGGTTCTTTAGCGGCCATTGCCACCTCAACGATCGGGTGGGGCGCCCAGCTGCCGGCTTGCCTGTGATCACCATGCCCTACCTCCGTGATCGCGGGCGCCTCTGATGGCGGGGTTCGGTCCGGTTCCCAAGCCACCAAGGACCGAACCACGACAATAGCCTGCTTTTCACTACCCGGAGGAGTCTCAGGGGGGCTACGCAGCGGCAGGCGATCAAAACCACCTCTGGATGTCTCTTGCTTTGACCTGGGGAGTCTAGGCCAGCCCGATACTCAGAGGCTACGCAGGGTCGGCCCTGACTAGCCCTCCAAGCTGCCCTCTGACCCTTCCTCTCCCCCCTTTGCCCCTTTCCTCGCTACACAGGGCCTTCCATGGAGACACATGTCTCTGCAGCTCTGTCCTGTCGAGATGATGCCCTCCTTCTCCCACACACACGATGCCGGACAAGCTGGCCGTTTGTGATAGAGAAAGCCCTCTCTAGATTTGGCTTCTCTCCCCCCTTTCGACCACAACCTGAACGTGCCCCGGATCTCCTTGAATCAAAGTGAGTTTCCCCCTTTTTGCAGTAGCCTTCAGGATCCCGCGTCGTCGGCTGGCCCAACCTGGCTGTATTTGCCCAGCCTCCCAACAGTGAACTCCAGGCGTAGATTGCAAATTGCTGTCAGCATCCGGTGGTCCCTCTTGCAGTGCTGCTCACCAGCCCGGCCCCACAAGGCATTTAAACAAATCAATGGCCTTGATTGCTCACGCGGTCGGGGAGGCTTTAAGTGTTCGGATGGCTCAGTCTGTAACAAGAAAGCTCAAGAGGGCCCTGAGACAGTCTCTTTCTCTCTGAATCGGCATCAGCAACCCCCTCCGTCCCCAGGAGTTCAGGGGAATAGTGGGGAGGGGGTTGGGTTGCCAAATCCAGGTTGGGAAACTCCTGGAGATTTTGTGGCGGAGCCTGGGGAGGACGGGGACCCCAATGGGGCACAAGGTCCCAGAGCCCCCCCCCCCCCAGCAGCCATTCTCTCCAGCGGAAGTGGTCCCTCTCGTCTGCAGACGAGCTGTAATTCCAGGGGACCCCCGGGGCCCGCCTGGAGGCTGGCATCCCTACTTCAAACAAGGCTGAGAAAGACAAGTTTCAAAGCGAGCACCGTCAGGGAACAAGGAGTAGCCTAGAAGATCAGGCAGATTGTGGGTGTGTTCCCAGGGAAAGTTCCCAGGGGGGCTGTGGAGGGCAGCTGGGAGCCCCAAGCCACGAGAGCCAAGCCCCGGTAGCTCCCTCTGGCATGTCAGGGACCGCTCAGCTTGGCTCCCCCTAGAACCTTTTGGGGTTCCCAGACCATGTCTACCCACCCTGCGTGGTGTTGTGGCTAAGAGCAGCGGAGATGTGTGATTAGCAGTGTTAAATTAGGAACTGCCTGATATTTTTCAAATAATCTGATTGGCTCGATTGGAGACTTCCTGCTCCTTTGAACTTGCTCCCCCCCTGTTTACCGCCAGAACAAACCAAATGACTGCAGACAACAGTTAGAACAGTTAGTTAGATCTCTCTCACCTCTTTCTTTACAAAGTTCTTTCTCTCTTGCAAATAAAACTGTTTTGTTCTTTTTAGCAGCCTGGTGCTTTACACCTGTCTTGCATATTTAAACTCTGCCAACAATCACATGGTCACCCTCCCCTGTCAAATGTCTAAAAGTGCCCATTGGCTCCCGAAAGGTCAGCCCTCCCCCCCCCCTCTGCTGTCAAAAGTCAAGAGATGGGCAGATAGATGGCTTTGCAAGAGAGTTCCCCCTTCTGGGGAGAGGCAAGCAGACTGTCACTCAGCAGAACAGAGAGGAATATAACAAGCCCTTGCGTGGGCTCTGTCTGGCACATCTACCGCCACCAGCCACGTTTGCGAGCTGTGACTCCTGCCTGCCACGCCGGAGCAAGGATGCCGATAATTGCCAGGCAGGGATGAAGTTGTGCACCACGTTCTTGCAGGGAGACTCTGAAGTGGGTTCTTTAATGATGCAGACACAGCCGGGGGACCAGGTGTCTCACCCCCACGTCTCCTGGCGTAGGAAGAGAGGCACAGGATCCGGTTCCCTCGCTGCAGAAAGAACGGGTGCTGAATGTCTTCTGCGAGCAATTAGCCACTGGGCTTCAATTTTTAATTTTCTTTATTATAATCCCCCCCCCCTTTTTTTGCATTCGTCGCTTCTGCCTTCGGGGAAGTGTGCCTGATGCTCCATGCTGCGGTAGCCCATGACAATCGTTGCAGGGAGGCCTAGCTAATTGCTTGGGAGGGTAAAAGTGTTTCCCTGGGAGTCCCTCCAACTGTGCAGGAGAAGCCCCAGAGAAGTGACCAGCTCCCCTGCCTAGCCCTGAGATCTGCCTTGAAGACCCCGTGCCTCGAATCTGCCATGGGATGGAGACAGGAAAAAGAAAGCTACTACCTCTGCATAGTCAGTAAGGAGACTGATGTGTTTCTGTAAATAATCTTTCCAGTAAAGATTCTGTCTTTGAAACCTCAAAGTGCTGTGAGTCTGGATCTGTGCCTCATCCACAAGGTAACCGATCTTGGCTTGCATACTGTGTACTTTCAAATGTTCTGATTCTCTGTGGCTGAACAAGAACCACGTCAAACTTGGCATCAGGGCAGCTTTGGAATTCTGACCCAGGGTGGTGGTACAATCATAAAATAGCTACCATAGAAGATGGATTCAATCCAAAAACAGCTCCTGCAGGAATAGCTTTATGATGGATGCATAATACATATTTATAATTGGCCTTTCTAAACATTGGGCTCTCTATTGATCTGTTTAGGTTTGCCCTTTGTTCTCTTTGTTTTTGTTTCTTATGGAGCAAGGATGGCAGCAGAGGAAAGGACCCGAAGTCATGGGTTTAAACTACAAGTACAACGATATAGGCTAAATATCGGGGAAAAGATTTTCACAGTCCGAGAAGTTCAGCTGTGGGATGGGCTGCCTAAGGAGGTGGGAGCTCCCCTCACTGGCAGTCTTCAAGCAGAAGATGAAGAGCTGTGTTTTGTACCCCGCTTTTCTCTACCCGAAGGTGTCTCAAAGAGCCTTACAATCACCCTCCCTTCCTCTCCCTGCAAACAGACACCCTGTGTGGTAGGTGGGGCTGAGAGAGCTCTGAGAGAACTGCAACTGGCCCCAGGTCCCCCAGCTGGCTGCATGTGGAGGAGGAGTGGGAAATCAAACCTGGCTCACCAGATTAGAGGCTGTCACTTGTAACCACCATACCAAGCTGGCTCTTAAGCAGCAGCTGGACAGATCCTTCTCCTGGATGCTGGAGGCTGATCTTGCCTTGAGCAGGGGGTGGGACTGGATGGCCTTGCAGGGCCCCTTCCCACTCTAGGATTCTATTTGAAATCTGGCTGTGTTTAACAGGCTTCCCACCTAGCCCCTCCCGGTCTCTCTGCCCCTTCTCGTTTTGGTGGCCATGGACAACTCAAGGCCGAGAGGGAATGCCACAGCTCCTGAACAGAACT
Source organism: Paroedura picta (assembly GCF_049243985.1). Lineage (NCBI taxonomy): Eukaryota > Metazoa > Chordata > Lepidosauria > Squamata > Gekkonidae > Paroedura > Paroedura picta. The sequence goes on from NC_135379.1 coordinate 1,867,315, forward strand.
GCTGACAGGCGTGGCACCTCTCCCTTCCTGCACAGTCTGAATTTGTCTTTGCTTCCCAAAGCCTCAAACCTATCCTCAGTTGCTTCCTCCACCCGCTGACGGAGACGGCGGAAAAAGAGAGTCTTTAGAGACCAGCTGGAGCGTGTTGAGCTGTGGTGGACAGATGGCCGTCTCCCCCAGCCTGCCTGCCTGCCTGCCTCTCTCCAGAGGGTGTGTCATGCCCACCAGCTATTCCCTTGGCTTGGCACAAAGGGCTCCTGTGCCCAGCTAACCACAGGCTGGTTGGCCGGAGTTCTGTGGGGGGCACGTCAGAATCACCGTCGGGGGCCATGCCAGCAGGCCACCTGGCTCAGCTGTCTGTTGGCAGAGCGATCTCAGCTCCGAGGGCAAGCGGGTTCCTTCCACGCTAAAGATGCACAGTTAGCCAGCCAGCCAGCCAGCTGGGATATCTCAGAGGGAGGGGAAGACCCCTTTCTCCCCAATACCCTTGAGGAAGTTTCCCTACCGCCAGGTGGAATACAAACAAGAAAAAATCCATCTGGCTCAGTGAATCCGGCAGGTTAAAGAAGAATTCGTATATTCTAACTGACGGTCAACATTAAACACGAAGAAAAGCTCCCGTCTTCAGAATCTTTAATAATCGTCATCAAAACAACCAAATCCTAGGTCAGGCCTAGTTTCGTTGTTCATCTTCCTCAGCTGTGTGATAAAAACTGCATGTGACCAAAAGTTTTAAGCAAAGCTCTAGTTCCCATGGAAACAGAACAGAGGTTGTGCCTCTGTTCTGTTTCCAGGATGCCTTGAGCTCTGCTTAAATTTTGGGCCTGAAATAAGAAATTAGCAGCATTTGTAAAATGTACATGCCTTTTTTGCACAGTAACCTGCAGGTGTGGCCTGGAGATCTCCTGGAATTGATTTCTAGACTCCAGAGATCAGGTTTCCTCTAGAAAATGGACCCCAGGACCCCTCCCCTAATCCACCTTCCCCAGATCTTCAGGAATCTCAAAGTAGAAGAAGAGCCGTCTTTTTATATCTTGCTTTTCACTACCCAAAGGAGTCTCAGAATGGCACCGAATCTGCAGCTCAAAGGACATGATAAGAATAATAATAATAAAAAGTTTTCCGGACGAGGTTTGATGCAGACAATATTCACTAGAAATTCCAGAACAAAGACTTGAGGAGGTTTCTTTCCCTAGATGACAGCAAGTTTGGTTTGCATTGAAGAAGCAGCTCTTTGATCACACTAGTAAAATTTCTTATTTACATTTTTTGCCTCGCATGGACTCATCTGTTCTGCTTCGCCTCCAGGAACAGATTAGAGGCCGCTGCTCTCAGCCACCACCCCGCGCTGAACCAGGGACCTTCTGCTGCCAGGCACATGCCCAGCCACTCAGCCACCCGGGCTCAGGGCAAAGAACGCCGCGTGCCCCACTCTGTGACCCACCCCGGGTCATGCAAACCCCGAAACTGGTCTGCTGCCTTCCCTCCCTCCCTCCCTCCCTCCCCTCCTTCCTCCCTCCTGTCCAGTGTCCAATCCCCAGGCGCAAGAACGGATTTCCCATCGTAAAAATCAACGAAGCATTGGCTGAAGTCTTTTTTAAAATTTATTTATCACGGATGGATGTCTTTAGTGTGTAAACAATTCTTGTCCATTTCCCCCCTCCTTTTGCTCAAATCATTTCCAGACACATATTATTCATTGCAAGTCAATTTCTTTTGGTGAAAAACACAAATAATTAAGTCACATTTTTTCACTTTGCATTTCTAACAAAACATTTGCTGAATGATTCATTCCATTCAGGGCCACCTCTGACCCATTTTCACTTGTGGGAATGCACCCAGGATCCCCTCGCTCTTAGGACCCCAGCGGAGCTAGAGAAAGACCCCTTCCTCCCTGCCCTTGGCCCCCTGAGAGAGAGGGAGGGGATTCTGGAGGGGGGGACGGGAGCTCGGAGGAACACACGCAGCTGCCTGTCCAGAATCACACCCGTGGTCCCTTGCGGGGGGGTCCTGTGGCTTCTGACTGGTCACGGCTCTTTGGGGCCCCGATGGAGACCTCCCCTATAGGCCTGCCAGACCTCAAGAGGGGCTCCGAGACCTCTAAACACCAGGGGTCAGTTTCCCTGGAGAGAAGGGCTGCTTGGGAGGGAAGACTCCATGACAGCCCTTTGGCCACACAGAAGAGCCCCGGAAATAATTTTGCAGGCTTCCAAGAGCCCGGAAGTGATGTCAGGGGCCACGCCTTCATGCAGCGCCACCCTGAAATTGCTTACCCGCATGAAAAGGCAGGTGTGAGGAGGACTGAGGCGGGGGGAGACAGGATGTGATTCAAGGTGAGAGTAAGGGTGCTGAATCCGCTCCCTCCCAGGTGAGGAAAACCCAAGAGGACTCATGCCCAGGAGAGGAAAGGGGGAGCAACGGAAGCATCTGGCTTCTCAACTTGTGTCCGAGTCCATGAAGGCAGGATGGGAAATGCCACAGAACCCCTGCAGAACTCCCCAGACCCCTGGTGGGTCCACGGACCCCTGGTTGGGAACCCTTGCTCTACAGTAGGGGTAGTCAACCTGTGGTCCTCCAGATGTCCATGGACTACAATTCCCATGAGACCCTGCCAGCATTCGCTGGCAGGGGCTCATGGGAATTGTAGTCCATGGACATCTGGAGGACCACAGGTTGACTACCCCTGCTCTACAGCATTGTATCCCGCTTAGGACCCTCCCCTTCCAAATGTCCTCCGCCCCAGGCTCCACTTCCAAAATCCCCAGCAATTTTCCAGACAGGAGTTGGTAACCCTCTTTCCCGAACATCGGCTGTCTGAGCCCCTGGGAATCAGGTGGTGGAATCCTGAGTGTTCTAGATCGAAACCTCTTGCGTAGTGCAGGGGGTTGGACTAGATGACCCAGGAGGGCCCTTCCAGCTCTAAGATTCTAGGATTCTATGAAATACTTCAGGCCCAGGCGGGGCAGGAGGGGGGGGATGCCATCTTTAAGCGCTTTCTGGTGTTGAAAAACACTTTCCCCGCAAGTTGAAAAGCTAGCAGATCAGGAAGAAAGATCCAGGCAGATCCAGGCGTGGAACATCTGCACAGCCAATTCAAACCAGTTTGAAGCCAGCTTCGCTTTCCGTGGCTCTTCATGAGGGAATCTCCTGAATTAAAATTCTGAATTTTTATTGGTTAGACATCTTCTACTGTGATTGGAGGATGGCATCGTTGAGCCTTGGGATCCTGTGGACCTTCAGGTGCTGCTGGTCTCGAACCCGGCTCTTCCCCTGCGGACTGATGTTACGACCCACCGGAAACTACCTCTCGCTTTGCAGAACCTGACTCTCTGGAGTTACGGGGTAAAATTGTGTGTGTGTGTGTGTGTGTTAGGGGGGGGGAACCTAGACTCCACTGCAGAGGGAGGGAGAGGTGGAGACCTGAATGCCCCATGGACCCAGCGGTGCCTCTGGAGTTTAGTACCCCTGGATCCAAAGCATTTCAATGGGCAGCCAGATGTGCTGAAGAACCGATTCGATTCCAAAGGTTGGGGACCCAGCCCTGTAGCAGCCCTGGGAAGCCGCCCGTGAATCTCCCCATTGTCCGTCTCCTGCTTCCTCGTCGTAAAGTGCATCTACGCTGCAGGCTGGTCCACCCGTTGCTCCTACTCTCCGGAGAATCCTGGGAAGGGAAGTCCTATGGGGGGGGGGGTCTCCATTCTATGCAAAGTCAGCAAATGACGATTCCAGGTTTCTTTGCGGGATGGAAGAGATGGAAGTTTTAACTGGCAGGAGATGGATTTAATTGCCCTGAGCAGGGCTGCCCAAGCTAAGCTCATCATGAAGATCACGGAAGAGTCAGCCCTGCTTAGTACTTGGATGGGAGGCCCCCATGGAAGTGCGGGGTTGCTCTGCAGAGGCAGGAGATGCCAACCCACCCCTGCTGGTCTCTTGCCTTTAAAACCCCCAGGATCACCATAAGCCAGCTGTGATTGGATGGCACCTTCCACCCCCCCCCCCTCCCTGCATCACCAGAGGATGGAAGAAGCCTGGACTTGGGATGGAGGGGCCAACCCGTGAAGAACTCGCTTCTTTCTCACAGCATTGACACTCCCCTTGAGAGAGAGAGAGCAGAACAAGAGTTGTTTTTTTATACCCCGCTTTACACTTCCCCCCAAAGTGGCTTACAAACAGCTTTTCCCTTCCTTTCCCCACAACAGACACCCTGTGAGGTAGGTGGGGCTGAGAGAGCTCTGACAGAACGGTGACTGGCCCAAGGTCACCCAGCTGGCTGCACGCGGAGGACAAGTGGGGGATCAAACCCAGTTCTCCGGATCAGAGGCTGCCACTCTTACCCCTGATACCCCGCTGGCTCTCTTGGACCAGGGGCTCCCATTTGGTAGCGGTCAGAGGGAGTGACCGCAAGAGGGAGTGACCGCATGCTGTTTAGATGGAAGAAGTGTTCAGGTCCTCCTGGGGACATGCAGCCACCTCTTGTGAGAACTGGATCGGAATCAACGAAGGAACGAAAAATCAGCCTCACCACAGAAACCGAGACCAGCGGGCCACGCCCAGCTCCTGGACTCGGTGATCCCTGAATCCCTGTTCTGTGGACACGCCACATGATGGAAATCAAGTTGTTTTCAACAGGAGCAACACGGAGGCCCACCAGGGTCTGCAAGGCCTCGGGGCGGCTTGTAATGCACCCCCCTCCATCGCTCTGAGCCTCCCCTCTCGTCGCACAAGCCGTGACACGTGGCCGGCTCCCACGGCTGTGGAGCTGCGCATAAAGTCTACAGAGCCACGGGCAAGTCCCTGTAAACTCACAGTATCTCCTTCATTCCTTTTCCCGCAGTAGGATGAGCCCGGCTGGGCCTGGAGAGCCCAGCGTCCGCTGCCACCGTGGGAAAGCGGGCCAAGAAACGGAGCGTCTGCAATCAGACAGATGGCCCCCTGTGTCCCACAGAACATTCGACATCTTGTTCCGGAAAAATATAACTGTCCAAAGTCCCTTGGCGTCGGATGATGGGCTGGGCGTTCTTTCAAACACGCAGGGCTTTCGGGGGAACTCATCCCAATCCCTAACCATTGGCTTGTGGGGCGGGGTGGGGTGGAAATTTACATCACGGTCTCTTTCTCCTCCTCCACAAGTACCGTCGGCTTGTCTCCGTTGAAGTATCCCGATCCGTTAAGGAACTCCCCTTCTTTGTTGTACTGTTCCGGCACAGAGGACGGCATGGAGTTCTCGGAAAAGGAGCCGTTCTTGACGTACCCTGGCAGATTCCGGTGCCCGTTGAGGGACCCCGGGATGAGTCTCGTGCTGAGATGAAGGCCGATCCCCCCTCTTGGGTTGACGTTGGTGACGCTGGTGTGGGAAACCATGGGCCCGTAGCTGTATGTGGTGCTTCCGCTGCGGGCTTTCCGCTTAAAGTCCAGCGCTAACGTCCATCGGCTCCAGGACTTCTTGATTTCCGCTTGAACCTGAGGGAGTTGAGGAGCAAACAGGGATTTATTAAGCTCCGCGTGATCAGATCTCGGAAGCTGAGCGAGGTCAGCCCTGGTTTGTGCTTGGATGGGAGGCCCCCCAAGGAAGACAAGGGTGGCAGGCAGTGGCCAGCCAGCTCTCTTGGGAACAGATTGTGGGGCAGCCATAAAGCCGCTGGGACCACTAGTGTCAGATGGTTAATTTTTGCAAATTTACCCCCCGCCCCACAATACAGCATGCTTGACTGGACCCTTTTCCCTGCCATGTTTGGTTGATTCTGTGAAGGTTCAAGGGGGTGGCAGGTGACAGTGGGTGAGCAATAGGTTTAGAACCATAGAATCATAGAGTTGGAAGGGACCTCCTGGGTCATCTAGTCCACCCCCCTGCACTGTGCAGTACACTCACAACCCGATAGGGTTGTGAGTGTCCTGCACAGTGCAGGGGGGTGGACTAGATGACCCAGGAGGTCCCTTCCAACTCCATTATTCTAGGATTCTATGTTACAGTGGGACTTTCAGAACCATGTGGGCTAACCTCCTGCCATGGTGGGAAGCAGGGCCCTCCTGGATGATGCCTAACCGGATGCTACGAGACTTACCTCCCCGTTGCAGAAGCAGTAGATGATAGACACGAAGAACCCCTGAGAACGAAAGAGAAACAGACCACACATTAGTGCTGATCCAGGAGTATACATGCGCAAAAGGTGGAATAAAGTTGGGAAACACCTGAAGGGTTTGGGGGTGGAGCCTTAAGAGGATGGGGTAAGGGGAGGGACTTCAGGGGAGTCTAATGCCATAACCCCCCCCCCCCCTCCAAAGCAGCCACTTTCTCCAGGGGGTCTGATCTCTGTTGCCTGGAGATCCGCTGTAATTTCAGGAGATCCCCAGGTGCCACCTGGAGGTTGGCAAACCTGTGGTGCTCTGGAGAAGCTGGTGTTAACCGTGCTAGCCAAACAGTGGGCCTGGGGGAGCCTGGGGGTCACCACGTGATGAAGGACACAGCGGGGAGATTTCAGAATCAGGCAGAGCTTTACTGCAGTAAAGGGGAATTCGGAAGCAAAGATGGTTCCGCCCCCAGGACTCTCTCAGTAACCGTTCAGACTCTGTGAATAGCAGTTTTTCTTCCAGACACGTGCGGATGCCTTTCGATTCCGACACCCATCCATTTCCCTTATTGCTATAAGCCCCTTTAGTCGAGCATAAATATACCTTGTGCTTAGGGGTCCTATTGGCATGTTTTTTGCTCTTCTGTTAAGGAGACCAGATGCAAAGGAGGATTCTCCCCCTCCGCCCGCCCCGCAGCTGGGGGTTTATTTTAGGGTTTGGGGGGAGGTCGCATCTGTCACACGGAGCTGGGAACCAGAGGCTGCAGCTCTCCCTTGTGGGGGGTCTCGTGACACTCCCTCTCCCTCTCTGCCGGGTACAAGGAAACACCTGCAAACCATTAGCAGGCGACACAAGTCCCTCAGGAGGAAGCGTTCCAGTGTCTGCTGTTAAATGCAGTGGAGCGCATCTATTAAAAGTACCCACCCGTCACAATAGAAAAATATTTCAGCACAGAAAGTGAAATTGGAGACTGAGGAACAAACTTGGGGTGGGGGGGGAAGTGTGGGGGAGAAGGAGCAGAGGAGAATCCCTCTGGGGTGCAAAATTCCTGGAGGCCTGAAGAGGAGGTGGACCTTCAGGAGGGTGGGGTTTGGGGAGGGACTTCAACAGAATATAAAGAAGAAGAAGAAGAAGAAGAGTTGGTTCTTATATGCCGCTTTTCCCTACCCGAAGGAGTCTCAAAGCAGCTTACAGGCACCTTCCCTTTCCTCTCCCCACAACAGACAAACTATGACAGTGTCATGGGGAGGGGCCTTCCTGACCATCCTGCCAATCAGAGGCACAGCTGGTAGGTACATGATGGGACGGGGCCTTTTAGGTGGCAGCCCCACAATTGTGGAACAACCTTCTCTGGCCCTCTCCCTTTCAAAAGGCAGCTGAAAATAATTTCCTCTGGACCAATCTGGTTTTCATTGTCCTACATGGAATTTTTAAAAGTGGGACTTAAAAAGCCACGGGGGCTTTGTTTTTATCGTGTTTGAGATTGTAAGCCACCTCGATTTCTTGAAGAAAGGAAGGGGGCTTAGAATAGCTTCCTAGAAAGAAGTGATTAAATTAGCATTCATTAATACAAAAACAAAGACAAAGCAAGGGGTCAAAGAATGGGAGACGGGGAGATCCCAGTGGGGGAAATGTCCTCTGGCTTTGAAACCGGGCAATGATCCCGGAGCCTCCCGTACCTGGAACGAATTGAAGAGGATTTCGTAGTGCATCTGGATTTGCCACAGGATCCCTGACACTTCGGTGTACGGCACCGCCATGAAAACGATATAATGCACTCCAAACAAAGGCATGAGGACCAGGGTGGATTTTAGCAGCTTCCTGCAGGAGAGAGAAAAAAGGAAGGGAGGAAAAACGTTAACGATTCCAAAGTCCTGATCCAGGAGCTGAGCTTGCTAGGTGAGAGCGGAAGCACTGGGGGGTTCCTGGTCCTTGGGGATCCCGGCTGCCTCGTGGGGGGGCCGGCTTGGAGCTAGCCAGAGGAGTTCTCCGTCAGCCCCGCGGGAATATCACGCCATGGTTGGAAATCGGCTGCCTCTCACCCCAGCGCAAGCAGGAGAGGCCTGACTGTGAACTCTGGCCTGAAGGGTCCCCCCTACCCCTCCCTGGTGAGGAGACCCCAGCCCTGTCTTTCTAGTCCTCCAATGACCTGATAAAGAAAGGCCACAGAGCGGCATATTCTTTGCTGGCGGAAGGACCCGGGTTCAGCCCCCGGCAGCCTCTCCCATCAGCTCTCAAAACCGGAGAAGAGGAGTCGGTTTGTCTTTTATGTATCCGCTTTTCTCTACCCGAAGGAGGCTCAAATCCTGAAGAGGGTGAGGTTTGGGCCATGAACGGCACAAGTTCATTCATTCTGGATGTGGGACCAGGCTGGACCAGCGCTCCAAAATTCACCTGCGCATTGGCCAAAGATTGGGGTTACCAACCTCCAGGCCACACCTGGAGAGCTCCCGCTGTTCCAACTGATCTCCAGACCACGACGATCAGTAATCCTGGAGAAATCAGCTGCTAGGGTATTATACCCTACTGAGGTTCCTAATTTATGTTTCGACCGCTTGGGGAAGGGTTAAATGCTGCTTGGGTGCCTGGTGCGAATCATGTCAACGGCAGACGGAAACATACCCCCCTGCCCAGGAGAGGGCCACCCGGAGGAGGCTGGCCCTCGGATGCTTCCAAGCACCACAGGCTGGCGGAGACGGCCTCGGGGAGGGTGTGAGCACATGGGAACATCTGGTTCCACTAAGGGAACGGCGTTCCCCGGGGGTGCAAGCGCTGCCTGGAAATGAGGCTGGCGGGGAGGAGGGGGAGGGAGGGAGGGAGGGAGGGAGGGAGGGGAGGCGATCGTCCGCCCGCCAAGGGCTGTGGTGATGCGGCACGGAGGCAAAGGCCGAGGGGGCACCTACCCCCCGTGGGCCGCCCAACTTTCCCTCCGCCAGCAAGGGCTGGCTCCTCGGGGTCAGGGCCTGGAAAAACCATCTCCCACAGAGCCCAGCGCTGCCTCCAAACCATAATGAGTAGCAAGCACCCGACGGCGTGAAATAAATCAATAGGTAAATGATAGGGCTCAGTGAGGACGGAAAACAAACCTTGGCATTTCCCGAGGCCAAATCCAGCCTGTCCCGCTGCTTTAAATTAAGCGTTTTCCTTCCAAGCGCTTCAAGCCGCCCTCCCCCCCCTAAACAAACGAGGCCAATTTGACAGATGCAAGCGGCCGCCTGCCAGCACGACCGCAGCGGAGCAGCGGAGGCCGGACAGAGCAGCAAGGGGTCGGATTCCAAGAGAGCTGTAACCCTAAGGGCAACCCTGCAGCACGAGCTGGAACGAGCGCTGGGTCATTCCTCCCAAAAGAAACAGCACCAGAACTTTGAAGCACTTTGGGCTGGCTTTGAAGAAGACCCCTCTTCTTCTTCAATCGCCTTCCCTTCCTCTCCCCACAGCAGACACCCTGTGAGGGAGGCGGGGCCGAGAGAGCTCAAAGAGAACTGCTCCATGAGAACCCTCCTAAGGGAACCGTGGAAAATGTAACCTCCCTTCTTGCCTTTCACCCCTTACCTGTACTGTTGCCTCGTATCGCACCTCCCGGCGTTTGTTTCCCGGAGTTTTGTTGCGAGAACTCTGATAATTTTGATAAAAAGAATGAAGTTTGCCTGGAAGGGAAAAGGGGGGGGGGGAAGAGATCTCTCTGAGCCCCACTTCAACCACTGACATGACTCAGCGACAACCCTGCAAAGGAGGCCACTCAGTGAAGCCCACCCTCGTCATCGGAGGCAAAGAGAGCTATTTCCCTGAGGCCACACGGTGGGTCCAGGCGAGAGGCGAAAGGGGACAAGCTGCTTTGTAGCTCTGTGGTTCCTGCAGGGTTGCCACCTCTGGGCTGAGGAATCCCTGGAGATTTGGGGAGTCGAGGTTGGGGAGAACTGGACTTGGGGAGGGGAAGCATTTTCAGCAGGGTGTTAGGCTACCGAGCCCACCTGACCTCAGGTATCGGGAGATCGGCTGTGATGCTGGGAACCCCGGCCCCCCTGGAGGTTGGCAAGCCTCGACCTTAGCTACTCTGCAGCTCCTCCTTCCTACCAACCAACCCTTCGGAAGCCCAAACGGGGAAAGTGTCCCTGAGAATACCAGTTGCCTGCTGTGGAGTTGCCAACTCCAGGTTGGGAAATACCAGGGAGCAGAGGGTGGAACCTGAGGAGAATGGCTTTTGGGGTGGTGGGGTTGCCAGCGCTGGGGTGGGAAAGACCTGGAGACTTTGGGGGTGGAGCCAGGACCAGGCATGATTTGGGGCAGGATGGGACCTCAGTGCTGAGCAGTCCCCCCTCCCAAGCAGCCCTTTTCGCCAGGGGAACTGACCTCTTTACTCTGGAGGTGAGTTATAATCCCAGGGGGCCCACCTGGGGCCTGGCACCCCTCCCTAGGGCAGGGCTCTCAGGATCGCACCATGCCATAAGCCTGCCTTCCCAAGCAGCCTTGTTCTCCAGCATCAGGGGGAACAAATGAATCAACCTCCAGCAAACCAGCTGGCGATGAAGTCTGGAGACCCGATGTCATTCTGGAGCATCTCCAGCTGCCACCTGGAGGTTGGCAGCTCTAATAGGCAATGACTAATGTGCCATAAGGGTCCTGCAATGGATGACCCAGGAGGTCCCTTCCAAGTTTGTCATTCTATGATTCTAGGACTATATCTTGCTTCAATATGCACCATTCGTTCTGAGTGCCCCATCTCAGTCTGCCGCTCTCTCAGGGAAAAGTCCGGCCTGGTTTTCCCAGCTGAAGCGCAAAAGAATGCCCCCTTGGCCCTCTGCGGGTGGCACCCCTGGCACGCAGCGGGAGGCCAGTCCTAAGCCCACGACGGCCTCTTGGGGCAGTCCGGTGCATCTCGCCTTCAGGAGAATCAACGGGGAGCAATTGAAAAAGACAACGGGCCGGGCTGGTGGGGGGATTAAGAGTGCGGCCAAGCGGGCAATTCCGGAGCAGCCCCGCAGCCTAAACAGGGGAAGAGCTTCCAGGCCGCTGGGCCATAGGCAGTTCCAGGAGGACAGGAACTCCTCGCCAGCGGCCGCCTGGGAATTTCCTCCGCAGAACAGCAGACGCTCCGTCCAGCTCATTGTCTTGCCGTAATTGGGAGGATAAATTTCAAGGCCTGTTGGCAGCTTGACTGCACTGACTTTGCCATGTTTCCCAATCGTAATTTCTCTCCCTTTTGCTGCCAAACACCATTGTGTGGTCTTGACAACTGGCTCTCCTGGAACTTACAAAAAACGAAACCCTGAGCTACCAGCAGGAACATTTATAGGGCTCTGGGCTCTGCGTTGCGAAAGACCATCCGTGCCTTTGGGACCCCAAAGCCGGCCAAAAGGGTCATTAGTTTTCGCCCTTGGACTTAATGGACTGAAATTCTTTATGCCCCACCTCATCACCACAAGGTTCTTGGGGCGGCAGCGGAGGGGGGGGGGGGGACCGAAAACATCCACAGAAGGATCGCGGCCAATAAAAAGCAATCGGCCCCAATCCCAACAGCAGCTTTCGAAACAGAATATTAAGGCGCAGCCTTTACAACGAACCCGCTTCCATTTAGGGGCTGCAAAACCCCACCGAAACCCAGCAGGACCTCAAGAAACCTCGGTGTAACAATGGCCCTGATCCCACCTCACTGAGAAACGGGCAGCTTTGGTGAGGGTTGCCAGCTTTGGGGTGGGAGATTGCTGGGGATCCCAGGGACTGGGGGGTGGGCAGGGGTTCCAATCCAGATCAGACGGAACCAAGAAAAATGCTGAGGTGCATGCTGTTCCCGGAACGGCATGGCACTCAACATCCCTGCTATGGGGGGGTTGGGGTGGGGGGAAAGCTACATTTTGCCTGACCTGCTTACGTGCCCCCTAAAGCAGGGGTAGTCAAACTGCGGCCCTCCAGATGTCCATGGACTACAATTCCCAGGAGCCCCTGCCAGCGAATGCTGGCAGGGGCTCCTGGGAATTGTAGTCCATGGACATCTGGAGGGCCGCAGTTTGACTACCCCTGCCCTAAAGAAAGGCCTTGTTACTGTGAAGGATTTCACGTTGTGCGTCTTAACTATTTTTCTCCACTCTGGGCTGAAGCCTGGCCTGGGGGTGGTGGGGGTGTGGGGGGGGGGTTTAGCCCAATTGCTCCCTGTTCTCTAAGAAGAATGGAGCAGCCGAGCCCTGGACTGCAGGCGGCAGAGAGGCAAGGCCCCAGAATGGTCAGGGGAAGCTGGAAGTTCGGACCCCTCCTTGTTTCGCACCGTCCCCCCCGTCCCCCGCCCCCACTCAAATCTTCCACTCACCATCACGGTTACTAAGATTGGCACTTGGATGAACCACTTGAAATAGCCGGCACTTAAATCCCAGCACCTGCAGAGAGAGGAACGCCCATAAAGTAAAACCGTCTTCATAACGACTGGCCATTGAGTTTGGTCACTGAGTTCCTACAGCTCCAGGCCGGGGAATTCCTTGTCCCTGTTTATGGTGTTCTTAACCTACTCTTTCTCCAAGGAGATCAGTGGTAGTCCTGTCCTTAGTCTTCTCCTCACAACACCCCTGCGAGGTGGGGGCCATCTGAGAGACAGAGACTGGCCTGAGATCCCCCAATGGCTGGAGGGGGACTACAATCCAGGATCCCTCCCAGTCTCACTCCCTAACCTCCGCCCTCCCTAACCTCCGCATGCAGAAAACTCTCAGACTTACTCTGTGTCTGCTAACGTGGCTCTTAAAGTGGCCCAGATTGCGACGAAGACCACGGGGAGTCCTGCGAGAAACGGAAAGCAGATGTGGGAATTAAGATGTATATTTCAGCCACCTCGTGTTGCAATTATACTGAAGGGGCGGGTCGGGCTGAAGCCCCAGAAAGGAAAAAGGACTCATTTTATTCAAGACGGCCAGGCCTTGGAATATCTTTTTCCAGATTCGTGTTCACTGCATTTTCCCGTCATGCACCTTTTCCTAAATGGCTAGAATCAGTGAATTGCTGTACTTTTACACCCAAAAGAGAAGCATAAATGATTTTTTTTAAAGTGAGGTCCTCAGCCTTCTTCACAAGCAGATGTGGGACCCTAACCCTGGCCTGGCAATTGGTGATTCTCCAACCCCCCCCCCTGTTTCAGGACCTTGGGCAGTTCCCTCTGGATTGGTCTGGATTCAAATCCAGAAAGAGGGAGAAAAAATCCATATACATCTGCTACATATCAAATCTACATTTGTGACAGAACTATGCCCCAATCTTCTCTTTTAGGGCAGACATCTTGATCCCCCCTCCCATTTTCTCTGAGATAAAATTCAGCAGATTGACTGTCAGGGCAGGATGTTTCAATTCTGGGTGCTGATGTGGAGATCTAAAGCCCTACACAGTTTGGGTCCTCCAGGGTCCCAGAAGGACTTCCTTCTCCTGGGCAGCATTGGAGCAAAAGTACCTATTTATTTCTGAAAGATCTACTTGCTGCCCTTCAGTCATTGTGGTCATGCATCTGTTCACAGAGTTCACAGAACCATGAAGTGGACTTATGGCAGAAATCTCTGAACAGCAGAAGAATATTCACTGGGAATCCTGGGTAAAGTCAAAAGTCAAAGGCTCCTCACGCTGAACCCAGAAGCAGCCTGAATGACCTTTCCATGTGGCTCATTGTGCCCATGGTGGGCACGGATGTGGGTCTCCACTGGAAAGAGCAGTGTGGAAATGACAGGGCAGACCCATGCTATGGCCATGAGCATCTAAGTCGGCGGTTCTCAACCTGGGGGTCACAACCCCTGGGAGGTCAATTGACCCTTTCCCCAGGGGTCGCCGTTGCTGCTGCCGGGCTGCCAACCCAAAGAGGGTTGTGGCCTTAGGAAGGTTCAAAACCACTGACCTAAGTGCATGAGTTCAATGTCGTTCTGCCCATGAGAACGTTGTTGGTGGTGGTACTGGGGGTGAAGTCGAGATGCAGCTGACCTCTGGCAACCCCAGAGGGGTTTTTAAGGGAGGAGATGTTCAGAGGTGGTTCGCCACTGCCTGCCTCTTTGTAGCTACCCTCAAGTTCCTCGGGGGTCTCTCACCCAAATACTGACCAGGGTCGACCCTGCTTAGCTTTCGTGATCTGACATTAGCTTAGGCCGGGCCACCCCGGTCTAGGCACCAGGCTAACAGAGTTGGTTGGCCATTGCTTGCCTCTGGACAGAGGCCTTGGTCTTCTTCGGTGCTCTCCCACCCAGGTGCTAACCAGGGCTGAGCCTGGTTAATCTCCAAGACCCAGTGACACAGGGCTAGCCGGGGTTATCCGGATCTAGGATAATCCTGCCGTTATTTCATTTTAATTGTTTTATTCAGTAAATACGCTATCTCATGCACAGACACACGAAGCATTGACTCCCGGGTGTCTACAGAGCAGAGCATGGGTGGCCACGCAGACATTGACTTTCATAGTATCCACATTGTATGCGCTGTGCATCTCCAGTTCTTACACACAGTGTGTACAATGCAGGTCCTATAAGGCCAGGCCGTCTCTGCTGCAGCTGTTGCAGGGCTTGCCGTGGACTGAGGTCTTGCAAAGCTCTGCTCGAAACAAGCCACTGAAGCAACATTTCTCTGTCGGTGCATTGTGCACACAGGCGAGTCAGCTCTAAGGGTGCGCTTCAGCCATTCTTTTGAGCTGGTCAGGAATCTTCCCTAGCCTGCCCTGCCCTGTAAGGCAAACTCGTCTGAGGCCTCCTGAGTTTCTTGGGTTGGTTCTGGATCCCCAGCAACTTCAATAACAGGGAAAGGCTGCTGGTAGCTCAGGTCCAGAGCATCTTGGCTGGGCCTGCTTTGTTTCTTTGTTCTGTTCAAGGGATAAGCACATCAGAAAACCCTGCTGGGTCAGACCAGTGCAGGCCCATCTAGCCCAGCATCCTGTCTCTCACAGTGGACAATCAGTTCCTCCGAAAGGCCAACCACAGGGCCAAGAGGCCAAGAACATCAGAAGAGCCCTGATGGATCAGACCCATGGTCCATCCAGCCGGGCATCCCTTTTCACGCAGTGGCCGTGGCCAACCTGGAGGGCCACCAACAGGGCAGAGAGGCCAAGGTCTTCTCCTGAGGGTGTCTCCTGGCTCTGGGGTTCAATGTTTCTGGATGTGGAGGTTTGCCTTATTGACCATGGCTTATAGCTGTTGATAGACTCTGCCATGAATCCATCTAATCCCCTTCCAAACTTACTGTGGCCATCACTCCATCTTCTGGCAGCAAATCCCAAAGTCTAACCACTCTCTGTGTAACGTCCGTCCTGAACCTCCTCTCCATATTTCCTTCTATCTAGATATTTCTGTGTCTGTGTATCTGTCTACCTTCCTGTATATTTATGTCTAGATATGCAGATAGAGATAGATCTCCTCCATTTTTGAAAAGCTGGGCTTTTTCCAGCCTTCTCCTTCTCCTTCCCTTGCGCGTAAACAGGCTCTCGCTAATGATCTGCCCACCACGGCCACATCCTGTTTTCCAGCCTACCCAACGGCCTCAGAAAATTGCAGGTTTGCATTATTGCAGGCCTCCAGACACTCAAGGTAACCCTGGTCCACTTTAAATAGCCCTCCGGGGCATCTGGGGCCAGAGGAGGAAGTGGGGACCAAAAAAGGGATTGGTAGACCCTCCTTGGAGGGGAGCAACCAGAGTTAAAACAGGTGTGAGAGCAGAGCAAGTGCATCTTGAAATGAGCAGTCTGGGGTGCACATCCAGCCAGCAGTTGGCCAACGAGGAAAGCGTCAGGAGGGAAGCCCACCTGTCGGAGGATGCAGGAGTACTGGCACAGATCTCGCATGATGGCAGGGTTGGGCAAACGAGCTATACCTGTGCATGTCCTAATCATCTAATGCAAAACAGGACAATGCAGCTCTTTGGAGTTTGGGGGAAAGTCTTGTTTCTTCTTCTTGTGCATTTCCTTCTGCCTGCATCGCCACTAGGGGCAACCTGGGCCTCTGTTTCTCCTGTCTCCCTGAGACGAAAGTTTGAGCCCCGGGACACCGTTAAGACCAACACATTTTTATTCAATAAACTGGAATTTTACTGGAAAATTTGAAAGATGAATAACATTTTGCTGGTCTTCAAGCTGCCCCTGGACTCAAACTTTGTCCTGGTGCTTCAGACCAAGTCGGCCGCCGACCTGGATCCATCTCTCTAAAACAGTTAGACAGACAAGGTGCCGGAATTTTTGCATCTTCTTGCTTCCTTGGTAAAACC
The DNA here is from genome assembly GCF_049243985.1 of Paroedura picta. Classification (NCBI taxonomy): domain Eukaryota; kingdom Metazoa; phylum Chordata; class Lepidosauria; order Squamata; family Gekkonidae; genus Paroedura; species Paroedura picta. Next base: position 1,883,584 of record NC_135379.1, read on the forward strand.
GATTCCACCATATTTTACTGAGATGCCCTCTGCCTTCCAGTCTAATCTGCCATTGCATTCTATTGTGGGCAGTGAATTTTCGACGGTTTTAATCCCAGCAGAATGGGCCCCCTTCCTATTCTGAGTCCAAAATCCTGATACAACCTTGGCTGTTGCACTTCTTAAAAAATCCCTTTTGGGAAAGATTTGGGAGATGACATTTGAGACGGTTCTGATGCTCAAGGCGTTGAGTGTGAGCTCTTTCTTTGGGGGAAGGGGAGGGAAAGGAGGACTCACCCCAGCCAAATAAGGTGAACCCCCAAAGGTATTTCTTCTCAGAGAAAAACGCCATGAAGATCAGGCTGTGGAGGTAAAGGCCTTCCACCAGGATCCAGTAGTAGTTGGTGGCCAGGAAGTAAAGAAACAAGGTGACAACGACCTTGCAGCCCACCTGAGAGAGGTCAGGAAAGGAGAAAAGGAGCAGTTAGAGCAGAGGTAGTCAAACTGCGGCCCTCCAGATGTCCATGGACTACAATTCCCTTGAGCCCCTGCCAGCGAATACGACTTTCCAGCTTGGCCCCAAGCTGGCGGTCCCCCTTCCTTCTCCCAGCATGCACTGCTGCGCCTAGGTCAAGCGGCAACTCACAAAGGGGGCCTTCTCAGCCAAGGGGGGCTCGGTGATGAACTTGAGGTCTTCTTCCGAGATGCGCTCCATCTCCTCCAGGGCTGACCCCGAGTACAGGACGGCGTCCTTCACGAAGATGCTGATGGCGCGGAGCATGAAGGAGACGAAGAGGTGGAGGTGGATGTAGTTCCGTGTGCAGTGCAAACGCCTGCGAGAGGAATGAGAAAGGAGGCTGGTCAGGGGAGAGAGACCGAAAGGGGGAAATCAAAGAGGACGGAAGCGTCAGCCTATCCCTCTTTTCCGCGGGGGCATTTCCCCAAGAGGGTCGTTCCGGACAGAGGCATCCACCTGCCCATTCAGCCAGCAGATTCCCTAACTCCGTATGGTGGGGCAGAATACGGCCAGACTCTGGGAGCACTTTGTGGACTAACCAAACTTGTGGAAAGAGATGTGCATCTTGTTGCACCTCCTCTGTTAGTAGCTAGCATTTTTTTCCTGTTTCTAAACTGATGTGGACTTGTATATATTTTTAAAACTAAGCAAACCACCCGGCTGAAGTAGCTAAACCCATGGGAAGCCGATCATATAGCCCTGATATAGCCCTTTTCTTGGATGCTTTAGGATGCTTAGGGCTGATCCTGCGTTGAGCAGGGGGTTGGACTAGATGGCCTGTATGGCCCCTTCCAACTCTAGGATTCTATGATTCTATAATCCAGGGGTAGTCAAACTGCGGCCCTCCAGATGTCCATGGACTACAATTCCCAGGAGCCCCTGCCAGCGAATGCTGGCAGGGGCTCCTGGGAATTGTAGTCCATGGACATCTGGAGGGCCGCAGTTTGACTACCCCTGCTACAATCCAAAGTTGCTCAAGGGGTTTGCAACGAGGACCCCCCGTCTTCCTCCTCCCGCCCAGACCCAACCACGGGCACGGAGAAATCACCTCCTGCATTCTGAAAGGGAGCCGCTTACCTGAAATAGCCGAGGATGAGCACAGCGATTGTCAAGGACCCCAGCGAGATGGAATAGCCGACGGTATAAATCAAATAGAGTCGGTCAAAGACTTCCTGGGGAAAGGCAGGGGAGAGGGCAGGTGGGAAAAGAGCATGGAGGGAAGAGTCAGGCACGAGAACTGATTTCACAGTGGCCCAAGAGCAGAGGTCAAAGCGGGCAGGAAACCCGGTGGGATTCTGGGAAATTATTCCATGCTCTGATATTCCGGGAGTAGTTAGGAAACTGTCTAGGGCGGGGTCCTGAACCTGGTGACCATGGCAACAGCCGCCTCCAAGTGGGTGGAGTCAGGGGGAGCTCTTGACCAGTATGGCTTCTGATAGGCTGTGAGAGATCCAGCTGATGCCCTGCATGTTCCTGCTTCTCCGCCTCACCTCCGGAACACCTGTGCATTTCTCAGCATTAAGAGAAGCGCCTTTTCATTAGCTATCAAAATGGCGCATACGGAACCATGAGAATAGCGCATAACGGCGTAGAAGATGCACACAAGCCGCAAAACCAACGGAAAAGCGGACCACCAGAACCGCTTGACAAAAGTATAACCAAACATTTAAAAAAGGGCGGCCTTGAGGGCTTTTACACCCGCCTTGCTCTCTGTGAACGAACATGTTTTGGTAGGCTCCATAAACAAAGAAAAGTTCTGAAAACCCTTTTTTATGAGAAGCAAGGTCAGTATTGCATGCTCAGGCTGGCAGCAGCTCTCTGAGGTCTTCCCCATCATCTCTTGCCTGGTCCTTTTAACTGGAGATGCTGGGGATTGAACTGGGGACCTTCTGCAGCTCAAGCAGAGGCTCTGCCCCTGAGCCATAGGCCCTCCCCTCCCCTCCCTTCCATCCTTTTACCAGTGCCCTCAATCCCTCCCCCCTTTCCCTTGCAAATTTCCATAGCGCACGCAGGTCTCTTAATGACATCTCTGGTGCTCCGTTTGGGCTGGAGAGGAATGCTTTTCTGGAATTCTAACCTCAGGCGCATGACATCAGAGTCCGCGAGACCTGAGACTGTTTTCCTGGCGGCATCTACCGCTGGAATCCTGTGCTGGCCAACGTTAATCTATTCAGAAACTAAATAAACAGAAATGTAACAGCCGCGGTTGGAGCAGCTCGTGGGCAGGGACGGAGCGAGGGCTGCGCATTTTCCACCCCAAGTCAGCGCGCAGGCTTCCCGTAGGGAGGGCAGGTGGCCATCCGAGCGGCATGAAAAGTTTGCTTTTTTCGGACAGGGGCTAGCACCTCGCAGGGTCTGACTCATCCCCTGGCCGCAGCGTGAAGCCTGTGCGGTTTAAACCGTGGAGGCCAATGCTGAAGGGGGGGAGGGAGGCAGGAAGAGGAGGAGCATCGGGGTGTGCTGGGGGCAGAGGTGGAAGCTCTCCCAAGGGCCCAAGATCTCGCGACAGGCGTGGAAACTGACAAACTGGCAAGCAAAGAAGGGGAAAGAGAAGGAGGAGGATGGAGCAGAGTTGTTCTCTCTTGCCCCGGAGGGACGGACCAGAACCAAGGGGATGGAATTAATTCTAAAGAAATTCCATCTAAACATCCGGAAGAAGTTTCTGACGGTTAGAGCGGTTTCTCAGTGCAACAGGCTTCCTCGGGAGGTCCGAGGAAGGTTCTCCATTTTTGGAGATTTTTAAGCAGAGGCTGGAGAGCCATCTGACAGAGAGGCTGTTTCTGTGAAGGTTCAAGGGGGTGGCAGGTGACAGTGGAGGAGCGATAGGGCTAGAACCATAGAATCCTAGGGCTGGAAGGGACCTCCTGGGTCATCTAGTCCAACCCCCTGCACTATGCAGGACACTCACAACCATAATGGGTGGGTTGGACTAGATGACCCAGGAGGCCCCTTCCAACACTGTGATTCTATGATTCTAGGAACACACAGACATGCATGGTCAGGGTGGTTGTTCCTGGGCCGGGGAATACTTTGGGGGTGGAGCTGGCAGCCTGCAGCTGAGGGAAATGAGGATGCAGAACAGTCCCAGATCCTGCACAATCCCTACCCGCTATCCGAGGAGACCCTGCCTACCATGCACACGTGAAATCGCCTTACCCTCTCCGTCCGGTTGGTGTTGAGGAACTTGGCACACTCGCTGTAGTTGGCCCAGGTGAGGTTGCTGCTGGACACCAACGCCCAGCTCCCGTTCATGTCACAACGCCGATAGGCATGACCTGGCAAGGAGACAAGGGGCCCTTCAGACACGGGAAAGGCTGCAGGGAACCACGGGAAGGCATGCTGCCCCTGGCTAAGGGCCTGCCGGTTTCTGTCGCCACGCCCAAGGGAGCACGGGGCTCATGGCTGGCGTATTTATTATTTATTTGTTTTGTAGGCCGCAAGTCCCAGCAAGCTGGCTCATGGCGGTTCACAGCCATTTAACACAAACAAGATCCAATTCCATAAAAACCACACACAATGTACAACCATAACCTAAAAACAATCCCCCAAAGCACAAAATCTATAGCTCTACGAGATGGCGGTAAAGATACTAAAAACTCATCTCCCCGCAGAAGAGCCATATCCATATAGCACAGGTCCCACAAGGTGCCTGCCCCCCGCCCCCCAGATCAGGGCCGTATCCTCTCTCCTCCCCCTTCCCCCTCTTTAAGGACACTCAGAGTGACACCCCTTTCCACTGGGGGGGGGTTCGCTGGCAGGGGCTCCTGGGAATTGTAGTCCATGGACATCTGGAGGGCCGCAGTTTGACTGTCCCTGGCCAAGAGGATGGATCAAGGAAAGCGACAGGTCAGATCAAGGCTAAGGGAACACGTCTTAGCTGGATTGTTCGGGGGGGGGGGCACCGTTTGTGGCAAAAGGGTGAGAGTCGAGTCCTGTTGCCGCTTAAAGACCAATGAAATTTCCACGAGAGAAGCTTTCGGGAGGCAAATCTCGGAGTCTGACAAGGCAAGCTCGGACCCCTAAGAGCTTCAACCGCAGACCTCTCGGTGGTCTTTAAGGCTCTACCGGACAAGCTATCGGGAAGAACCGGGCCGAGCAGCACAGGGGTCGTCCCCCTAAGTGACGAATGTACTGACCGGGTTCAGTTTCTCAGGCTGAGCGGTGCGACTGAGGCTCAGATTTGGACCCAGCTCAGATTCGGACCGTTCCCTGCAGGACTTCTCCTCCCCCCCCCCCCCAGCCTCTTGCTTGTCCTACCCCTTGCCCTCGATCCCCCCTAGGTCAGGCGACTGAACTGCCCTGACTTTGGGCCCCAACAACGAGAGACTCACCTTGGTGGTTGAAGTCATAGATATACTCTGGGCAGGGCATAGCCACCAACTTGCCCGGGAGGCTTTCGGGCCAGCAGATGAGGTTGTCCCACTCCGTCGCACAAAAGCCATCTGGAAGAGAAGACCAGAAAGCCAAGGGGGGGGGTTGATGGGAATTCAGGCACGGAGGACTTGGAGCATAACGGCCCGCATCGTGTCAAGCCCCGCACTGCGCCCAACCAAACCCCTTGCCCATTCTGCCTTGGGTGGCTTTCACACATTGCGGGGAAGGCCCGTCTGCCCCGCTGCAGAGAATCTTTGGATGTTCTTATCTCCTTCAAGACTCAGCTTGAAACTTTGGCCTTTGTCTCCAGCAAGGGAGGGGAGGGGCTGGGTTGGTTAGAGGTTCATCCGCTCACAGGAGTCCCTGCTTGAAGAAAGAGTCCATCCCTGAGCTGTTTAGATTTCTTTCCCACCCTGCAACTGGAAACAAGGCAGGAGAAAGGGCCGCAGGACTCTTTTGGGAAGCAACCTTGCAATTCGGCTTGCCGAACGCGCGGGACAAGGAGCTTCCAGTAAACGTTGGGCCGCCATCCCTGCTCTCCGCAGGGTACAGAGCTGGCTTGGCACCCCCGCCTCCCCTTCCCACTCTGGAGGCTGAAGGGAGGGCAGTGTCTGCACGATCCGGATTCCTGAGGAGGGCACAGCTGTTCTTCCCCACCACGTCGGACCGATGTTTGGTTTTGCAGAGGCTTCAGCCTCCCTGGCTGGTAAAACAGCAGCCCTGAGGCGAAGTGGCTTTGTCTATCTGGACAGGCTTCCCAGCTCTGAGTTGGAAAACACCGGGAGATTTTTTATTGATTATCGTCTGCCCTGTCTTTAGGAAGTCAGGGTGGGTGGAGCCCAGGGAGGGCGAGGTTTGGGGAGGCGAGGGGCCTCAGTTGAGTCCATGCACATCCAGGAAGTCCCAGTTTGCCCCCCCCCCACTGTAGGGTTTACCTGCCCAGCAGCCATTTTCTCCAGGGGAGAGGGCATAATGGGTTAGCCAGTATTTTCCTGTTCTAATTTTCAGAGCAGCTTTGATTGCTCCTTATGGGGTTCTGCGCCTGTGTCGTCTTTGCAATTGGCCCCAAACTTAGCAAAGGAGGGAGACAAATCCCCTACATTTAGTAGTTTCTTCCTTGCTAGAACCCGCTTGAACCCCGAGTCTGCGTGAGTGTGGCGTGCCTGTCAAGGGGGGTCCGATGAGGGCGTTTGAGTCCCGGGTTCAAATCCCCGCTCGGCTGGCTCTCTGCTCGGAGAACGGGGACGGCACACGGACACGTTTCCTACGGGGTAGCTTGGCTGGGCCTTTTGCCTCGCCTCAGCAAATAAGACGCTTATTTATTACCGAAAGAGCGAGAGGCCAAGGCATATAAAGACCAGCTCAGAAGACCGAGAATAGCCGAGGGACAGCCCGATGTTCATTGCTAATAACGGGTTGCAGTGACATTTTCTCCCGCGCGTCCTTCCCCGCAAAATGTCCCCTCTTCGCCTTCAAACCAGTCCACACAGGCTCCTGATTCATAAAGGGGGACGGGGGGAGCCAGGCCGCTGCCGGCTGCTGCTGCTCTTCATCCTTTTCCAGGGCTGGTTTCGGGGGACGGCCGTGGCTCGGCTCTCCTCCTCGAAGCGTCATGTTTGCCTACGTCCCGAAAGAAAACGTTTGGGGGTTTCCTGTCCCTTTCATCTGGGAGCTAGATTTAAAAAGCAAGCAAGCAAACCGCAGGCTTGCAGGGACGGCTGTTTAATTTTCCCTGGGCTTTCCCTCCCTCCCTCCCGCCCTCCCTGCAAACCAGGGCCAAAGACTGCCCATCGGAAACAGGCAGAGAGACGAAATATGGCAGCTACGCTTTGGAAACGCACTGCCAGCACCGGCTTGGTCCACGCAAGCCCTCGGCTCTCCCGCTTGTCTTGCTGAATTATGGAAGGGTTACCGGGAGATGCTGGGGGCAGGGCCAAAGTAGGGCACGGTTTGGTGGGGGGAGGGACCTCGTGGCATAGCGGCCTATCGAGGTCAGCCTACCAAGAAGCCATGTCCTCCAGGGGAACTGATCATTCGCTGCAGTTGCAATTCTGGGAGATCTCCAGGCCCTACCTGGAGGTTGGCAGCCATCATTTCCTACCAGAGTTGTGAAAGGAAGAGGAAAATCCCCAGAAAAGAATTCCGAGGGCTCCTCCAGGACTGGGTTGCTGAAGGCTGAACGGGATGACTGGCTCTTGAGGCACTGCAGGATTCCCGGATGCAGGTGGGAGGGGGCACCTGCATCCGGGAATCGGGAATCGTCTCACCTGTGGGAATTGCTCTGCAAGGATTTTCATTGCCCCTTTGGAAGTGTTAATTGCCCAGCCTGGCATTGAAAAGGAGCCGTTTCTGATCGGCTGGAAAGACATTAATTAGCATTAAGGGCAGCCCAGGCTCTGGAGCTCAGCGAATACACAGCACCAAAGTTAAATGGCTGTTTGGCCTAGGGTTGCCAACCTCCAGGTGGCAGCTGGAAACCGGCTTGCAAACACCTTTCCCTTCCTCTCCCCACAACGGGCACCCTGCATGGTAGGCGGGGCTGAGGGAGCTCCAAGAGAACTGCTCTACAGGAATAACTGTGACTAGCCCAAGGTCTCCCAGCTAGCTGCATGGGGCTGAGGGAGAAATGGGGACTCAAACCTGGTTCTCCCAAGGAGAGGCTGCCGCTCTTAACCACAACTCCATGCTGGCTCTGAAACATACTTCCCAGCTCAGGAAAGGATGTGAGTCTGTGCTTGCCAGCCTCCAGGTGGGGCCTGGAGATCTCCCCGAACTACAGAATACAGAAATTAATTCCTTTGGAGAAAACGGCTACGTTGGACGTGAAGTCTGTCATCACACCCCTCTGGGCTGCCCCTCAGCCTCAGCTCTGCCAACCTACAGGCTCCACCCCCAAACCACCAGTAATTTCCCAACCTGGAGTTGGCAAGGCTATTGGTAGCATAAAAGAAGGGTCCCCGGTGTCATTTGGAAAGGCCAAACACAGCTCCAGTTTCTATCTATCCATCCATCCCACCCTTCCTCCGGGATTCTCTGAGCAGTGAATATGGTTCACCCTGCCTTCTGCCTCACAACAGCCCTGCAAGGTAGGTGATGGCGCCATTGCCTTCCCCCTTCTCTCATCCCGGCTCTGAGGGCAGAAAAGGGAAAACTTCCCCACCCGGAGGCCTCAGAGAAGTGTTAATTGGGCCGTGGGCGGACACGATCTGCAGCCACGGAGGATGTGGTTTCGGGAGGTGGGGATATGCCAGAGAGAAGCAAGAGGTCTGAACTAAGGAGAACGGGGTATTTTGGAAAGATTTTAAAAAGAAGGGATGATTGCACAACAGGGAAATGTAGGTCGTTAGCCCCACAGCTCTGGCTAGAGAGATGGGGGGAGACGTCAGCGGGGTGGGTGAAAGCCCCTCCAGGGTTTCTATGAAAAACAGATGCTGGCTGCCCACAGGGCGGAGAAGGGTCCCTTTTGCACACAAACTCCCTCTCTCTCTCTCTCTCTCTCTCTCCATCTCTCGGTGCATCTGGTGCCAATTAAAAGATGCTGGAAATAGAAAAGGGGAGAGCAAAGCAGCCACTTCCCTTCGCAGGGAGGTGTGTTTGCAAGTCTTTCTCTCTCTCTGAGTCAAGACCTAGGGAATTCATAGGGCTGCCAACCTCCAGGTAGGGCCTGGGGATCTCCCAGTAGGAGCGCTGATCTTCCAGAACAGCACAACTGAACGGTTCACAAGGGCTTAACACGCGGGCCATAGAGTTGCGCTGCACGAAACCGTCTTACAAACCTGCTGGGAGAAACAATTGGGGACTGTGCTCTCTACTGCTGCGTACAGCTCACTGCAAGGAGGATCAAAGTTTGGGCCTGGTGGCACCTTGAAGACCGGCACCGCTTTATTCTGTGTGCTTTCATGGGCATGCGAACGTCCTCAGCTTTCGTGTGCTGTGAGTTGTGAGTGTCCTGCATGGAGCAGGGGGTTGGACTAGAGGACCTAGGAGGTCCCTTCCAACTCTATGATTCTAGGATTCTAAGTAGGGATCATCAGAGTGCACATAGAAGAAGAAGAAGAGTTGGTTCTTATATGCTGCTTTTCTCTACCCGAAGGAGTCTCAAAGCGGCTTCCCTTCGCCTTCCCTTTCCTCTCCCCACAACAGACCCCCTGTGAGGGAGGGGAGGCTAAGAGAGCCTTGAGATTACTGAAGACGAAGAAGAGTTGGTTCTTATATGCTGCTTTTCCCTACCCGAAGGAGGCTCAAAGCGGCTTTCAATTGCCTTCCCCTTCCTCTCCCCACAACAGACATCCTGTGAGGTGGGTGAGGCTGAGAGAGCCCTGATATCACTGCCCGGTCAGAACAGTTTTATCAGTGCTGTGACTAGGCCAAGGTCACCCAGCTGGCTGCATGTGGGGCAGTGCACGATCGAACCGGGCATGCCAGATTAGAAGTCCGCACTCCCAACCACTACACCAAACTGGCACCAAATTGATAGAAGGACAGAGTCAATTAGCAGGAAATTAGCAAACAGCACCCTGAAGACATCTCACAAACAGGCAGCATAATCTCTTGCTCGAATTGTCAGGAGGATCCTGTTTCTGGAAGGTCTGCACCACTTAACGTGTCGTGTTGATACTTCGACCATGCCTCAAGTCTTTGCTGTGGGCCCAGTCATCAGAAATCCCGAACCTCCCATTTTGGTGCTTGGGCTGCCTCTCTGTGGGAGGGAACAGGATGGCTCTCTTAAGTATGTTCCCACTGTCACGATGGCCAGCTCTTAGTCTGAGGAAGGGTGCTTGCCCCCGAAAGCTCACGCCTTGAATCGATCTTTGCTGGTCTTAAAGGTGCCTGCCTGGACTCTGGTTTTATTGTATCTGAAAATCTGTGACTCAGAGGGCGGCAGGGAAAGGGTCCCGTTGGCAGCAGAGGATGGGATCCGCAGTGATGGGCTGACCTGTAGAACGATCTGGGTTCAACACCAGGACATTTTTTAAAAGTCTGAGTAGTTCAGCAGTTTTGCCTTTGGGAACTGTCCATTGGGTTTTCTGGAGAAGAGCCTCATGCTGGGAGCGACTGAGGGCAAAAGAAGAGGGGGATGACAGAGAATGAGGCGGCTGGATGGACTCACTGAAGCAGCCGGTGCAAACTTAAATGGACTCCGGGGAATGGTATAGAGGACAGGAAGGCCTGGAGGATCATTGTCCATGGGGTTGCGATGGGTCGGACACGACTTCGCACCTAACAACAACAACCGTTCAGCGGTGGAATGGACTGCCTACGGAGGTGGGGCTCCAGGATTCTGTGATTCTACTCCGCCTGGGGTCCATGTGGGGAAGGGGGACCATGCTCAAAACACACCAGAGATCAATTTGTCTGCCGGGGAGGATGGTCTCTATGGCCAGTCGGGGTCCAGGAGGTGAACAGCTGACAACCCCCAGGAAGTTCCCACTCTGACCCTGCCACTCCCCACCTCCTCCGATGACCCCACTCTTCCTCCCATGCTACTGAATCGTGCCCGTGACGGAGGCTGCATATTTCTGCGGCTGGCAATGCCTGATTAATCAACCGATCCAGATGTTTTAACGGATGCCTTGCTTTTCTTACACGGCTGTACTCGAGGGGGATTTCCCCCCTGGAGGGTGTGTTTGTGCTGCGGCGGAGGAAACACAGCTAGATCAACAAGCGAGCCCCTGGGCTTTGCATCGATCCATGCGGGTCGGTTCTGCTGCCGCCCCCGGGGCCGGGAGGGGGCTCGCTCGCTCACTCACCTTGGATCCGGATTCCTTTGGCTTTCACGTGCCTCTCGCACCGGGCCTTGGCTTTCAGCAGCAAGAAGATCTGCTCCTCCTTCGTCAAAACGTCATCAGGATCGTCCTGCAAGCAGAGGGGGCCAGAGAGGTCAGGACCAAGAAGACTTGGGGAGGGGAACGTTGTCAACAAATCAACCAACAAAGGGCCATGGCCAAGGAACTGGACTTCATGTTGTGCGGCAGGGGGAGTCAAACTGCGGCCCTCCAGATGTCCATGGACTACAGTTCCCATGAGCCCCTGCCAGCGAATGCTGGCAGGGGCTCATGGGGATTGTAGTCCATGGACTTCCAGAGGTCCACAGTTTGCCTACCCCTGCGCTAGGGTCTCAAAGAGACGGTCTCTCCCATCACCACCTGCCTGTTTGTTCTCCCCTTTCAAAGCGTTCGGTTTGTCTTTCTAGCCCATTGTAAGACACAGAACCTTTTGGCCGGAATTGGTCATTTATTTTATAATTTATTTATAATTAAATATATTGCCTACCACTCCCGTAACCGGCTCGTGGCGGGTAACAAAACTTTAAAACCACACAATAAAATCAATCTTGGCAATTGAAAATCCCCCCCCCAGCCCCCTTTATTTAAATATAATAGGTAGTCAGATCTGGACAACTTGATCTTCTAGCAGCTGTTACGGTTGTATTAGTCATTCTTACTATCATAGAATCATAGAGTTGGAAGGGACCTACAAGGTCATCTAATCCAACCCCCTGCGGGATGCAGTCACGGGATCCCCCGAGCATGCAAAATGCTATTGGGGAGAGAAGGGATATAGGAAGAAGGGGAAGGGAGGAAGAGTTGGGACGCTGGCTGGGCCAACGGGAGCTTCTGGACAAGAGCTTTGGAAGCATTCCTCACGTGCAACAGAATGGACAGCCACACACTCAGACACCCGAATGCGGAGACGTACGCCATGCCCTGGCCGCCTGCCCAGAGGCTCACTCCTCCCAGCTCTCCCAGGAATCCCATTAAGCAATGCTCTCCGGGCGCTGCATCTCTCCTAAGAGCCGCACTGATAAATATAACACAAGACAACAGCTGAGCCTCGCGGCTTCTGAGCACATGTCTCTTCCCTGCAGCCTCCCAAATACCTGCAGGTACAAAAATACCAAAGGGCTTCCCTATCGGCCACCAAGTGTTCTGATCCCATGTGGCATCAGCCCTCCGTCAACAGCGTCCCCACTAAATCCCACAACGAGCACTGGGAGGGTGGCAGCAGACACATCCTTGGGGTGCGTCCTTCCCAGGACCCGGGGATGCCATTCGGTGTTCGACATCACATTCACTGCTGGTTTCGACATCTGTATTTGTCATCTTTCTCTCTTCCTTCCTTCCTTCCTTCCTTCCTTCCTTCCTTCCTTCCTTCCTTCCTTCCTTCCTTCCTTCCTTCCTTCCTTCCTTCCTTCCTTCCTTCCTTCCTTCCTTCTCCCCACAACAGACATCCTGTGAGGTAGGCTGACAGAGCTCTAAGAGAACTGCTCTGCAAGAACACCGCTAAGAGATCTGTGACTAGCCCCAGGTCACCCAGCTGGCTGCATGTGGAGGAGGCGTGGGGCATCAAACCCAGTGGTCCAGGCTAGCACCTGCCCCTCTTGACCACTACCCAACGCTGGCTCCACACGGCACTCAGCCTTCGGAGGAGGGCGAAGGAAGCTTGTCCTCTTTGCCCCTCCACTCCCAGGGAAGGGCCGCCACTGTCATGTTCAAGTCCACAGATACAGACGGCTCGATGGCCTCCATTTGTGGCGTTCAACCAAGGTCCGCAGACATCCGTCCCGGTCCCACGGACAAAGAGCACAGCTATTCCCAAACGGGGACAAATGTCTGACTGAGTGATCCCAGAATTTGTGCCAAAAACATAAGAAGCAATGAGACTCAACAATCCAACCGCAGGCATTCTCCGTCCTCAAAGACCCAAACCCGGGTGAAAGCAGAGGACGGCATGGAAGGGTAGCATCTAGAGCGGGCCTTACTCTGATGCTGCGGAGGTTCTGGAGAAGGGACAGAATTACAAGATGTTTCTCATTTGTTTCACCACCTCAATATAGCTTGCCATGCACATGACGTGGGGACCCCCGGGGTTCTCCCTCTGCCCTCCCCCCCGCATCCCACCACTGTTTTCTCTTGAGCTTCAGATTTGTGGCTGCTTTCCCATCAAAATGTCTTGGCCTGCAAAAAAGACATCTAGCGTTCGACGCTGTAAGGAAACGGAGAAATTCATGACTCGCCCGCGGAGCGTGAGGAGGCAGAGGACCCGGCTGGGGCCTGGGAAAGAGCTTTGGTCGACTGCCCCGCTCCCCCTGCCCGGCCCACCGAAAGGAGGACATGGGATAATTACGATAATGTTTTCTTCGAGCGATCCATTTGGCTGGCTGATCTCCCAGCCGCGAAAGTAAACCCCAATTCTCCGAGGAGAGGTCATATTCGCTCTGGTTTATGGGATTCGTTTTCAGGGATAACACGGTCATTTTTGTAGGCGCTCCCTGGCAACGGGTCAAGAAATAGTAAAGAAGCAAACGTGGAAGAGGTTTTATTTTATTTTTAAAAAATTCCTGCTGAGGGTCGGAGCGAAAACTGGCCCCCACGAGGCGGAGAGAGTCTTTGAGAGATCCGCCTCGAGTTCAGAAATGGCTCTTTCCAGAGACAGAAACGGCTCTCCCATGGAGGAACGAAACCAGCTAGGGTGGGTGTTCTCCTACCCTGGGATGAGATCCCCAAATGCGATGAGACTGCAGTTTCTGGAAGAATGCCCTGGAATTACACTCAAGTCTCCACAGGCATAAGATTGGTTCACATTTGGCCTAGAAGGGATGGAGCTTGGTATGTGTCATAAGAACCTGAAAGAAGCCATGCTGGATCAGGCCAATGGCCCCTCCTGTCCAACACCTGGTATCACACAGTGGCCAAATCCAGATGTCATCAGGACCTCTCAGCAAGGCCAGAACTACAGAAGCTCACCCACTTTTACCCACCCCCACAAGCACCAAGAAGAATATATATATATGTAACATGTTTCGCTGTTATAAATAATTGAGCAAGGCCTGGGTGGGCGGGGACTGTCCGGACTTCATTTCCGGACAGCAGGCCAATTCAGCTTTGCAGGGCCGCAGTGGGTGCTGGCGGAAGGGCTGGGGGGGGGGGGAGACTGGGAGTTCCCGCTTGCTCACTCCCCCCCCCCCCCCGCTAGCGCATGTTGTATTTAACCCTGCAATGGGCTTTAAAGTCCAGTGTATTAACTAGTACAGTCTAGTATATTTCCACTCATTTGGGAAACCATCCCAGGATCTTCAAGAAACCCTGGTGGAGAAAGCCCGCTGTATGGGCAGAGGCTACCTGGAAGACGACTTCCTACATGGGGGAGAAGGCCTCTGCTCTCCCCCAGCGCTGGAACGTTGAGTTCCTGCTACCTCCGTGGCACGTACCCGCCTGACAACTGAAGAAGCCTCCGCTGCCATTCACTTCTCTGCTCCCTCGCCCCGGTCCGGCCAGCTGGCACACGGGCCTTTATTTATCTTAAAACCTTTCCAGCTCCAACCTTACAGGAAATGTGTTTCAGACCGCATTCTTTATGATGAAAATAGTATCTATTCATTTTTTAAAAAAACAAACAAAAATAGCCAACCACAAGGGCCGAAGACCCGTTTTGTGCCTGGCAGGAAGGCCACAGAACACCAACGCCGGGCATCCGATGGTTGGTTGAGAATATTTCACGTGTCGTCTTCTAAAAATATATCTGCTCGCTTCTGCGTGTGTTTCGGAGTCAGAGGCGCGTCCCGGAACACACGGAAAGGCAGGGGGCAGATTGGGAAATTATTTTCAGCCTGGGGATAGGAAAAGCCAGGGGTAGTCAAACTGCGGCCCTCCAGATGTTCATGGATTACAATTCCCTGGCAGGGGCTCATGGGAATTGTAGTCCATGGACATCTGGAGGGCCGCAGTTTGACAGGCTCTTCTGACTGTCCCACCAGCTGATCAAGCTTACCTGGTAGGCACATGAGACGGTGCCTTTTTGGTGGCAGCCCCAGAGTTAGGAAAGAACCTCCTCAGGGAGGTGTGCCTGGCCCCCGCATTGTCCCTCCTCAGAAGGCAGCTGAAAACAGTTTTCTTTAAGACTGCCTTTGACTAATTCAGTTTCATTGACTGGATATTTTAAACTGTAGGCAGATTGTGAGAGGGAGAAGGGATAAGCCACTGCTTGTCTCTCCTGACCCTTTCTTACAGGCCTTGGGTAATGCCGATCGCCATTTTACGGCCAGGAAGGAGTTTTCTTCCAGGCCAGATTGGATCAGGGACCCTGGAGATTATTTTGGCTTCCTCTGGTCACTGGCAGAGTTGTGGAGGAGGTAGTTGTGAATTTCCTGCATTGTGCAGGGGGTTGGACTAGATGACCCTGGAGGTGCCTTCCAGCTCTTGGTTTCTAATTGTAGGCTTGCATGTGTTTTTATCATTGTTGCTCTATTGATATTGTTTTTATTTCACATCTGTCCCCCAACCCCCAAAATCCTCATTCTATTTATATGCCCGTCAAGTTCCGCCAGATAGAAAGTTGGCTCACAAATATTTTGAACAATCAAACAAACCCGACGCTCCCATATTAAGGGAGAAATCCAGAAAGATCTGTGGGTCCCTACAAGATCTCTCCTTGGGTGAGGAATGCTCCTTGTCGTAAGTGTGGGAATATGCAAGGTCTTTAGTAGGCATATTTCACCAGCATAAAAAGAATATCCTGCAGGGGGCATCAGAGGAGATGTGTATTTAGCATAGTAAGAATAGAAACTTCCCGGAATTTTTGAAATACTCCCCTCCAGTGTCCTGATTGTCTGTTCGGAAATGTCCTGCTGCTTCGATCCCACTTCCTCCCGGCTTGCCTCCAGAACAGCAGTTGAACAGGCATAATAACTGCAGACAACAGCTAGCTAGACAGTTAGGTCTCTTTCTCTCCTTTGTACACAAAGTTGCTTCTCTTCTGAATAAAATCTGTATTCTTTAAGTGGCCTGCTGCTTCATCTCTTTGCATATTCAAACTCTGCCAAATTCAGGGAACATGAACCAGAGTAATATCTTGTCTATTTGTGGAGCTGTTTGATGACCCAGGGGTTTTTGTGGAGCTGGGACAGGAATGCGCTGCTGTTAAGGGGGTGCATACGGGCACCATGGTCCGAGGGCGCCACTTGGAAGCCTCCATGCCCATCCTTCCGCCTTCCTGCTTTGCTAAAAGCTTTGGAGGACAGCAATGTCAAGCAGTCTCATAAACGTCAAACAGTCATAAATCAACAGAACGGCTTCCTTGGCTACGCTGGAGCAGAAGCCTCCGCCTCACTCATCTTTGAATGGGGCCAAGACAGTCCCTTTTTCGGAGAAGCTCAAGGGGATACCTAAAGGGCAGGGGTGGCCAAACGGTGGCTCTCCAGAAGTCCATGGACTACGATTCCCATGTGCCCCCGCCAGCAGGGCTGGGTCCTGGTTGCAAAGGTGTCCGCGATTAAAAACTGTCTCAAGATTCTCGGGGGCTAGAATGGATCGAAGATAGGTCAGGGATGATGTCAAATGTGTCAACCCCCCACCCCATTTCAAATTTAAAAAAATCTGTTTCATTCCCGCTCCCCCCTTCTCACAATTGTCTTGATACTATTTTCTCCAGCCAAATTGATCATGTTCAAGGGAAGCAACACATTTTTGCAACTTCTGCACGTGCGTTGACATACACATAGGCTTGCCAGCCTCCAGGTGGGGCCTGGAGATCTCTGGAATGACAACGAATTCCAGACTGCAGAGATCAGGTCCCCTGAAGAAAGTGGCTGCTTTGGAGGGTGGGCAGGGGTGCTCTGTCTCCCAGGTGCTGGGGGGGCCACAGTGGGAGGGCTTCTGGAGTTCTGGCCCTGCTGGGGAACCTCCTGAGGCCTCTGGGTTTGGGCCTCCGTGTGACTCAGAGTGTTGGACCGGAGGGGCCACTGGCCTGATCCACGATGGATGCTCCCACACTGTCATGACTTGTCGGCACTCTTTATTGGGTAGGAGGTTCTGGCTGGAGGTTCATTCCAGCCTCGCCTGTGTGAGTTGCCAGAAGGCAGCCATAAGCACAGTCAGCTGGCCGGCCCCTGGAGAGGAGTCCTTTCCCATTTCCCGTGGCCCCTCGGCCCCATTTCTGCCCAGTTGCAGCTGCCAGGTCATCCACCTTGAGGGCTGGTGGTTCTTGGAAACGGGTCCTCTGTGTAGAATTCCACTGGCACCCATAAGGCACTTTCTCGAGCCTTTCCTTTCGTTACGGCAGATGTTCCGAGGTTTTATGGGCCTCGTAAAACCCCGTCCCTGGAGTCTTTCTTCTCAGCTATTAGAATTACGAGGAAACAGATTATATTTATGCCCTTTTGTGGATTTATGGCTCTTCGGAATGACCAAAAGAGGAGATGCGCTCGAAAAAGGTGCTGATCTGGGATGGTCAGCATCTGGACAAGGCCTGGGGACCCCTCTTAATCACATCTGACCTCCAGGCGACACAGAGCAGCTCCCCTGGAAGAAAGGGCAGCTCTGGAGGGCAGACTTGATGGCGTGGTGTCCTTCCGGGGGTACCTCTCGTCCCCAGACCCCTCCATCCCTAGGCCCATGTTAAATCCGTGGGTTCCGGGCTGGACACAGACACTGGATGTGATCTGAGCAGGGCACAAAAAGAGCCAAATCGAACCGAAGAAGCCCCCACCCCTGAACCCCCCGACTTCTCTACACAAGCAAACAACGGATCTCCCCGCCAGTCCGCACTCTTGGTCAGTTTTGGTTTAATCCGACTGGATCCGGCAGAGGGGATCTAGCCGCGCACGGCTCAATTTACATCGTAAGCTGAGATCCTGCTCCAACCTCAGGCTCCGTCCGCAGCAGGTCAAACAATCTCAGCCTGATGTTTCAAGAGGCCGAAGGAACTGCTGGAGAAGAGAAAAATGGACAGACGCCCGCCCCGTCCCTTGCAGAGACCTTTAACCCTCTTGCGACTGGGATCTTGGGCCTCCGAGGAGCCAGAAATTTCGTTTTTGTCTGCCCCGGCCTTCCCTCTTGCTTGCCGGCACCTGGTCTCTGGAGGGACCCATCCCAGAGGAAAGGCTGATCAAAACCGTAATCCTGGGAGGGAAGCCGAAGAGACGGTGCGGAGGAGGGGGAGGCTGCTAAAAATACGCTCCAAAGAGGTTTTCCTCGAGGGCCGGAATGTCCAGGGCAACAACGGCCAATCGTAAAAGGAGGGGCCGAGGGAGGGGCTGAGCCAGGAAGATTCCCAAACGCGCCGCTCTGGGCAGGTGTCCAGACACGCCTCTGCCTGGCTAATCTGTCCCTGGTTATCAAAGGAAATCCGCGCCCAATCTGGAATCGTTTAAGGAGGCACCGTACCTCCTTCCGCAGATGCAGCGTGCAGGCATTCGGTCCCCACTGACCTCTAACAATGGAAGCGAGATCGAGTTTCACCCAGGGAACCTCTCTCCTTGTCCGAAAACGATTCGTCTCCTCCGTCTGCCTTTTCCCGGCATGGTTGGGTCATACGAGAGTGCTTTTTCTCCCTCCGCGGAGGTGTTAAGCTCCCTTCTCAACCATAACTCCGCCGTTCCTTCCAAACATCTGGAGACGCTTCCCGATCAGGCCGATGATTGTCTCGCCGTTGGAAAGGGGGCCGAGACACCGGAGCCGTTCAAAAGAAAACAAGCGCTGTTGACTAGGGGAAAGGACGGCGGGTTTGAGCAGTCTTCTCTTCCTCCACCTCGTTCCAAGGATCAGGCGGGGGGGAAACAATTCTAGGAAAAGGATTGGGGTAGAACAAGGCATTCAGCCACTGCAGGAGAGAGCCTGTCAACGGCTCTGGTGAAAAGGCACCCCGATATTTCCCTCGGAAGTATTATAGGGGCCGGAGGACTTCACACCCGCAGCCTGAGCCTTGGGATCTTTAGCCGTCTTCTGCGAATGCAGACATTATTGGTCTTCCAGTTCCTCTTGGCTTCCACATCCTTGAAATTGGGTCCATTTTGTTACTGGAAGCAAAAGTCTACGAAAGGAAGAGAGGGGAGAGGTCGCCCTAACTGTCTAACTGAGTCAAGAGGATGGCCATGTGGGTCTGAAGCAGCAGAACAACACTTGAGTCCAGGGGCACCGTTAAGAGCAAAATTTATTCAAGGCGCGAGCTTTCATGTGCAGGCACACTTCCTCGGACGATGCACGGCCTAGCTGTCGTTAACGCTTTGCCTTTCTCCCCAGCGGGGACCCCAGACGGCTCCGGCAATTCTCCCCTTTGAAGCTCAGGGAACTGCGAAGCCAGAAAAGGAACTGAACGCAGGCCGAACAGCTGTTAGATAACAATGGCGTTCGGTCACTCCCTCCCCCCCCCCAGCCCCCAAGCTGGAATTGAACCAGTGACCTCGAGGTGAACATTCTCTCACTCTCCTGCCGGGCTCCGCGGGGCTGAAGGCCTTTCTACCCTGCAGTGCTTGCACAGCCCAGGCCGGGCTCCATTGTCTCCCTCCAGCCGCTTGCTTCCTCTCTGGTATGCCAGACAGCAGGCACCTGCCGATTATAGCAACGGGGTCACACAGCCACGGCCGGCGGAGCTGGGGGAGAGACGGACGCTTTGGAATTTGCTCACCAAACAAGTATTTTGCCCAAAAGGGCTTGGACGGGACAGCTGTCACTGGCCTTCCCGCCGGCCTGCTTCAGGTGCACGGCAGAAGCCTCTGGCCTCCGAGAAGCTGAGAGACCCGAGTCTTCCTCCACGAAGTTTTCAAACAGAGAGAGCCCTGGAGATGCGGACACTCTGGCATTTGGGCAAAAACTCTATGGTAAACATGACTTCTGCCCCAGAGATTTTGCCCAAAGATCAGTGCATCTCCCAGACGTTGCTGGCGTGAGGACGTCACTTTCAGCGCGCACCGGAAGAGCCGTGGCCACATTGCCGGCAGCGTACCGTGGGACTTCCGATATCTCTTGGTAAGTCCCCCTGCTGGCCGGCAGTGGGGGGCAGGACCTGGCAGTGGGGAATCCCTGCCTCCACGGGGGCTCTGGAGATCCAACCCGGTCTACACCAAACAGTCCCGCCAACTTGTTTTGGGCCACTAAAGAGGTGCCACGGAGTACCAACTAGGAAGATTTTGGTGGCCGCCTTTTCTACTGCTCCCTCCCTCAAAGGGCATGAAGACCATCTGACCAAAATCCACTTAGGATCCCCAGCTCAGAGGAGGTGAGGCTGGCTTCAACCAGGGCCTTTTTGGCCTTGGCCCCGCCCTGTGGAACGCTCTGCCGACAGACACCAGGGCCCCGTGAGACCATAACCGGTTCTGCAGGGTCTCCAAGACGGAGCTGTTCCACCAGGCCTATGGTCAAGGAAAATCTGACCCCTTTCCCACACAACCTGGTTGGGGGGCTACTGAAATATAAACTGTTTTACTGGGTATGTTTATATATGATTTCAACTTGTGCCTGACTGTTCGTTTCATGTTGTTACCCGACCTGAGTGTTCAGGAAGGCCAGGCTGTAAAAATAAAGATCGATGGGCATTATTTATTTTAAAACAAGGCCAAAGTAAGTCGCTGCAGCCGGGGAATACTCTCCCAATTCAATCTTGCCACCCGCTGGGCTGGAGCAAGGCGTCAGGGGACCGTCCCCGCATTTGCTTTGCTGACAGCAATTCTCCGCTTCCTGCCCCAACAGAAAACTCGCATTGCCTTCCATTTCCCATTATCGCATTTCAGCTTTTACATTTCCTTCCCACCCCCCTTTATTTTTGCAGGAGATATAAAAAAAATATTTTTCTCTAACTTGCACAGCTTGCTGGGTGGGTTCCGAGCTCATTTACTCGTTCACCTCTGCAAATACCCTTCCTACGATCGGGGGCACTAAGGCCTTTCTTCGGAGGGATGGGTGTGGGAGGATCTCATTTCTGACCCCCTTGCCCAGAGGACCACTCAGCCGAAGAAGCAAAATGAAAAGATATCTCAGCCTGAAAGATCGCCCACTCGACGGAACCGTGCTTGAGTCCGTGGCACAGTGAGGGGTTTGCATGGAATATCTCAAATGGCCAATATTCGTTCCCCTCCGCTCCACCTCCAAATCTGGAGGAATTTTCTTTCATCAGAAAGGCCAAAGCTGAGAGTGAGCCAAGATTGGCCAGGGAAGCCCACTGTAACAAGAAAATATTTTTCAGTTATGTGAGGAGCAAACGAATCATAGAGTTGGCCCCTTCCAACTCTATGATTCTAATTTCCAGAACTGGAGTTGGCAACCCATGCTGCAAATGCGTCACTGCCCCCTACTGAGGAGGACTGGTTACGGCCTCACTCACTTACCATTCCTGTCCTTCTTGCCTTGCCCCATGATTTAGATATGATTTGTATGTTCCTTGGAGACAGACATTGATTTTGGGCTGAAGAGGAATGCTTCCGCAGGCCCTGGGAAGGAGGGGGAGAATGCCAGGATCATGGGGACACATCCACGCCTGACTCGTGGCCCCCACCTTATGGAGCGGCCTGCCTGGGGGGGTGGGCGAGGAAAGCTCGCTCTCTGCTGGCTTTCCACCAATGAGGCGGAAGGGAGTTATTTAAGAGGGCTTTTCCATGCACGCAGGAGAGTAGCATTGTACTAACTAAGTTTAGTTCTGGGCATCAGCTTTTGGGTGCATGTGAAGGAACGCTTATACCCAGAACTAAACACGCTTGGTCTTAAAGTTGCCCCTGGACTCAGGCTTGGGTCTGTTCTGGCTTCAGACCAACATGGCCGTTCACCTGAACCAGCGTTAATCCTCATTTACTGCCCACCCTCTGCCTAGACGTCTGGTCCGGCCACCTCCCTTGCATTGCACCTGGAGAAGTGTGCAGGCACACAACAGCTGATGTCCAGAATGAAACTCTTGTTTGGCCTTCAAGGTGCCCCTGGATGCAGACTTGGTTCCGCTGCTTCAGACCAACACGGCCGCCCACTGCAAACTGACCTGAGCAATTCACAAAGTTACTTGGATAAAAGATCAGGGCCTCTGCTTTATATTGCCATGCAGGGTGTGCTGACACCAGGATCCCACTGTGGGATTGTTGCACCATGTGATTCATTTATGTAGACACGTCCTTATTGTTTGCCCTTCTGACTGAGGCTCCAGGTGGGTTAAACGCAATGGGTCAATGTCATCGACAGGACTGGACGTTTGGGAAATAAAGAAAAAAGGACTTGGGTTGTACAATCAACCAGAAGTCTAAAAAGAAAACAAACACAGAGCTGAAGCAACCCCCTCTGTGTTGACATGGCCCATTAAGCGATGCAAAATTACACGGTAGGATCTAATTTACTGCAAACGATACACAGAAGCATCAGCTACTGCGACTCATAATTTGTCCAAGTAATTTTGTGAATTATTCTGTACAGCACTAAACTGATTCATGGAAGAAAGATCTACCTGTGGCTATTCACTTTGGTGACGAAGGGGAACCTCCATGTTCAGAGGCAATCAACCTCTGTATTCCCATGCCAGGAGGCAACATAAGGGAAAGGCCTCAGCCTCTGTCCTAGTGGTGCAGGGAGGGGCCCCTGGGTGAGACGGGAGGCAGGACTGGAGGGCTACTACTTTAAACAGGAAGACTCCCTCTTGGTAGGTGGAAGACTCCTTCTTGGTAGGAGCCTCTGCTTGGCATGCAGAAGGTCCCAGGTTCCATTCCTGGCATCTGCAGTTCAAAGGAGCAGGATAAGGGATGGGAAAGACTCTGCCTGAGACCTGGAGTGCAGCTGCCAGTCTGACCTTGGTGGGCCAAGGGCCCAATTCAGCAGAAGGCAGCCTCATGGCCCTTTGGTTACAGCCAGTGGGTCTCCTCTCTTGTTTCTGCAGTTGGCTCCATCTATAAGAACCGGTTCAGGGTCTTCTTGGAACTGGAGGGAAAGGACTGCTGACCAGAAACCCCGGTGAAATTTATACCTGGTCTTCCCGTAAATCTTCCCTCACTCCACAACCCTTCCGTGAGGCCTTTGTAGGATTTTTCTTAAAAAGGGGGAGAGAGAGGAAAAAATCTCCGTCAAAAGCCCTTGCGCTGGTTATTAATCAAAGGAGGACATTTGCTTTTCTTAATGGCGAGGTAATAAATGCACGCTGTCACCGCCAGTCCTAATGGCTTTTCTCTCCTTCCCGTGCCTCCGTGGATAAATACAGCCATTCACGTGTGCTGCCAGCTCCCGGGGGGGGGGGGGGACGGGGCGGCCCATTTCCCGGACCGTTTGGATCTGGAAGAATCTGGCATTATACTCGGTGCCAGGAGAAAGCCCGGGAAAGGAACAGGTAAGCTCAACAAGGCTTACCTGCGCAGGTAGGCCTTGCTGGAGCTCTCCAGGGACCCTCGTCTTCCCCATCTGCTACAGAAGCATGTACTGATGACAGGCAAGAAGGAGGAGAAGGAGAAGGAGAAGAAAGAAGAAGGAGAAGGAGAAGGAGAAGAAAGAAGAAGGAGAAGGAGAAGAGGATGCTGTGCTTTCTTCCTGACTGCTGGGGACCCACTGGGGGGGGGGGAGGGGAGGGCCCTAAGGCTGCAAACGGAATCTAGCTTCTTTCTTAATGGGACCAAAGGAGCACCTTGAAATCAGTGGGTTTCAGGGAGCGGCAGCCGGCCACTCAACGGCACTATCTGCTTTCAAACTTAAATAACAAGTAGCAGCAGAATTGATGGGTGTCTATCAGAAACATCTATCAACTATAGATTCTAGTGGGTAGCCGTGTTGGTCTGAAGCAGCACAACAAAACATAATCAGGAGCACCTTTAAGACCAACAAAGATTTATTCCAGGTGTGAGCTTTCGAGTGTATGAACTCTTTCTTGCACTCGAAAGCTCCCGCCTTGAATAAATCTTTGTTGGTCTTAAAGGTGGACTCTGATTATGTTTTGTTGTACTTATCAACTATTTTAGACGCCTGCCTGCCTCACTCTGAACGTGAGCAGTTCCCCTTGCCCCAAATTATGCAGGTCCTTAAGGCGCTCCTGAACTCTGGCTCTTTTCTACTAATCTTGATCTACCTCACAGGGTTGTTGTGAACATAAAACAGGTGAGGAGAACCACGGAATCTGCTTGGGGTCCCCATTGAGGGGAAAGATGGGGAATCGATAAATAAATCGGTGACATAAACCACTGAAAGCTCAATCCAATTCAAGCCAGTTATCAAATGTTACCCAACGTCATTCCCTGTCACATCACCAAATATTTGTCCTCGGGGGTTCAGCGACATCCCAAATCCATGCTATTACAGGGCATTTCACTTCCGCAGGGACAGAAAGAATGCTTGGAGGTCGTTTCCTCCGTGTTCGGAGTTCCCTGCTAAGCCAAAACGGATCTCTGCGCTGTTGGGTTGTTAGCCTGACATTGTCAGAGAAATGGCAGCGCTTCTTCCGGGGGGAATTAAGGAAACAAATTGATAACACAACCACATCTGGCTTCGCTCAGCTGCAGCGCATGTCCAAGGGCACAGAGCTCTCCGGGCCAAATGTCCTGGCAACTGGATCCTCTCTTGCGATGTTGCCGGGCCATCTGATTGCCTCCCCGATAGAGCGGTGAGCGTTCCAAGTGATGCGTGTGGCACAGCTCTCTGGCGTGGACCACACGGACAAGAACGTGGCTTGTGGTCCCATCCAAACTATTAAATGTTTGGAATGACGTACGCATGGAACTAGGAGGCCCAGAGCACCGTTCGATTCCTACAGCCTGTCCGTGAGACACGTGGGAGCAGTGCAGGGTTGCCAGCCTCCAGGAGGTGGCTGGAGATTTCGAAATGGCTGCTTCGGAGGAAGAACTCTGTGGAAGTCTCTCCCCTGCCCAAATCCCATCTTCCTCATTCTGTACCCCCCCAATTCTTCCAAGTATTTCCCAATCCAGAGCTGGCAACCTCTGAGCAGTGGGAAGCTACAGACACTCCGCAAGAGACACTGGCTT
Source organism: Paroedura picta (assembly GCF_049243985.1). Taxonomy (NCBI): domain Eukaryota; kingdom Metazoa; phylum Chordata; class Lepidosauria; order Squamata; family Gekkonidae; genus Paroedura; species Paroedura picta. The sequence goes on from NC_135379.1 coordinate 1,908,159, forward strand.
CTCTCTGGCTTCAGAGAATCTGCCCACAATTCCTTCGGCAAGAACAAGGCCTTCTGTGAGTTCCTGGTTTAAAATGTGCATTCCCTGTGGGTTGAGACACACAAGAGGAGTGTGTGGGAATTGCCGGAATGCAGTGTCACAGAATATGGCATTAGGGGTTCAAAAAGTCAAACCCTGACACCTAGTGACAGAATGCAGCATTGCAGAACATCCTGAAATTTCTGCTACTTGGAGGTTCTGGTTATTGAGTTAAATGCAAAAAAAAAAAAATAATTTGTCTTGGAAGCACAAGTTTTATGTAGCATTCCTGATCCTCCAAGTTTCCTGGCTAAGGGGGAACTGCTGTTCAAACAAATTACAAAGATGATCTGATTCCATTGTAACAAGAGAAAGAATTTTTACTTACAAAAGACATACTCAGAAGAGTTGGTTTTTATACCCCAGTTTCACTACCTGAAGGAGGCTCAAAGCAGCTCACAATCACCCTCCCTTCCTCTTCCCACAACAGACACCTTGTGAAGGAGGTGGGGCTGAGAGAGCTCTGGTATTACTGCTCTGTGAGAACAGCTCCAGCAGGGCTATGGCTAGCCCAAGGTTACCCAGTTGGCAACCAAGAACACACAGAGTTGCTGCCTACTGAGTCAGACCTTCAGTTAATCAAGTATTGTCTGCTCAGACCGGCAGCTGCTCTCCAGGTTCTCAGGCTGAGGTCTTTCCCCTCACCTCCTGCCTGGTCCTTTGAAAATGGAGATGTTGGGGATCGAACATGGGGATTTCTGCCTGCCAAGCACAGAGCCACGCCCCCTACCTCATGTCCGTCATTTGTGTTTATTTCATTGAACCGCAACGAGGAAGGATGTAAAGTGGCTTTCAGTTTTTTCTGCATCTCCCTTGCATCCTCACAACCATCGGCCGAGTTTAAATATGCAAAAAGGTGCAAAGCACCAGGCTGCTTAAAGGATAACATAGTTTTATTAAGAAGAAAAATGACTTTGTAAAGAAAGGAGGAGAGAGGTAGCCCTACCTTTCTAACTGACTACTGTTCTGGGGGAATCAGTCAAGAAGGATGCTCAAAGGAGCAGGAAACCTCCACTGGAGCCAATCAGGACCAAGAAGGAGTTTGTTAACTAAACATCTCCTCTGATGCCCCCTGTAGGAGATTCCTCTTAAGTTCTCAAATCATGTACACAACATACCTTGCAGATTACAACAACACCAACCCTATGAGGAAGGTCAGGCTGAGGTGTTTGCTGGGCAGGAGGCACTTTGGGCCACAGATGCACGCTCGGCCTGACCTACCTCACAGGGTTGTTGTTGGAATCTGCTGGAATCTGCAAGGTGTGCCTCTAACCCTCTGGCTTTGTCCAAATTCCCATGTGTCCGCTTTGCCCCCAAACATACTTGTGTGCCAGCGAGAAAGATGGAAGACGGAAGGCAGGCAGAGAGGGCAGCGCCAGCGTCTTCTGGACCCTGCACTTTTCTTTATTGCCCCCAAATGGCAAGCTCTCCCTTTCTCCCCATCCTGGTTTTAGAGTCTCTTGCAATTAGGCCGGCCGCCTGGCTTCATCGCTCCCGGGTAATTACAGAGAAGCCAGATGTACCGAACCTCAAGCAGTCTTGCACAGCCCAGAAAAGAGCAGCCTGCCTGGGAAGGAAGGGGAGTCCCTTCCTCTGTGCCCTTTCACGTCTTGGATCATTGCTCTCATGGAAGAGTCATAGAATCACAGAGTTGGAAGGGACCTCCAGGGTCATCTAGTCCAACCCCTTGCAGAATGCATTCTGAGTGTGGTTACCAACCTCCAGAACGGGGCTGGAGATCCCCTGTTTCCACGTGCAGGCAGAAGATCTTGTGACTGGCCACCAAACATTCCACCTAACAGCCATAACCTGATAAATGCTGGCAGGGGCTCATGGGAATTGTAGTCCATGGACATCTGGAGGGCTGCAGCAGTTTGACTACCCTTGGCCTAGACTGTGACCCTCCTTAATGATTAATTGTATGCTTAATGGTAGTCCGTGGACATCTGGGGAGCCACGGTTTGCCCACCCCTGGTCTAGGCGGAGAGACTAGCAGTCACTTTCTGGAGTCTTGGGTCTTCTGCAGGCCAGGCAGAAGTTGTTCCACTGAAACTGCCTTCAACAGAGACCCTCTGCCCATCAAGGCCAGTATTGTGGCTCTCCTGGGTCTCAGGCAGAGAAAGGGCTTTCCCATCTCCTCCTGCCTGGTCCTTTTAACTGGAGCTGCTGGGGACTGAACCTGGGAACGTCTGCATGCCAAGCTGAGGTGCTGGCGCTGAGCCATGACCCTTCCTCCTCTAGTCTGAGACTCTAATCGCTACACGATGCTGTCCCTGCAAAAGGAAAAGCCTATATGAATATGTCCTGAATTGCTGTTATTTTTGTAAGTAAAATTTCTTTCTCTTGTTGCCATTGGAGTCAGACCATCTTTGTAATTGGTCGGGACGGCATTTCCCCCTTGACTGGGGAACATGGAGAATCATGGATACTGCATACAGCTTCCATGTTCCAAAGAAAATCAGATTTTTTAACGTTTAACCCAGGGGTAGTCAAACTGCGGCCCTCCAGATGTCCATGGACTACAATTCCCAGAAGCCCCTGCCAGCATTCGCGAATGCTGGCAGGAGCTTCTGGGAATTGTAGTCCATGGACATCTGGAGGGCCGCAGTTTGACTACCCCTTAACCCAACAGGCGGGCATCTAGCTAGCCAGTCCTTGAAACGAGATGTAGACTAGCGGCCTTTTGGTCTCCAATTCAGCGGTTCTCAAGGCCAAAGCTCTTGCAGAAGGCTTTCATTTTGGTGCTCGATCCTGCCAAGTTACTATCGCACACACCAAATTTCGACGCTAAAAAAAAAGAGAAGTATTTTGGAAGTCCGATCGATGGTGATGTCATGCACAGATGTTTTGTGGTACGGAGAAGACGAAAATAAAAACACAAATAATACGCTTGTGCTTTTGCCGTCGAGAGCATAGTTTGGAGCGAACGTTTTCCAATCCCTCCGGGGAGGGGAGGGCTGCCAAACGCACACGCAGGGGCTGCGCCCAGAGCAATCACCGTCTCCCGGCTCCCTCATTCCAGGAGAGTGAAACACTGGTGCACTTTGCAAAAAAACAGCCCTTAATGCTTTTCATGTGTCCAGGGATGGAGCCAAACATCGCCTCTGGTGGGCGCATGGGCCCTCATCGCCAAAGAGGGTTACGTGGCCAAGGGCTCGGGACTGCCGGCTTCTCAATCAACCTGCTGCTGTTTCTGCCTCTTTTTTATGCCGTTCAGACAGCCCAACTTCTGGCAACTTTGTTCGGTGGTCAAGGCCGAGAGATGAAGAGTCTGGTGGGCCACTGCCTGCCTCTTCCTTGCCAGGTCCTAACCGGGGCCGACCCTGCTTAGCTTCTGAGATGGGACGAGATCAGGCTAGCCTGGGCCAGCCAGGCCAGGACAAAAGATGCTCAGAGGTGTTTGGCCGCTGCCTGCCTCTGCGTAGTGACTCTGGGCTTCCCTGGGGGGTCTCCCATTCAGGACTGAGCAGGGCCGACCCTGCTTAGCTTTGGAAATCTGGCCACATCTGGCTAGCCTGGGCCATCCAAGTCAGGGCAAGAGACATCCAGAGGTGACTTGCCATCTCCAGAGTAGAGTTTCCCCTTGGAGGGAGCGGAGGTGTTGGAAGGTGGACCTTGTGCCCCACTGAGGCCCCTGCCCCCCTCAGCCGCCATCCCTAAATCTGCAGGAGGTTCTCAGCCTGGATCTGGCAACTCACCCTCCCCCCACCCTCAGTTTCTGGCCAGGGGTGGGGCGGGGGATCTGGTAAGTGCAAGCCTGAAATAAACCTTTCAAAAATGTGACCGTCTGGGGTTCCTTTTCAGATCCTGGATGTCTGAAGCCCCCAGTCTGAGCTCTCGCTTAGCTCTTTTCCCCAAAGATCCATCTTTGGTTGTTCTGCTGAAGTTTCAGCATGCTTAAACCTATCGTTTTGGGGCATGAAATGCTTTTTCAGGGGCTTATGATGTCTCCCGCTGTGTAAAGGAACAATTCGCCCCTTTGGGGGGGGGTCTGAGATGGGGAGAGCGTGAGGCGGGTCTGACGCAAACAGGGCTGTCTTGAGAGCATTATAAATGCCCCTGGGAAAAGGGTCCTACCAACACCACCACTCACAGGAATAAAACCATAAATTATCAGTAAAATTAAACTTACATTTATCGGTGCCTCCAACAAAACCACTGTTTAAACCTTAAAAAGCAAGGTCTACATCCTACAATTTTCACATCTTGTATAAGCAGCTGGCCCATTCACATATCACAAAGCATGGGGCCCCTATGCTTGTGGGGCCCCGGCCAATGGCCCCCAGTGCCCTGCGTTCAGACAGCCCTGCTCCAGAGTGCTTTTCTCCTGCCCAGCCTGTGAGCAACACCTGGAACCCTTCTCTCTCTCCCTCCCTCCCTCCCCTAATTCATAACCTCCTGATTACAAACGCGCTCATCCTGGATCCTCCGCATAAATAAACCAGAACACTCATCCGGCAGCAGGGGAGCCGTTAGACGAAAAAAGCTCTTTCATCCCCAAACTCTAAACAACAATCAGCCATCAGCCTTGATGTCTTGTTTTCCGTTGTCGCCCATCTGGAAGTCAGTCATGAGTCGGTTCTCCACCGCGCCCGCTTGGGCTGTCAGAAGGCAACCGATGCCAACCACGCAATAAATTTTTTTATAGACCGACACTATATGCAACGCCTGTTGTGCTCAGAAGCACAGTGGGTGCACCGCATACACCTGCACTGTGACCTTCCTGGGTTCTCCCCCCACCCCCAATTGATAGGTCAGACCCTCAAAATCTTGCTGGTCTCCGAGGTCCTACCAGAATTAAATCTAGCACAGCCTTTCTCAACTTTTAGACTGTGGAGTAATCCCTGAAATAATCTTCAGGTTTCCAGTAACCCCGGAAGTGATGACACCTGGCCCCGCCTCCCTGCCACACCCCCAGAAGTCACATGTTTACAGTGTGCATGGCATCGCTCACAAAACAAAACGCTTGTTAAATAAGAAGATAGTTTCATTTTTCTGCGTGCAGTACTTTGCCTGAGCAGTCATCTCTGCTGTCATATAGCCCACCATGTGAAGCAGCAATTCTCCTCAGGGGAAAGGATCTCTGTGATTTGGAGATCACCTGTAACTTTTGAGAGATCTTCAGACATCACCAGGAGGTGGGACATTCTAGCAAGACCTGAGAATCTATTTTCCAGGGTCGGAAACAGCTCTCAGGGCAAGGGGGGAAACCTGGGAAGAAAGGAATCCTTATGCAGGTTGGGCACAGTCTTTACACTGGATCAAGGTAAAGGAGCTCTTGGCTGGAGATGCCAGCCTCCAGGTGGGACCTGGAGATCCCCTGGAATCACAACTCATCTTCAGACTACAGAGATCAGTTTCCGGGGGGGGGGGAGAGAATGGCTGCTCTGGAGGGTAGAATCCGTGGCTGATTCAGTCTTCCCTCCCATTCCTTTTCCATCCTGCGTGAATTCAACAAGGCCGCTGCAGACCAGGCAGACCCTTCCCCTCCAGCGGTCTGGAGTAACCCTGGCTGAGAATGACCGCGACCCGTAGAAAAGAACCCGGTTCCAGGAGCACCTCAAAGACTGACGCAATTTGTGGCAGGGGGGGAACGTTTGTGAGTCACGGCTCCCTTCTTCAGTGGCTGCCCCCCTATACGAGTTCACATGGTAGAATGGTGTGCAGTTGCCAACTCTGGGGGGAGATATTCCTGGAGATTTAGGGGAGGAGGCATTTGGGGAGGGGAGGGGGAGGGCCTCAGGGTACTGCAATGCCACAGGGCCCACCTCTGAAGCAGCCATTTTCTCCAGGAAGATTGGTCGGTCTCCATAGTCTAGAGCAGGGGTAGTCAACCTGTGGTCCCCCACATGTCCATGGACTACGATTCCCATGAGCCCCTGCCAGCTAACGCTGGCAGGGGCTCATGGGAATTGTAGTCCATGGACATCTGGCGGACCACAGGTTGACTACCCCTGCTCTAGAGATCAAGTTCCTGGTGATCTCCAGGTCCCACCTGGAGGCTGGCAACCTGGTAACATTCCAACTCAGCAGAGAAGCCGCTCTCTGCAAAACTTAGCAGCATCAGAAAAAGAAAAACAACAACTATTTCTCTTTGGGGCAAGGCAAACACATTTGCAGGATTCACCCCGTGTGTGTTTGTGAGTGTTTAATTTCACACTCCCCACATCACCCTACAAGACCAGTCTCCTTAGCCTCTCAAAAGCACGAGGGTTGCCAACCTCCAGGTAATAGCTGGAGACATCCTGGGATTGCAACTCATCTCCAGGCCTCAGAGAACAATTTCCCTGGAGAAAACGGCTGCTTGGGAGGAGGACTCTTTTGCCTGATGCCCCACGGAAGTCCCTCCCCTCCCCCACTGTCCCCTCCCCAGGACCTACCCTCCTCCCAGATCTCCAGGGATTCCCCTCTTTCCACCCAGAGCCAGGTAACCGCGGGCTGCAGTGCCCCAAAGCGGTCCCCGATCCGTCCCCTCTTGCAAACAGCCCATGCGGCCAACGTGCGCGCATCTGCACGGCCTGTTCTCGCTCTCCTCCACGGAAAGCTTTTTCCAGCCCCCCCCCCGCCCCCCCGACGCCTGCCGCAAACACCTCGGAGCGGTCACAGCGCGGTTGTTTGTTCTGGCAGCGCTACAGCCAGGTTGGGAGGCCCGCAGTCAGTTGAACTGCATAAACTTTTCTTTCGGGGTCAGATTTCAGAGGTCTGCAGCAGGGGATGTCCCAGGGACGCCTTTCTCAATGGCTCCCCCCTCCCCTCCCCGCCCCTCCCCACCCTGGCCCGGCCTTCCCAGAGACTTTCTGCCTGGAAGGAGGAACCAGCCTCCGCCATCCGTCCATCCGTCCGTCCATCCCCGCAGGATACATCTCTCGGCTGGTTCTGAAAAGCTGCCCCTGCGGGCGTCGTTCTTTCTCTCCCTCCGCCGGAGAGATTCCTCCTTCCACGCCCTGACAGAGTCACGGAAAGCGGAGAATCTTACTGGGCCGGGGAGAACGGAAATGGAGAAACTGACAACGGGGGTCATTAAACCTGTTTTGTAACCAGTTTGGTGGAGTGGTTAGGAGTGCGGACTTCTAATCTGGCATGCTGGGTTCGATTCTGCACTCCCCCACATGCAGCCAGCTGGGTGACCTTGGGGTCGCCACGGCACTGATAAAACTGTTCTGACCAAGCAGTGATATCAGGGCTCTCTCAGCCTCACCCACCCCACAGGGTGTCTTTTGTGGGGAGAGGAATGTGAAGGCGACTGTAAGCCGCTTTGAGACTCCATTGGGTAGAGAAAAGTGGCCTATAAGAACCAACTCTTCTTCTTCTTGAGTAATATCAGGGCTCTCTCAGCCTCACCCACCCCACAGGGGTCTGTTGTGGGGAGAGGAAAGGGAAGGTGACTGTAAGCCGCTTTGAGCCTCCTTCGGGTAGGGAAAAGCGGCATATAAGAACCAACTCTTCTTCTTCTTCTTTTTGAGCGGGGGAAACCCTCAGAGAATAAAGCTAAAAGAAAATGACCGACTGGTCTGAGGGGACGCATTTTGCGACAATGTGAACTCAGACGCAGGTTCTGCCACACTCCCGAGGGGGTGTCAGAAACCACGGCCAGAACACGCAAAAGGCACCCTCGGTGGGGTTGAACGTGCAGAGGGAATTTTAACTCTGTGGGTTTCGCGGACAAAATCCACTCTCATGCGCAGAGCTAAAATAGAACACACTGCTTTTAGCGTGTTTTTAGCTACTTTTCAGTCATGCGGATTCCCCCCCCCTCTCCCATTTATATCGCAAGCAGCTGCCCTCCTGCCCATTATGACACCTGCCCACAGCCTCAAACGGCCAGTTCGTATTTCATAGGCCTTACCAAGTCAGAAAGGAAAGGACGGGAACCCACCGCCCACCGGCTTCTGGGAAGATTCAAGGGGGTGGCAGGTTACACTGTCAGCGAGAGGGTTCTGGGTGTCTTACATGATGCAGGGGGTTGGACTAGATGACCCAGGAGGTCCCTTCCCACTTTAGGATTCTATGATTCTGCAGCACCAGCGGGCTGGAAGGAAGCCGAGGAGCTGGTCTGGAAACCGAGGATGAGAAGGAGAGTACCGGGGAATGGAGCTAGGCAACCAGGCAGATAAACAGATCGTGCCGGCTTGGGCCGGTGAGGGAAAACAGCTGTGGAATGGGACAGAGCCCATTTTACGATCCCTGGCAACATCAGGGCAGGCTGCTGAAGGGGACGGGCCATCAACCCGATGCTGCTAGGAGCATCTCTGGATTGGTTTGCTCCAAGTTAGACTGCTGCACTGGACTCTTGGAGGGGCTTCCTTGGATGATTGGCGGGTTGCAGTGACCGCAGCAGAGGGCAGCCTCTGGCGCCCAACAGCCAGCACAGTGTGGACCCAGCTTGGGGCTCAGGCTTAGACCTGGAGATGCTGCAAACTCTTGGGTATGGCCTAGGAGCTCCCCCAACCTTTTTGAGGCTGCGGGCATTTCTGGGATTTTCGTGGAAGGTGGTGGGCTTCCTGACAAAGTGGCTGCCCCAGGGGAGGGAGCCACCCAGAAAAGGACAGGGAGCAAGGTCATGCAAAACTCCCCATCGTAACAGTTCATGATTCGAGGAAGAACCTCTGTCTAGCAGGCTGCCTTCGAACTGAACATACTGTTGAAACACACTTCCTTGCACGCACAGCACCTGTGCTGAGTCAGCCAGCGAAGATGCTCAGGCCGAGGTGTTAGCGACTGCCGAAGAAATGCTTTCAAAAGTGTGCACATCCTTGCTGGGTAGAAGCCCCCACCCACTTCCTGAAAACACTTGGTGGGTGCCATGGGGGGGGGACCCCTGATGTAACCCAACTTATGCAAGAGAGCAAGCCAAAAACATAGACCGCTGACCTTCAAGAATCCACATGCCAGTCAGGAGAAGGGGAGTCCAAACTGGTGGGCCAGGCCTGAACTGAGCTATAATTTAGCCCAATGCAAAGTAACAATGACCTTTTGGGAGGGGCAGGTGTCAAAAGCAAAGGGGGATGGGAAAGACCTCCGCCTGAGACCCTAGGGAGCTACTGCCAGCCTGAGTGGACAATATCACCTTTGATGAATCAACGATCTAATTTAGTATAACAACAACAATAGAGTCCAATAGCACCTTTAAGACCAACCAAGATGTATTCAAGGTGGGAGCTTTCGAGTGCACGCATAGAGTGCACTCTGTGCGTGCACTCAGAAGCTCCCACCTTGAATACATCTTGGTTGGTCTTAAAGGTGCTATTGGACTCTATTGTTGTTATCCTACTTCAGACCAACACAGCGACAAACTTGCATCTATCTTGATTTAGGATAAGCCAGCTGGATGTGTCCCTGCCTGCCTTTATTTGTGCAGCCCGGGAGTCTGCTCCGGATTTAACCTGTAGATGATTTCCCAGGATGCTCGGAGGACTTCTGACAAATCAGTCCTATTTATCCTTATCTTTCCTTCTCTCCCAAAGGCCAGAATTCCTGAAAGAACTCCCCGGGCTGCCTCCGTGACATTGAAACGGCCCAGCCGCCTGCTCCAGCCTGCGATTTAACACCATGTGGAAGGAAAGCCAAGCGCAGGGAGGGAGGGGGGGGTGCGATTACACAGCACGATTTGCGGCCATCAGCGGCTGCCGAACAAACGCAGACTGACCGGCTGGAAAGTGAAATTATTCAGCTCCAGAAAGCTCGGCTCTCCCACTCAGTCCGTGAAATGAAGAAGATGAAGAAGAAGCGGACTTACGCTCCTGTCAGCCGCCCCAAATTTCTCTCTACCAAAGGCCAACATTTCCTTGGCCTAAAAGTGAGATTTGGCTCTGGCAAGTTTTCTCACAAGAATCACCCGAAGTCCATCTTTTTTGGAATTCTTCCCCACTTAGCAGTGGCCAGTGGAAAGCTCCCGAGGATGACATGACAGGTAAGGCCTTCCCCCCCTTTGCCTCCAGTGTACAACTTAGTGTGCTGTCTCTGAACATGGAGGATCCATTTCACCACTCTAGCAGCCATCGGTAATTAACCCAGACCTTTAACAAAAAATGTTGGCAGAGTTTAAATGTACAAAGGAGCAGAGCACCAGCTGCTTAAAGAATAAATAGCTATATTGAGAAGAGGAACACCTTTGTAAAGAGAGGAGAGAGATAGTCCTAACAGATTAACTGACTACCGTTCTTCATCTGAAAGAAAACGGGGAGGAAGTATGCTCAATGGAGTAGGAGGTTTCCAAATGAGCCAATCAGGACACAGGAGAAGACTATTTGAAAAATACCAGGAAGTTCCTAATCTAAATGTGCTGACTATACATATATATAGAGAGAGAGACTCCCCAGAGCTCCTGCCCTGTTAAGTCATTAAGACGCGCCAGGACTTTGGCTTTGTTCTGCTGCCACAGACGGACTAGCAAGCTCTCCGCCTGCATCCCCGGCTCTTTCGCAACGGGAGCCAGCCCTGAGCAGAGCAGGGGGGCAGGAAGGGGGAAAGGTAGAACCCCCCCCCCTGCCGCTGCTGCACACCCAACCCTAAGCCTTCCCGTAGCGTGGCCGGAATCCCACGGAGGCCTTTGGCCTGTGTTTTCGGCCGCTGATGCGTAACCCCTTCACCCGGCCCCCTGGAAACAGGGCTGCGGAACTTTAATCAGTAGCGTTGGGTTTTATGACCCAGAGTGAAATTTTACTTTTCTGGCAAGCCCCGAAACCACAGGTATCTGACCCAAGTCTCGAGGCCCATAACTTTGATTAATGTCTTCATTCACAGGGCTGCCTTCCATAAACACGCCAGGCTCTGCCAGGGGGAGTTTGCAAGCAGGCATCTGGGGGGGGGGACAGTTTCTCTCCCCCTCCTGCCTTTCTGTTCTGTCATACAATCCCCCCCTCCGCATTTGGGCTCCCCCACCCCCTCCCCCCACTGGCTTGCCCCGTAGCTATTCCAAAAATTTCGGTTGCGGATCCCCGGAGGAGAGAAGGGCAGTTGATGGGGCCAACAGAGATTTGGAAGAAACTGGGAAGGGGGGGGGGGCGTTGCAGTATCAGCCTGCAACAAGGACATCACTGTGCAAGTGGGCGCATGAAACCCGCAGTGTAATTCAGAGAGCCCGGGCGATGACGTCTCCACTCACAGCTAGTCAGCTTTGCTGCCGATGCGCCTCCGAGCAGGATGTGGGGGGCAAGCAGGAGGGCGCCCAACTTGACTGGCGCAGATTGTCATCTCTGTCGGCTTAAGAGGGCCCGAGATCCAATCAAGCCGGAACACTCCCCCCCGTAGCTAAAAATGGCCCAACGGAGGCTGCAGAAAAGAGGCAGAGCCCAGGAGCTCCGTAGAGGCAGGAAAGGAGCTCCCAGAGCCGCCACTCGCTTCACCCGAGAGCACCAGGCTGAGGGGTTTCCATTCCCTGTGGCTCAAGGTGGTGCCTTCCGTGGAGACAGGTCAAGATGGGCGGCAGAAACCTTCAAGGCTAACACAATTTGGGGCAGGGGAGGTGCTTTTCGGAGACACCGCTCCCTTCTTCAGGTATCTGCCACTGAGCCCTGGGCCCTCCCAACAACATAAGACCGGAACACACGAAGCAGTTTTTTGTTGAATCCCCCCCTCAGTCAGAAGGCAGCTTCCAAGGCCTCTCCCACCCCCTCCTGCCTGGTCCTTTCTAACAGGAGATGCTGCCGGGGATTGAACCTGGGACCTTCTGCAGGCCAAGCAGAGGCTCTTCCGCTAAGCCACAGCCCCTCCCCGCTGCATAAAGTATTTTATACTGAATCAGACGTTGGGTTGATCATGGTGGCAGAGCGAAGCGTTTCCTCGCCGGTGTCAGCCCAGAATCCCCAAACGCCTCCTGAGTTCACTCGCTGGGCATGGAATTACACGGGTCTGAGGTCCTGGCCCGGAGCCACCAGCGGGGTGTCAGGGCCAGGGAGAGGCTGAGAAGCTGTGACCTCATGGGCTGCTCTTGTGAGCAATGCTCAGGCTGTCCCCGGCCCCCCACCCCACCCCACCCCGTACGTGGCAGCCATGCCTCGCCAGAGAGGGCCATTGGCGGAGGGGGGCAGGGAACTATTCAGGGCTGTCTGGGGGGGTGGGGCACCCAAACATAGCCACGGCTGCTGCCAAGTTAAGAGCCACTAGAGAGCAGCACGTCCAGCAATGAGCAAGCCGTGGGGGATGCACCCTGGGCGGGAAGCAAAGCTGGCATTTCTAGGGCACGCGCCCAACGGGTCAGAGGTCCCGAGGTTAGGAACGAGCCGCTGGAGCCCACATGGCAGACGTCCAGATTCTCAGACTTTTCCTGAGGCTGCCTCCTGGGTCCGTCAAGGTCGGTCTTGTCTACTCAGGCTGGCAGCAGCTCCAGAGGTCAGGCAGAGAAAGGTCTTTCCCATCCCCTCCTGCCTGGTCCTTTAACTGGAGAGCCTGGGGATTGAACCTGGGACCTTCCATATGCCAGGCAGATGTGAGACCTCTGAGCATCATGTAGAATCCTAGAGTTGGGCCAGAGAGGCCATCTATCCCAGCCCCTGCTGAGTGCAGGATCAGCCTAAATCAACCATGGGAAGGATCTGTCCAGCTGCTGCTTGAAGACGGCCAGTGAGGGGGAGATCCCCACCTCCTGAGGCAGCCCCTTCCACTGCTGAACAAGACTTCTAGAGCCCTAGAGTGGGAAGGGGTCACTGAGGCCATCTAGTCCCACCCCCTGCTCAAGGCAGGATCAGCCTCCAGCATCCAGGAGAAGGATCTGTCCAGCCGCTGCTTGAAGACGGCCAGTGAGGGGGAGCTCCCCAACTCCTTAGGCAGCTGGTTTCAATGCAGAACTACTATTACTGCAAAAATTAAAATGACAAGTATCCAGTTGGTATCTTTCCGCCTGTCACTTAAACCCATCCTCGCCCTCTGGTGCCCACAGGAACGGCTCCCAGATGGGACAGAGTAAGCTCCAAGAGAACTGTTCTGCGAGAACAGCTCAGAAAACTGTGACTGGCCCAAGGTCACCCAGTTGGCTGCATGGGGAAGGGCGGGGAATCATACTCAGTTTTCCAGATTAGCGGCTGCCGCTCTTAACCACAATGGCTCTCTGAACCAAGAGATTTCCCCTTGCACCATCCCAGCCTGCCTTCCAGCATCTCCTATCTGGATCCTGGTTTTATGGATCCGGGGCTGGCAGGCAACCAGGAAACTGCGCCTTGGCAAAGCAACCCACCGTCTTCTGCTGACTTGGCTGTTCTTGCCTCCTTATAATCTCACTGACCTCTGGAAAGTGCTGATTCCCTCCCGGGGCCAACCAGGGGAACTTGCCCTCTTTGACTCCCCCCCCCCCCCACACACACACACACCGGATTTTGGTTCTGTGCAAAGGGCCTGGAGATAAACCACGCTGAACAGACCCGAAAACAGCCCAGCGGTCCAAGAGTCGGCTGCTGGTTTATCAACAACATTGAGCGCTCCTCTGTGTCGTGCCAGGTTCAGCGAAATGGCACACCTCCTTGGCCCTCAGAAGACTCCCCCCTCTCACATCCAGCGCTCCAGCCTCTCCTGTTAAAATGATTCCAGCCGGCATCGATCAGGAGACCCCTGCAAGCCAGCTTCATCTGTTCTCCGTTAAAGTTGGCTAGTCCTCTTGTTTCTACGTCCGCCAGGGTGTCCAAACTGGGCTCTCCAGATGTCCATGGACTACAATTCCCATGAGCCCCTGCCGGGGCTCATGGGAATTGTAGTCCATGGACATCTGGAGAGCCACAGTTTGGACACCCCTGCCCTAGACAAAAGGCTCTGTCCACAATCCCACGGATTCATCTCATCTTTCCCCCATCCCTGCAATTCCCAGCCAACGGTACTTGGTCTGGGGACCCCTCCAGGGTAGGCACCAGGCTCAGCCTCCTGTTTTCTGCCACTCTGCCCGCAGCTGTGAGCCGGCCTGTGCCGCCTCCTTCCCTGTGCTCCCTCCAGTCCGTGCCAGCTCGGCCTCGCCCGTAAACACTGCCGGATCCAGCGTCTCTGCAGGGGACGTTCGGGAATTCTTTTGTCTGCGCCGCGGTTTCCGCAGGTCGGAGTCAGAATCTCACGAGTGGGAAATGATCCGAGGAATGGAAAACACACACACACACACAAACACAAACAGGCCTCATTGTGGCAGATGCAAAAGAGCAACAAGAGACCAAATAATGCTGGGAAATGAGGCAAAACGCGGCCCGAGGAGTCCTAGGATGCCTTAACGGGTGCTTATTCATCCACTGATCTCGTGGGATCTGGAGGAACGGGTGGGGGGGGGGGAACATGGATGTTTTAGGGTGATCCTGCCTTGACAGGGTGTCTTGGGCTAGAGAGCTGCCTGGCCCCCTTCCAAATCTACAGTCGTATGATTCTAGGCCTGAGTTTACGCAGGGAGTATCACGACACGGAATTTGCTGCCGGAGGATGAATCGACGGCCAAAGGCTTTTAAACAGATTCATGGCTGCTGACCGTGGGGACTCAAGGGAGCCTCCATGTTCAGAGGCAGTCCACCTCTGAATCCCAGTGCCAAGAGGCAAGATCAGGGGAAGGTTTTGGGCTGGCTGCTCTATGAGCTAGAAGTTGCTGGGCCACACATATTAAAAAGAAAGGAAAACCTATCCCAAGGTATATTTTCCTCAGTGGTTGTTCCTCTCACTTGTAAACGAATTGGTACTTCAATACCTCTACTAAAAGAAATTAAAGTATACCCCGGCCTTTGGCTCTGCAGTGTAGGGAGGCTAGTAATGCAACCACTGAGGAAAATTTACCTTGAAAACGGGAGAGATCTAGAAATCCACAGAAAGAAGAGACCTTTTATCTTATTTTTCTTGACTCTGTATAAAGTTTGCAGGCATTGCTAGTAGCCTTGGGATAGGTTTTTCTCTCTTGTTGCTTGTATACACTACAAACCGTCCCTTTTGTCTGTATTTGCTTGGGCCCTACACGTAGGCAGAGGGTGGGCAATAAATCAGCATACGGCACAAGGACGATTTTTAACAGATCCCAGGACCAAACAGGAATAACAAGCGTGGCCTGTAAAGGTTCCCGTTTGCTTGGGTTTAATTCTGAAGAGAGGGGGGGACATAGTGAAGGAAATAAACATGTCAAAATGGGAGACTAACGGGCAGACGCAATCCCTTAATCGTGGGATGCTGAGAGCCGCTCACAGAGATCCTGCCTTGTCTTCTCCCAAGAACAGAGGGAATCTGACCCAGGGATAGATAGTTTCGCCCCAGGGAACTCATCCTAAACAGCTGTAATGTTTTGTTGACCAGGTGAGCGCTCCCACTGCCCATCCCTTATCAGCTCCTCTCTTTCTGTCTCGGTGTCCCTATGGCGGCAGAGGGCTCCTGTCTGTGTGAAATAGATAATGGCTCTCTATTGATCCTGCCCTTCCAGGCCAGCTGGAGATAAGCAGATCTATTTATGGCTTGGCCTCCGTGAGGGAGAGCTGCTTCAGACCCACCAAAAGAAATCTGGAGCGTTCACACAGAGTTCTCCCAGAAATGGGGTGCTGAGGAGTCCCGTCAAGCCCCAGATGATTTATGGTGGCCATTGAGGGTTTTCAGAGGCGGTTTGCCAGGGCTTTCCTCCTCGTGGCCCATCCTGGATTTCCTCAGAGGTCTCCCATCCAAATAGTAAGCAGGGCTTCCCCTACTTAGGTTTAAAGATGGGAAGAGAATAGGCTAGCCTGTAGCATCTAGATGGGATTTCACAGGTTAGCCTGTCTGTAGCAGCAGAAAAGGGCAAAAATCATAGAGTCGTAGAAGAATCGAATCATCGAGATGGAAGGGGGCCTAGAGGCCATCTAGTCCACCCCCCTAAGAATCCAAGGGCACCTTAAAGACAAACAAAATTTGTGCTAGGAGATGAGCTTGCATGAGCCACTGGTCACCAAGTAAGCAATTCCTAGATAGGACTAAAGCCATGCCAGGGTTTTCCCCAGAAGTGTCATCAGTCCTCTCTAAGAATTTGGGCAATTGGCAGACAGGAGTGATGTCACTTCTGGGGAAAACTCAGAAATGATGCCACACCATCGGCTTAAGGGCTTTAAATTTTATTTTTCTCTTGTCGGAGCTCAGAAAAACGACCACATTTTTTTAGCTGGGAGCAGAGCATCCTTTCCCCCCACTGGGGAGCTGGCAACCCTAAAATGGAGCATCGTCCTGACTGTATTTCCTCCTTGGGAAGACCTGAAATATCTCCTGAAACAGAAAACTTAGGTGGCTCTAATGGGCAGAATGGTGAAGGACAGCCAGCGGCAGCCTCCAATCTGGAGAACTGGGTTTGAGGCCCCACTTCTCCTCCACACGTGGCCAGTTGGGTGATCTTGGGCCAGTCCCAGTTCTCTCAGAGCTCTCTCAGCCGCACCTACCTCATAGGGTGTTTATTGTGGGGAAGGGGAAGGGAAAGGGGCTCGTAAGCTGCATTGGACCCCTTTTGGGAGCCAAAAATTGGATATGAAAACCTAGTCTTTGTCCTCCTTCTTCCAAGGTTGTATCTCATAACAGTTAATTTAAATTGTTACCGTCACTCTGTCAAACAATGCGGTTAACAAGATGAGAATATCATCTCCGGCCTCCCTGCGTTTCGGCTAAAAGAATCCCCGTTTCCCACCCAGAAGAGGAGATAATTCATTCTTGTCACACACAAGCCACCCCCTAATCAGTCCTGGCCCTCTGAATTGTTCTTATTTCTTATTCAATATTCAAAACCGATGGAAGGAATTTATCTAAGCCGTGAGGAGGGAGATAAGTGCTGCTGCTCATTCAAACAATTCCCTGGTCGTTGATATTCTGCAGAGATCTGAAGGCAGATTGTCTCAAGGCACAATTTAGAGACGGATTTTCTATTACCAGGATTGCTGCAAGAAGCCTTCGGACTTCGGGCAGCTGTTTTCCCATCTCCTACCCCCATTTAACATTGTTCCGTCGGCCGCATTACGTGTATTCAAAAAACGTCCGCTCTGGAAGATGAAGAAGGAAAACACTTGGTCCTTATACCCCGCTTTTAATTGCCCAAAGGAGTCTCAAAGCAGCTTACGATCGCCTTTCCCTTCCGCTCCCCACAGCAGACACCCTGCGAGACAAGTGGGTGCGAGAGAGCTCTGAGAGAACTTCTCTGAGAGAACAGCTCCAAGAGAACTGGGACTGGCCCAAGGTCACCCAGCTGGCTGCATGTGGAGCGGGGAATCGAAGCCAGCTTGTCAGATTAGAAGCCGCCGCTCTTAACCACGACGCCAAACAGTCATACCAGTTTGAAAACTGCTTGACCGTTTAGGGCAGGGGTAGTCAAACTGCAGCCCTCCAGATGTCCATGGACTACAATTCCCATGAGCCCCTGCCAGCAGGCCGGGGCTCATAGGAATTGTAGTCCATGGACATCTGGAGGGCCGCAGTTTGACTACCCCTGGTTTATCTAGGGAGATAGACGGCGATCAGGGGTGTCAAATATTAGGCTGGGAACCATTCGGGTTGCCAGCTCCAGGCTGGGAACTACCTGGAGAATCTGTGGGTGGAGCTACAGGAGGGCGGGGTTTGGCACCCAATGCCTTAGAGCAGGGGTAGTCAAACTGCGGCCCTCCAGATGTCCATGGACTACAATTCCCAGAAGCCCCTGCCAGCGTTAGCTCATGGGAATTGTAGTCCATGGACATCTGGAGGGCCACAGTTTGACTACCCCTGCCTTAGAGCTTCCATACCAATTAGCTACTTTGGATTTATTTGGCATAATCTATCGATTATGTCATCGTCCTTGCCAGCAAATAGGGTAGATTTTCAGTGCCCCACCCCATGCCCAGCCTCAGCAGTCGCACATGGCTAGAACACTGGATTCCTCTCTCCACCACCGCCAACAACAACCCTGCGAGGTGGGCCAGGTGGAACAACCAGCCTCGGATACAGCAAGCTGCTTTGGGTCCACCTTGAGGACAAAGGTGGGTTTAAAAATGAAAGAAGTAACATTTTAGCTTTCAATCCCCACTTGGTTTTACAAATCCAAAGTGAGCTCCTCTCGTTTTCATTCTTCAAATTCAAGACGCCTTTTTAAAAAAACTCATGTCTTTTATCCCTCCAAAGTCCCAGGAACCGTCTAGGGAACCCAGTTCCGAAAAGCAAAATCGAGCAAGCCTTGAAGGGTTAACACTCCCCCCCCCCTCCCTGCTTTCCCATTGTGGCTCAAGACGGATCGTGTCTTCTGCATTTTTACAGACAGAGGAAGACCCATGAAGTCCATGAGAGCCGGGGGCTTGGGCCATCAGAGCTCCAAATGATGCAAACTCCCATTAGAGACGCAGAGACAAAACTGGATGTTGTACGTGGAAGTTACGCAAGGGGACGGAAGTGCCGTGGCCCGCAATTGCGATACTTCCTGGCTTCATGCGCAACAGAAGTTCCTTCGCTCTTGGCTTCCCAACTGTGAGAGGCACAAGGCAACCGTTAGCATTGTGGTGAGATGCACACTTGAGCAGAAGTGAGAACAACGCTCCAGTCCGGGGGGAAACTTACTTCAAGACCAACAAAGTTCAATTCCAGGTTTAAGCCCACATATACATGCGCAGTTCTTCAGGTACCCGGAGTTAAACTTTGTGCATGCTCTTAGAGCCTAGAAGATGGGGAAGGACATGGAAGTCCAAGAAGCTCTTCTGGGAGCACCAGGAGAAAGCCTGAAGGGATGAAACGCAGCACAGAAACGACATCTTCTCATTTGGTGGGTGTGGAAGCAAAGAGGCCTCAAGTCACAGCTCGCTTCAGGCAGCTCAACATCAGAAGAGCCCTGCTGGATCAGACCAGTGAGCGTGTGGCAGGCCCAGGCTCACCAGGCAGCTTCCATGGCACGAGGAGGGTGCTCCTGTCCGCTGCACCGCCCTGGCCCTATGCTACAAGGAGCCCCTGGAAGCATCGGAGTTGCGGGCCAACGTGAGCTTAACCGTGAACTCTTCAGGCGCAGTTAAAGGGACTTCCGCTCGCTCTATAATTAGAAACCCGGAACAGGGAATGTGGTGCCAGCGTGGAATAATTGCAGGAGAACGCGGCTTCAAGAGATGCCAAACAGCCTCTCCGAGAGCAGAACCACATGCAATTAATTCCAGGAAAATAAAGCATAAACAATTTTAAGAACACAGACACAACATGACAAACACCGCAGGCCTGAGCCCCTCCGTGCACCAAGCGAGGCCCTTGCACCCCGGGGAGCGGGCAGGGGGTGGGGGTCAGGGAGGGAATCGCTATTATGGTTTGGTCAAAAAAGAGAAAGAAGCAGCAGCAAGATACAACCGGGGAGGATCTCGCTTGCCGATCAGAGACCGCGCCACGCGGCTAAATGCACGGAACCCGCCGAGATTCTGCAAGGGAGATAAAGGCTTCTAAGAAGAATAAAGGAGAGGCGTTTTATGACAAACGGACCCGCAGGGACCGGAGACGCTACATTCTCCGGAGAAGTATCTGTTGTGGAGGACCACCTTGGAACTGCCGCTGCCTGCGAGCGATTTGGGCCCAGGCCGAGTATTTCTTGTCGATGTCAAAACTTCGCATTTTGGGCGCAGATGTTCTTGACGCCGTTGCTGTCCTGCTCCCTTGTTATTGCACTTCGCTTTTTTTACTTTCCTTTCAGCGATGCCCCCAAATGAGAACAGTCTCAGGAGAGCCACCGTATTGATGGGCAGGAGAAGAGCCGATTTGTATTCCAACCAATCAGATTTAGAATCAGAGAATCCTAGAGTTGGAAGGGACCTCCTGGGTCACCTAGTCCAACCCCCTGCACCATGCAGGGCACTCACAACCCTATCGCTCATCCACCGTAACCTGCCACCCCCTTGAATTTCCGGGGGAGAATCTTGCAATGGGCAAAATTCCCTTCTTCTGAGACCAGTAAGAGTACAGATCTCTCATAGAAGAAGAAGAATCGGTGGAGGGCGAGGGGCAGTCTTTGTGCCCTTCTCTTCACTACCCAAAGGAGTCTCAAAGTGGCTTACAAACACCTCTCCTTTCCTCTCCCCACAACAGACACCCTGTGAGGCAGGTGGAGTAGAGAGAGCTCTGAAAGAACTGTGTGTGGGGGGGGATGTCTTGGTTTGGGATCTGGGGATTATAATATTATTATTAATATATTATCAGATTTATTGGCTATTCCTTCCTGACAAAAGACTCGGAGCGGTTGTAGTGCTTATTTGCATGGGGTCTAGAAGTTCTAGAACAGGGATGGCCAAACTGTGGCTCTCCAGATGCCAGGGGCTCATGGGAATTGTAGTCCATGGACATCTGGAGAGCCACGGTTTGGTCACCCCTGTTAGGGCATATAAAACTCAGCCCATTATAGGATGCACCAAATGCAGGTGCCTTTTGGGCAATGCTGCACTCAACTGGGAGTGTGAGAAACCCGGGGGAGGGACGGGGGGGGGGGGGGTAGAAGGTAGAGGCTGCACCACCTCCCTCTCCAGTGGGATTTCTTCACACTTGCTGCAGGAAGCTTGAAAGGATGACCACACTGCTGGCCACAGTCACTCTTTCGATGCAGCAAACGAAAATGTGGAAGTCACTGCCGGAAGACGTTGCGATGGACACAGGCTTTTCAAGGGTGGATCGCAGAGATTCACGGAGAGAAGGCCTATCGGTGGCTACGAGCCATGGTGGCCGAGGGGAACCCCCATGTTCAGGGGCAGTCAACCTCTGAATCCCAGTGCCAGGGCTCCACCGCAGAGGAAAGCTCTGGCCTCTCTGCCCTGTTGCTGGCCATCCAGAGGAACTGGAAGGGAAAGGAACTGGATATCAGGAGGCATTTTCTGACAGGGAGGGCTGTTCCTAGATGGAGCCTCCTTCGCTGGACGTTCCTGGGAGGAGACTGGATGATCCCCGGCCCGGGAGATGTGGGTTCAAAGGCCCCGAGACCCTGTTTAGCTTCTGAGATGGGATCAGGCTAGCTCTGACAAAAAACCATGCAAGATTTTTTAAGGAGAGGCGGAATGAATTTCAAGCAGCTTACTGAAGTATCTGGTGGCTGAAAGGCCAGCAGCACCTTTGACACCAGCGCCCCGTGGGGAGAACGCCCTCTCTGAAGGAGCTCCGGCTCTTGAAACGTCAGGCCCCGAAATGCTTGTCGATCTCCAAGGGTCTCCGGGTTCAAACTGAGCTGCTGCCCTCTGAAATATCTGGGAGAGTCTTGAACATTTCTGTAGCCAACCATGTTCCTGTTTGTAAATGCATGGTTGATCTCTCTTTCTCTCTCTCTCTCCCTAGATGAGTGCTAATTAGATTTTAATTCTCCCCAACTCCAAATGCTGAGCTCTCTTTCACAAATGGAGATTGGTACGGCTAAAATCCTGGAAGGATGGGACTTAAGTTAGTTTAAAGGCGGAGCGTCCTAAATTGTAACGGATTTTGACAAGCGCACATTCATGTCGGAAATCCCGGACGTGTTTTGTCAGCGCTTGGAAATCTGTGTTTCCTCACTTGTCACAACTTCCTCCACAAAGGCCGAAAACCACATTTGGAGGAGAGGTCGCCTGGAGTCACAGAGGTTCAAAGGAAATGGCAAGCCAAACGCAGATCCCCTTTTATGCGGCACCAACCAAAACAATGCGGCTTTGAGTCCTTCCAGAACTCTTCCAGCAGACCAGACGTTCACACACACACACACACACACACACACACACACACACACGAGGGAGACCTCCACATTGGAAAAAATGCTTTGCATGGGTTGCAAAATAATAGAAATAATTCTTATTATTTTCAAAGCTCTTCCAATTGGAATGCAAAGGGCCTTTCATTCCTCTCCCCTGAACTCCCAGCTGGAAGAAGAGTTATGGAGAAAGGATGAGAGAGGAGAGGCTGAGAGATTTGGGGATGGGTAGCTTTGCCTGGAGGGATGTGACAGGTGTGTCATGTCCAAGAGGGGGCCCATTTGTTCACTGCAGCCTTAGAGACAAGGACAAGGGGCCTTGGGTTCAAATGACGGGAAAGAAGGTTCCATTTAAACGTTAGGAATCATTTTCTGACGGTGGGGGCTGTTCATAGATGGAAATTGCTCCCTCGGGGCGGGGGGGTGGAGTCTCCGCTGGAAGTTCTTGGGATGAGCCGATCCAGGAGGGCTGTGAAGGCTGAGCCAGATGGCCTTTAGGGGTATCTTCCAGCTCTGTGTGATTCTGAGAAGCCAAAAACTCACACACTGTTTTGTGTTGTTTGGGCAGGTCTCCTTTTAAACAGGTAGCCCAGGCTAGCCTGATCCTGTCTGATCTCAGAAGCTAAGCAGGGTTGGCCTGACTTGCATTTGGATGGGAGGCCTCCGAAGAGTACACAGTGCCTGACATGGAGGGGAACCTCCTCAGCATAGACCTTTGTGGTCCCCCCCCCCCCCCCGCCTAAGTCAACTGCGGCTTGATTGCTGCTTCCTCACCAATGAAAAGGTATCTCCTTGTGCTGGCTTGGGGCTTAGATGGTTGGAATATGCAGTGTGATTGTTCTTCCTTCCTGTCTCATCCTGCAGTGTTCCTGATTTAACAGCATAAGAAGAACATCCTGCAGGGGGCACTGGGCGAAATGTGGATTTAGCATAGTTAGATCAGGAACTTCCTGATGTTTTTAAAATAATATCATCCTTTGTCCTGATTGGCTCAATTGCAGACTTCCTGCTCCTCTGAGCCCACTTCCTTCCTGATTGCCTCCAGAACAACAATTATTCAGTTAGACAGTTAGGTCTACCTCTCTCCTCTCTTACTAGCAAAGTTGTTTCTCTTCTCAATAAAACCATTTTATCCTTTTAAGCACCTTGTTCTCTGCTCCTTTGCACCTTTAAACTCTGCCAACGTAGAATCCTGTGGAACCCTGAACAGCATTTTACAAAATGTTTACATTGACATTTTGCTATTTTTGTCTTGTAATCAATGTCAGATCCTGTTGTACACCGCATTGAGGCAGCTGGCCTGAGAGGGGCGGTATAAAAATCCAAATATAAATAAATCAATATCCTGGACTTCAGCCTATGCTACTTCCTCTGCAATGCCTCCTGGCCATCGCTGGGACGACTGCGGGGCTCGCTTACACAAAGAACCTCTGCGCAAAAGGCGGCCAAATGCCCACGGACAACACCTCTAGTCTCTGGGACGTGTCCTGCGGAGACAGAGGCTGACCACCAAGAGTATTGGAAGTGGCCCTCCATTTGCACGGGGAATAGCTAACCCAACAGCAATACCATTTGCACCAGGAATAGCTAACCCAACAACAGTACTTTTTCACGAAAAAGAAGAACAAGGAGAACCACAAGAACCAGCAGAACAACAATCACGGCAAGAAGAAAAACAATTAGACCCAGGGTTTTGTATCCCGCTTTTACTACCATTCCTCTCCCCACAACAGAGACCCTGTGAGGTGGGTGAGGCTGAGAGCTCTGAGAGAGCTGTGGCCGGCCCAGGGTAATCTAGCTAGAAGGATGCAAGGATCTCCGTTCCTGCTTGTATCTGACAAAGGGAGCTTCGACTCTCGAAAGCTTCTATCTCCCCCAATCTTGTTGGTCCCTGAGGCGCTGCTGGACTCGAATTCGTCTCCTCCAGGGCAGACCAGCCTGGCTCCCCTCTGAAACGAAGCTGCAACAGAAAGGCTTGCCTGCTCTGATTGACTCTTCAGAAGCTGGAGGGGGGGGGGGAATCCTGCGGCATTCTAATCTCTTTTTTCATAGCGAAATAACACTTTCATAACACGCACCCCCCCCACCCCCCCGGATTTCCGAGCAGCCACTTAACCAGTACACCCTACGGGGCAACTTTCTAATCCAAAGCTGGAAAAAGCGCAGAGACTGGTCGGTGTCTCAGGCCAGCCCGAGCCCCATCGCTGGGCTGTTTCCTGCCGGGAGACAGAGGCTGACCCCTGAGCACGTCGGAAGAACCCCTCCATTTGCGCAGGTTATCGATACCTGCTCCGTTTCCTGGCAATGCCCTCCTCGGCGCTTCCAAAGTGGACTGCAAAACCGAGATGCACGGATTGCCTCCCTGACCCCTGATGGTGCCTTTTCTGTGCATTGCCTGCCTTTGTGGGTTATCGCAGTTCCCTGCAGCAGGCCGAGAGATAAAAAGGCCTCCAGGGGAAAGTTTATCCGTTTCCTGAAAGAAGCAGAACAAAACATCGGTCCCCAGGCAGCTGGGACTGAGGGTCTTTGGGGCACCCTGTAGCTCCAGTTTTATTTTGCCGGAACATTCCACAGCAGTTCCCCCTTTGCAACCCCAGCGAGGCACCCGGGATGGCTGCAGAAATCATGTCAAATTGATCTAAAGAGCACTTTTAAAAACATTTTTCCAAAGGGCTCAAAAGCAGTGGGCACAGTTCTCCCCTTCCTCGTGCTGCTCTCACGACATTCCTGCAAGGCGGGCGAAGCTGAAAGTGCACCCAGCAGCCTGAATGTCTGAACCTGGGTCTTCCAGACACAATTCTTAGCAGCAAGAGGGAGCTGGCCCCAGAGGGTCGCCCCCTAGGAAAGCCAAATCCAAGCCCAGTTAGCTCTTTCGAGGCCGACAAGGGACAAAGGGAGCTTGGACTTTCAAAAGCACAAACCTTCAGAACCTTTGCTTGAGTCCAGCGGCATCTTTAAGACCAGCAAAGTATTAATTCAAGGTAGACCCTTCCATGCAAACACGGATACTGCTTCTTCACATACATTAAGTTGCCGGTTTGCACAAGTAGGTGGAGGGGGGGGGGGCAGCAGATTATTAGCAGACAGCATCACTGAGGTGTTCAACAGACGCCAGGACAGAATCTGAATAGCAAGCTTTGGCTAAATTCGGGGGGGGGGGGATTCACCTTGTTGGCTACAAGCAGGGATCAAACAACGACTATCTACGCTCAGATTGTTATTCCTCGAATCTGCCCCACACCTTCGTCACATCATCTGCAACTTTGCTACTCCCCCTCTGCCCTGCCGGTACGGGCAGACCTGCAATGTCCCTGTGGACATACCTGAAGAGGTGGGCGCTCACCCAGCAGCCCATACCTCAAATAACACATTATGGATCTTAAAGGTGTCGTTGGACTCAGATTTCGTCCTGCTGCTTCAGACCAACCGGGCCTCTCTCCAACACCTTGTGGGTCCCGAAGGTGCCACTGGACGCGAATGCAGCGCCCACACCAGGATGGCATGCCGCCGACACCGAATGAGCAGAAATGATCTCCTGCCCTGTCAGTTTACAGGCTGGTGTGACTGCAAAGCAACCCCCCCCCCCATGTACAGCTAGCATTTAGCACTGGGCCCCGCCAATCCCCCCCCCCAAAAAATAACAGTGTAATGTCAGCCAATTCAGAATAGTCCTGAAGGGCAGGCTGGGGCGGGGGGGGGGGGGGTTGATCCTTGCTGGCGGAAACTGTAATGGAGCCCCAACGGCGACTCCTGGTGACCCTGCAGGGTTTTCAAGGGAAGAGGGGTTGGGGGGTGGTTTGCCCTGGGCTGCCTCTCTGCCTCTGCGGAGAAGCCCTGGGCTTTCCAAATCCTAACCAGGGCTGACCCTGCTTAGCTTCCGAGACTCCGCAGGCCAAGTCGATCTCTCCTGAAGGTGCCAGGCAACCTCTGTCGGCAGAGCAGCCGGGTGATACAGGGGAGAATTCGAAAGCCCTGGGCCTAAGACGCCCCTTGTCGTGGGGAGTATTTGCTGTAGGGGCAGCCCCTATGCTGAGGGGCAGCATATCGCCAAGCAGCGGCAGGGAGCAAGTGGGGTGCTCATTTCCCCCTCTCCTGCTTCCTTAGAATTCGGACCCAGTGCAAAGACCCGTGACTTTTTGGTCCGCTGGCAGTTACACCTAGAGCAGGGGTAGTCAACCTGTGGTCCTCCAGATGTCCATGGACTACAATTCCCATGAGTCCCTGCCAGCGTTAGCTGGCAGGGGCTCATGGGAATTGTAGTCCATGGACATCTGGAGGACCACAGGTTGACTACCCCTGCTGTAGAGGACTGGGACAGCACGCTCGCTTGGTGGCCTTATACAGAGAAGGCTGTGGGCCCCCTGCTTAATTCTGGGTAGACGTTTTTGTGGGCATGCCTGCTTAATTGTGCCTGTGCGTGAAGGCTATACCCAGAACTGCTGGCCTTCAAGGGGCCCCTGGACTCAGACTTTGGCCTATTGCTTCAGAGCGACACGGCGACCCACGGGAATGAACGGGTCTGAAGGAGTGGGCACGCACACGCAAGCCGATGATGCCCAGACCTGAATTTAGTTGGTCTTAAAGGTGCTCCTGGGTTGAGACCGACACAGCTGCCCATCGGAATCTATGCCTCTGCAGAGTTCTGTGTGCACACGGAAGCTTATAAACTTTTCTGGTCTTCAAGATGCCCTGGACTCAGACTTTGCTCTATTGCTCCACACCAGTTACTCACCCAAATCTGGCCTGATCCTGCTCAAGTGTCCCTGACTGCAAGGAGATAAAATCGGAGATGGCCGCAGCCCACCCAGAGCCGCCCTTAAACAGGTTTACTCAGCAAGGCCTAGTCCCTTCAAAGCATTCTTAGGATTGCACCGTTAAATGTCTGCAATCTACAACGTGACCCGCCTCATAAGGCTGTTGTGGGGAGGAATGAGAGAATCAGTTTCAAGCTATGTGGGTTTTTTTTCATGTTCGAACGCTGAAATGAAAGAAAGACATCTCCGTTTATTGCAGCTGATCCTTCAAGGGCACCAAGCCCTGAAATGTACGCTTGGAAATCCTGGCGCATACAATCCCCGTAGCTGGGTACCGGACAAACATTTTAAACCTGAGGTATGTTGGACGCGCACAGATTTGGGAGGCCGTTCACTCAGACGGTCGCCCGAAGTCGGAAGCAACACGGCGGCACATAACACACACAAAGGAGCGCATCAGACCAAATGCCACCCTGACCCCAGAATTTGCTGGTTTGTTGAATGGGGCGGGGGGGGGGGATCAAAATCTGTCAAGATGAAGCAGACGTGCAGCGCTTGAGATTCCGGTTCTGTCCCCCCTGCCCATTCGGCCGTCTCCACCATGGCAGAATTCGGACCGTCACACCATGTCCTCTCCTGTCGCTGCAACAGGAAGCGCAAACTCTTGACGGAGGAATCTCTCCCAGGGGTGTCCTTTGGGGCTGACAGAGGCAGGAAAGACCTTCCAAGTAGCACCAAAGACCTTCCAAGTAGCACTATCAGCCGGAGAGGAAAACCAGACGCATCGTGCCGGTCACAATAAACTCAACCCACAGGGGCTGGGGGAGAAGGGCAGATGTCCCTTGGGTTAGTCCTTGATGCACGGAGGCTGGGGATTTTTCTGGGTTTTTTTAAAAAATGCAAATGAAACTGTTTTTTTTTGGGGGGGGGGAGAACAGTTAGAATAGTGCACACTGGAAAGCGCTGAAGTCAGAGACCTCGGGAGCATTTGCACCCAAGCCACAAAAGCTGGGTCCCATCATCCAAAATCTGCCATCGCCCCCACCCATCCTGAGATTCTGAGGAAGAGTCCAGTTGTACTGGAAAGCTCACGCCTTGAATAAATCTTTGTTGGTCTTGGACTCCGGTTTTACTGACCACTGCGAGTTTGGGACCCTCTCCTCCGGCCACAGGGCTCCAGCAACTGTTCCCCAGGGGGTCCTGCAACAGGAAGGCCCCAAGGCTGGAGGAGGCACCCAGCACCTTCCAGGTGACACCAAACTGCACCAGCAGGAATTCCGCCCTCACAATGCACCGAATGCACGGCGGGGGGGAGGGGGTGTCCCTCTCCCTAGTCCCTGACTCGCAAAGGCTGAGGATTTTAATTTCCCCCAAATCGCGAGGGCTGCCGCCGGCTGGGAGAACTGGGGGGGGGGGGGGACGGGACGCTGGGGTCCCCGGGCAAAGCCCCCCCCCCTCCCCGGGCCCATCGGAAAGTTCGCTTCGTGGGCGCCGCCGCGAGAGACTCACCCGCAGGTAGGCAGAGCTGAGCACGGAGCAGCAGAAGGCCAGTCCCAGGCTCTGGTAGAGCAGCGCGGATCCCATCGCCGGCGCCGCCTCGCCTCGGCTGCCACATCCACGAGGGTCGCTCCGGCCGGCCGGGCGGAGGAGGCAGGCAGGCAGGCAGGCAGGGCAGGCTGTGCGGCCGCGCTTAGCCCGAGCGGCGGGAGGCGGCGGCGGCGGCGCCCGTGCCTTTGGCCCGCTTCCTCATGGCCGAGGCGGCGAAGGGGCGCCGGAGCGCGGCCCGGGCGGCACAAGCAGGAGGCGGGCGGGGCGCGAGGTCCATGCGGGGCGCTGCCTCCCCTCGCCTTGCCTAGCGGCGGCCGCCTGCCTGCGCCTCGCGCATCTGTCCCCGAGCCGGGAAATCACATCCATATGGCCGGGCGGCCGCTCCGCTCCCCGCTCCCCCCGCGCAACTAGGCGGAGGGCGCAGGGGGGGGGGGAGAGAGAGGCGGAGGCAAAGGGGGAGGGAGGGAGGGAGGGAGGGAGGGAGGGAGGAGGGGGGGCGGGAGCGCTCGAAACCACCCGCGTTATTTTTAGCTCCCTAATGTTATGGTTGAAGTTGCAGCGAAGTCGCGGTGGGTGAGGCGGGGCTGGGGGGGGAGGAAGGGGGGGGCTTTTAAAAAGGCTTTTCTTTCCCCGTCTTTGCAACGGGGTTTGGCAGCCCCAAATCCTCCCCCGCCCTTTCCCGCTGCCAGTTTTTTTTAATGCCCCCCCCCTGCCCGCCGCCCAAGCCACACACTGGCCCTCTTGTGCGGGGGGACGCCAGAGCCGCTGCGGACTCAGGCCCGGACAGCCGGCGGGAGGGCTCGCTCCGGAACACGGAGGGAGGGGGGGGAGGCTTTTATCCCCCCCCCTGCAGTTTCCAACGGGGTCCCGAGCAAAGCCAGAAGGAGCGGGATCCCCCCCCCCTCCGGTTGCAACTGTTTCCAGCAACGGGGCGTTGCGGCCCTTCTGCGGGCGGGGGCCGGGACAGTCCTGCGCCCCTGCGAGCCCCACCCGGGGGTGGGTGGGTGGGGGTCTCGGCCTGGGAAAGGGGCCCGACTCGGTTCTCTCCGGCGCGGAGCGTCGCTGCCCACCAGCCCAGGCGGCGTCCGGCCTCGGGGGCTGAGCTCCGCCGGCCCTCCGGCTCCCGGCCCCTCCCCGCTCCGCCCGGCCAAGGTAAGCCGCGGACTGCCTGCGTCTGCCCCGCCAGGGCCCGATCCCGGCAGCGGGAGCCCCCATGCCCCTGCGCGGCTCCGGTAGAGGAGGCGAGGGGGGCTTACTCGCGAGTAAGCCGCCCGCGGTCCTCAAGCGCGTCTCTGCCGGTAAGTTTGTAGCCGTCCGCCTTTGGCACCTCGGGGGTCTGGCTCGTTGCCTCCGCGAGAGGAGAGGGAGGGGCGGGCGCGGGGAGCAAGCGAGACTCGGGGGCCGGGGGCGTGGGTTTGCTCGGGAGCAAGCCTCCACGAAAGCCTGCGGCGGCGTTTCCTCGGAGGCCGGCAACGGAGGGGCTCTCCCGGGGGCCCTTCGGCGTCCCCCGCTTGCTCGAGAGAGCGTCGCGCCTTTCAAAGCGGGGCGCCGGGAAGAGCCCCGAGGCAAAGCGGCGTATAAATGCCGTAATGCCTACAAAGAGAGAACTCGGCGGCGTGTTTGCAGTCCCCAGCAGGGCGCCTTGGAAGGCAGGCAGGAGGCAAGCCCCGTCGTCCTCGGCGGCGCTGACTCCCGGGAAAAGTGCTTCGAGCTACGTCTTTTGCAAGGGGACTGATTCTGGGGAAGTGCTTGCCCCTGCCCCCCTGCCCCACCCCTGGAGCGCGCACGGCGGCGGCGGCGTCGGGGCGCCATGAATGGGAGCCTTGAGCGCAGCGCAGCAGCATGAAGCCGCCGGGGCCCGGGCCAGGAGAAAAGGCAGCGTGGCTAGCGCCCCATTGGCTGGCGGGGCCCCCACGTGACCACCGTCCAGTCAACCGCAAGCCTGGGGGCGGCCACACCTCCCGGCCACACCTCCCGCCCCGCCCCCTTTGCCAGCTGTTGCAAGGGGGGCGCTCGGAGGCTGCCCTGCCCCTCGGGGGTCTCTGCTAGAGGCAGGGAGGATTTGCTCCCGCAAAATAGCTGTTTGTTTTTTTGGGGGGGGGAGGGGGTGTCAGCACCCTGGGAATGGCCCCGTACCCTTCTCTGCTTTGGGACCTTGCGCATGGGGTGTGGGGGTCTTGTGAACCCCCCAAAAGCCGATCCTGTGCCCTCCGCTTTGGAAGATTGCATGTGATTTTTGGAAAGGCGATGGATCACTTTATTTTGAAGGCCCCAACTGGAAGTCTGGCAGGCGGGAGGCTATCATGTCGGTGAGACACAAGCAGCCCCAAGGCCGAGTCCAGCGGCCAGAGAAGACCAGCGAAGGACAGAGCTTCCGCATGAGGCCCACCTCTTCAGACACCTGGATTCAAGCCTGGAGCCGTGTTGGTCAGAAGCCAAAGCTGGAGTGTGGGGGTGCCTTGAAGACCAACAAAGTTTGTGCGTGCACAAAAAGGCTTCTCCCCAGATTTAATTTTGCTGGTCTTGCAGGTGTCCCTGGACACCGACTTTCCTCTCTACCGTACATATCTGTGATGGTGGATGCCCCCCCCTCCGCCAGCTGAAATTCTGGGTCCTTCCTTGGTTTGGAACATCACACATGATTTTTGGAAAGGCGATGGGTCATTTTGTTTCAAAGACACCGAATGGAAAGCCGTGTGTGTGACTTAAAAAAAAAAATCCCCATTTGCTTTGAAATCGATAGCTGGGTATTTTTAAATCGACATATTTCTGCAATTCCGAATGCCATGGGAGAGGAGAGGGGAGGGGTGGGTGGGCGGTGGCTCTCTGAGAACCACAAATGTGTCTATTTCCAGCTAGGGCAGCCTAAATAAATATGTACCGTAAAACCCGGGAGCTGCTGCAGACTAGAGGCCTCAGTGCCCTGCCTGCCGTCTTCCAAAGCTGCTTGCTCTCAGGAAGGCCCATGGGCACCAGGGCCACATAGCTAGGACCGAACAGCCATGGTGGTATCAGGAAGGAACAGCTCAGGTCCCAATCTCGGCTCGGCTCTGAAACCCACAAGGCTGCTCAGCCTCTCTTTCCTGGACCTCCCCTCACAGGTTCACTGGTCCCAGTGACTGAGGGGAACCTCCACATCCAAAGGCACTATACCTCTGGATCCCAGAACCACAAGGCAATCTTAGGGGAAGGCCTCGGCCTCTCTGCCCCATTGTTGCCCCTCCAGAGGAACTGGCTGGCCCCTGGGTGAGACGGGCCTTGGACTCCAAGCATCCGAGGGACGGACGGGCCTTGGACTCCAAAAATCTCGTTTGTCTCCAAGGTGCTGCTGGACTAGATCCCTCCTGCAAGAGCAATTGGGTGGGTTCACAACCTTCCTCCCCATCTTTGAACTGCATCTTCACATAAGAATTAAGTTTAGGGTTGCTGGTCCTTGGGGATCTCTGTTTGGTGCCTTCCCACCCCCACCCCCACTTCAGGGGTTTAAGAACCCCCCCCCGGGGAAATCCCGCCTCCTCCCAACCATGACAGACGCATGAAAAACAAAACAAAAAAACAATGTCGGACATCACCTGCAAGTGACCTAAGGATTTTGATTACATTGGGGGGATGCTCTGGTATGTAGGCCGAACTCTATGGTCAGAAGCTAATTCTACCATAGTGTTTCCCCCCCAGAAACGGAGCGTCAGAAAGGCGACTTTTTTTTTTAATGCCCACAAAGAGATATTTTTTCCAGGCGTCCTCCCTGCCTGCCCCCGGTAGGTTCCCCTTTGCCCCCACCAGCTGGTTTGATGGGCCAGGCAGCGCTACTTAAGTTGGACATTCTTCTCCTCAGACGCATTTCGCACCTGGACCCCAACACGAGTTAATTATGCTGTTTCTAATCTTGTCTGTCATTATACTATTTCTAATCACATCAGTCTGTTATTCTTTTCTTTCCCTCTGAAGCTGGGCTATTCTGGGCTTCAGGACTCTCTGTTTGGCATGTTTATCTGAAACATCAGTTTGGCCGAAGCGTCAGCATTCTCCACGGTCCTTTTAGTCAAGTCCAGCGTTGTTCCCTGTCTTCCTGACCTTTGCCCCTACAAGCGTGGTGTAGGTTGAGCCTCGGGGGAGGGCGGTATATAAATATAATAAATAAAAATCAATCAATAAATAGGTTAAGAGTAGCAGCCACTAATCTGGAGAACCATTGGGGGGGGGGTTGATTCCCCACTCCTCCACATGCAGCCAGCTGCACGACCTTGGCCAATCCCAGTTCTCTCAGCGCTCTCTCAACCCCACTACCTCGCAGGGTGTCTGTTGTGGGGAGTAGAAGGGAAGGCGAATGTAAGCCTTTGAGACTCCTTCGGGTAGAGAAAGAACCAGCTCTTCTTCTTCTTCAGTAATCTCAGGGCTCTCTCAGCCTCCCCTCCCTCACAGG
Organism: Paroedura picta; assembly: GCF_049243985.1. Taxonomy (NCBI): domain Eukaryota; kingdom Metazoa; phylum Chordata; class Lepidosauria; order Squamata; family Gekkonidae; genus Paroedura; species Paroedura picta. Next base: position 1,940,542 of record NC_135379.1, read on the forward strand.
GTGTCTGTTGTGGGGAGAGGGAAGGCAATTGGAAGCCACTCTGAGACTCCTTGCGGTAATGAAAATCGGGGTCCAAAAACTCTTCTTCTATATCCGTGACAAATACGACAAGCCTTCCAAGAAAATGCCCGATTCAACACACTAACAAAACCTCCCCCATTGGCAAGCCAGTTGGGAATCCATGCAGATTCAATTAGCTGATCAATGGACATGTGCGATTGATTAAACCAAGGTTTCTTTAATTGGGTGACAGCCTTAATAAGAAACGTTCGATCTCAGCCAGCCGGCAGAAAATTGGGTCGGAAGACACGACCCACTCCCCGTTTCCCTTTGGTATCCTTGGTTCTTGCCCCTGCTCTGTTTGCCCCTTGCATTTAGTTTGGAGGGCTGCCAACTCCAGGCGGGGAAATTCCTGGAGCTTCCGAACAAGGGGAAGGTGGGGGTTGGGGGCAAGGAGGGACCTCCAAAGTGGCCATTTCTCCCCCCCCTCCCAACATGGAGATCAGTTGGAATTCTCAGATGTCTCCAGGCCCCACCTGGAGGTTGGTAACTGTAACTGCTGTCCACTCAGGCACCTCGGGGGCATAGAAATTTAATAATTAAACAGAGATGCTACCACTGGGCCACACAACACCCCTGCCACTGTTTTCCTTGGGGCTGCATGGGATTAGAGTAGCCCTGAATAGGGGGAGGTAATTGACAGGCAGGGGTAGTCAAACTGCAGCCCTCCAGATGTCCATGGACGACAATTCCCAGGAGCCCCCTGCCAGCATTCGCTGGCAGGGGGCTCCTGGGAATTGTAGTCCATGGACATCTGGAGGGCCGCAGTTTGACTACCCCTGGACAGGGGCATCATGCCAGAAAGCCCCCCTCCCAGAGGACCTGGCCTCTCTTGCCTGGGACTCGTTGGTAATCACAGGAACTCGCCAGTCACCGGCTGTAGGTTGGGAACCATCTCATGCTTCGCAAGGAAGAAACGCCTCTTGTAAACTGTTCTAAATAAACGCTTACATTGAATAGTACCGAGATGCCTTTGGTGATGCGTGTTGCCCCCCCCCCGGCCTGTATGCACCGCTGAGCATAGATGTGCAAGGCATCAGTAAAGGTGTCCCCTCCCTCCCTCCCAGCGGGGCGAGCGGCGTCAGGCTCCCTCCCCTCAATTAGCCACCTCGTTTCAGCTTCTCCCGGAAGGCCTTTTGCCACGCCAGGCCGGCTTCCCAAGCCCCCGGCTATATATAGCAGGGCGGGGGGGGGGGGGGAAGGGGCTAGGTGAGCAGCGGTCCGGAACCCGACATGAGCAGGCCCTGAAGGAGGCAGCCAGAAGCGAGGGGAGAGAGAATCGGCCCACTATGCGGCCGAGCGCCGTCACTCCTTGACGGTAAATAAGGTTTCCGCAGCGCCAAGGAGCCATGGACGCTCACTGGGGCCTTTGCTGCTCTGACACTGATGTTTGCTGATATATTTTTAGACGGTCAACTGCAAGAAATCCCAACCGGCAACCGGGCCTCAAGGAAGGAGCAGCCCGGCGGAGGAGGGAGCACATGGCCCCCGTGGATAGGGGCTGGCGGCAGGGCCTGGCTGCCTCGGCTCTGTTTAATTATTAAAGACAGATCCTTCCAAATGCCAGAGCGGCACACATGCTGGGCTCCGGTCCTCCCTCCCTCCCTCCCTTCCGCCGTCCAGCTCCCGCTCTGATGGAAAACTTCTAGGAACCGAGAACATTCCAGGGCAGCCAGCCGGTGGAGCCGGACGGGGACGTCCTTGGGCCATCATCACCCCCAGCAGCACTTTCGAGACCACCCTGATTTGGGAGTCTGAGCTCCCTTCTTCGAGTGTGAGAACAACGGGGGACGGGCATTTCCCAACCGGTGCCGCCGCCTGGCTCAATATGCATTACCAACACAGGCTGTCGAACGGAGAGGAAACTCAATACACCTGCGGTATCAGAAATGCGTCAAGGAAGAGGGGGAAATGGGCCTAAAAAAGGAAACTACTTCTGCCGCACAGACATCGGCTCAGACCACGTTCTTCACTCCCAGCACAACGTAATGTGCCAATGGGTCTCTGGAGAGGCAGCATCGGTGTTTGCTAACGACGTGGGTGACATGGTGACATCTTGGGTTCCTCTGAACTACAAAGATAGGGGTTGTGACCCTCAGCCTCACCTGCTTTCCAGCATAGCTCAGGCTAGCACCCATGAAGATAGATCCGGGTGGGTGGCCCCGGTGGGTGGTCCGAAGCAGCAGGAACAAGTCTGAGTGCAGTCGGGCACTTGGAAGACCCCTCCCTTGTCGATGTTGGCAGAGTTGAATAGCAGAGAGAGCAAAGCACAAGGCTGCTTAAAGGATAAAGTAGTTTTTTATTCAGAGGAGGAACAACTATGCATAGAAAGAGAGTGTGAGAGAAAAAGATCTACAGTCTTAACTGTTCTAGAGGCAAGCAGGGAGGAAGTGGGCTCAAACAAGCAGGAAGTCCCCTGTTGAGCCAATGCAGACATTGCAGGAAATAACTGGGAAATCATCATGAAATTCCTATCCTAGCTATGCTAAATACACATCTCCTCCGATGCCCCCTGCAGGACACCCTTGATATTCTGCAGATCTTGCATCTTCCAATAGTTAAATTTGTCTCCCCTCCTGTAAAGCTATCGATCTGCCAGAGCATCCCCCGCTTCTCATTTTAATGGGGCAGGCAAGAGGCCCCCCTCCCCCCCGCTGCCTTGCCTGGCCCCCTTCTTGCGATAACGGAGCCTCCCTTTGCACCTTGAGTCAAAGTCTGTGACTTTCCTGGGGCACAGCGGTTGCCGATCAGGACCCGCCACCTCGGTCCGCTTTTGTAATCATTAACGCGGCGAAGATCTGGAGCTCGACAAACGTCTCTCCTTCGGAGATAAAAGGGGAGGCTTCAGGAGCCTCGCCCCGGAGAACAAAGGGCCCGCAACAATGCCATTTCGGGAAGATGCAAAAGATATTCCCTTCATCCACATGAAAAGGAAAAAGCGACAAGCAAAATGGAGCTGTTGATTTGGCTCCAGGGCCGGGCTGCAGGCTCCACTTCATCTCCAGGATTAACTCTGGATACGGGGTTCTTTGATGCTATGACAGGAAGCCCTGAGTAGGGACCGCATGTCGCTGGACTGTTCCACTTTAGGGGGTGGTGGGGAGCACCACGTGCCGGGAGGGTCTCCCATTGACAGAAGCATCCACGCATACCGGAAAGTAGCATGCAAACAGCACTTAAGACTCTCCTTCCTGACACATCTTGGTCTAGAAGCAGGGATTTTTTTTCATGGAGGAGCAGTCTATCAGGCGAGGGACCCAGAGAGGCAACCTGGTTGTGATGAGGGTCATGAGAGTGCTGGGGCACAGCTGGGGCTGCCAGTCCCCACTTGGAGAACGCCAAAGACAGCTGGACCTGGCCGTTATGTGATGCCAGACCAGCAGAGAAACTGGCCAGGGGGAAAGTCTTTTTCTTCTTTCATTCAAAATGAGCCAGACCGGATGCACAGACTGGATGCACAGGCCGTTTCCATAGCATGATTTTCCTCAGTGGCTCAGAAATCAATCCTTAGCAGACGTTCTTATTTCCTGGAACAGCAGTAGTCAAACTGCGGCCCTCCGGATGTCCATGGACTACAATTCCCAGCTGGCAGAGGCTCATGGGAATTGTAGTCCATGGACATCTGGAGGGCCGTAGTTTGATTACCCCTGTGCTAGAAGATTCTCTAATGGCCTTTTCTTGGCTTGATGGGTCAGTTTCCAAACATGAAAGGGGAGGTGGGCTCTCCCAGCCACTCAAGGGGGGGGGGGGATGCTGTTTGTCAATTTCGGCTCCTTCCCTTCCTGGAACAGAGATTGACAAACAGCCTTTTCCTCCCCTGAGAGGCTGGGAGAGCCCAGCGCTGCTTTCATGTCTGGATATTGACTAATAAAGCTAGGAAAATACCACTAGAGAATCTCCAGATCTCCTGCTATGACAACTGATAGCCAGATGCCCGAGAGCATCTCCCCTGCTTTGGAGGGTGGGTCTTATGGCCTTGCACCCTGGCAGGGTCCCTCCCTGAAGCCTGTCCTCACTAGGCCGCCCCTCCTTAAAGAAACCCCCAAGTATTTCCCAACCCAGCACTGCAACGCTTGCTAAGTGGCATTAGAGGACTCTCCCGCTATTATCCCTGACGAACAAGGTCTGTTCCCCTGGAGAACATCATCGTCATCATCATCATCATCATCATTATTATTATTTTATTTGTTTGTTTGTTGTCTATACCGCCCTACCCAGGAAGCCGGCTCAGGGCGGTGTACAACATGAAATAACCACAATGGAATGCAAAACTGACCCATCACGTTAAAATAAATTGAAAATTAAAACTAGCCACGGTCCAGCAATATCTGCAACATCAACAGCCCCCAAGAATACCAAGGACATTGTCAGCAGCTCCCAGTGGGTCATGCTCCACATCCAGGTCTTCCGGCGGGGAGGCTTGGATAAGGCTTGAATGAAGCATCGATGTTGGGGGGGGGGAGGAGAGTCTGTTGTTTGGAGGGTGGGGCTCAAGGACACTGTGTCCCTCCGAGGTCCTTCCCCTTCCCAGGCCCCGCCCTCTCCATGCTTCGCCCCAAATCTCCAGGTATTTCCCAGCCTGGTGCACACCTTTGCAAGCATAAAGGAGAGATGAAAGAGCAGAGTGCTCCAGTGGCAGGGCAGGGGTGGGGAGAAAAATGCACACTTCCAGGGGAGGTAAACAGAGCCCGGTGGAGCAAAGTGGGAACGCTCCGCCATAGTCAAACACAATGCGTTTTAAGCAGCAACAACAGCCCGGCGTTCATCTCGGTGACGTTAATCGGCGCCTATCTGCTTGGATCAGCAGTGTCTTTGTGTGTGCGCCGCTTGGCCAAAACCTGATGCAAACTTGTCTGGTAGGTGTGTGCAGGTGTTTGGCATAAGCCAGCAGGCTGGCTCCTTTTGAGAGACCCAGCTTAATTCTGGGCATGGACTTCTGTGTGCACGGACACTCCTGCAGGGACATTGATTCAGATGGGCGGCCGAGTTGGGCTGAAGCAGCAGAACAAAGTTTGAGTCCAGGGGCACCTTGAAGGCCACCAAAGTTTAATTATGGGTATAGGCTTCCTCAAGCCTTACATATAGATGGGTGGGGGGATTAGTTGCCAGGAAAGGCAGATGCATCAGGAAGTGGACGATTATAGCCAAGGCTGGTTTAAGGCAGTTGGGAAGGCCTGTGGGTGAAGCAAATTAGCAAACCGATACAAGAGTTAACAGATGTGAGAACAAAGTTCGATTTCAGAAGCACCTTTAAGTCCAACAAAATTTAATTCTGGGTTTAAGCTTTCATGTGCAGGTAAACTTGTTTGGGTACCAGCAAAATTGCACATGAATAACATTCAACAAGGATCCCCAGGGGTGGCCAAACTGTGGCTCTCCAGATGTCCATGGACTACAATTCCCATGAGCGAGCTGTCAGGGGCTCATGGGAATTGTAGTCCATGGACATCTGGAGAGCCACAGTGTGCAGTGGTTATTGTGCTGGTTTAGGATGTGGGAAACCTGGTTTCAAATCACCCCCCTGCCATGGAAGCTTGCTGGGCAACCTGGGGCCAGTCACTCGCTCTTGGCCTAGCCTACACCACAGGGCCATCGTGAGGATAAAACGGGGGGCGGGGGAACACAGTTAGCTCCTCTGGACCCCCATTGAGGCGAAAGGCAGTACATAAAGTACAGAAATCAACAAGAGCGAGAAATGTGTCGTGCCTCCGGAACAGTTCGGAATGTCCCTTCCCCGAATGGTCACTCATTCTGCGAAGAAGTAAAAGGGATCAATGATTAGACGGGCGGCCGCAGTTTGAGAAGCTGGTAAATATTAATTGGGTCCAGACCCCGTCCGAGAAGTGCTTAGTCAGTCCCCGGAGCTTTTATCACGGATGTATTTTCATGCTATTTGGCTTGGAACTAACAGACCCGAGAGCTGCGGCTGAGCCAATTTCCACTGGTTCCCAATCCATGTGTCGGAGGAGGGGGTGGGGGTGGGGATGGGGGTGGGGGTGGGGGTGGTGTCTTATCGCCCTCTCCGAGAAAGACCCCTGCTGAGTCAGGTGGAAAGCCATGAGGGAAGTCATTACTGCTGCTGAGTGCTGTAACCTGATCACAGGTAGTGGAATCACCTGTCCTTGAGAAGCATTATCTTTATCTCTCCAGGGCTGGCACAGATCAGAGCAAGGGAGACGGGCATTAGGAGGCGGGGCCGCGCCAGCGTCAGGTGTTCGTGGTTGTCCATGAACAACTATTCCTTTTGAAGCGTTCACAGTTTGTCTCTGATAAGGTCTTTCTTTCTTTCTTTCTTTCTTTCTTTCTTTCTTTCTTTCTTTCTTTCTTTCTTTCTTTCTTTCTTTCTTTCTTTCTTTCTTTCTTTCTTTCTTTCTTTCTTTCTTTCTTTCTTTCTTTCTTTCTTTCTTTCTTTCTTCCTTCCTTCCTTCCTTCCTTCCTTCCTTCCTTCCTTCCTTCCTTCCTTCCTTCCTTCCTTCCTTCCTTCCTTCCTTCCTCCTTCACAACTTCTGTTTAGAGCATAGCCTAAAAGAACTACACAGAACTAATAATAATAGAAAATAGAGTATACAGAAAAAAGGAAGAAGAAGAAGAAAAATATATATAGATATATAAGGAAATGGCTCCCGGTGTTACCTGTGATGAATAGATGTCACATTACGTATCAGTAACACCATGACTCTATTGAAAACTTAGCCCCCCCTTTCTATGAACAGACAAGGGCTTTCAGAAGTGTCCGATGGTGAGGAAGCTGCTTGGAGATGTTGCCCAGCTGAGTTTCGGCTGCAATGCAAAGGATGCTTTCCTGGGAGTTGGAACATACGAGCTCTGCAGCGTGCATGATTCAACGGTGTATGATGACTGTCCTGCAGGGGGCATCAGAGAAGATGTGTATTTAGCATAGTTAAATCAGGAACTTCCTGGTAATTTTCAAAAGATCTCCTCCGGGGTTCTGATTGGCTTATTTGGAGTCTTTCTACTCCATTGGGCACATTTCCTCCCTGCTTCCCCTCCGGAGAAAATTGAGTCAGTTAGACAGGACTATTCTTGCCTATCTAAACTCTGTCTACAGCACAAACAGATGATGTTGGCTGACGTTCGTCCAGCTCTGTGGATCAGATTGGCCGGACAGCCCCTGCGAGGAGGCCCTGCTCTCAGGGTGCTGGCGGAATGCCCAAGAGGTGGGCCTGTGGATCCTTGGCCCTGCGAGCGGAAAGTCCAAGGTCCGAGCCTGGCCCTTTCCGCTCCAAGACTGCAGCGGCCAAATCCGGAAAAGAGCGAGGGCTTTAAAAATGTTTAACCAGACACAAAATGTGCCGTTCTGGAGAGTGAGGGGGTTGTGCCGTTCCCAAAAGAACATCTCAGAACTTAAGCCTTGCAAAAGTTGTCTTCCGTTTTGATTAACTGGAGCTGTTCTCTGCCCCGGGGCAAAGAGGCTCCCCTTTGGGTTGCTAGCCTCCAGTTGAGGCCTGGAGATCACCCCTTTCCTGACACGTCATGGTCAGATATTATCAGGGTAAAGGCAGTGAGATGGGAAAGACCTCAGTCTGAGATCCTGGACAGCCCTTCTCAGAGCAGGCCACCTTGGCCTTGCTGGTCCAAGACTTTGATTCAGTGCAAGCCAGTTTCATGAGCTCCTGTGGACTTCAAAGACTTCCCTGCAATCTTTCGGAGGTTCAGTGGCAGAACCTCTCCTTGGCTTGCAGAAGGTCCCAGGTTCAATCCCCGGCGGCATCTCCAGTTAAAAGGACCAGGCAGGAGGGGATGGGAGAGGCCTCTTCCCTGAGAACCTGGGGAGATGCTACCAGTCTGAGCAGGCAATTCTGACCTTGGTAGACCACGGGCCGGATTTAGGCAGCGCCATGCATTCATGTGCTTCCAAGCAACATTGTATTTTGTAAACTGCTTCCGACACCTGGCAAACACCATAAAGACCTCACATTTGCCTAGAGAAATATCACCCCTCGTTTCCCTGTGCGTTCTCATCAGAAATGAAATCAATCTGAGCATAAATCACAAAGGATGGGAGTCAACCCACCTGTCATTTGATCACAAGGGAGCTGGTTCCCCCCGAACTGCTTTATAGCTAAAGAACAGCACCTCTTTCCCTCCCTGCCTCCGCTCCTCTCCCTCTCTTGCCGCAGGAGGTTTATGGTGCACCACGAAGTTCTGCAGTTGTCTTCTGTCCATACAGAACGCTTGGACGTCGCTTCCCTGCAGCCGGGCTGCTCACGAGAAGCACAGACCCGGTTCAGCTTCCACAGGGGACGGCAGGGGATGCCAGCCTCCAGGTGGGGCCTGGGGATCTCCTGGAATTACAGCTTCTCTCCACTCTGCGGAGATCAGTTCCCCTGGAGGAAAGGGCTGCTTGGGAGGGTGGGCTCTGGGTAGGGTGACGAGCCTCTCATTGTGGAATGAAGATGTTTTACAGCTATATTATTAATTCCATCCTTACTACACAGCCCCTATTTGATACTCCTTCTTTTCTACATATTTGCTGCAATTCCCTATTTGCCCAGCTTTTTAGGATCGATCATTTATCATGGAGAATAAGGACCTTTTTTTGTTTGTTTCAAAATCTACTTTTCTTATAGCTTTATATTCCAAACACCATCATTTTCTTTCTGCAATATGACCTTGCCGGGTGTCTGTTGTGGGGAGAGGAAAGGGAAGGCGATTGGAAGCCACTCTGAGACTCCTTTGGGTAGTGAAAAGCGGCATATAAGACCCAACTCTTCTTCTTCAGTCATATCAGGGCTCTCTCAGCCTCCCCTCCCTCACAGGGTGTCTGTTGTGGGGAGAGGAAAGGGAAGGCGATTGGAAGCCACTCTGAGACTCCTTCGGGTAGTGAAAAGCGAGGGATAAAAACCAACTCTTCTTTGAGTGCTGCAGTGGTTTTTCTCAAGGAAACAAAAGTGAGTCTGGGAAAAATTGAAGGCTCTGAGAACAGAACCTCCAGGGGCAAAAACAAACAACCCAAATCAGTGGACTCAAAAAGGCCAGTCCCACCGACCTGCGGATGGTTTGCCGTCCCTGACCCAGCTGTGTTGAGCCGAGCAAAATGCAAAACACCGCTTGGAGCAATGATCTAATGGCCCGCGGAGGGCTGTGCCATGAAAAAGGGAAAGCAAGCAAAAAAGTTCCCCTTAGTGGAGAAGCAAAGCAGAAGGAATGCCCTCCGGGGATGCATGAAGCCGAGGCCCGGGGTCTGAGGCAGAGAGCTCGAGGGCTCCCCTTTGGCTGCGGCCGGCCCAGCCTGACCCAGTTTGGCTTCTCTGGTTGAAAGGAAGCCGTAGATGGACCAGAAAGAGCTCACGGGGCGGCAGCAGAGGCCGGGGGCGTTTTGGAAAGGAGGAAGAAGGATGAAAGGCCTCAGGCACGGTTTGTCTTGGGGGAAGGAACCAACCGAAACGGAAACACAATTATTAAAACACTCCGGAGCTGGACCCTGTCAGTGGCCTGCTGGACTGGACTGCCGGCTCAGGGGTGTGGGGCAGCCCTCCCTGGACTAGACCACTTCAGTGTGGGGAGGGGGGAGGATGGCGGAAAGAAGCAAGAGAAGGCGGGAGGGAAAGAGGGAGGGAGGGACAAAGAAAAAGGAAGGAAGGAAGGAAGGAAGGAAGGAAGGAAGGAAGGAAGGAAGGAAGGAAGGAAGGAAGGAAGGAAGGAAGGAAGGAAGGAAGGAAGGAAGGAAGGAAGGAAGGAAGGAAGGAAGGAAGAAGAAAGAAAGAAAGAAAGAAAGAAAGAAAGAAAGAAAGAAAGAAAGAAAGAAAGAAAGAAAGAAAGAAAGAAAGAAAGAAAGAAAGAAAGAAAGAAAGACAGACTTTTGGCAGAATTCTTTCAAATTGATGATGATGATGATGTCATCCGTTCAGTCATGTCCGACCCTCGACGATTCTATAGGAAAGTCTCTGCCACACGCCCCTGTCTCTGACTGCTTTTTAAAGCTGGTTCATGGTCATCCCCGTATCGGCTTTGATCAGGAACCCTGTTCTCTGCAGCAGAAGAACCAGATTCGAGTCCTGCAGCACCTGAGAGATCGGCATTGCAGGAGATGCGGAGTTAGCAGACCTGGCTTAGGCACCTCCTGGCGTTTTCAAGTTCTCTCCTCCTGTGGCTTGGCTGCCTCCCCTGGAGACTCCCTGCTCCTTTCAGGCGGCCAGTTTCACCTCTCTCCCGCCAGGGATCCTAAACAGGTCTTGATCCGAAGATCATAAATCTTGTGAGGGAGGATCAAGGAACAGAAAGGAGCTTAGGGGTGCCTTGGTGCACATTGGGAGCCCTTGGTCTACAGCAGGGGGAGTCAACCTGTGGTCCTCCATATGTTTATGGACTACAATGCCCATGAGCCCCTGCCAGCAAATGCTGGTAGGGGCTCATGGGCATTGTAGTCCATGGACATCTGGAGGACCACAGGTTGTCTCCCCCTGCTCTACAGCACCTGGTGTTCAGGTATGGACTGGATGGGCAAAAGTGGGTGGGCAGAAGGGACTGTGTCTATGCTTGGCTCTTGGGGGCCTTTCCTACATGCCCAGGGAAATGCCCATTGCCGCTTTGGGATCAGAAGGCAAATTCCTTCCGGGCAGGACTGGCCAGGGATTCTGCAGGTTTTTTTTAGGGGGGGGCATCATCTGGGCATGGAATTGTGGCCACTGTGGGTGGGCAGGTAGGTGTGATTTTCCTGCATTCTGCAGGGGGTTGGACTAGATGACCATGGAGGGCCCTTCCCACTATTTCTGTTTCTATGACTCTGTGACTCTCTCTGCATACGGAAGTCTCACTCTGCCACCCTGGCTAGCCTTCTGTGGCATCTGGAGACCACCCTGTCTCCTACTGAGGTATCCACAGCATGTATTAAAGCTACCCTGGCCGGACCGCTGTTTGCCCACATGCATGCCCAGACTCCGAAATTAGGAAGGTGGCGTTCCCTCCTCCGGAGGCTGCCACTGGGACCCTGCTTCCCCCAGGCCCTTGAAAGCCAGTGTTGTTCCTCGTCCCATCTCCTTTGCTGCCGAAATAAAACCAATTTGTTTTCCCAGGACAAGGAGAGCTATAATCATGGGGTGTGGGGAGGTCATGCTCACACAAAGGGCCCTTGAGCACGGCGGTATAAAAAGACAAACTGGGGAAGAGGAGACGATAAAATTAGACCGTTGCCCAACAGTCAGGTTCATTTTGTCGGCTTTGATGGGACAGGAATGGAGGGACAGAAGTTCCCGGAGTTCAGAGAATCTCCTGGCTTCGGACGTGCTGCTGCTTCCATCCTCTGGAGCGAACGGAGTCCAGGGAGGTGTCTGTGTGCTCAGCCTCTTGGGACGACAGCAATTCTGGCCCGGCTGGTTTTAAACGGCGCTGTCTTTTTGCAAGCCTCACTGCGGCAGAACGAGAACAGGGGAGAGGGGGAGAGGCAGAACAGAATATCTTAGCCTTTCCCTTCTCAGTCTTTATTTTGGGCTGAAAGAGCTGCCAAACTCAGCGGCTGTTTCCCTCTCTCTAGGTGGCACTTGGTGGTCTCCCAAATTACAACCAATCGGGAGAAGACAAAGCCCTCCAGATTACAGAGATCTCTTCCCCTAGAGCAGGGTAGTCAACCTGTGGTAACTCCAGATGTCCATGGACTACAATTCCCATGAGCCCCTGCCAGCGTTTGCTGGCAGGGGCTCATGGGAATTGTAGTCCATGGACATCTGGAGGACCACAGGTTGACTACCCCTGCCCTAGAGAACCAACAACCTTAACTCTTGAAACAGAAAAAAAGCTTTACTAATAGACCAACCCTGCTTACTTCATGCCAGCTGTCTCCAATTCCGTAAGGAAGAAAAGCAGCCAATAAATATTTTAAATAAGGGAATAATTCCTGTGGGGTACAATGCCTCGGAGACCATCCTCCAAAGCATTGCCTCTCTCCCGAGAAACTGATCTCTGTTGCCTGCAGATGAGCTACAATTCCAGGGGATCCCCAGGCACTGCCCTGGGCACTGCCCTTCCTAGCCAGAACGGGCATGGGTGCCCATTGTGTGGTTAGGAAGGCAAAGGAGGAGTAGAGCTCGGCATTTAGAGCCCCTGTCTGGCGGGGCAAAGTCACGAGTCCAATCCCCGGCATCTCTAGTAACAATCAAGTTCCAGGAGATATGAAAGTCCACATCCTGAGACTCTGGATGGACACGCCCAGTCGGAGCACACAGGACTGACCCCGGGGGACTGATGGGCTGATTCAGCACGAGGCAAATTCACGTGCTCATGTGCCCCTGCTTCTTTGGGGAGGGGCTGTTGGCTCAGGCAGAGCCTCTGCTTGGCCTGCCGAAGGTCCCGGGTTCAATCCTCAGCGGCATCGCCAGTTAAATGGATCAGACAGGAGGGGATGGGAAAGGCCATGATCCGGGACCCTGGCTCAGTGGCAGAGTCTCTGCTTGGCCTGCAGAAGGCCCCAGGTTCAATCCCCGGCATCGCCAGTTAAAGGAAGCAGGGAATAGGTGATATAAGATCTCTTCCTGAGTCAGTTGGAGGCAGCTACCAGTTTGGCCTTGATGGCCCGAGGTGTAGTGAAGCCGTCTGTTGGACACCGATGAATAGATGGACGAGGCCCCCAGTGTTCATCGTAAAATCCGGTCCCTGTTTGTGACCCATGAACTGGATGCAAGCTGAACTGGTAGTTATTTGGGCACCTTTGATCAGCGCCTGTAGTGGAATTAGAACACAGCACCCTGAAGTCCGACAAAGGTGAATTCTGGGTAGCAGCTAAGGGCATGCACACGGCTTCAGATACATTATTTCATGCGCATTGCTGCATTGGTCTAAAGCACGCTTTCTCAGCCAGGGTGAAATTCCGGGATTTTTTAAATGTCCCTGGAAGGGTTTCCTGAATGGGTGGCTTAACTCATTTTTAATATATTTTTTAAATTTGTTAGACATTCATCTGATAACATGACCGTACATGGTCATGTTGACCCCCAGATGGCCAGTGATGGGCCTGGAGGGGGTGGGAAGGGGAGGGGTCCCAGGTGGGCGTGTCCACAGCCCTGCTTCCCAAACATATTCTGCAGGATTGTGCCACTTCTGGGGGTTTATCGAAGCCCAAAGGATGTTTCAGGGGTTTCTCGAGGGTAAAAACGTTGAGAGAGGCTGGTCTAAAGCAACAAAATGAATTTCGAGTCCAACGGCACCTTGCAGGCCAATTAAAAAAAACATTCTAGCTATAAGCTCCCAGATCCACACTCTCTTCTTCAGATACGTTAAAATGGAAGTTGCCAGTCCGTAAAAGCAGGTGGAGGGTGAACAGCCGATGAGCAGCCGACATCATGAAGATGCTGAACAGATGCAAGGACCCAACCCGAATAACAGCTTCTATGATCACCATTCGCTGGGGTTTAACCCTGGAGGAAAAACATAGTGAAGGAAATAAATATATCAAAATCAGAGACCGATTCTTAATTGGGGGATGGCAGGAGTAACTAATGTTTATTTAATGCATGCGGTGTGTGTGTGATCCAGCTGGCAAGAGATGTTCGAAGGTGGTGTGCTAGCCCTGGTGTTCCTTGGAGGAACCCCCACCCAAACCCTTGGGGGTCTCCCATTCAAATACGAGCCAGCTTCTGAGATCTGAGAAGGTTGGTCTACTCTGGGCCATCAGGTACGTTAACTGAGACCCTGTTGTGGCACCCAGTTTTGCGACTGGGTTGTTTCCCCCCTGTTTGTGGCCCCCAGAGGAGCCTGGCTGGAAATCCAGAGCTGCACAAGATAGACTTCGGCTTGCGGGGCAGGAGTAGATGACCTTTGGATACCCCTTTCCATCATGACGATTCCGTAAATTCCAGCGCGGCCTCTGGCCGTGGCCACTCCGCCCGCACAAAGGCTGGCCTTGTTTATTACACTTTCACCCGCGGGGAGCTGTTAATGTTGGGCAAATCCGGTCATTGGTCACGGCAATGATTTATGCCTGGGGGGGGGGACGATTTCTTCCCCTCCGTTTTAAACAATAATTAATCGGCACAGAACTGGAAAAACACTTCCCTTCCATCTCTCTCCAGCCGCACACCAGGGAGAAAATTGCTTTATTGCTCCGGAGAGTCAAGATTTCACTTCAAAAGGGGATTACAAAGTCCGCCGGCTAAATATAGGCCTCGATTGTTCCTTAAGGGCTGAAATAAGCTGCTGCCCTCCCTGACCCATAACGAGGTTTGTGGGGCCTGATTGGGAGACCTGATAGAAGAGGGCCAGGTCCACGGAGACACCCCAAGCCTTCTTTCCAGTGGGACATTTCAGAGGCAGCTTTGAGGATGGCCTCTGGGGCACCTCGGAGGAGTCAGGAGGCCTCCTTTCCTAGCTCTCGTGAGCCCCAGGCATGGGGGGGGGGAACAAGAGCAAAGCATATTTTGTTTGTTCTTATGTAAACCGTCCTGAGCCCTCAGGGAGGGCGGTATATAAATAAAATAAAATAAAATAAAATAAAATAAAATAAAATAAAATAAAATAAAATAAAATAAAATAAAATAAAATAAAATAAAATAAAATAAAATAAAATAAAATAAAATAAAATAAAATAAAATAAAATAAAATAAAATAAAATAAAATAAAAACAACAACAACAACAACAACAATAATAATAATAATAATTAGAGGCCACGAGCCTTAACCACTAGCCCATGCTGGTTCTCAAGCTGCAATTCTTGGGAGATGTCCAGGCCCCACCAGGGATCTCCAGTTGCCGCCTGAAGGTTGGCATCCCTCCACAACAGCCTTGCCTCTCTTGCATCCCTTTTGTGTTTCTGAAACGGAAGGGGATGTTCTCTGCAGAGATGCAAGAGAAGCAGAGTCGCCGGACGGGGCGTCTGAGAAGGTTGGGTGGGTCCCAGGCCACAAAGCCGGATTAAGTTCATCCATCTGAAGTGTAAAGGGCTTTCTGAGAGGGGCAGATTAGTACCTGCCAGATGGAAAGAAGGGATAAGATGCGGTCCACACAGATGCCAACTCGAGATCAAGAAGAGCAGGAGGAGGGGCAGCAACCCTGCCTTGGCTAGACGGCAAACAGCCCCCACCCCGAACCAGTGACCCACCGACCGCCCGGCCCTGCTGGAGAGAAGGCCTCCCGCAATAATGGCTGATCTCTATTGCTTTATTGCTTATGGATTGAAAACATGTATTCCGCGTCTTCGGGAGAAAATGGCTGCTCTGGAGAAGAGGCTCATAGGAGGAGGAAGGAAGGTTGGTTTTTATGTCCTGCTGTTCTCTCCCCAAAGGAGTCTCAAAGCAGCTTCCAATCACCTTCCCTTTCCTCTCCCCACAACAGACACCCTGTGAGGTAGGTGAGGCTGAGCGAGCTTCTGACAGAACTGCTCTGCAAGAACAGCTCTAAAAGAACTGTCACCCAGCTGGCTGCATGTGGAAGAGCAGGGAATCAAACCTGGCTCGCCAGATTAGAAAGCCACCACTGTTAACCACTGCACCAAGCTGGCTCTAGAATGGAGTGCCCTAAAATCAAGGGCTCAAATTAGTCCAAAAGACGAAACAGTGTCTGTTTGTTATTTTGTTTCTTTTTAGCACACATGCACAGAGCTTTGTCCACCTCCTAAGACTCCCCCCCCCCCAAATCTCCAAGTATTTCGTGACCAGGAGCTGGTCACCCTACTCTTTGTAAAAAAAGGTTTGGGGTGCAACTCAGAGAGAAGGGGGGCCTGAAACAGAAGACCCCCCAGTGGTTCCCTTTCTGATGTTTCTGCAATTCCCCCGTGAACCCAGCAGTGCTGGCGGAAGTGCCACTTGGGTGTGCCACGGGAACGGCATCCACCTTCCCCCAAACTGAGCAGCGGTGCGGTTGGCATCGCAGGTTCTGATAAGACAGCCAGCCTCTCCGGAGTCCTCTCTGCGGTTTGGGAAAGGAAGCTGACTCATGGCTTCTGAGCATTGCTTGTGAGCGCTGCCCGTGGGCAGGAAGGGGCCATAGCCCAGTGGTGGCACATGTGCTTCTCGTGGAGAAGGTCACAGGTTCAAACCTTGGCGGAACTAGTTTGGAAAGACCTAGGGCTGCCAACCTCCAGGCGGTGGCTGGAGATCTCCCAGGATCTCTGATGGGAGAGATCAAGCGTATCATATGAGCCCTACAGGATCCGATCAATCTAGACTACGGCTGCCCTTCTGGGCTGAAAAAAGCCTGGAGTGGGAGGGATTTGGGGCAGGGAGGGACCTGCTGTGAGCTCAGGGCCTGGTAGTGAGAACTTGCCAGGAGCCCCCAGAGCCTCTGCTAAGCTCTGCTTAACTCTGAGAGCTAAGCCCAGCCAGATGTTCAACAGGCAGAGAGCTCTGACCACCA
Organism: Paroedura picta; assembly: GCF_049243985.1. NCBI lineage: Eukaryota > Metazoa > Chordata > Lepidosauria > Squamata > Gekkonidae > Paroedura > Paroedura picta. The sequence goes on from NC_135379.1 coordinate 1,956,905, forward strand.
GAAAGGAAGGGAGCTGCAGACAAAACAGGGCTCAGACTCCCAAGTGGTTGCAGAAGCTCCTCCTGCCCAGCCTCCAGCTGCAGCTCCTTGTCTGGCCAGCTCACCTGGCTCACCTGAGCCAATTAAGCAAAGCCTGTTGGAATAGAGCTCCCGTCTAAAAGGCACCACGCCAGGCTAGCAAGGCACTTGCTGACGGCAGAAGCTGGTGAGTCATTGCAGAGTGAGCCCCGAGAGGCTGCTGGGAGCCTATATTAACTTGGGGCTGGGAAGCCCGGGTTCTGTTGATGCCCTCGGACTCTTGACTCACTAGACTGTGTGACCTTGCATTCCGTCTGCCCCCTTGGCATTCTGTTTTCATATCGGCTCATCTGTAGCTCCTTCTGTCTGAGAACTGAAACCTGAGACCAGCAGAGGCCCTCGGTAAAGTATAATGCCAGACCCCCTCCCAAGCAGCCATTTTCTGCAGGGGAACTGCTTTCTGTTGCCTAGAGATGAGCTGTAATTCCAGGGGATCCCCAGGTCCCCCCGGGGACTGGCTTCCCTACCATCCAGTCCAGCCTCCCGTCTCACCCACGGGCCGGCCAGTTCCTCTGCAGGGCCAGCAACAAGGGGGGGGGTGTTGGGCACGTGGCTTCCCACCCAGATGGCCAAGCTTTCCTTTGTGCCCCGCCCACGGCCAGGGCATTCAGCTCCCGGTATAGACGGAGTTGTGTTGCCTGATCCAGGTTGGGGAATGCCTGGAGGTTTAGGGATGGGCAGGGACTTTAGTGGGTCCAGTGATGAAGATTCCACCCTCCAAAGCGTCCATTCTCTCCAGGGGAAGTGAGCCCTGCCATCTAAAGATGCAGCGTCATGTGGGAGGCTATCCAGGAGCCCCCTGGAGGCTGGCCCCCCTAGGCAGCACATGATGGGAGAGACCTTGGAGAGCTGCAGCCAGTCTGGGAGGACCGATCTAGATGGACCAGGGGTCTGACTCCATAGGAGGCAGCTCTGTGTGTAGCCATGCCTCTTCTTCATGGAAGGAGGGCCAAGCGGTGCCAGAAATCTCTTGTCCCAGGCTCCTCTGCTGCAGGGCTCCTACGGCCCCGGGAGAATCTCTGGCGACTTCCAAGGAGACTTCTCCCCCGCCAGTTCCCTCCTCTCTCACCACAGAAAGCTTTGGGAAGGGGGTGGGTATCATGGAGAATGTTGGCACCAATTCCTTCCGGGCTTGGTCTCTCCACGATTTCTCAGAAAAGTTCAGCACAAAATTGAGGTTTTTCCACAAACTTTCCCAATAAGCTAAACTAAAAAGAGAGGCTAATTATGAGGTGGAGGGGAGGAGGAACTGGCTTTTATATCCCACTTTTTACTCCCCACAGGAGTCTCAAAGCAGCTTACAAACACCTTTCCCTACCTCTCCCCACAACAGACACCCTGTGAGGTAGGTGGGGCTGAGAGAGCTCTCTGAGAACTGATCTGCAGAAACAGCTCTAAGAGAACTATGAGTCCCAGCTCACCCAGCTGACCTCCTGTGAGAACTGTTTGTACAGTGCAGTTCTGTAAGAGATCGCTCAGCTTTACCTGCTTCACAGGTGGTCTGTTGCAGGGAGAGGAGGGGAAAGATGCATGCAAGTCTGTTTGAGACGCCATAGGGGAGTGAAAAGTGGCATATAAGACTCCTCATCTTCTTCTGCTGCTGCTGCACGTGGAGGCAGGCAGAGTCAAACCCAGTTCTCCGGATTCTGCTACTCTTCACCACCACACCACCGTGGCTCTCATTTTTCATTTTACGGCTTGTAAAGTATTTTCGTATTCTGACACTGCTGGTGTCTGCACAGTTCTCATTCTCTGTCCACATGAGGATTTTGACCTTCAGGGTAGAAACCTGTTCTCAATCAGCGGATCCTCTCCAAGCTCCGGCACGACATTTTTGGGGATCAACAAATGGGCCTGAGAATGAAATTTCACACGAAAGTTGGGCTGTCAGCAGACTCTGGGCCACATCTGGAACTCACTCGCTCTGGAGTGTTGGTGACAAACATCAGCTTTTCAGCTGTCAGCGATCCAGATGTCAGAAACTCTGACTCCGCAGTCCTTGAGCTGTTTACTCTGTAGTTATTTTTTGGTGGGGGTGCCTCGGCCCACAAGTCCTTGCTGCAGTCTAGCGGGCTGATGTTGCCAACAAATCGTCAAGCGGCTAGAAGGCTAGAAACAGCCGACGGTTGGTTGCTCGCCTCTCACCTGCAGCAGGAGGGAGAGAAGGCAGCCTGTTATGGTCCCATCTGGTCACCTCTTAGACGATAAGGAGGGTCTGTACTTGGAAGGGACACCACCAAGGAAGGCTCTGCAGAGGCAAGCAATGGCCAACCACCTCTGCTTCTCCCTGTCCTTGAAAGCCCTTGTGTAGGTCAGCATAAGTGTTGGATGGGAGACCACCAAGGAAGGCTCTGCAGGGGAAGGCCACATTTTGCTTCCCTGCCCAACACCCTCCAGTTCCTTTGGGGGACGCTCATAAATGTGCAGGGCATTTCAGGCAGCGCACGGCAGCATTCGGTCATTGGCTGTTAAAACAGATGGAGGGACTGTGAAACGCCATTTGCATTTGATGCAATTGTTTGAGGAGCTGTACAGGAAGCCGGTCAGACGCACGACATTTTGACACATGCCGCATGGCACCACCGATTAGATGTTGTGGTTCCCCCCTCCCTGAAAGCCATTTTGCAGAGCTTGCTGTACGCAACTCAAGAAATATCCCTGACCCCACGTTCTATTTGCAGAACAAGGAGGCGGAGCCAAAGAGACGGATGGCTTTTCATTTTCCTCTTTGGGCTCTTCCAACGTGATCATATGATTACAGAGGAAGAAGCGACCAAACCAAACCGAGTCAACTCGGGGTCAGGCGGCCTCTGGGCGAGCCTGGTGTTTCGCTCTCCAGCTCGATGCAGAGATAACCGTCTCCTTTCTTGCTTCCTCGGCTCGATTGAGCAAAGCTGGTGGAAAAGTAACCAGAAATGGGGCGGTGGGGAGGAGAAAGCCATCTCCTATCAAGAACCTGGAGCCACCCATCCCAAGAGACTGGCTCGCCCTCATTAATTGCCTTCCTCATTAGCTGAAATCTCCTGCGCTGCAAACATTTATCTTCCAGGGTTTTTTTCTTTAATTGCTCCTTCTCTTCCTTCCTATGCTCATTCGCCTGGGTTCATCCTCTTTGCTGATGCTCATTAGCCGAGCTGCATTATTAATTGTCAATTATTTATGTCATCAATATGGACGGCACTTGGAGATGGTCAAGAAGGCCATTCTCTGTCCTGAAAAGCATATTTGAGGAACTAAGACGGGCCTCCAGGAAGATAATAAAGACGGGGGAAGGAAGTGGAGACCAGGAGAAACAGGGAATGAATAACTGCATCATCTGTCCCAGCTGCATGATCTTACTCTTTGTCTCAGTAGGCTGGACTGAAGATTTCATGGGAAGATGGCCTTTGAGGAAGAACAAGAGCAGCAGGTTGGACCCCCCCACTTTTCGAGGGGAGGTGGGGAGAGGAAGAGATGGCCTTTGTCACCTCTCAACAGCCTACGTCAACCATCGTGGATATGTTTGCTAGCCTGGCCTTGGAAACCAAAATAAGAAAGTGGAAAGACACACAGAAGGATGTGTACAAGCAGGAGCTCAATAAATCTTGCAGTTAACTGAAGAATCCCTATGTTCCTACCAGAGGTTAACGTTAAACACGAAGAGAAGTCTTGTCCTCAGAGTCTTTAATTTCATCCAAACAAGAGTAGACTCCCAGGTAATGTCTAGTTTCGTTGTGAGACTTCTTCGGCTTCCTAATAATAATTGCACATGGCCAAAAAAATTCAGAGCAGAACCTCCATTCAGTTCCCAAGAGACCCTGTGCTCTGTGTAAATTTTTTGGTCACGTGCAAGCGTTATTACAAAGTTGAAGAAACCTCACAAGGCAATAAAAGTATTATTCGTATGGTCTGGAAAAACAGCAGGATCCAAGATGCATGGTGTCGCCAGTGAAGAGCTTTCACGGCAGGCGAGAAACAGGGGTGGTGGGCTGTTTCCTTCCTCTGCAGAGTCTTCCTTGGTGGTCGCCCATCCAAGTCTAATGGCGATCCCAGCATGGGGCTTCCAAACTAAGGGAGAAGCAGGAATGGTTGGCCAAGGCCCTCTTCTGCAGAGCCTTCCTTGCTGGTCGCCAATTCAAGACTTATGCTTTCAAGGCAAGTGAGAAGTATAGACCTTCCTCTGCGGAGTCTTCCTTGGTGGTCTTCCCTCCAAGAATAATGGCGATCCCAGCGATCCAAGCCATGGGTGAAGTAGGGATGGTTGGCCATTGCCTTCTTCTGCAGAATCTTCCTTGGTGGTCTCCCATTCAAGAATTTGGGCTGATCCCGCGTTGAGCAGGGGATTGGACTAGATGGCCTGTATGGCCCCTTCCAACTCTATGATTCTATGATTCTACTTATGCTGACCCCAGCAAAGGGTGTTTAAGGCAAGTGAGAAGTACAGGTGGTTGGCCATGGCCTTCTTCTGCAGAGCCTTCCTTGGTGGTCTCCTATCCAAGACTAGGGGCGATCCCAGCAAGGGGCTTTCAAGGCAAGGGAGAAGCAGAGGGGGTTGGCTGATGCCTCCCTTTGTTCGTGAAATCTGGTAGCAGGACGGAACTCATTAAAGCGGGTCCATGGGGTTCAATTCCCAGAACATCTAACAGCCTTCAATGCAAGGTCCAGCCTGTGGGCCCCGGATATCACGTATGGACTCGCCATCAGCTGGCATCTTTGGCCGAGGCCCTGCTGTGTGAACTAGTTTGCAAACAACCCGGGATCACAGAGCCAGCTATTGTTAGAACGGAAGCCCCTCGTACCAGATTGAGACAAGACGAGAAGTCTGACTCGCTTCCCATGTGAGCTATAGGAGTTATAAATCACGGGGAGATGACTTTTGAGGAAGACGTAGTAAGAATAACCTCTGAGGACGATCAGCCATGAAACGGGCTGGCATTCTGATGCTCGCCGTCAGCTAGACTGCAGCTCAGCCGTCCGTTTGTCTCCAGTTTATCGCAGCCTGCTTTTCCGCAGGATCGCAAACCGACGACGTTCGTTGGTCTGCCGGCCTGCAGTTTATTGCAGAAGTCAGGCTGGGGGTTCTCTCAGTTCACCTTGCAGGATCACATCGACTTCTGTGATATCTTTATTATTCTTACGAGTAATACTTAACGAGCACACGTGATGCTGTCGTATCATTACAACACACAGTAGGCATTGTTCGCAGGGATTGCGTGTTTCTGGTGTCGTTGCCTGAGGAAGAGCACACGCCCTCGAAAGCTCACGTCTTAAGGGTGCCGCTGGTCTCAAATGTTGTTGTTTCTCGTTTAGCATGTGAACTAGTTTAGCACGGGAAGGGTTCAGCGATGTCCTGGTCGAATGGCACCCGTGGCAGAAAGACCCTGCTGTTGGGAAGCTAGCAAGACCAGAGGTATGCTGGCCTAGTCTTCTCCCTGACAGGTTAGTAGAACTGTCAAGCTCCCGAGGGGGGCCTTGGATTCAAATGACGGGAAAGGAGGTTCCATTAGGCAGCATTTTCTGATGTTGGGGGCTGTTGGTAGGTGGGATGGGCTTCCTTGGTGTGTGACGGAGTCTTCCTCATGGTAAGTTTTTAAAAGGAGATTAGGTGAGTCAGGAGAGTGTGATTTTGAAGTTGGGGGTGGACTGGATGATCCTTTGGAGTCTTTTCCAGCTCCGTGTGATTCTGTTTCCCTCCTTCCAGCTCCTGTGGCCTGATGCTGCTTGGAGCAGCAGCACAAGAGAGAAAAAATCAGCAGTGGTGCTGGTAAAGAAGTGGGTCATTCTAGGGATTTCCAGAAACTCTGTGGTTTTACCATAGAGTTTCCAGCGCTTCCTATTGTCACTTCCTGTTTTCTCCTGGCAGTGGTGTCATCTCAACTTGCAATGTTGCCCCTCCTCCCTGTCCCAATCCTTCTGCCGCTTGCATGGGCGAGTCTTCCAACCCAATCTGCGAGTTTTCTAGGCAAGCGTTCAGACGTGGGATCCCTTTTGCTTGCAGCCAGGTGCTTTGCCTGCACGCTTGTCTTCCAGGCGGCTCCTTACGGATTAGAATCACAGAGTTGGAAGGGACCTCCCGGGTCATCTAGTCCAACCCCCTGCAGAATGCAGGAAATTCACAACTACCTGCCCACCCACAGTGAGCCGAATTCCATGTCCAGATTTAAAATGCATTTTAACTTCCAGGCTGCCCTGCCCTGCAGTGTGGCAGAGGGGCAGATTCTGACTCTGCTGGGAAACATTCCTGGGAACATCTAAGCCTCTGCACTACTGCAATGAGATTAGCTCTTCTGCCACCGACACCCAGCCACAGCCGCTGCGTGGAAGGCGGAGTCGTTTCTCCCTTTCAAGCCGGCCTGTTGGCAACAAAGACTCCTATGATCTTCCCGGGCCCAATTCCTTGCTCTTGTTTCTGGTCAATTTCCTCGAGGACCCCAGGAAGAGCCCAGCGCCAGAAGAGCTGCCGTTGGGTCCCCGTCGATATTGTCTTAAGCCCATCGCTGAGTTTTTTGATTTATTATTGCAAGGGCCGGCCAACGAAAATGTTTCCTTTCCTTAGAGCTTGCCGAGATTCGTAATGCGCCTTGGAATAATATTCCGATCGGACCACATCAGTGGGGGCAGCCGTAAATTACGCAAAGGCCCTGCAGAGCCCCGGCCGGCCGTGGCTGCCCTGGTGACGGGAGGTGAGTCACCGTCCGGAGTTACCGGGTAGCAAATGCCAAAGGACCGGCGGCTTCATGATGGATGGAGAGGAAGCCGAAACCTTTTCTTCCCCATGCGGGTGAGTTCTCCCACGCCGTTCTCGGCTGTCCCTGCTACACCGAGGAGTAGTTCAAAGGAGGGGGGACTGTTTTTAGTTTGGAAAAGTCAGTTTATTGAGGCATTCATCTTTTGGTCTCTCCTTTCTCAGGGTCAACCTTTCTGGCACAAAGAGAGAGAGAGAGAGAGAAAGAGAGTTTGAAGACTGAAAGGGAAACTTGAGTGAATGTACTAACTTGGGTGGACAGCTCAGGGTTATATAGGGATGCCAACCTCCAGGTGGCACCTGGGAATACCCATTATTACAATTGATCTAATTCAGGGGTAGCCAAACTGCGGCCCTCCAGATGTCCATGGACTACAATTCCCATGAGCCCCTGCCAGCATTCGCTGGCAGGGGCTCATGGGGATTGTAGTCCATGGACGTCTGGAGGGCCGCAGTTTGGCTACCCCTGATCCAATCCCTCATGGACCAGTGCATTGTTCCTCTTAAAATTTATTTTTCAGTGGGCTCAGGAGTCTGATTCTGGGGCTCTGGCATGGGGTGGGAAAGGCTTTTCTTAATCTGAATGGTTTTGTATTTCTGATTTCCGCAGTTTCAGCCTTAAAAGCCATTCAGATTTTGCTTTCCCCTGCTGCTAACTGAGCCCGTAATTCTGACTTTCAAAATAGTTTATGTTCCCTTGCAACACATTTTTCCATGACATGTGCCATCCCCCCTATGTTATATCCCCCCCCCTCCCAGCAAGGGTCTGCTCCATGATCTTGTGAGAGCCACTGTGGCGGTTTAGGATCTGGGGGACCCAGGTTCGACTCCACCCTCTGCCACGGAATCTTGCTGGGTGACCTTGGTCTAGTCACTCACTCTCAATCTAGCCTACTTCGCAGGGTCGTTGTGAGAACAAAATGGAGGAGGAATGAGGTAAGCCACCGCGAGTCTCCATTGGGGGAATAGCTGGAACATAAAGGAAGTACAGAAATAAACCCACAGCCCAAAGGAGGGAACTAAAACCACCAAGAGAAACAGAAGCAAATTTAAAGGGAAACGAAATCAGGAACACTGGGTTGTTCCCAGGACAGCTACCTGCCCACCCACAGTGACCCCCTGGCTGATCTTCCTCAGAGGCACTCATGTTCCCAGCCCCTCTGGCGTCCCTTTGAAGCAGCCCCCCCCCCCCCATGCAGAAGTCCTTTTCTCCAATCCGTTGACATAATGAGGTTCATTCCAATGCGTAGTGTAGACGTGGATGTCCCGGCCCACCCTCAGCTGCTTCTCCTGGAGATGGTGCGTTCCTGTGTCCAAGGAGGCCGCGCTTCCAGCGGAGAGAGTCACAAGGAGGGGATTCTCATGGCTTCACCTCGATGCAGGCAAAGGCCCCAGAGCAGTTCAGGCCTCTCAAAGGAGAGCCAAAGCTGCTTGACAAACCAGCTCCGCTATGGAGGAGAAGGATAGTCCTTCTCAAAGGCCAGTCCAGTTCGATGTGGCACTTTCCTCTCCTCCAATGCATGGCTGTCCCCACATTTCCCTCCCCAGGCCATTCTTTGGCCACCACTCTGGTTGCCATCCTCCAGATGGTCGCTGGAGGACAAGCAATAGAGCTCTTTCTTTTTTGGCACTCCACGTTTCTCTATCTGAAGGCGTCCTGACGATTTTCAAATTATCTTCTCTAGTGGGCTGACGGGTTCAACAGGACACTTCCTGCTTTTTGAGCACATTTCCTCCCTGCTTGCCTCTAGAACAGCTGTTGAACGGAAGAATGGTAGCTAGCTGGTTAGGCCTCTTCTCTCCTGTCCATCACTGTTTCTCTTCTGAACAAGAACTATATTATGCTTTACGCAGCCTGGGGCCCGGCCCTCTCTGCGTAGACAGACTCTGCCAACCCCATGCTGGACCGTGCTTCCGGCTCTTATTGTAAAACGCACTGGCCAGGAGGAACGGTTTCTTGGCCTGCAGAAAAGACTGCGGTCTGGCGGGAACATTCAAAGGCGGCCGGGGAAGATTCTGGCTCCAGCTATCTGGGATTAGTTGGGCAATGCAAAAAATGCCACGAGCCATTTCCTTCTCTGCTAAACGGCCCTTATTTACGTTTCCACTTAAGTCAGCCGGATTCTCGCAAGACCCCAGGAATGCCAAACACAGAGAGCTCCTGGAGGTGGACAAAAAGGACCCCTGGCCTAAGGGGAAGCTCAAAGGTGCTCCCAAGAGCGGACGGTGTCTGTCAACAAAATTGGAGATAAAACACATGCAAAAATCAGCTCCAGATAACACAGCTACGGAGGCTGGTGTTCTCTTTTTACTCATCCATAGGGTGGCCACCTCCAGGTTTGGAAGTCCCTCAACATTTGGGAGTGGCATGTGGAGAAATCAGGGGGGGTACAACACTAACTGCCCTGTGGCTGGCCCTGCAGAGGAACTGGCTGGCCCCTGGGTGAGACGGGAGGCTGGACTGGAGGGACCCTCCCTGGCCTGACCCAGCAGGGCTCTTCTGAGGGTCTTCTCAGGGGAAGGCCTCGGCATCCCTGCCCTGTGGCTGGCCCTGCAGAGGAACTGGCTGGCCCCTGGGTGAGACGGGAGGCTGGACTGGAGAGACCCACCCTGTCTGACCCAACAGGGCTCTTCTGAGGGTCTTCTCAGGGGAAGGCCCCGGCCTCTCTGCCCTGTGGCTGGCCCTGCAGAGGAACTGGCTGGCCCCTGGGTGAGACAGGAGGCTGGACTAGAGGGACCCTCCCTGGTCTGACCCAGCAGGGCTCTTCTGAGGGTCTTATGTCAGTAACAAACAGACAAAAATAAACCTACTTTGCGGCTTGCAGTTAGAGTGTCACTTTGAACCCACAAAACACACCAACGTGGTAGCTTATCCGAAACAAATTAAATGGCTTATTGTGGTACAATAACCAATTCTACAAAGACAGCGGGACTTTTTATTGATGCGCAACCAGATGTAAAACAAGCTGTTCCAGGAAAGAAAGAAAAAAAGCGCCACTCCAGCATAACTCCAGTTCAATAATTCATAGTGTGCACAGCTATATTTTGTTAGCTGACGAAAAAAGTGATAACCAACTTTTGGAGAAGCTGCCAACTCTTCAAGAAGGGAAGCGGAGAGCGCTCGAGGAAGATGCACCCATGTGCTGTGGTGGAGCATGAATTGTAATCAGACGGTGATGCGTAGTTCCACATGTTCTATTTTTAAAAAATTCAGAGATTAGGCGGGAACCGTGAAGGCTCAGTCACATGACCAGTTTCTTTGCAGGCACGGAATAAGAGAGAAAAGAGCTGGGGTTTTATACCCCGCTTTTTACTATCAAAAGGAATGTTGAAACAACTTACAGTTCCCTTCCTCTCCCCACAACACACACCCTGTGAGGTAGGTGGGGCTGAGAGAGCTCTGAGAGAACTGTGACTGGCCCAAGGTCACTCAGCTTGGAGGAGGAATGGGGAATCGACCCATGTGGTTCTCTGGATCAGAGGCCGTCGCTCTTGACCACAACACCAGACTGGCTCTCAGAACTTCAGATGACCCAGCCCAAACACATATGGAACAAGAGCCTCTGCTGTGTGACCGCAAGTGAGGTGTGGCTGGCCCCGCCTCCTGCAGTCGCCATGTTGTCGCTGTGCCCAGCACGCTGTCCTGGAATTGCAAAGCGGCCCACAGGCTTAAAACTAGAAGGAACGAGTGACTGTACAGACTGCTCTTGACTTTCTGCTCCCCAAACGGAGCCCTAATCCCAGAATCTTTTTGGCCAAGCAGGCCTTGCATTTCCTTAGCAACGGGCTCTCTATAATTTGCGCTCCCTTATATGATTCCCCCCCCCCCCCGACTCTCTTTCTTTCTCACCAACCCTCCAACACAGTCCCCGATGGGTGGAAACCACACGGATACAGTTACCCACAGTCCCAAGTTTCCAAAATAGACCGTAGCCCAGAAAAAAGTTACTATGAAAAAAGAAAGAATAAAACATTTCAAAAAATGCTGCGTAGAAGCATAAAAAGAGGCCACGCTCTGTTCTGCCCAAACCCGCTCTGTAATTATGTTGAAAAGACTGGACGATCCAGGCATGTTTTCAAAACACGCAAACCCTCTATGATTTCCTCTGAGGTCCCCACGCTCCCGTAGAGAGGGCTGAGGGGGGAGATATATATTTATCTTCCTCCACTCTTATTCTTTCTATTCGTCCCGCGGCATCACATTATTTCTTATGGACTGGAAACTTTGTGGACAAGGCTTCATGGAAAGTGAGGCGGAAGCTCAGGGCCGAGAGACAGAGGCAGAAAGAGAGAGCCGCTCACATCTGGGAGAGGAAGGGGGACGGGGAAACCACCAGAGAAGCCGAGATTCCTCCAAGGCACGTAAGAAAGGAATTTCCTCCTTGAACATTGCGTCCTGCTGAATCACGAGGCGCCTTGAATGCTGGCAGGTGATCAGGAACCGCGGAATTGAGCGGACAAAATCTATAGTCTTTCAGAGTCCGTTGCAGGTAATAAGCGGAGACATCACAGCACCGGTTGCCGTGATTGGCTTAGCTGCTGTGATGTCACAGAAGGCTCGTGAGATGCTGCGATCCCCAGAAGCTGAGAACGAAGGGCTCACAAAGTTTCAAGTTCTGTAAGGAAGTTTTGTAAGGTTTGCGATGGTGAGGAAATGGTCTTGCAAACCCTGTTTCAGAGCTTGGGAAAGACTTTAGAGCTTGGGAAAGGCCGGTGGCCGTCCCAGGCCTCTGAACAGCAGCCCAGCTCTCTCCATCACTCCCAAGCAGTCCCAGCTGCTCTCCGGGTAGGAACCAATGCCCCAGGAAGAAGAGCTGTCTTCCTGACTTGTTTTTCCTCTACACTGAAGGGATCTCAAAGCAATTTACATTCTCCTCCCCTCCTCCCCCTCCTTGTGAGGTAGGTGAGGCCGAGAGAGCTTTGAGAGAACTGTGACAGGCCCAAGGTCATCCTGGGGAGGAGGAGGGCCAGCGGTGAGAGGAGAGTGGAGTTGAACTATGTCAGAGGTAGACCTGGTTTCCAACTGGTTTCCTGCCATCTTAGAGACAAGAACTAGGAGCCATGGGTTCAAATAACGGGAAAGAAGGTTCCCCTTAAATATTAGGAAGCATTTTCTGACGGGAAGGGCTCATGGGAATTGTAGTCCAGGAACATCTGGAGAGTTATAGTTTGGCCATCCACAGATGCCTGGCCCTATCTGTTGTACACTTCATGCCTCGTAGGCAGGGTTCCCAACTCTGGATTGGGAAATTCCTGGAGATCTGGAGCCTCTGGAGCGTGGGGGTTTGGGGACAGGTGAGGCTTACGTGTCCTCGAGTCTTCCCTCTGTAGCCTCATTTATTCTGTGGGAACTGATCTCTTGTTGGCTGGAGGAGGTAGACATTCTGGGAGATCTCCAGGACCCACCTGGAGGTTGGCAACCCTTGGGCTGCCAAATCTGGATTGTGAAATTCCTGGAGACCTTAAGGGTGGAGCCTGGGGAGGGCGGGGCTTGGGGAGAGGAGTCTGTCCCCTTGGAAGCTGTTTCGGAAGGTGGGCTGCAGCCCTTTTCTCCAGGGGAATAATGTAACTGCGCTTCTCGGAGACGGCTGGTCATTCCAGAAGGTCTCCAGCACAGCCCCTCGAGGGAAGCAGCTTGATTCCTCACCCCTGCAAGCCACCATCAGGAAGTGCATCTCTGCCTTCTGGAAGGACCCTTTCGCTCGCCATCCCCTGGAGCCACTCCTGTCCCCCACCCCTCCATTTGGCTTCTGCACAGGCAGAGAGAGGCCAGGAAGCCGCCAGGAGCAGCTGGTTCCGATCCCGGGCCTGGCAGGCAGCTGTGCCCTTATCTCGGCCATCAGCATCGCCGGTCTCCCTCCGCCGAGAGGGGGGAGATGTTTACATGTGCGGCCGGTGGGAACCGTCGGCGGCTGTTTGCTGGGACTTTGCTATCGGCAGAGATAGTGCGGCGGGGGGGGGGGAGGGGGTGATCTGACATGCAACCACTGCTGTGATGGGAAACAAGCAAGCGGGCCTCAGCCCCCGGGCGGTGGTCCTCATAGGGCAGCCAGCCTCCGGATGGGACCTGGGGGTGCCCTGGAGTTATGGGTCATCTCCAGGCTACAGTTGGCATCCCCTGACCTCCCCCGGCTCCCCTCTCGAAATTATTAGGGTTTTGGGTTAATATAGCAGAGTTTTACTTGGTCAGAGAAGCGAGATCCCGAATACAATCAATAAATTTCCGAAGAGGTATATTGGGGGGGGGGGGGGTGGAGAGGAGGAGGAGAAGAAGAAAAAGAAATAAAAAGTAAAGTAACATTTATTCAAGTAGATCCCATTCACGTTCAGGTTGCAGTCAAAAGAAGAGGAAGAGCCCTAATCTGAAAATTCCTCTGGAGGGCCAGCCACGGGGCGGGGAGGCCGAGGCCTTCCTAAGGACATCAGGGTGGCCCTGCTGGGTCAGGCCAGGGAGGGTCCAGCTAGTTCAGCATCCTTCCCCACCCATGTTGCGTCTCAAGCCCTTTTTCAGCTGGCAGGTGTTATCTTGTGAGAGTGCACAGGAGAGCAGGAGAAGCACCGTTTCCTTGTTGTTCTGAGGTTGCGTTGTGTCCTCTTCGGCCCCAGGTGACCCAATACTGATAAGGGAGCAACCCTACTGCCAAAAAGCCCCTGATGAAATTCCAGTTGCTTTTGGCATCCCGGTTCTGTTTTGCCTCTGGGTTTCCTTCTTCTGTTCTCTGTTGGGTTTGATACTTGGCCAGGCTGGAAGAGCTGTATCTACTTTCCATATTATTATAGGCTTCTGCCTTGCTTTTGATGATCAGATCAAGGTTGGTACAATCCAGTTTTATCTGTGACGGATGGTTTGCACAGACAAAAACCACACAGCCCTTTCCTCAAAACTGATAAAGGAGAGTCTGCCTCGGGTTTGTTCCTGCCCGCTTTTGGCAGCCAGAATGAACCGCCTGTCTGTTATGTCACCGTTTAATTTGCAGAATGGAGGGCGATCGGTAGTCTGTTCTCCCTCCCTTGACAGGTCTACATTACTGCTGTTTGGTGGCCAGCAGTGGACGAGCCCCTGGCCAGGAAGGCCCAGGTGAAGGCTGCCTCACCTGTCCTCTACAATTACTGGAGTCTTGCTCTTTTATCCTGATACGGACAGGCTAACATGGGGTGCTTCCACACATGCTGAATAATGCAGTTTTTAAATCCCGTCTCATAGAATAATCAAAGAGTTGGAAGGGGCCTCCTGGTTCATCTAGTCCAACCCCCTGAACAATGCAGGACACAACCCTCTTGCTCATCCACGCTAAACCTTCCACCCTCTTGAACCTTCACAGAATCAAACACTGGACAACCGGTTCCTCTGGACAGCCCACGGTGGCCTCCAGAGGCCGAGGTAGATTTCTCCATGATTCTCTCTAATCCCCTTTTCAAGCTGTTTATTCCTGTGGCCATCACTCCATCCTCTGGCAGTGGATCCCACATTTTAAAAACCCTAATCCATCGCTGCTAGCATTGAACTCGTACCCAGGAACTCGGAGCGATCTCCTGGCCCCACCTCGGCCACAGGTGGAGAAAGCCCGGCTGTGCGAAACTTGTTTCCCCTTGCTTTTGGCTTTCTTTAGAGGGCCCTCAGCCCACCAGGGAGGGCTTCTGGGTTCTGACTCCATGAATCTTAGTGTGGGCCTAAGTTGGAATTGATTTCTCTTCCGCGTTCCCTTCTTCCGTGGCATTTCAGCCGCCCTCTGCTCTGTTAGGACTGCAATCTTTCCACCTCCTCTCCTCTACAAGCTTTTCCTACTCTGATAGGAGCACCAGCTCTTGGGCCTAAAGGAGAGTAGAAAAACGTGAGAGGCTTAAGGTGACAGAGGTGAGTTGACAAGTGACCACTGAGAAATCCTCACGGATTATGTTATGTTTTCTCTTTCAGGTTTTCAGCTGAACTCAAGACTGTGCTCTCTCGTTTCTGCCGGAAGCAGACTTTGCCACTTGGTGGCGGGCAGTGAGCAATCCCCCCTCTCCCTCCTCGGTTAGAATTGGAATCTTACAAAGCTGGAAGAGACCACCAGGGGCCATCCAGTCCAGCCCCCTACCTTCTAGGACGCACTCCGGACAGGCATTCATCCAACTGCCTTCCAAAAAGTTCCAACAAAGGAGATGCCACGCTCTCCCCTCCAAGACAGCAGTTTCCATCTTCAAACAGCCCTCATGGCAGAAAATGCTTCCTGGCATTTAAGGGGAATGTCCTTTCCCATCATAGAATCATAGAGTTGGAAGGGTCCATAGAGGCCATCTAGTCCAACCCCCTGCTCAACGCAGGATCAACCCTAAGCATCCTAAAGCATCCAAGAAAAGTGTGTATCCAACCTTTGCTTGAAGACTGCCAGTGAGCCCATGGCTCCTGGTCCTTGTCTCTTAAGCTGCAGGAAACCCGTTGGCCCCCTCTTCAACATGTCTGCCTTTGACGAAGTTAAACACAGGTATCCTCTCACCTCTGGCCCTCCTCTTCTCTAAGTTCCATGTCCCCACATCTCTCAACTTCTCCTTGTAAGACATGAAGGAGCAGGAGAATAAAGGGTGTCATGGATGGTGATGCTCTAGGAATTTCCCTTGGTGTCTATAGTCTTTCCCGCAGAGATGAGGGGAAATTCCTTGAGTGTCACTTGCAAGCAACATCATATCCTCCTGAAACCCCCTCCCTGCCATTCCCCAACCCTGTGGCTGCCAGCACTGTGCTGAGAACCTGCTTAGGCTGTGATGTTCTGTCTTCTTGGTGCTTGGACGGTGGGGGGCACAGTGGGAGGGCTTCTGGCCCTGCTGGTGGACCTCTTGATGGCCCCTGGGTTTTGGCCATTCTGTTTTGGCCACAGAGCGTTGGACTGGAGGGGCCCCTGGCCTCACCCAGCATGGCTTCTGCTCATATGAACCCCAGTAAGAAAGCCTCTTGTGGTGCAGAGTGGTAAGGTAGCAGTCATGCTGTCTGAAGCTCTGCCCATGAGGCTGGGAGTTTGATCCCAGCAGCCGGCTCAAGGGTCAGACATGACTCAGTGCTTGCACAGGGGAGACCTTTACCTTTAAGAAAACTACAGTCATGCAGTCGCTGTTTGCCGAGTCTCTTTGCTGAAAGCAGAAGTTATGAAACCGGAAGGTGTTTTCTTCTGAGATGTCCTCAGCTGTTGAATTTCCAGGTCTTGAGTCACAGGAACATGAAACCAGGACTCCTGTTTCCCTGGGTGGTTCCGTATTTGAAATCACGAAAAAGTGCACAATACCTGCATTTCTGGCCTTTTAAAAGATTTTCACCTTCTGATATCTAGCAGACTAGAGCAACTTACTACAAGCACCTTTTTTCTTCTGCACCCCACAACAGACACCCCTTGAGGTAGGTGGGACTGAGAGAGCTCTAAAGGAGCTGTTCTTATGAGAACAAACTGTGCCCAGTCCAAGGTCACATGCAGCCAACTTGGGTGACCTTGGGCCAGGTACCATTCTCTCAGAGCTGTTCTAGCAGAGCACTTCTCTCAGAGCTCTCCCAGCCCCACTTGCCTCACAGGGTGTGTGTTGTGCAGAGAGGAAGGGAAAGGCATTTGTTGGCTTCTTTGGGGCTCCTTAAGGGAAAGAGAAGTGGGGTATAAAACCAACTCTTGCTCTTGTTCTTCGTCTTCTGCCTTACTTTTAGAAAGGACTTGGAGCTTGATACCCTCTCAGCTTGATGCTCTTCTTCTTCTTCTTCTTCTTCTTCTTCTTCTTCTTCTTCTTCCCATGTAGCCACTGGCCTCTCTGCCCTGCTGGCTTTCTGTCCTCGCCTGGCAGTTCTCTGCATTCCGAGGGACGATTAACCAGACCGGATGAGCTGTGGGTCAAAGGCGAGCACGATGGGCACAGGACCGTGGGAACTGGTCCAGAAAAGAAGAAACGGGAACTGTCCCCCCCTCCTCCCCCTTCTACGAATGCTTGACTCGTCTGTGGGGAAACATTGGACCATGCTGAAAAGCTTTGGGGGAAGGTGTTTCCTGCGCAAGTCCAAAGGTCCACCAGGCAGAAGGAGGGCTAAGGAGGGTGGCTGGAAAAACCTACAAGCTCAGCTGGACCTTTCGCTGAGAAGCAGTTCAGCACGGCAACCTCTTGGAGGGGGTTTTCCTCCTGTCTCCTGCATTCCTGGTTTCAGAAGGGTCAGTGGAGACCCAAACCCCAAAGGAAGTTAATGGTTAAAAAAATGGCAAGAGAAGGGAAAGAATTGTCCTGTTAGCTGCTTTCCCCCCTCTCCTTTCAGACCGGAGAACAGAATCTGGCAGAGGCACTCCTGGGGGACGGCTATTTATTTACACAGACTTTCCCTGCCTTGTTTTGTCGTTGCCTGAGCATCTTGTTCTACAGGAAAAGTCCCCCCAAACAAAGCAGAAGTGCATTTTGTGGGGCGGACAATGAACCTACCAATTGCTCCTGCAGCTCTCCATCATGGGCATTCGGCCCTGCACTGCACCATAGGCTTTGTAGTCTTCAAGCTGCCCAGAGCCTAGTTCTTTGCTGCCCAAACTATAAGGTCCCCATTATATGGTCACGCACAACTAACCAAATAACCCAGACCAGAGAAACTAGCTTCCCCTGAGGTACGTGTTATTCCTCTTGTGATTCCCCCCCCCCAAGTAGAAAATAAAAACCTGCAGCGTGTCACGTCTTTCACAAACGAACAAAGAGGGGCGTATTTGTTCACCCAGAAGATGGATAGGTCACTGCTTCAGAAGCCTACCTGCTTGGAATGACAACAATGGAGCTATTTATATATTGAGAAGATGTGGTGGAGATGCGCTGGGTGTGCATGTGAGCCTCTGCCCATTCGGATTCGGCAGCTTCCCCGGCATGCCACTGACTTCCAGTTTCATGAAACCAGTTCCCAACACGGGCTGTCCTCGTTCCCAAGGAGATCGGAAGGCCTCCGAATCATTTGCACGAGGAAAGCGTGTTTCGGGCCATCCCCTCTACTCTCCCCACCTCCTTGAGCCTCAAAGGGAGCCATGAGCAGCACCTGGGAGGAGAAGGAGGGGTCCTTAAAGCTTGAAGCCATAACAATCCGCAGATGACTGGCTCGTTGCTGTCAGCCATTCAGGATCACTGAAATGACGGGCGCCTTATCAAAGGGACAGAAAGAGATTTTTTTTTTAAGTTGGATTCACACAAGGTGGCAGTACAGATTGGCAGCAGGGACCGTCTGCCAGTTGCAAGGGGATAAAAATACCCACATGACGAATGCCCGGCCACGGGCAGGTCTGTGGCAGAGAAAGGGGTGGCGGGTCATCCCTGCCATGCATAGAGTGGCTGCTATTGTACACATATCAGATAATCGGCTGGAATTTTTTTTGCTTTTTGTTATGTCAAACACAACTCAGTTTGCATCCTCTCCGAAGTTTGCAATCACTCATAACCAGGTCTGCATTCACGTCACCTGCAGCGTAGCTAAAAACCAAACAGTTTAAGAGGATTGTGTTTGAAAACAGCCACCCTTCAGGAGTCAAAAGGAATATTCCCGAAAAGCCAAGCTTCAGCACCAATCTCCATTGTAGAATGTGAAATATTCGCGAACGTTACTTTGGGCTCTGGTTTATAGGAAGCATTGTGACTTTGGTCCCAACCTGTTTCCTGCCTGACCTCTGTGAAGGGCAGCAGATGAGGGCAGCCCCACTCTCTCCTGACACCTGCTTCTCCTGGACCCACCCTTGATCCCAAGCACCCAATGCCCTTGGCCCCTTGGCCCCTCCATTTCAACTTTCCTGCAGCACCTTGTGTTTCCTGGCCGAAGACAAAGAGCCGGTTTTAATATCCTACTTTCCTCTACCTCCGGGGGCTGAGAATCACCTTCCCCTCCTCTCCCCACAACAGACACCTTGTGGAGGTGGGTGGGGCTGAGAGAGCTCTGAGGGAACCGGGACTGGCCCAAAGTCACCCAGCAGGCCCCATGTGGGAAGACGGGTGGGGAACCCGACCCGGTTCTCCAAATTAGAATCCACCTCTCTTAACCACTAGTTAAGCCAGCGTGATGTGGTGGTTTAGAAAGGCAGCTGCAAATCTGGAAACTAGTTCTGATCCCCCAGTCTTTCACAGGAAGCCTGCTGGGTGACCTTTGGCCAGTCACAGTTCTCTCAGGACTCTCTCATCCCCACCTCCCTCCCAAGGTGCCTGTTGTGGGGAGAGGAAGGGGAGGCCACTTTGAGACTCCTTATGGTGGAGAAAAGCAAGGAATAAAACCCAGCTCCTCCTCCTCCTCCTCCTCCTCCTCTTCTTCTCCTCCTCTTCTCCTCCTCCTCCTTCTTTTTCTTCTTCTTCTGCATCTTCTTCTTCTTCTTCGGGTTGCCATAAGTTGGTTTCAACTTGTATTGCCTCCTTAGGGCAATTCTGGGTATCTTTTTACGTCCATCGTTTTACGTGACTTTCTCTCCATGTCATCAAGCTCTCCTCCTCATTCAATTTAAAGGTTAGTTCTTAAAACAAGGGAGAACCGGGGGTTTCATTGCAGGATCCGGACCTCCTCCCCCCCCCCCCTGCTGTCCTGCTTCTCCTCTGTCTTTGTGATCATGACGGTAACAGTGAATGATTCAGTCATCCGTGTTCAGCAGCAAAATATTTCTGCCTCTGAGATGCCAAACAGGAAACTTTCCAGGGCAGGACTTCAGTGGTGTGTGGTCCCTTTGGCTTCTCAGTGGGGCCATGTGAGTTCCAAATTTTGCATCAGCAGAAATCTCGGCGCGGTGCTGAGGAAGTACAAACGTTACAGCAACGTCAAAATGTGTGATTGGATAGATCCGGATGGGTCTCCGTGTTTGCCTGTAGGAGTAGAAAAGAGCCAGAGTCCAGGATGAACAAAATTCGTGGCAGGGGAGGAGCCTTTGGGAATAAAGCTCCTCCCCTACCCCAAATTTTGTGAGTCTTTAAGGTTGCAACTGGATTCTTGCTCTTTTCTGCATGTAATCTGAGCAATATTGCTGTCGGGTTTTCCTTACGTTGCGCCGGTCGAGTCCAGAATGAGGCAGTGTGATATAGTGGTTAATGGTGGGATATGTAAAGATCTCTACAGTGTGTGATTTAACAGCACAAGAAAAATAGCTGACAGGGTCTCCTGGCACTCAGATTCGGAGGTTGACTGCCTCTGAATGTGGAGGTTCCCCTCATTTACCATGGACAGTAGCTAGCAATTGACCTACTCCATGAATCAATCTAATCCCCCTTTTCAAGTAGTTTATTCCTGCGACCATCACTCCATCCTCTGGCAGCAAATCCCCCATTTTAATCGCTCTCTGTGTAAAGTAGTATTTCCTTTGGACTGTTGCGAACCTACTGCCCATCAGCTTCATGGGATGCCCTAATCTTTGGCGAAAGGGAGAAAAAGCTTCTGCCTCTTCCTGTTCAAGCATCCATTCCAGGAAACAAATGAAACACACCCACCCTGCCCAACATTTTAACTTTATTAACAGAATCCAGTTAGCCAAATGAGGAAAGACGCCATTGCGGAGTTATTCGAGAGAAGTTAATAAATGCCTTGTCACGAAATGCATTGCCACGGTGCACTCAATGGCAGGGCGGGTTTTGGGGTGAAACCGGCTGGTACTGTTGGTGCCAGTCAAGGACACCCTACCGAGACCCGTGACCACCCTCCCCCTCCGGATCGAGGTTGGGGGGGGGGGACCGCCGAATCGCTCCAGGCCAAGGCTGTTCTCTGCCCCCGCATCCAAACACTCATAATTAACTTGGCTTTGTGAACGAGCCTTTTAATGAGGCCACCTTCACCGGATGTATTTTTTCAAAGAAATGGTGGTCAAAGGGATCATGGCCTGAAGGCATCACCGGCCTCCCCCCCCCCCCGAGCTGTCAGTGGGTTGAAGGATCAGCTGAAAATGACGGCAATGGGGGGTGGGTGGGGGGTTGGGGGGAGGGGAGGAATGGCTTATTGTGCCCTTGGGGGAAAGGGGAGAGTAAATACATTATGAATTGGGAAGTGGTAAGGTATCTCTAACCAGGGGTAGTCAAACTGCGGCCCTCCAGAGGTCCATGGACTACAATTCCCATGAGCCCCTGCCAGCATTCGCTGGCAGGGGCTCATGGGTATTGTAGTCCATGGACCTCTGGAGGGCCGCAGTTTGACTACCCCTGCTCTAAACCACTGGAGGTGTTACTTTTGAGTTGAATATGCACATACTTTTGCTGATTTCACGTGACCCAACAGGGTTTTCAAGGAAAGAAACGTTCAGCCGTGGTTTGCCCTGGGTGACTTCTGCCCAGCAACCCTGGACTTTCTTGGGGGTCTCCCATCCAAGTGCTAATTCGGCCTGACCCTGCCTATCTTCTGAGATCTGACGGGATCGGGTTATTGAAGATCAGCCATCTAGCTGAAGGTGGGTGGGTATTAGTTGGAATGAGAAAAGGACCAGGCAGGAGGGGACGGGAAAGACCTCAGCCGGAGACCTTGGAGAACAGCTGCCTGGCTGAGGAGACAGGAGTGACCTGGATGGACGCTGGGTCTGATTCCGTGGATGTCAACGTCATGCCCACCCATTGTGTTCCCACATAAAAGCTTCGACAACATGCAAAACGACAGTGCCGGAAAGGCAGCCCAGTGTTGTAAATGTTTTCTTTTTCAGCCTGGGGGATGGAGATCACGCACTCCCAGGCCCAGTTCTGAAACAGCACAACGCAACAACAAGCCTTTCTTGGGAAGCCGGCAATTGTTCCCAGCAGATGGCACAGGGAAAGCGACCCCGGGGCAACACAATCAAACGCAAGACCTGAGGCCGCTTAAAGACTGCCAAATCGTTCAAGCATGCTGTGGTTTTGTGAGTCACTGCTCCGTCCCTCAGATATGGGAAGGGAAGATCACACTGGGAATTCTTGCTATGTCTTAATCCCCACCCCACCCCGGTATTATCACAAAATCCTAGAGTGGGAAGGGGCCATGCAGGCCATCTAGTCCCACCCCCTGCTTAGTGCAAGATCAGCCTAAATCAACCATGGGAAGTATCTGTCCAGCCGCTGCTTGAGGGCTGCCAGTGAGGGGGAGCTCCCCACCTCCTGAGGCAGCCCATCCCACTGCTGAACTAGACTTATAGGATCCTAGAGTGAGAAGGGGCCATGAGGCCATCTAGTCCCACCCCCTGCTCAGTGCAGGATCAGCCTCCAGCATCCAGGAGAAGGTTCTATCCAGCCCCTGCTTGAAGACGGCCAGTGAGGGGGAGCTCCCCACCTCCTCAGGCAGCCCATTCCACAGCTGAACTACTCAGACTGCAAAATTTCCCCCCTGATATCTAGCCACGTAGTTTAAACCCATCACTGTAGGTCCTCCCCTTTGCTGCTGGCAGGACCCGCTCCCTGCCCTGGAATCTATCCTTATGAAAGCAATTGCTGTGACAATGTGCAAAATCCCAAAAAAGAGAGAGGAGGGTCCTACAGGCTGTCTCCGACTAACATTCTGTCTGTCGGTTCTGGGGGCAAGCAGGGAGGAAGGGTGCGCAGAGGAGCAGGAAGTCTCCAATGAGCTAATAAAAATACCAGGAAGTTCCTGATCAAACTATGCTAAATGCAAATCTGGTGCAAACCCCCCTGCAGGATGTTCTTCATATCCTTTTGAAGCATGCACGCTGCAGAGATTGCAGGTTCCAACCCTCCGGATGGTCTACTAGGTGAAGCCCACAGGCTTTCAGCTCTAGGTCTGAGCTAACTTACACCTTGGGACACCTGAGGGTGAAGCCCAGGACACGTTGTTTACTAGGCTTCCCGGAAAGTCACCCTAGAATCCGGAGAGATCAGCTGTGCTTGTCGCTAAGGGGAAAATGAGCAAAGGAAAACTCTCGGGTGAGTTTGCAAATGAGCAAAAATGGCCATCAACTCTGGTGCGGAAGCCGGTCCTGCTTGGCACATATTAAAGAGGAGGATCAATTTCAGCTTGGACAATCTGCAGAAACCTGACACGAAGCAGCAATGGAGGGGTTTGGGGGGAGAGAGAAGAAAATGTGTGTTTTGACATAATATTGCTAAGAGTTCCCAGTTGGTGATAAGCTTGGGGACCATAAATATATCATTAAATCTTTAATCATCTCATTAGCAGAGAAACTGAAGGAGACGCAAAGAGAGACGGTTTTCTTGTTGTACTGGGATGGAGCCGTAAAAACTTGACTTTGAATCATCGTCAATGTGAAGGAATTGGAAGTGGTCGAAGCCCAGGAACGGATCTCTCGAGTGTGCTGGATACTGAAGAAAGCCTGCAGGAGGAAGGTTGATTCATTTGAAATGGAAGGGGTCATGCCCTACAGGGCCCTTCCCACCCTAGGATTCTATGGGTCTAGTTCAGACTTGGAATAGGCTGCCTAAGGAGGTGGGGAGCTCCCCCACACTGGTGGTCTTCAAGCAGCGGCTGGACAGATCCTTCTCCTGGATGCTGGAGGCTGATCCTGCACTGAGCAGGGGGTGGGACTAGATGGCCTGCATGGCCCCTTCCCACTCTAGGATTCTACCATTTCGTGGCTCAGATTTGGCCAGAAAGACAGATAAAATATGCCACGAGGAGCCTTGCTGTGCCAAAGCTATAGAAAAAGTACGGAACGATACCACCTGAGGCTTGCCGATTGTAATTTTGTTGTCCCCCCCTCCTTGCATTCTACAGGACACTCAAGGGGAAGCAAACAGGGCTGCCCCCCCAATGTAATTTGGCCCTCACATTTTAAATTGCTCTCGGGAGGGGAACATTGCTGCCCATCTTTCTCAGTGCAGGAGTCGAGGGGGCCTCCTCTTCCAGGCCGCTCCGGCTGCCGCTCCGGTGGCTTTCTGCTTCCAGGCCGAGCCCAGGGCTGCTGTCCCGCTCTGCATCCTTTCGTGCTCCATCCCGGCGGCTTCCTTTCATGTCCAAGGTGCTCGCTCGGTTTTGAAGCCGTGACAAACCAAACAGATGCGCTGGGAAGCGATGGGTCTGTTTAGACAAGGCCCGGGGTTATTTCTGAAATCCACCCTGCCGTGTTTACCTGCTGGCTCGGGATGCCCGAGGGAGGGGCGGCCATCCAAGTGGCACCCTCCATTTTTAACTCGCCCCCCCAAGGCCCCCCCCCCCAGTTGGGCCTGGTGTTTGCACAGGTGTGATATTTCTGTGTGTCTCTGTGTGGGGAGGACAGGGGGAGTTGTGGGGAAAGGCGTGGGTTGAACGATGCCTCCGTGGCACGCTGCTTATTGACTCTGCGTCCCACAGCCTCTTGGCCAGGGCAGGATTTGTAACAGCCACGGGGGGGCGGGGGGGGGGGTCTTGCCACCTTTTGCTGAAACGGCTTCTCCGTCCCTGAGGAGGGCATCATGTGTGACTTATGGGGGGAGCTGTGAACCCACAAAGGGTTTAGACCAGGGGTAGTCAAACTGCGGCCCTCCAGATGTCCATGGACTACAATTCCCAGGAGCCCCCTGGCAGGGGGCTCCTGGGAATTGTAGTCCATGGACATCTGGAGGGCTGCAGTTTGACTACCCCTGGTTTAGACTATCTCCAGACTAATGCAGGAAATGAATGCCTTGGGCGGGGGGGGGGGGGACTCTGTGGCCTTGGGTGCCTCTGAGGTCCCTGCCCTCCCCAGACTCCAATCTCCAGGAGTTTCCCGACCTGCATCTGGCAACCCTGCTCCTATCCCCCCCGCGATTATGGGGGGAGGAATGGCAAGAGTATTGCACGCCGTTTGGGGACTCCAAGTAAGAAGTGAAGTACAAAAACCGCAGCTGTCTTTTTGCTTCCTCCACATGAAGCCTGCTGGGTGACCTTGAGGCAGTCACAGTTCTCTCAGGGCTCTCTCGTCTACCTCACAAGGTGCCTGTTGGCGAGGAAGGGAGAGGTGATTGTAAGCTGCTTTGAGACTCCATAAGGTACCGAAAAGCGAGGTTTGAAACCCAGCTCTTCTTCTTCTTCTCCTTCCACAGGTTGCTTTTCCATTCAGAGAGCAGAGGCACTGGCCAGAGCTGCTACATGCAAACCGCTCCTCCCTTGAAATGCGTAGTTCTTTCCCAGCTCTCTTTGACTTCCTTCAACATTCCTGCAGCGATTTCATGTTCCTGGGACTCTCCGCGTTGGAGGAAGAGCCTCGAGGGGCACAGATGCATGCCCTCCTTAGGGGTGTGAAGGGTCTGCAGGTGAGGAATGATGCTGAATGCCCTTGATATCAGAGGTGGGGCTAAATGCTCCCCCCCCCCTTGCACTGGAGTTTCCTCCTTGTATAGATTGCGTGCCCATGGATCTGGGGCGGCTGAAACCTTATCCCACATTCTCTCAGATATTTTAATGTGGCTGCCGGCGACGGTGTCCAACACCCCCTTTGTTTCTGTGCCTTCCCTGTTAGCTGCTACTCATCCCGGCATTACTCTGGCTGTGGCAAATCACCAGGAAAACCCCAACCCAGAGCTGGCAACCCTAAGAGCTTGTGATTCTGCCCTTCCATTCCCCCCCCTTTCCAGCAGCCCTGCTGGGGAGTCTAGATGGGGAGACCCAAAGTCGCTCAGTGGCCAAGGAAGGATTGGAACTCGGCTCTCCTCGTTCCCAGTCGACACCCCAGAGCCCCTCGGCAGTGATCCGCGCCGTGCCCTGACATTAGAGGAGATTTCTGTTCTCCCCGCATTAAGAAATGCTGGAACTTTGCTCGTCAGGAGAAGGACAAAGAGATGGCTGAAAAGACACTGCTTCAGGGCCTGGAGCACACCTCCTGGTCTCTTCCGTCTACATCAGGGGTAGTCAAACTGCGGCCCTCCAGATGTCCATGGACTACAATTCCCAGGAGCCCCTGCCAGCATTCGCTGGCAGGGGCTTCTGGGAATTGTAGTCCATGGACATCTGGAGGGCCGCAGTTTGACTACCCCTGGTCTACATCCTCCTCCTTTCCATTCCATTTTCAAGCGAGTCAAAAAGACCCGTGTGTGTGAGAGAGAGAAATATTCTCACCGGCTTCTCCCCCCCACCCTTTCCCACAAACCACACTGGCCGGGCCACAGGACATCAGGTGAACCCAATATTTGGCTTCCGTTTGACCGCAGCCCGCCCTGGTAGGCACACGAGACGTTCCAGGCACTGTGGAGGGATCCAAACGGCCCCGGTTTGTTGAAAGAAGCTTCCAGAACTCTCTGTCCTCTCCAGCTGGGCAAACGCCCTCCTTGTCCTTGTGGTCACGGCCAGAAAAAGAAACGGGAAGCTGGTAGGGAACGTCTGCTCCCCGAGGGACCCGCACAACCTTTGAGATGAGCAGGAGAGGGCTATTTTTCACACCGTGCCCATCCAAGAGGCAAAGCTGGCAGGAACAAAGGACAAAGTATGGCTGACTCAAAGCGTTCCTCTGCAGCCAGGGCCACCGGGAGAGGATGGGGGCTGGCTGGGGTGGGCTGCTTGGGAGGGGGAACGCCATGCGATGGGCCCTCCCCGGGCTCCCTCCCCAAATGTCCAGAGTGTAGGGTGGCCAGCTTCACCGGACCAGGCGGCAGAGGATAGAAGAAGCCGGAAATGAACACCACGTGGCTACAACACCCAGAAGTGACTTCGGCATGTCAGGGCCAACGCTCTGGTTTGTGGGCAAAAACTCTATGGCAGAATGAGGTTCTTATCATAGAGGTTTGCCCCAAATCCAGAGTGTCCACCCCCAGGATGTCACCAGTGTGTCACTTCCACACTGTGTTTATTTCTGCCTTCGTGCGGAGAAGGATCAAGGATGTAGCATCCCTTCAACTGGATCTGCCAGTGGCCAAAAAGAAGAGCGAGGTTTTTGGATCCCGCTTTTCATGATCCAAAAGAGTCCCAGAGTGGCTTGCAACCACCTAGCCTCCCCCCCCCCCCACACGATAATCTGTGCAGAAGGTGAGGCTGAGAGAGCTCTGGGAGAACTGGGACTGGCTCAAGGTCACCCAGCTGGCTGCACGTGAAGGAGTGGGGAATCGAACCCGGCTCTCCAGATTAGAGCCCTCTGCTCCTAACCCTTACACCAGGGGTGGTCAAACTGGAGCTCTCCAGAGGTCCATGGACTACAATTCCCGTGAGCCCCTGCCTGCTGGCAGGGGCTCATGGGAATTGTAGTCCACGGACCTCTGGAGAGCCCCAGTTTGGCCACCCGTGCCCCGCACCAAGCTGGCTGAGGGAGGCACAGGGAATCCAACCTGGTTCTCCCGGCTAGAGACACACCCGCAGTGTCCCAGGCCACGGTCCAGCGACCCACCCCGGCGGACACAGGAGCCTCTTTGCTTTCCAGGGCTGTTGGACAGAGCGGTGAGCTGCCCTCGCTAAGTGGCAGTTAGTGGCGGGCAAGAATGCCGACCTCATTGCACATCCCGGCCGTAAATAGAAGCCTTGAGGGCTGTTTTACGAAGGGAGAAACAGCTGAGGCTGTTCTACGAAGGGGGGGAAAAATACAACCAAGGCACATTCACCAGGGGTCCGCGGAGGAGCGCAGGCCGTCTGTGGCACCAGGGGCTAATTAGGCAACCCGCCCCCCCCCCCCCGAAGAAACACTCCTTCGGCATCACTTGACCCCAATATAAACCCATCTTTCATGAGCCGGGCCTGCGTGGACGCATCCAGAGCTGGCTGAAGGGGGCCGCGGCTGTTTATTTAGCCATCGGCGGTGATGCCGGCTTTGCGACGGGTTATTTTGGAATTCCGCGGGGCGGCTACAGACCCTCCATTGAGCCCCGAGGGCCGGGCGGCAGAAAGGGCTACAGAGCCGATGGAGCTGTTAACGAATGCAGATTCCTGTCTTAATTAGATTACAGGAAATAAAGAAAGACGCTGCCGTCACCTAAGTGGGGAGGATGGGCTGGGAGGGGGGGGGAACAGTGATAACTTGTCCTTTGGAACCAGGTCAGGCCTTCAGCTGGCGTCCCGCCGCGTTTGCCCTCACAGCTCTGGAATCTGGTGGGGAAACACGGCGGAGATGGGCCGAGCCTCTCGGACACGTGGAGGCACGGAACTGCCTTCTGCTGAATCCGACGCCCGGCTCTTCAAGGGCGGGCTTGCCTGCTTAGAAGCCGGAACCAGATCGGTGTCGTGGTTAAGAGCGGTGGCCTCTAATCGCCTTCCCTTCCTCTCCCCACAACAGACACCCTACGGGGTAGGTGGAGCTGAGAGAGCTCTGGGAGAACTGCTATGGGAGAACAGCTCTAACAGGACTGTGGCGAGCCCAGGATCACCCCGCTGGCTGCATGGGGAGGAGCAGGTGGGAATCCAACCCGGATTGCCAGGTGAGAAGCTGCTGCTCTTAACCACTGCACCACAGCCAATCGAATCTCCATTGACCAATCAGAAAGCTTGCTGGGCCAAAGCCCCTAAGCAAAAATGCTGGGTGGGTACCAGGGAAGGGGTGGGCAGTGCTATGCCCCCTGAGTCACGACCCCTCATGTTCCTTGGAGGAACTCCCACCCAAATCCTTGGGGGTCTCCCATCCAAATCCGAGCCAGGGTCGGCCCTGATTAGCTTCTGAGATCCATTGGGATCTGGCTGGCCTTGGCTGTCCATGGTGGACTGAGGGTCTGATTCAGCAAAATGGGGAGGACTCTGGCTTCGTCCCATTCATGAGGCAGAGTCCCTGGGTGGGGGAGGCAGGGTGGGGATGAACCTGCGTAGAATGGCTTTGATCTATTTTCTGTTGTTTCCAAAAAACAGCCCGACTTTTGCCCCCCAAGGGGCTGCAGGCAACTTGCTGGCAGATGTGCTGCGGAGCTCCTTGGGCAAGAGACAAAGGGGGAAAAAGAAGTAAGAAAATGGAAAAATGGATGTTGCTGGGACAGGTGAAGGGAAGTCCCGCATCTTCACTCCCGCATGGTTTGTTCCTTTAGAAATGGGGGGCTACAGAGTCCTGTGGAACTCTGTGCTCCGGTAGAGGCGGCCTGTGGTGCCTGCGGTAGAGGGGATCGAGAGGCCAGCATAGGAGGAGCCCTGTTGGATCAGCCCAGGGGCCCCTCCAGTCCAACACTGAGTCACACAGTGGCCAAAACCCAGGGGCCTTCAGGAGGTCCACCACCGAGGCCAGAAGCCCTCCCACTGTGCCCCCCAAGCCCCAAGAGGACAGAGCATCCCTGCCCCTGAGGGAGCATGTTCCATCTAGACCTTGTGGCTAAGAGCCAGTGCTGCACCTCTACTCCAGATGTTTGTGTGGACTTGCAACCCCGGTTTGAATTCTCATTTCTCCCAATCATCAAGGTCAGGGCAATGGGGACCCCCAAAGTGGCTTCCATCGTTCTCGTCCTCTCCATTTTTTCCTCACAACAACCCTGTGAGGTAGGTAATGCAGAGAGCATGACTATCCAGCAAGCTTCTGTGGTGTAGTGGGCATTCAAACTCGGGCCACCCATCTTCAGCAACCCTGTAAGCACATCAAGCTGAGCAATAGCAATAGCTAACTAGTCTTGGACTAGTTGGGAAGGGAACTGTTGGGATGAGAGAGATTCAGACACACACAGTCTGTCGATTTTCCGCCGAGCTCCCCCCGAAGAACAGCATCTTTTATTAACGTCACTTGCACATAACATGTATCCATGTATCTCTTTTGGCCTTCAGGCCGGTACTCAAACCCAGAAGCTTCTTGCATGTAAGTGTACAAGCAGCTATTGTTCTTTGTGCTTTCTACTTGCATTGCGATAACATCGTGTTCAGCAGTTCACTTTAGCAATACACACACACACACTAGGCCTGCACCACATTCCACCCTTTTTTATTTTTAATTTGTGAGGGGTAGCAATCTATGAACTTTTAGATCTAGGGGAGCATTGTCTGTGCCTCTTCCCCATCTGAGTCACTGTACCTCCTGTTCTGCCGCCACAACACCGCTGCCTGCATACGGTGAGGTGGAGCAGCGCAAGATTTCTGTGCCAACAGAATGGGTAAGCATTGGAACAAACAACATGTCCCTAGAATGGCAAAAAAGCCAAGACAAACGAATTTAACTATGGTTCCGAAGAAGCCAGGGGGCAACCAGCTCCAAAGTGAAGCCCACCAGGTAGGAAGAACATCCTTGCGAATAGTGGCAGCCTAAGTGTGGAGAGAATCCATTTGTTTCTGCACAACATTTGAATTATCAGAAAGGTTGAAGCAACACGTATTTGCTACAGATTGGCAACCCTGATGATGCAGCAGGAGCAAATAATCAACGACAGCTCGATTATCTAGGATTGCATGTCTCAGTTCTTTTTGGTCTTCATTAAGTGCTGCTAGTGCTGTTGAAGTAGCGTTTATACTTTTGGCTAGGCTACAGGCAATAGCAACAGTCATTCCATGGTTAATAACTGCTAAACTTGGCACTCCCACTAGAGAGATGGCGAGAGCTACAGCTTCAGCCTTATTTAAAAGAGTTACCTCTGAATTGCAAGATTCATCTAAAGAGGCCACGTCTCTGCGAACTCTCTGACTAGAAAACCATTATTTGCGTGGTAACACAACTGATAAGCGATTTAAACAACACAATGAATCTGACACATTAGCTGGAATATAGTTAAAAGTGCGTGATCCACATGTGGAAAAACCATCCTGGAGGAAGAAATGTGTGAGCATAAGCAAATGAAACATTTTCAACTGAGGAACAATTAAGTACATTAGGACCAACTTTAAGACAGTGGGGCTTCTTGTGATGTGATGTGCAATTAATGACATGTGCACAGGTAGTATTGGAAGCAACATAAGGAGTATACAGAGAAAGAGAATTGTCTTTGAGTGTGCGTGAGTTTTTTCCCCAATCATACATCTGCCCATAACTGAATTTGTTAGCAGGTACTACTCCCTTCAACCAAGTCTCATTTAACAACAGATGCAGAGGAGTACAGACAGGAATTAAGCATGTGGAGAGTAAATTGTGCAAGTGCATGGTGGATTGCAGACAAAAGATGGATGCATTTACTCGCTGTGCTAGATGGGTCCAGAGATTAAATTTAAGGCGGTTGAGAAGTAGTTGCACCGGTCTGGTGGATAGCAGCAGAAAGATTCCCAGCAGAAGGAGAAGTGGTGCGTATGTGAGCAGAATTAGCAGTGATAGCCACAGAAAGTGCAAGGAACAGATTCTCTAGTGTCTCCTGGGCTCCAGTTTGTTGCAGAAGCTGGCGAGCTTGGAGAGTCGTTGCTTTGACAGCCCCCCAGGTCACGGGAACTGCTTTGTTGGTTGTTGGCACTCTGTGGTGTTGGAGAGAGATGTTCGGGAACTCCGGTACTGGGTTGGGCTGGCCTTGGTGCCAAGCCATGCGACCTATGGGTGACAAAAAGATACATACCCTCTCCCCCAGGTTAACAAAGGAGCCGGTCCATGCCACGTGGACCTGTCAGGTAAAAGACCATGGGCAGGGTAGGACTGGGCGTGCCCGAAAATGCCGGTCCAAGGCTGAAACCGGTGTTACAGAGGAGCCAAGTGAGGGTGTCAAATTTAAATGATTATAAACAAAAAGAGCCTTGGAGACCAGATTAAAAGCCCATTGCTGGGTAGGGGGATGTCCACTCTTTTCTATTAATTTAGAAAGTAGGGATTTGAAGGAACGATTAGCACGTTCTACTATGGACTGGCCTGTAGAGTTATAGGGCAAGCCACGAATGAGCTGAATGTCCCAGCGTGAGCAAAAAGCAGCAAAAGCCTGTGAAAGTAAGAAGAACCGTTGTCAGTCTTGAGTCGAGCTGGCCGACCCCAGGCCACAACAGAAGCCAGACAGTGGACAGGGAGATATGACATGATTAGTGGTTGCTCCACGCTGGGCAGTAACCCAAAGAGCGCCAGAACAGGTATCCACACACACATGAAGATATTTCCAGCGAGCAGAGTTGGCTGCCATAATCCTGGCTTTTCAAACGTTTCCTTTCTGTTCTCTTAATATTATTAGCAATTCGCAATATACAGTAAGATTGCTGGCGGGCATATCCAAGGCTTATCTCTCCCCATCTCTCGATTGTAATCTTTTATCTCTTTTTTTTAACTTTGCGTGAACTCCTATTGGCACCAAAACATGCTTTTTTTATAGCACACATTCGTAATCATACTGTGTAAAGAGATTGCCAAGTGCCTGTAGGAGTTTTAAAAACAATAGCACCTCTTGTTTTTCCTCCATCAGAAAAGACTGTAGGCGCTCCCTGTAAGGGAGTGAGAGACAGAAGACTTAGGAACTTTAAGGAAGAGTTAGCAAAGAGAATAAGACGAGGATCTTTGGGAAGATGAAAAGAGATCTGTCCCACAAAATCTGCTAAAGCGCATTGTAGAAGAGAAGAATGCTGAAATGCTAGGGGAAAAGCATGTTTTGTCAAAGGAACAGAAATTTTTACAAGGTCTGTAGCACCACAGATAAGAGCACGTTCAGGACCCTGGGAGATCAGATCAACTTACCAGGTCAGGGAGTGAAGTAAGACTGCCAGAAGGAGTGTGGGGTAGGAACAACCATTCCAGAAAATACAAGCGACAGGTCTTTGTGTCAGTAGTCTTAAGCAAGAGATTTTTGTGATAGAATTAACAGTTGTAAACCTTGAAAATCTGGAGGAATTCGGTCTACAAAAGTTTGACTAAGAATTAGTGACACTTGATTAAAAGTTTTGCAAGCCTCTGGAGATGGGACAACATCTATGCCCCCCCCCCCGGGGACCCGGGATTGAGATTGGGGATTAGTACCATCAGTATCCCCTCTCCACCTGCTTGTAGTAAGAGGGGGAGGTTGATTAGCCTATCTTGCCAGGTTAGCTTGCTAACCGATAATGTTATATTGTAATTGTTGTTGAGGGATTTTAATGGATTTTATTGGGGTTTTTTAAATGTTGTAACCCGCCACGAGCCGTAAGGGAGTGGCGGGCAATAAATAGAAAAAAAATATATGCCCTGGGGCTTTACCCTGCGTAAGCAAATGAAACAAAGGACTTAGCAGGTCTGTTGATAATGGAAAAGATGGACGCAGCCAATTAAGCGTTCCTAAAAGCTGTTGTAGAGCAACTAAGGTTAGAGGTTTTGGCCATTGTAGAGAAGGAAGATGAGGAATAGCAGTTTGTGCTAAAAGACGTCTGCCAAGATAGAGAAATGGTTCAACACGCTGAATTTTTTCTGGGGCAATGTGAAGACCAGAAATAGATAAAGTAGCAGTGAGATCTTGTAAGACCTGAGGACTAAGAAAAAGAAAGCAAAGAAGCACTCTGATAAGCAAGATTGTTGACCACCAACTCCCCAAACAGAAGGACAACCTTCAAGTGGCCAATTAGAGGCCAAAGTGATTGACTAATAACACTTAAATCAGCCCATGTGCAAAAGACCCTCTAGCTCTCGCCTTCCACCAAAAACTTGTGCTTCCGCGGACGAGCTGAAATAGGAGTAGAGAAAGCAATCTTTGGGCTATGAGGCTTACAGAAAGTAGAGGGATAACAAATGAGATGTGCTGGACTTATGTCAGAGGGAAGAGACTGTGGCATATTAACCCACAGCTGCATAGTAATTGGAGAGTGCGTGCCTTCAGGAAGAACTAAAGGAAAAACAAAAAGACCTCTTTGATGAGCTTCAGAGCGAGGCAGGATGAGACCCTCATGGCCAGGAGGCACTAGGAACTTAGAAAAAGAGGAGGAGGGTTTTCTTGAAACAAGAACTTTTTGAAAAGCAGAAGTACAGGGGAGGCAAATTGCTCTGACCCATAAAGTTGATCAGAGGTGTAGACACCACCAGATGCAGCACCACGAGTAAGACATTCATTACTGTCCCACACAACAAATTGTGCAGGTGTCATAAGCATTCTCATAGTCACTTTCCAATCTTCAGGAATCATGGCATTATTACGAGCAGTAGCCTCAAACATGCCTTGTACAAAAGTACTTTGAATTCCCATATCAATAATTGCCCTGCGTAGTTCATGAAGAATTTTATAAGAAAGATATTCGACTATATTCTGTCCTTGAGCATTTTGTCTGCCTGTCTGAATTACAGGACAGACTGCCAACATCTCATTAAGTTCAAGAATAGTTTCTGGATCTGTAGTTTGAGAAAGTTCTTTTTGAAGAGCTTCCCTAGGAGAAATGCGATGAGGAACTGGAGAAAAAGCTTCCTTATCTGGAGGCACAGGAGGAGGAGGCGGGAGAGTGGAGGAAGACGGACTAACAGGCAAAGCAGACAAGGCAGGACAGAGTTGAGGAGCAATAGGAATGCTGTCTGAATTTTCTTTTGGCAGAAGACAGGCAGAAGAAGAAACAGGACAGATACAATCAATAGCAAAACGACATTGATACCAGGTGTGAAGAATCTGAACTGAGGCACGAGGTTCTTTGTGCAAAAGTTTCCCTATTTTTTCCCAGTCTTTGATCTTAAGTGAGCCCTTTTCCGGGTACCAGGGACATTGCCTATAAATAGTCTCCAGTAATTCTGGAATATCTCGGTCAGAGGTGGACCTGCCACTTTTCTGACACAGAAACCTTAACTCTCTAACATGTTCCTTCTGAGGTTGTGTTAGATTTGAACCCATACTCACCAATGAGGGGTCGTGATGATGACAAAGTGCACTGTGGGGCCAGTTCCAGGCGTTGATGAGTAGGTGATGGTCCCTGTTCGGGCGCCACTTGTTGGGATGAGAGAGATTCAGACACACACGCAGGTATCTTAGTGTCAGGGAAGTCTGCCCATTTTCAACCGACCTCCCCCCGAAGAACAGCATCTTTTATTAACGTCACTTGCACATAACATGTATTCATGTATCTCTTTTGGCCTTCAGGCCGGTACTCAAACCCAGAAGCTTCTTGAATGTAAGCGTACAAGCAGCTATTGTTCTTTGTGCTTTCTACTTGCATTGCGATAACATCGTGTTCAGCAGTTCACTTTAGCAATACACACACACACACACTAAGCCTGTACCACAGGGAACCCTCTCTGGGACATCAAGGAAGGCTTAAGCTACAGTTTGGGGCACCCAGAATTGATCGGCAGGCCTCAGATGTTGGGTTCCGGAACTGGAATCCCAAGAGCAGAGCAAACCAAGATTTTCAGGACCTAGGAGAGTTCCCAAGAGAGGTAGAGGTTGCTCTCAATGGGGCCTGAGGTTTGAACTACACATTCCATCTACTATACCTTGGGCATCTGGAGAGCCACAGTTTGGCCACCCCTGTGCCAGACGATCACCATGGGCCCATGCCCATGCCAGCTGCAGATTATCTTTGCGAACACCGTTAGGAAGAGCTGCGGCCCACAATTTGGATGGGGACTGTGGTGAAGGTCAGGAGGGAATCCCCCCTCACCACTCCTGTCTTCCAACCCAGAAGGGACCAGGGAGGGTTATTTGCCTCACGAATGCTCCACGTCTACCAAATGCTTGCATGTGAATCTCTCTCAACAGTCCTGATACCAACTGGGCCTCCTCAACACTTCTGAATTGGATTCTCATAGGGAACTTGTAGCTTCCCAAGAGACTGGGGATTCAAGCCTTGGTCCTACATTCCAACAAGCGTGCCATCTTGATGCGTCTTGCACACTCGACTTGCCTGGGCTGACCAGCTCTGCCCTGGGAGCAGCATATTCTTAGTGGGCAGCCCTGCTCGGTCAGTCCCCTTCTGCTTCGGCTCCCCTTGGCTCAACAAGACAGACAAAGGCTTTCGCCTAATTCCACCGACAATCCCTCCTGAGCTTCCAGGGGCAGGTTTCCAAAATCTGTTTTCATGGGATCCACTTTGCCTGCAGAAAACTTTTTTTTTTAAGCCCGCAGGCTGGCTACGGAAATAATACACCTTGTAAAAACACTCAGCTGTGCAAACAGACACCTGTCAGATCAAAGGGGGTTCCCTTCCCTCCGAGGGCCTCCATCCAAGAACAGCTTCTGCGGAAGTGTAGGAGAAAGGCCCTTTCCTTTTTGTGGCCTCCGTATTTCCCCAGAAATCTCTCAGAAACTAGGCAGAGTCAGGCAAAGGCAAATCACCTCTGAACATCCCTTGCTTTGACCTGGATGGGCCAAGCTAGCCTGCTCTGGTCCGATCTCATAAGCTAAACAGGGGCAGTCCTGGTTCAACGTGGATGGGGGACCACCAGGGAAGCCCAAGGGCTGCTACGCAGAGGCAGGCAGTGGCCAAAAATGAAGCTCAGTTGGGCCCCTTGAGCCCATGAGCCGCAGTACCTCCTTCTGGCCATCTTCAGGGGTGGTGTCAGTGAGTCATACCCATGATGACCGACCGCTCCCTCTTCTGGCCAGATGTCGGCATGAAACGTTTGCGTCTGACCCTCACCGTCTACCCTGCAGGGCATTAGGGCCTCACAAAAAGCGCACGCGGTGGAAAACTCTCAGCAAACCCACTCCTCCGGGAAAGGGTGGCATCCACGTTCCTTCAACGCTGTGTTTTCTTCCCTGCAGGCATCACTGTTTGAGGTCGTAATGGTTCGTATGACGTGGCGGCCGCATGGTGGTGCAGAACGTCCTGCTTGTTTTGTTCTGCAAGAGGCTACCGAGAAGGCATTGGGCAACGAGGGTTGCGATTTTTAAAAAATCCCAGAATTGTCTGGATTCCATCCCTCTGATGCACGGGAGAGTTAAGCCTTGGGGAGAATTGACAGAAGGTTCGGATTAAGATTCCGAGAGCCAAAACTTCACTCGGCAGTCTTGTTTTGATCGCTGTGTACATTAGCTGGGACTGAGATCATCGGGCAGACATGCGAAGGGGTAAAACTCAAAAGGAGACTCCCCAAAGCTCTTCTGGGAGGCCTGGGGGAGAAAGCGCAGGCGGGGAACCTCCGCCACCAACAGAACCTCCGTGGAGAAGGAACGGTTGGGGTGGGGAAGATGGCCACCCCTTCTGATTCGTCCGGACTTTTTTATTTGGGGTGGGCCCCCCGTGGCTCAGTGGCAGAGCACTAAGGTCCCATCTTCAACCCCCATCAAAAGGATCAAATAGCAGGTGATGGGAAGGACCTCCATGAGAGACCCCGGAGAGTAGTCAGTATTGACCCTGATGGTCCAAAGCAACAGTCAAGACTGTTTGGATGAACTCTCTCCTCTCTCTTTCGAAAGTTGTTTCTCTTCTCAATAAAGTTTGTTATTCTTTAAGTAGCTGGGATGGACCAGAACCAGCGGGATGAAACTAATGCAAAAGAAATTCTGTCTAAACCTCCGGAAGACGTTCCTGACAGTCAGAGCGGTTCCTCAGTGGAACAGGCTTCCTCGGGAGGGGGTGGGTTTTCCATCTTTGGAGATTTTTAAACAGAGGCTGGATAATCTGACAGATTCTGTGAAGGCTCAAGGGGGTGGCAGGTGACAGTGGATGAGCAATAGGGTTGTGTCCTGCATAGTGCAGGGGGTTGGACTAGATGACCCAGGAGGACCCTCCCAACTCCAGGATTCTATGGTGGCTCCGTCCCTCCCTTGCATATGAAGAAGAAGAAGGAGAAGAAGAAGAAGAAGAAGGAGAAGAAGGAGAAGAAGGAGAAGAAGGAGAAGAAGGAGAAGAAGAAGAGTTGGTTCTTATATGCCGCTTTTCCCTACCCGAAGAAAGCTCAAAGCAGTTTACAGTCGCCTTCCCCTTCCTCTCCCCACAACAGACACCCTGTGAGGGAGGGGAGGCTGAGAGAGCCCTGATATTCCTGCTCGGTCAGAACAGTTTTATCAGTGCCGTGGTGAGCCCAAGGTCACCCAGCTGGCGGCATGTGGGGGAGCGCAGAATCTAACCCAGCATGCCAGATTAGCAGTCCGCACTCCTAACCACTACACCAAACTGGCTCTTAAATCTTGTCGACAGCTAGTGCAGCTGATATTCTTGTTCAACTGTACACATTTTAATGATATCATTTGTTTTCTGACTGGTTCTGGCCCTGCAAAGTATTCACACTGGCAGAGTCCTCACCCAGTGCTAATTTCTCATGATTTCTGTTTCTCCCAGGTTTTTATACCCCCCTGTTGAAAACTGCAA
This sequence comes from Paroedura picta, assembly GCF_049243985.1. Taxonomy (NCBI): domain Eukaryota; kingdom Metazoa; phylum Chordata; class Lepidosauria; order Squamata; family Gekkonidae; genus Paroedura; species Paroedura picta. Next base: position 1,994,542 of record NC_135379.1, read on the forward strand.
AATATCGTTTGATACAACTGTATGAATCTGAGGAAGACCAGCATGAGTGAAGCACACGAGGTCTGAACTTACTGGCCTTTGTGGTGCACATGCTGAGATGTTTCATGTGCCCAATCTATAAGATTTTTAAATGGATTTAAAACATTTTTGAGCCCCAACGAGAAATGATTTACTCTAGATGTAGTTTTAGCCCTGACCTTTCAGCCCCTGGCAGCTCCTGTTAAAAAGGAGCAGGCAGGAGGGGATGAGAAAGAAGAAGAAGAAGAAGAGTTGGTTCTTATATGCCGCTTTTCCCTACCCGAAGGAGGCTCAAAGCAGCTTACAGGCACCTTCCCTTTCCTCTCCCCACAACAGACACCCTGTGAGGTGGGTGAGGCTGAGAGAGCCCTGATATTCCTGCTCGGTCAGAACAGCTTTATCAGTACTGTGGCGAGCCCAAGGTCACCCAGCTGGTTGCATGTGGAGGAGTGCAGAATCAAACCCAGCATGCCAGATTAGAAGTCCGCACTCCTAACCACTACACCAAACTGGCTCTCTATCTGAGACCCTGGACAGCAGCTGCCGGTCTGAGCAGGCAATACTGACCTTGAAGGATCCAGGCTCTGATTCGGTGGGAAGCAGCTCCAATGTGCCCACAATGTTTTGTGTCAACTGCGTTTGGTCCCCGTTGTGTCTGCAGTTCTGCCAAGGGCCCAGGCAAGGCAAGATCGTAATCCTGCATGGGCCGGTCGATCCCACGTGCTGGATCCAGTCAGTTTAAAGCGAAGCGCACCAACAGCGCAACTCTAAGAGTCCTAAATAAACAAGATCGGCAGGTTTTGTGCTTAGAAGCTTCGGCCTCATGCAGTTAATCGGTTTCAGCGTTCTGAAATTCGCCCCCTTTTGCCCTCGATCGCAACTTGTCCGGGGTTTGATTTCCGCACCTGCAGGTGCGGAAATCAAATCCCGGACAAGTTGCGATCGAGGGCAAAAGGGGACGAATTTCAGAATGCTCAAATTCCCACCCAGGGCTTTTCAGAATCCAACTCTGTTTTGCATTAAAACTTCCATTTCCAAAGCTGCAGTAGAATCCGACCGGAGTTCTGTTTCCTTGGGGGGGGGGGGAGAGAAATCCACCCAGAGCATATCGTATGGCTTCATTAAAACCCACTCTCCCAAAATCTGGCCGTCAGCAGAACTAAATATGTCTGGAATGCACTTAGATTGTGCCACATCAGGGCATGAATTAATTTGGGGAAAGGAAAAGGGGAGTGGGGGGGGGGAGAGAAGGCACGAATAGGGTGGGGTGGGGGGGAGAGAAGGAAAATCACAGCTCTTGAGCACAATGGCTGGGTGCCACTTGCGGGCATCTGATGCTTTAATTAAACCCAGCTGGGGCCGTTTGCACAGAGAGCTTGGCTTGCCTTCGCTGTTTTGTTTTGTTTTAAGCACATGTGACCGGAAAAGGGAACTTCTAAATAAAGAAGAGATTCTCTTTGCTGATGAGTAATTAAAAGGGAAAACGGCCGGCCGCTGCTCGAGGTGCGTTTCATTCAAGGGAGGGGCAGACTTTTGGGGCCTCCCTTTTCTGATGCTGGCTGTGCAAATCTCAGTTCCTCAGCTATTTATTTAGGACGTCTCTCAGCCGCTCTTCTTCCTGACGGAGCGCAAGGTGGCTTGCGAGGTAAATAACATTCACAGCTTTCCTCAGAGACTATGGCTCAGGGGCGGAGTATCCGCTTGGCACGCAGGAGGTCCCAGGTTCAATCCCCGGCATTCCCGATGAAAGGGGACGCTGGTAGGAGATGGGAAAGACCCTTTTCTGCCTGAGACCCTGGAGAGCGGCTGCTGGTCAGAGCAGGCAATATTGACCTTGATGGACCAAAAGTCTGATTCAGGGGAAGGCAGCTTCCTGTGCTCACGTCTTATGCATGGGAAGGGCCGTGGCTCAGGAGTAGATGATTTGCTTGGCCGACAGAAGGTCCCAGGTTCCTTTCCAATTGGGAGGTTGTTTTCCAGCTTGGGACAAATCTCTAGACCTTCAGTCCATCAACATCAAAATTGCCTATTCAGGCTGGCAGCTGCCCTCCAGGGCAGGGGTCTGTCACATCACCTGATGCCAGACCTTTAGCTGGAGATGCAGGAGACTGAACTTGTGACCTTCTGCAGGCCACGCAGCCCCTCCCTCCCTCCCTCCCAGAGAAAATGGCTGCTTTGGAAGGCGGGCCCTGTTGAGGCCCCTCCTCTCTCCAAACTGACCCCCAAATCCTCCCGATATCTCCCAACCCAGAGCTGGCAACCCACCTTTGAGTGCACATGGTCACCCTCTCCACTCCAACTCCCCTCCTAGGCAATCATGTAAAATGTAAGCGCTGCTGTGCCCATTTCGAATAGCCTGCTTGGTCCTGGCCCCCACCTGGCGGAAGGAGCTCCCGGAAGAGCCGAGGGCCCCGCCAGAGCTACCAGCTTCCCACCGGGCCTGCAAGACGGAGCTCTTCCGCCAGGCTTGTGGTTGAGGGCCGGGCTGGGTCTTGGCGTTACCATCAGAGGGGCAGGATTTTAAAAATCTTTTAGAGTAGTGATCGCTCCCTGCTTGGTTCCTGATAAGGGCTGTTTTTATGGAGGGTTTATGGAAACCATTCTTTTATATTGTAAACTGCCGTGAAACTTTCCGAAAGTGGTGGCATAAAAATCGAAAAACAAACAAACAAACAAATATCTCCCCTATGCTGAGGTTTCCCAGTTCTGGGGGGGGGGGGGGGGAGGGATTTCGCCATGAATTTTCAGAAGTGTGCAAACCTGGCGATGGGAGCCGGAGAGAACGCCAGTCCGAGCTCGGCCTGCAAGTCGGCAATCATCAACCCGGTTAGACCAGAATCTGCCGACTTCGGAAGGGTTTGTGCCGTCCCCGGAGCGAGGTGGAACTGGCGGGCGTCCACGTTCTCGTGCCGAGCGGGCTGGAGGGGACGGGCCGTGTGCGGAGAAGACTTCACTCCGCAAGTATTGTTCTAAGCCCTCTCCGGAGGATCGCCTTACAGCTCTGTAGCCAGATTGGGTTTCCCAGCCAGCCCTGGGACTGCACACAATGCAGGAGGGAAAGGAGGTGTATTTTGGGCCAGGGGCATTACTGTACATGGATGACATCACGGGAGAGGATTCTGTTTCACGGTGCCAGCTTGGGGTGGAAAGTCTCTCTTTAAAAAGGCATAGAATGCGTCCATCCCGCCGGCCGAGGGAAACAGCTGCCAGACGCTGGCCTGTAGTAAAGGCTGCAGTGGGAAATGACCACTTCTGCGGCCGAGCTGTTCGTCCCGATGGCTCAGGATAGGGCTTCTGTGCTCAGGCTGTGCACAGTCTACCTTAGGATCCCGGATGCTGATGACAAAAAACAAGGGGTGGTTATCTCCATCATGCCTACTGCAGAGACCAGATATGAATGGGTGCCTGGAAATGCATTAAGGATAATCGGGGGTCTGTAAGAGAAGCCCAGAGAAAAAGTCTGAAGACACTGTCTGTGTTCAGTCTGGAGAAGACTAAGGCAGCATTGTTACAGGCAGTCCCATGGATAAGACCCTCCGGAGAGCCCTGCTGGGTCAGGCCAGGGAGGGTCCCTCCAGTCCAGCCTCTCCCCTCACCCAGGGGCCAGCCAGTTGTTCTGGAGGGCCAACAGTGGGGCAGAGAGGCTGGGGCCTTCCCCTGATGTTGCCTCCTTGCTCTGAGACTGCGAGGTTTAGTGCCTTTGAATGTGCGGGTTCCTCTCTATCACTATGACTCTAGTAGCCGTTGACAGACTTCTCCTCCACGGATCTACCGAATCCCCTTTTCAAGCTGTTTATTCCTGTGGCCATCCCTCTGGCAGCAGATTCCACATCTGAATTGTCCTCTGGGTAAAGAAGTATTTCCTTTTGCCCTCCTGAACCTACTGCCCATCTGCTTCTTTTTCAAGCTGAGCCTGCAGAGCCATCTGTCGGGGGGGGGGGGTGTAGCTTTGGGATGCCAGCCCTGGGCTGAAGATTGGATGGGATCCAACTGATTGATTGAAACATCCTTATCCTGCCCTTTCTCATAGATGAAAGCAGTTTACAACAAGAGACGGCCCCTAAAGTTCCTTCTAGCCGCAGGGTCCTACTGGTTGGCTCTCCTGGCCCATCCTGCCAACTACTTGGGGAGAGACGGCATGGGCCTTGGGGCATTTTCACACATTCTTAGTGTGGTGGTTAGGAGTGTGGACTGGCAATTTGGCAAGTTAGGTTTGATTCCCCGCTCCTCCTCGACATGCAGCCAGCTGGGTGACCTTGGGCTCATCACAGCACTGATAAAGCTGTTCTGACTGAGCAGTAATATCAGGACTCTCTCAGCCTCACCCACCTCACAGGGGGTCTGTTGTGGGGAGAGGAAAGGGAAGGCGACTGTAAGCCGCTTTGAGACTCCTTCGGGGAGAGAAAAGTGGCATATAAAACCAACTCTTCTTCTTCAGTAATCTCAGGGCTCTCTCAGCCTCCCCTCCCTCACAGGGTGTCTGTTGTGGGGAGAGGAAGGGAAGGGGATTGTCAGCTGCTCTGAGACTCCTTCGGGGAGAGAAAAGCGGCATATAAGAACCAACTCTTCTTCTTCAGTAATCTCAGGGCTCTCTCAGCCTCCCCTCCCTCACAGGGTGTCTCAAGGACCACCTACCTGCCTATGCTCCTTGAAGACCTGTATCCACTCCAACAAACTGGTGAACCCTGACCCCAAAGAGATCTGCCTGGCTTCAACCAGAGCCAGCACCTTTTCAGAAGGTTTGTTTTGTAAGCTTATTTTGTTCCAGGCTGGGCTCCCCAACCATTTTAGCCTGCAGGCACCTTTGGAATTTGGTCGCACTGTGCTGGGCACATTCACCAAAGGGGTGCCACAAAACGGCTGCCATGAGAGGCAAAGCCAGCCAGAAACCAGCTCTTTTACTCACTCACTCACTCACTCACTCACTCACTCACTCACTCACTCACTCACAACTGTTGTTCTTCATCATCCTGTTCTGGAGGCAAGCAGGGAGGAAGTGGGCTCAAAGGAGCAAGAAGTCACCAATTCAGCCAATCAGGATGTAGGAAGAAATTATTTGCTGATTATAAATCTCCTCTGTTGCCCCCTGTAGGTTATTCTTCATAGGCTGCTGAATCACACACACGACAGGTTCTCCTGTTCCGACATGGTCTTCCTGCCCTGCTCCGTGGGCTGACACTCCAGCGCACCCCCCCCCCAAGCACAATGAAGGAAACTGCCCCTCTTTATCTCTCGAGGGACGAAATCGATCTCCTGATAGCATGCAACCGGCCATCTCTCCCCCCCTCCCCGAGAGACAGGCATATTTTGACGCTGCTCCAGGCTCTGACCCTCGCATCCTACAACCCCTCTTCCGATTTCAATGCTAATTCAGAACAATGCCATAAGCAGCCACTCCAAAATAGCAGGCCCAAAGGTCTTCTCCTTTTATAGCAACGGCCCTATTGTGTGACGTGGGGTGTGTGATTGGGGGGGGGGAGAGGCCAGATAGCGCAACGTGTGACATTCAGGGGCTGAGAGGTGAATAAAGACCTCGCACAGAGAAGAACACCTTGGACTCTGCTTGAGCCTCCTGAGCCGTCTCCACCTCCCGGCAAAATGCCGCCCAAGAAGCCCGAGCCCAAGAAGGCAGAGCCCAAGAAGGAAGAGCCCAAGGCGGCCCCCAAGCCGGCTCCCCCACCAGAGCCAGAACCCAAGAAGGAAATTGAATTTAACCCAGCTAACATCAAGGTAAGTGCATCGGGGGGGCGGAGGGGGGGGTCCTAAAGGTGGAATTAGGGAGGGGGTGGCATGGTCTAGGTCTCTCTTGTCTGTCTGGTTTTGGAAGTTAAACAGGGTCGCTACTTGAGCTGGGGAGCCACCAAGTCAGACTCTGCAGAGGAAGGCCCTGACAAACCAGCTCTGCCTCTCCCTTGCCTTGAAATCCCCTTGCTGGTGTTGCCATAAATCTTGGCCGGCAGACCACCAAGGAAGGATCTGCAGAGGAAGGCAATGACACCCCAACCTCTGCTTCTAAACTCCCTTGAAAGCCCCTTTCTGGGGTCACCATAAGTCTTGGCTGGGAGACCACCAAGGAAGGCTCTGCAGAGGAAGGCAATAACACCCCAACCTCTGCTTCTAAACTCCCTTGAAAGCCCCTTTCTGGGGTCACCATAAGTCTTGGCTGGGAAGACCACCAAGGAAGGCTCTGCAGAGGAAGGCAATGACACCCCAACCTCTGCTTCTAATCTCCCTTGAAAGCCCCTTTCTGGGGTCACCATAAGTCTTGGCTGGGAGACCACCAAGGAATACTCTGCAGAGGACAGCAATGGCCAACCTGCTTCTCATTTGCCTTGAAAGCTCCCGGTTGGGTCTTCATATGTCGGAAGCGAAGAACTGCCTTAATAGCCTCCTGTCCAAATAGTAGCCGGGGGCAAACCTCTGCTTAGCTTTGAAGATCCAACAAGATCCAGCTCACCTCGATCAAGAGTTTGAGGCAATGTACAGATGAGAAGAAAAATCCAAAACCTACCAACGTTTCAGGAATGGTCCATTTCATCCTGCAACCTGTACCCAAAAGAATGGATGCTTCTGAGGACCCCACAAGGTGTCCAGCTGGTTGCCTCCCATACAGTCTGTCTACAACTAGTACTTAGAGATTAGACTGCCTCTGAAGAAGAAGAAGAAAAAGAGAGAAGAAGAAGAGGAGGAGGAGGAGGAGGAGGAGGAGTTGGTTCTTAGATGCTGCTTTCCTCTCCCCGAAGGAGCCTCAAAGGGGCTTCCAATCCCCTCCCCTCCCCTCTCCCTTTAGCTCTCTGTATATGTTGAAGATGCAGAGTGAACAAGGCAGGAGAACTGGGGATTGGGTCAAGAGCTGAGAGTCAAAGCGTCTACCCCGAGAATCTCATTGTCTTTTAAGGTAGCTGCTGGACTTGGAGATTGCTCTTCGCCTGCAGGCCAATCCAGACACCTTCTTCCAATCACCCCGTATTTTAATTCTTGCGGCTGCTGCCTGGCTCAGCGGAAGACTCGGAGCTGGCAGAAGGGCTGGTGCTGAACAGAGTTTTCAAATTCCTCGTACAGAATTCTTGAGCTCTTAATTACAGGAGAGGCTCTGGACGAAGCAGGACAATGGCTTGCTGTGCCGTACTGTGGTACCAAATCACACCCAAAAGGGGCAGAGACACCCAAGAACCAATGGCTAGAAAGCAGTAGCAGGTGCACAGTTTGGTTTCGGCACCCTGGGGTGCAGCGAGGACAAAGGTCAGTGAAGACTGGGGACGGCTGTGGGCTTCCTCCAGCTTCCCCGGGGCCAGGCAGAAGCAACAGGGAAGGCTTTCTGAGCATTTCTCCACAACCAGCCTCGCCACCATGCCTGTGGCCTCCGCCTCCTGCTCAGAAGCCCAGGAGGCATCTTTAATCACAGCCCTGCAAGTCCTGCATGCCCCGCAGAGCTTCCTGGGAGAAACGGGAGTTTCAGACATCCTGTTAAGCATCCGAGAGCTATTGTGCGATGTCTGAAGGTGTCTGGGGAAGGAGAAAGGAAGGAGTGCCATGAACTGGCTGTAGGGTTGTGAGGGCCAGATTGTGATATATCCGGAGATTTGAGGGATGGAGGCTGGGGAGGGTCCTCAGTGGGGTATACTGTCATAGAGTCCACCTTCCAAAATCTTGGGTTGGAACCTGGAGAGGGTGGGTTTTGGGGAGGAGAGGGACCTCAGTGGACTAGAATGCCATAGAATCCACCCTCCATTTTCCCCAAAGTCCCCAAACCTTAGTTTTCATCCTCAGAGCTCCAGGAGTTTTTCAGATCAGAGACGGCTTCCCTAACCAACCCCTTCCACAGAATGACCATTCTACCATACCGAGGAGTGCCGTTCTCTTTCACAATATCCCCCAGAACGATTATTTACGACCGCAGCAGGTGGCAAGTGAACCTTTTCCCGTTGAGCATTAGATACTTACTTGGGACGTTTCCAACTAACGAGCCTTTCTCTAGTTAAGGACACAAGGAGTCTCCCTTTAAATGTATCTCAGCTGTGGCATGAAAATTCTTTGTTGGCTTTCTCAGTGGCCACTAATCCTGCAACTCAACTTATGCATTAGAAGCTGTCTTCTGCGAGGATCTTTGATTACTTCCAATAAACAGGCTTCGTTGGGGGAAAAGAAAACTTTTTATTGAAAGAATAACGAACTAGACATCACGAAAACTTTGCTAAGACTGAAGATCCTAACCAAACATCTCCTTCATCTACCCTTTGACCCCAAGCCCTCCCTGCACCAAATGGTTTAGACAGTCCCTGGGTGAAGGCAACATGACAAAAGGATAACATGATTTTGACATCTTTGGTTGTTTTTAAGCAAAGGCTAGAAGGCCATTTGACAGCATTGTTGTTCTTGTGAATTTAGGCAGGTGGTGAGGAGGGCAGGAAGGGCTAAGCCTGTATTCAGTTCTTTTGGCCCTTTCTTGTTTGTCCAGGATAATGCCCATCACCATTGGGGAGTTCAGGAGATAATCTACTTCCAGGCCAGATTGGCTCAGGGATTCCGGAGATTTTTTGCCTCCAACATGGTGTAGTAGTTAAAGAGTGGTGAACTCTATTTTGGAGAGCCAGGTTTGATTCCCCACTCCCCCACATGCAGCCGGCTGGGTGACCTTGGGCTAGTTGCAGTTCTGCTAGTTCTTGCAGAGCAGTTCTCTCAGAACTCTCTCAATCCCACCTACTCCATAGGGTATCTGTTACGGGGAGAGGAAGAGCATGTTTGTAATCTGTTTTGGGACTCTTTTGAGTAGGGAAAAGCAAGATATAAAAAACAGCTCTTTTTTCTTCCTCTGGGCATCCATCAGGAATTTCCTGTGTTGTGTAGACGTCAGCTGGGGTGCCTTCCTGCTCTATGTTCTGAAATAGTATTTTAATAATACATAAAATAAATATCCAGCTGTATATACCTGGCCACATATATTTTAAGTACTATTACTGTTCCGTCTGAGGGGGAGGGAATGGCTCAGTGGTGGAGGGGTTGGAATCCAGGCCTTACGAGGAGAGGTTGGGAGAGCTGGGTCGCTTGGAGAAGAGGAGGGCCAGGGGTGAGGGGAGAGCTTTCTTCAATGACATCAAAGGTAGACATGCTGAAGAGGGGTTTACTGCGGTGTCAGAGACAAGGATTAAAGCCATGAGTTCAAATCACAGGAAAAGAGGTTCCTCTTAAATATTAGGAAGCATTTTCTGGCACTGAGGGCTGTTCATAGAAGGAATAAGCTGCCTCGGAGAGTGGAGGAGTCTCCTTCATTGGAAGTTTTTGGGAGGAGGCTGGATGAGCACCTGACAGGAGGGTGTGGCTGATGCCCACAGGTGTGCTTCTCACTTCCATAACTTTTGCCATGCAGGATAAACAACATTGGCCTTTCTCAAAGGTTCGCCATGATGTACACCCGGCTTTCAGTTAAAAGGAATCCCAAATCGGTAAATGGCCCAGCTCGTTCTGTGCTCACTGCTGGGGGAGCTTCCGCCTGCGACGACAGGCTGGAGAGGGGAGGTTTGATCTTCAACACAACTCTTTGGAAGAGAAGCAGAGCAGGACACGGTCCAGCCGGCCGTTGGTGAGATCTCGGTTTCCCTCCCAAAGCCCCCCCACCCGCCAGAGGAGATTGGGGTGGGAATCTTTGCTGTCATTCCTACTGGCCTCCCTGCCATCTGCCTGCCGCCTTGCGTCTCCCGTGGGAGCAACATGGGGCTTATGAGGTGTGTCCTGCTCACAATGCCCCGCCCCTAGACCCATATTTGCATCTACAGCCAGCGTAACTTTGCCATCATGGGAGTCTTCTCCCTACTCGTTTCCCATTGCGGGTCCGTCTTGCACTCAGAGCCTCTCCAGGGGAACAATCTGTTCCTTGCCTTGGGATACGGCAGGGGCCGGGAAGGCTTTTAATAGCTGAACAACTGTCCGTCTCCTCCGCTGTTTACCTGGCCCCTGTTCATTCCCCGCAGACCTTGTCACTGTCCAAAATAGAACAATGTATTCGCAGATGTCCCGGGAGGGGAGGCCCCATAGATTTTCTTCCTCTGGCTCTGGACAACTGAACGGGTGAGTTTTTTTCCCCATGCCGGGGGTAGTCAGATTGAGGCCCTCCAGATGTCCATGGACTACAATTCCCATGAGCCCCTGCCAGCAAAGCTGGCAGGGGCTCATGGGAATTGTAGTCCATGGACATCTGGAGGGACACAGTTTGACTACCCCTGCCCCACGCAGTCCATGCTCAAGAAACATTCACTTGCTTCATCCCCCGACCCCCCCTGTTAGGCACAGGGTCAAGCCTAGCAAAGAAGGCTGGGGACCTGCAGGGACGGATTCATGGTGGTGAATCGTGCCGTCAGGGGCAGTTGAGTTAGGGTGACTGTGTAGGGTTTTCAAGGGAAGAGACGTTCAGAGGGGGCCTGCCAATGCTTGACTCTGCGTACCGCCCTCGGATGTCCTTGGCGGTCTCTCACCCAGACACTGGCCGGGGCCGTCGCTGCTTAGCTTCCCAATTTAAGGAGATTGGGCCAGCCTGGGCCCTCCAGGCCTAGGCAAAAGATACTCGGCGGTAGCTTGTCAATGCCTGATATTCCTTAGGGTCTCCCATCCAAATGCTAGGCAGGGCTGACCCTCTTTAGCTTCTGTGCTTTGACAAGACCGGGCCACCCTGCAAATGGGCTAATGTTATAGCGTCCAGAGGAGTGGCAGAACTGAGCCTTTTGCAGTGCGGTATTTAAAATTTATTTGGCAGCAAATGTCAATTTGTTTTCAGCATGCTGGATTCCATGGACAAGGGAAGGAAGGCCAGGCACTCGGATCGATTCAAGGCACGCTTCCACTCCAGCATTACATTTCATACCTTGCTTAAGCCGAATGACTTGTTCTGCATTAATCTGTCCATGTAAACGGGCTCTGTCTCTCGCTCTTTCTTTTCTCCCATTGCATGCTCCATTAGAGGATCCTCCAGTGATAATTCGGAGGACCCAAGCTGCCTCCGATAGCTCTTTCATCCAGGAGGTCAGGCTATCTCTGAAGACCCCCATTCACCCGTGTCCAGTAGTTGATTTATTTATACCTCAGAGTTTTACCCCACCAATCCTGTCTACAGGCAGGCTCGAAGCGGCTTGCAAAGAATATAAACCCATTGTTTTTAAAAAAAGCATGAGTAGAATAGGAGAGGAACCGGGTTTTTTGTATGCTGTAGTCAAGAGCAAACAGAAGCGTTCATATAATTCAAAACTGAAAAATGAAATATTCAAGCCCAATATTCTTATTTATTTATTTATTTATTTATTTATTTTATTTTTTATTTTTTTATTTATTCATATTTTCTAATCCATGTACAACTCCCCAAAGAACAGATGCTAATAAGCATGAAATCCACAAGCTGTCGAAGTTTAAATATTCAAATAATACGACATATGAGGCCCGTTGGTTAACATTATTGAAAGGGGAGGGGAAGGAAAATTACCAACCGCAATTCAAAATGAGTTTCAAAGGGAATTTTTAGAAGAGAGACGCAAAGGTCCTTCCTTAATGGCACCTTAACCTGCACAAAAAATATCTGGCTCCCCCCCTCTCCCCCCTCCCATTTGGTGGCTGGGGGTGGGGGAACCTGACTCCCCTACTAGGGTGCTTTTGTTGGCCTCGTGTGCCAGAGGAGCGTCCTTGGCGGAGAACGTCGAGCTGTTTGTAAGGCTGAGATGTAGCTGTGTGTTTTTGTGAAACGAGGAACTTGCATTGTTGCGGGGAGTGAAATGGCTTTGCTTCCAAAATTTGCTTTTAAAAGCTATAGCCATTAGCCATTGATTCCTCATCTTCACCCGCCTCCCTTTCTCTTTGTGGCTTTCTGTGACATCTCTATGCACCCATTTGTAACTGGAGCTCTTGCAGGGCTTTTCAGGGGAGATGTAACACACTTAGCATCGCCTGGCAATTAATGTGAGGGCTGGGAGGGGGGGGGGTTGCCAACCTCTCGGTGGTGGCTGGAAACCTCCTGGGGTTACAATTGATCTCCAGAAGATTTGGAGAGAATTCACTGGGAGAGAACAGGTGATTTGGAAGGTGTGTGTGTATGGGGGGGGGGTGGTCTTGGGGCATCAGATGCTATTGAAGTCCCTCCCTCGCTCAAACTCAGCCCTCCCTCAGGCTCCACCCCTAAAACCCCCAGGAATTTTCCAGCCTGGAGCTGGCAACCCTATGTGTGATGTGTCAAAACCATGTACCCAAGCTTTTGCTATTTGTTTTTATCTGCCTTTCATTCTGTACAACCCATTGCTTTAGGTGTGAATGTGTTGTCATTTGCACCAGGATTTCTGGCTGTAAACTTATTTGATCTGTGAGGATGTGTTATCTCCCTCTCCCAGTAGCTCCAGTTGTGTCTTTCTGACCCGGGTATGACAGATGGCACCTGTTTTCGGGCCCAAAAGGGTGCGCGGGGGGGGGGGGGGAGCTGGGGGACTGGAGGTTAAGCAGGGACAATGGAACTGAGGGGTTTAGTCTTAGCAAAGATTTAGAGGTGTTAACCTCTTGGTTTCCTCAATAAAGAGATTTTCTTCAACAAGGTCTGCTTCTTGGGAGCAATCAGCTGAATTCTCACAGGACGTGTTGCTTCCAGTTACAACCCAGGAGGGTCAACGGGTAGCACTAAGAACTGCTGGAATCTCTGTGGTAAAGTGTCACAATGAAGGAACGCTGGGTGCCGATGTAAAATCAGCCAGATTAAAACAGAGGGGAAACAGGGGAATTTGGCATCAGAGTGAGAACATCTTCTGAGATGCATTTTGAAATGCAGTGAAAGAACGAGATCCATTGTGGGTCTTGTGGACTTTGAATGCCAGACAGTGCCCTGGGCCCTCTCAGAATTTCTCACCTATTTGTTCTGAATTCTTTTCCAGCTTGAATTCAACAACGAGCAGATACAAGGTAAGAGACGCTGGCTTCTCGTTCATCCCCTGCATGAATGCTGTGAAATGTGCTGTGGGATCAGGGGGTAACCTTTTAGGAAAGGGTTGCTCTTCTCCAAGTGGTGGCTGGGGGTCCCCAGGAATTAGAACGGGCCTCCAGGCAACAGGGACCAGTTCCCCTGAAGAACATGGCAGCTTTGGAGGGAGGACTCTGTGGCATCAGACCCCACTGAAGGTCCCAAACCATGCCCTCACCTAGCCCCACTCCAAAAGAAGGAGGGGGGGAAGACAAAACCTAGGCTGAGATACAGTTGAGAACCTAAAAAGGATGGGAAACCTAAAAGTACCTTTAATGTAAATATATCCTTTGTATTTTTATTCAGGGAGCTCAAATATAAAAAGATGGTAAATGATGGAAACAGCAGGGCATGGCACTTATTTCTATAACTATATCCTAAGACCTAACGCATTTTGACCTTTACACCTTTGAAGGTCAGTATAAAGCACACACCGATATTTGAAACCACACCGATGCGTATAAAATATGCATGGAAAAGGGTTATCCATTACCGGTACGGTAAAAATATCTTAATTCAGGTGGCAGTCCCTTGCACGCTGCCCAGTTATTATAAATTCTTATGCATAAATGAGGTTTTATGCCAATTGGAGCTGAGCTCTGCAGTCTGGAGATGAGCTGTAATTCCAGGGGATCCCCAGGCCCCACCTGGAGGATGGCATCTCTACTCCAAAGGAGCCATTTTCTCCCAGGGAACTGATCTTTGCAGTCCAGAAATGAGCTGTAATTCCAAGGGAGGCTGACACCCCTAAAACTGATATGATAAATGGAGGGGGAGGGGGAGGAGTGAGCACACAAAATAACGGGGGGGGGGTCAGGTCTGAGGGGGCTTCCACTACTGGATTCTTCCCAGGTAAGTGGTTTTCAGATGTGCCTGGCAAACGAGACCCACAATGTTTTCGTCTTCCCACCAGTGGCACGTAGGGCACATTTGCCGTGAGGGTGCACCGCCCGCCCACCCTTGTTCCGCACAGCTCCCCTCGCCTGCACGTGACAGCCAAAATAAGAAGACATTGCTTTTCCATATGTTCTTTCCTTATATTGAAAACATTCGGCTGGGATTTTTTTTTTCTTTCTGTTCCCTGGAGTCAAATTGAGAACTAATCTACTGCAGATACAGAATTCCTCCCAGGGGAGAGTCAGACCTCCCGGCCAGTCCCAGTTCTCTCAGAGCTCTCTTAGCCCCACCTTCCTCACTGGGTGTTAGTTGTAGGAAGAGGAAGGGAAAGGAAAATTTAAGCCAAAACAGCTCTTCTTCTTCGTCGTCCTCCTCCTCTTGGCTGTTCAGGAAGGGTTTCTCCACGAGTTCCCTGATGCTAAGAACAGAGCTTGTCATTTATTTATTTATTATTTATCTATTTAGATTTGTATACCGCCCTTCCCTACGGCTCTGGGTGGTTTACAGAAAACATTTTGGAACATTTACATGGAACAGCAGGCGTAGTCAAACTGTGGCCCTCCAGATGTCCATGGACTACAATCCCCATGAGCCCCTGCCAGCGTTCGCTGGCAGGGGCTCATGGGAATTGTAGTCCATGGACATCTGGAGGGCCACAGTTTGACTACCCCTGTGGAACAGTATCAGTATCCTTATAACAATATAACATAATAACATACCAACTAGAACTAGAACAGTATTTCAACAACAATAACATTGACACTCCCTTGATAGGTTCAACCTCTCAGTGGTGGTGGTGGGGGGGACCTGTAGATGTTATGGGTCAGTCGGCCCCACCAAATGCCTGGTGGAAGAGCTCCTTTTTGCAGGCCCTGTGGAATTGTGGAAGTTCCGGCAGGGCCCTGATCTCCTCCGGGAGATCATTTCCCCAGGTGGAATTTCTCCCCAAAGGTGTGAAAACCCATCACACATGTTCTCCTAGAAGGGGGGGGTGGGGGTGGGCCTGCAACACAGCTCAAGAGGCAGTTGTTACAGCTTTGGGCTCCAGTCGCCCTGAGCACCATTTCCCTGCTCGTGTTCCTGTGGAGCATACGACCAGACACCACAAAAAAATCCTGGCCGTGATAGAATTGTTGTGTGTGTTCTCATTTTTGTCATGGGATTTCCCACCTTGTTCAGCACATGTTTTGTGCCATCTAGTGGTCAATTCGATATCACATCTATCCGGCATAAAAACCTGCAGTTTGAATCTGGACGGAGATATGCCGGATATTCAGCGCTGTAATATCGACTCAACCTCTAGAGGGAGTCAAACGAAGACAGACGACATGCCCCAAAGCGATCGCGACACCCAAGTGAAGAAAATGAGAACTGCGGAAGAGCCCCCTGTAGTGTTCTCGAAGCTTAGTGTCTGAGGGCCAAACCAAATGATGCTTCCCCCCCACACTAAACAATGCACTTTCCATCTACTGTCAATGCACATTAGTGATGGTTTGCAAAGAGACTTTGCTGCTGCATTCATAAAAAACTTAATTTTCTTTCTTCAAAAGTCTCGTTGGGTGAAGCCCTTCCTCAGTTCCTTTTGTTCCTTAAATAACTGTTCTAAATAAATAAATAATACATGATGTATGTAATTATGTAGTAGTAATTCCAGGAGATCTCTGGCCTGCAACTGGCGGTTAGCAGACCGGCATTATCTCCTGCTTTCTCCTCTCCAAACACTGCCTCTCACCCCCAAAAGTCTAGGAATTTCCTGCCCCAAAGCTAGCAACCCAAATGGGACCCAGTGCAATGGTCACCCTGAATATTGTCCCAGATTAAATTTCGAGCACGAATTTTGTATGCAAGATCCAAGAAATGTGGAATCCAAAAAAAAAAAAATCTCCAGTTGTGGTCAGTTTTCTCAAGGAGTTCCTGAATTTTATCTCAGATGAAACGGCAGGCTCAAATTTTGCACGCAAACGCCAAGAGTCATTCTGGCATGCAAGGAAACTCCTCCGAGTTGTGCTCAATTTTCTCAGGAGTTTCCTGACTATGATCTCAGATGCAATTTCAGGCTCGAATTTTGCACGCAAGTGCCAAGAAAGGCTGTGGGATGCCAAGAAAGGTCTTCCAAGAGTGGCCAGTTGTCTCAGGGCTTTCCCAAGTCTGATGTTGCCCTTCGCTGCTTGGTGTGAAGAGTCAGGAGGGAGCAGACGATGCTGAAGAGAGAGTCCCCAAACGGGGCCTCTGTGGAACGGGATGCTGGGAAATTGCCTTTGGAGTCGCAGAGCCTCCAGCTTCCAAGCCGCTCACCACAACACCAGCCCTCTGTCTGCGGTGGAAGAATGAAGCCAGGCCTTGTTCTGACAGCTGCCACTGAAAACCCAACGTCAACGTCGATCCTGCTGACAAGGTTTTTCGATAATGATAGGCCAGGAGGAAACCAGAGGCCTCCTGTTTGTTCAGCTGCTGTCCTGGAAGCCACTCTTGTCCTGGTCGTCACGTTCCCAGTTGCAAAATACGGGACCTCGAGTCCGTGGGACGCTCTGCAGACAACGGAAGGAAAATAAAAGGGGCCACGGAGGTTAGGCGAGCAGCACGGCCCCAGATAATGCCCCGTTTTCCGGGGAGGGTGAAAGATTCAGGGGGGTAGAAATTTCCACCCTGACCTGGATAGCCCCAGCCGGCCGGGCCTTGGTCCATCGTGGAAGCTGGGCCGCCTTGGCACTCTTAGGTTCTCGAATGGGAGACCACAAGGAAGGCTGCCATGCAGAGGCAGGTTGGGGCAAGCCACATCTGCTCATCTCTGGCCTCAAAAGCCCTACGGGATCGCCACAATTTGGCTGGAACCTGATGGCGCTTTCCACCACCATGAGAAATCTTTCCCCAAGAGAATTTGGCGGTGTGACGACTCCCAAGGCGCACTTTCCCATTTCTGCTGCTCTGAGGACTTCTCTTTCGCCTTCCTTCTCTGTCATGCCAATCAGGAATCCCATCGAGAACAAGGGGACATCCTGGGGCCAATCATGTTTGGCTGGCTGGTGGTGTCACTGGCAGTAAAGGACGACAGTGGAGAATGAGGATGCCGTTTCTTGGATCAGGCTTCTGAACAAACCAAGAATAACACGTGGGATGGGAAGACATTGCAATGCTACGTAGCCAATTGGATTTTTGACAGGGTGATGTTGGCAGTGGGAGGGGTTGAGGCTCAGTGGGAGAGCACCTGCTTGGCATGAAGAAGTCCTGTGGAGTCCCGTGTGCAGTTCTGGAGGCCTCGCTTCCAAAAGGAGGAGGGCAAAATGGAGAGGGGGCAGAGGAGAGCGACGAGGATGATCCGGGGCCTGGGGACCAAGCCCTAGGAAGGAAGGCTGTGAGGGGCTTGGGAATGTTCAGCCTGGAGAAGAGGAGGTTGAGGGGGGAGAAGATGGCTCTCTTGAAGTATCTGAAAGGTTGTCACTTGGAGGAGGACAGGGAACGGTTCCTGTTGGCAGCAGAGTATGACCCACATTCATGGATTTAAACCACATGTAGAATGGTACCGGCTAGATATCAGGAGATAACTTCTGGCAGTCCGAGTAGTTGAGCAGTGGGATGGGCTGCCTATGGAGGTGGGGAGCTCCCCCACACTCATGGTCTTCAAGCATCGGCTGGACTGATACTTATCATACATGCTGATCCTGTATTAAGCAGGGGTTGGACCAGATGGCATGTATGGACCCTTCTAATTTCAGGATTCTATTCCAAGGTCACAGGTTCAATCTCTGGCATCTCCAGGCAGTAGGTGATGTGAAAGACCTCCTGGGACCCTGGAGAGGCACTGCCAGTCTGAGTAAAGAATACTGGCCCTGATGAACCAAAGGTCTGATTCAGAATAAGGCAGCTTCATGTGATCCCCACAGTTAGTGGAGTGTCTTGAGCCCTGACTCTGTGGGCAGGGCCTCTGCTTGCCACGCAGAAAGTCCCAGGTTCATTCCCCGGCATCTCCAGTTAAAAGGACCAGGCAGGAGGTGAGATCTTGGAAAGCCATGGCCAGTAAGAGGAGACAAAACTGATGTTGAGGGTTCAGCTCTGTATTCGGAAAGGGGATGCAAGTCAGAAAGGATGAGGAAATGATTACAGTTAGCCATTGGGGAGATTTGAGTTGGGAATCAACTCTGGCTGATTACTGGGACATCCCAAACGTGTTTTGTTTGTTTAAAGAAAATGAAGAAAGAGGGTTTTCAAAGTGCTATCAAGCCACAGCTAACTTGGGGTGACCCCTGAGGGGGTTCATGGGGGTGGCGGTGATTGCCATCCAAGTGGGAACAAGGACTGACCCTGCTTAGCTTCCGAGTTCTGATGAGACGAGGTTAGTTTGGACTATCTGGTTCTGGGTTTTTTAGAATAAGCACTAGTAGATAAGCAACAGGTAACTAATTCTGAAATGCTTCATGTGTTTTATCCAGTGAGACGGTTGTTTGTTGCAACATCTTTCAAGTCCAATTTGGCAGTGTTTCTTCAGGATTCA
The DNA here is from genome assembly GCF_049243985.1 of Paroedura picta. Taxonomy (NCBI): domain Eukaryota; kingdom Metazoa; phylum Chordata; class Lepidosauria; order Squamata; family Gekkonidae; genus Paroedura; species Paroedura picta. Next base: position 2,012,925 of record NC_135379.1, read on the forward strand.
CCCTGCAGCTTTGGATGTCACCCGCAGGTCTCCCACGATTATGGCTGATCTCCAGGGGACCAAGACCAGTTCCTCTGGAGGGAAAGGCTGCTCTGGTGGATAGATGCTATGACGCCATATCCTGCCAAGGTCCCTCTCCTCCCCCAACCACATCATCCCTGGCTCAACCCCCCCCCCAAAAAAAAAACAACCTCCCCTTGCAAACAGACAATAACCACCACTGTGTAACTCTGGGCTGAAGGAGGGCCTGGGTTTTAATTGGGGAGTTGGCAGCATTTCTTTGAGGGAAGAGCTCTGCATTTTTCTCAGCGATCTTCTTTGTGGCCTTGGGGGAACTTCCTGAGACTGTATTATTATGATTATTATTCCCATTAACGTTCTTCTGGAACCTGTACTCAAGATAATTTGCCGGGGTCGACCATGCGGCATGGGACGGCAGCTCACTCTTCAACTACCCAAATAAACAAATCACATCCATGACACAAACCACACAGAGGGGGCCGTGGAGTTGCTTCATCCGACCCTTGGGACCCCGACGCAATTTAATTAGTGGGGCTTCGTGGCTTTTCTTTTCGCCCGATCTGGAACCCCTCCAAGGTTAACCGGGTCAAGGGCTTTCTGGTAACTCCAGATTGTCAGTGGGTTATAACAACAACCCGACAACCTCCTTGACCGGATCCTGGCCATTCCAGGAACGACCGAGGAGCCGGAATGCAGGCGTATCTGATACCGAGTTCATGCAGTTTGAAAGCTCAGACAAAACTAAAGGGTGAGAGGCTGGTTGGGAACAATTTGGTTGTTTGTTCAGAAATAAATAGAAGAGCTGTGTTTGGCTTTTTTATAAACACGGGTGAGCGTGTTAACAGGCATTCCTCCCCCTGATGTTTCTGCTTCCTTCTTATGTTCTTCCTCTTCTCCCCATGTTGTTCCATCTCCCCCGTTGTCAGTGTTGACCATGGTGGTCCTCCAAGCCTGCCTTTTTCAACCTTTTGGTTGTGGAGGAACCCCTGAAATATTGTGTGGGCTTTGAGGGACCCAGGGCCAGGGATCCATTTTGTTTCTCTATTTTGTTCATGTTACTGTCAAAACCAGGATCCCCCAACCCAGAGCCCCAGAGGCCCTTCCCTGGTTTTGTCCAAGTGTTTTTAGAAAAGGGGTAGAAACAGATGAGGCTCTTGCCCAGCAAGCCTACATGCAGGGAGTGGCAGCCTAAAAATTAATATATAATGCTAATAATTAATAATAGACAATGATTAAAACGTTCTTTCTCTTATTCTTTTAAGCAGGTTGGTGCTGTGCTCTCTTGCATGTTTAAACTCTTCCAACAGATCATACATTTAAGCATTTTTGGGGTGTTCTTCTTCTTCCTCACTCCCCACTCCCAGAATTTAAGGAGATCTTCCAGGTCTTTGATAGGACTCCAAAAAGTGAGATGAAAATCAGCTACGCCCAGTGCGGAGACGTCCTGAGGGCTTGTGGGCAGAATCCCACCCAGGCGGAAGTTCTGAAGGTTCTTGGCCGGCCGAAACCAGAAGGTGAGACCCTCCCAGTGCCCCTTTCCTGGTCGCAAACCCACAGAGCAGATTTTGACTGGGGCTTCAACACCATAAATGGCCTCTCACAACCAGATGGTGTGTGAACACCCTACAAACAAGATGTGCATGGCCAACTGTGAAAACAGTTAAGCAAAACTGTTGATAGAAGACACTAAAACAATGAAACCGGGAATGTTCAGTCCGCCTTAACCGCCCGGTGCTTGGCCTGGGTAAATCCTGTTTGCCCCCCTGTTTTGTCTTGTGCGTCGAGCAGAAATGAGCAGCAAAATGATCGACTTCGACACCTTCCTGCCGATGCTCCAGCACGTCGCCAAGACCAAAGACACAGGGACCTTTGAGGATTTCGTGGAAGGCCTGCGAGTTTTCGACAAGGAAGGGAATGGCACCGTCATGGGGGCTGAACTCCGCCACGTTTTGGCGACTCTCGGTAAGCAAACTCAGCCGGAGGAGTAAAAAAAAGAACAAGAAGAGTCCAGGAGCGATTCCCCCTTTCTTACCCATGTAAGGGCAGTGGAGTACAATGGGTGGCGTCCGGCTTTGACTACCTATGAAGCTGCCTTAGACAGGATCAGGCCCTGGGTCCATCAAGGGCAGGACTGTCTACTCAGACTGACAGCAGCTCCTCAGGGCGAGGTTGCCAACTCCAGGTGGAGAAATCCCTGGAGATTATGGGAGTGGAGCCGGAGGCTGGTGGGGCTTGGGGAGGGGAATTGTAGTCCATGGACATCTGGAGGACCACAGGTTGACTACCCCTGCCTTAGACCTCTGACCTGGGTGGGGCTGCCTCTCTAAGGAGCAGCTGGCGGGCCACTTACACTGCTTGAAAGCTGCTGGAATATCTTTAGGCTAACTAAATTGCACCTAAAGGCTGCATCCAGATGCAATTCCAAGTCTGGTTTTACTGCTGAAATTCATCAGGACATGCTGAAAATAAATCTGTCAACTGGACTATTTCCAGATCTGACTAGGGAGAAGGGTCTGGTCAGCCCTGTCGGCCGCACGTTCCCCACAAGGCCTGTTTGTGACCGCCCGGGGACGGAAAGGCTGTTTGTCTCCAAAAGAGGAAGTCTTTGCCAAGAAGACCATTTTTGTGGCTGTTTGTGACACACTGCCCTGACCAGGCTGGCTCAGGTTGGCCTGACCTTGTGAGAGCTCGGAAGTTAAGCAGGGTCAAGCTTGGTTAGTGTTTAGAAGGGGAGACCTCCAAAGAAGAGTCTGCAAGGGAAGGCAAAGATCAACCACCTCTGCTTCTCACTTGCCCGGAAAACCTCTTGATGGGGTCGCTGTAGATCTTGTGTGGAAGACCACCAAGAAAGGTTCTGCAGAGGAAGGCAAAAACAAACAACCTCTGCTTCTCTTTTGCCTTGAAAAACACCTTGCTGGAGTCGCCTGGGTGGGGGACCACCAAGGAAGGCTCTGCAGAGGAAGGCCATGGCCAACCACCTCTGCTCCTTCCTTGCCTGGAAAGCCCCTTGCTGGGGTCACCCTAAATCTTAGATGGGAGACCACCAAGGAAGGCTCTGCAGAGGAAGGCAATGACCTCTGTGGCTCCCTTGCCTTGAAAGCCCCTCTCTGGGGGCACCATAAGTCAGCCATGACTTGGTGGGCCAGATGTCCACAACAGGATGGGGAGGTAGGGGGAACTAGGGGGGCCACGGGATTCTAAGTTTTCTGGTTTGATGTTCCAGGGGAGCGGCTGACGGAAGAAGAAGTCGACAAGCTCATGGCCGGCCAAGAGGATTCCAATGGCTGCATCAACTATGAAGGTCTGGATCCAGAAACAGAAGGCTATTGGGTTTGGTGGGGTTGCCAACCTCCAGGTGGGGGAGCTGGAGATCCTTTGGCAATGCAACTGGTCTCTAAAGGGCAGGAATCAATTTCCCTGAAGGAAAAGGCTGCTTTGGAGAGGGGGGGGGATTTTTGGAATTATATCCCCCTGGGGACCCTCCCCAAGGCTCTGCCCACAGACCTCCTGGAATTCCCCAACCCAGAGGTGGCAAGCCGATCCCTAGCAGCTCTCCCTCCTTCTTGGGCCAATCAGCTCCTGGGCAACAAATTAATCTTTTTTCATTTTTGTTTCAGCTTTTGTGAAGCACATCATGGCCAGCTGAATACCACCAGGTCGGTGTATGGAACAGTCACACCTTGATTTTTCTGGAGGGATCCTCAGTTGGGGGTGAAGCTGACTATAGGGGGGGGAGCTTGTGGGGCATTCCAGATGGGGGTCTTTGAAATTGAAGGAACGACATAGCCATCTGACGGAGAGGCTGATTCTGTGAAGGTTCAAGGGGGTGGCAGGTGACAGTGGAGGAGCGAGAGGGCTAGAACCATAGAATCCTAGAGTTGGAAGGGACCTCCTGGGTCATCTAGTCCAACCCCCTGCACTATGTAGGACACTCGCAACCCATTAGGGTTGCGAGTGTCCTACATAGTGCAGGGGGTTGGACTAGATGACCCAGGAGGTCCCTTCCAACTCTAGGATTCTAGGATTCTAACATCTCCCTTGAGGAAAGACTCACTGACTCTTGTGCTCCCATTGGATAACACCCTCTCAGCATGCTTCTGCAACTGGGTTTTCCGGTGCGAAACGATAGCGGATCGAAAGTGCATCGTCCAAGGTGGGCTGTAAGGAACAGCCTCAGTCTCCCCTGGTTCTTGTCACTGGACAAATGGCTGCTCGGGATCTCCTGTGCTAGTAGGGTTGCCAACCTCCGGGTGGGCCCAGCAGGACACCCTCCTAAGAATTACAGCGGATCTCCAGGCTCCCGCGATCTGTTCCCCGGGGGATACGGTAGCTTTGCAGGCTCAGAATCGGAAGGCTTTGAGGAAACCCACAGTGGAAAGACGGGTTGAAGAAGAGGCCAGAATCTGCAGGGACGGCTAAACTCACATCTTTGATTACAGGGTGGGGGGCGGCGGGACAATAGCTTCCTTCACTGCTGACGGGAAAGCCCTCATTGACTTTCTGCCTCAAAGAGAAAGAGGGATTGACCATTGGTAGTTTGGAGGATCAAGCAGCAGAAAGGGCTGGGGAACAGGAAGGAAAATTCGGTTTTTAATAATCTAGAAGTAATTGAAAAGTCAGTAAGGATTTGTGTTATAATCTGGGACGAACAAGGTTGCTCGGTTCAAGGCCCTGAAAGGTTGTCCTTTGGAGGGGGGCAGGGAAAGGTTCCCGTGGGCAGCAGAGGGGAGGACCTGCAGGAATGGGTCTGAACTACGTGGAGAACGATATCGGCTAGAAACCAGGAATTGTTTCTTTATAGTTGGAATAGTTCAGCGGCGGAATGGGCTGCCTCAGGAGGTGGGGAGCTCCCCCTCACTGGCCGTCTTCAAGCAGCGGCTGGACAGATCCTTCTCCTGGGTGCTTGAGGCTGATCCTGCACTGAGCAGGGGGTGGGACTAGATGGCCTTGAGGGTCCCTTCCCACTCTGGGATTCTGGGAGTCAAGTTCAGCAGTGGGATGGGCTGCCTAAGGAGGAGGGGAGCTCCCCCTCACTGGCCGTCTTCAAGCAGCGGCTGGACAGATCCTTCTCCTGGGTGCTTGAGGCTGATCCTGCACTGAGCAGGGGGTGTGACTGGATGGCCTGCATGGCCCCTTCCCACTCTAGGATTCTGGGAGTCAAGTTCAGCAGTGGGATGGGCTGCCTAAGGAGGAGGGGAGCTCCCCCTCACTGGCCGTCTTCAAGCAGCGGCTGGACAGATCCTTCTCCTGGATGCTTGAGGCTGATCCTGCACTGAGCAGGGGGTGGGACTAGGTGGCCTGTGTGGCCCTTTTCAGCTCTAGGATTCTAAGTTTCTATGATCCTATAACTGGTAAGCGTAACTGTCCTTGCTGCCAGGGAAAGGAAAAAGCCTCCGACTCTTCTGCTGCATCTCATGGGGGAAGGTGCTCCAACCCCTTCATCATCTTGGTCGCCCTCCTCTGTGTGCCCAAACCCAGCCTGACTGGCAAGTTCCATCAAGGCCCAGCTCATTTATGGCGACCCTGTTGCATTTCCCAGAGGAGAAATATTCAGGCTGGAGGGCCCTTGCCTGCTCCTGTGTAGCCACGCAGCACTTCCTAGGTGGTCTCCCCTCCAAGGACTCACCAGGGCCGACCCTTCTTAGCTTCCAGCCTCTGACCAGGTGGGCTAGCGTGGGCCGTCCCAGCCAGGACAACGAGGGAGAGAGCAACTGACTAACGGCGACCCCAGAGGCTGGAGACACTCAGAGGGGGTCTGTCATTGCCTGCCCCTCCCTAGCAACCCCGGACTTCCTTGGGGGGCCCCCCTTTCAGGCCCTGCTTAACCATGAGATCAGACCAGGCTGGTCTGGGCCATCCTTCTAGCCCTCCACGATCTGAAACCCCCTCCCCCAGTGTTTGGAAAGAGGTCCACTGAGCTAAACCTTAGCTTTCCCACTGTGTTGCTGCAAGGACAGATAAGCCTGGTATCCCTCCCTTCAAGAGGACAAAAAGCCCAAGCATGCAGCCAGCCAGCAGGGAGCAGAGAGGCTGGATGTGCCTCTTCGGAGCTCTTGGGAAAAACTTGACCTCGGGACCAAACAACCCATCCATCTTGGGAGCAGCAAGGAGAGAGGGGGATTTTTCGATAAAGGAAGAAAAACAGCTTGAACTCTTTCTTACTAGTTCCTGTTTTTCTCTCCTCTGGTTCGTCTTCTCCCCTCTAATGTCCCGATCTTGTTTGTTTAGCGAGCTCAGAAACTATCAGAGCTGTGGCAACAGGCCGCCAGGACTGGAGGGTTTGTTTTTATTGTTTTAGCTGTTCACCCGCACCCCAGAGGGCCGGAGATGATTCCCACCCGCTGAGGCTTTTGTCCCACGATATCGAGCGTGCTGTCAGCATGGAGGCCTGTCTGCAACTCTTTCTTTTCCTTGTAGAAATTTCCACGTCTGTGGGGCATCTTGTGGCTTCTCTTCTGTGCATCCACAGTTTGTTAGGACTCTTCTGGAATTAAGAAGAGTCATGTAAGAGAAGCCATGTTGGATCAAGACAATGATCTATAATGCCCAACACACAGTGGGTGAAACCCAGGGGCCCTCAGGAGGTCCACCAGTGGGGCCCTACTGCTGTTTCCCCATAAGCACCAAGAAGACAGAGCATCCCTGCCCCAGACTATTCCCCTGACGCACCTCTGCTCTATATGTTTATCCATGTAAGAGAAGCCATGTTGGGTCAGGCCAATGGCCCACCCAGTCCAACATTCTGTGTCTTACAGTGACCAATTCTTCTTCTTCTTCTTCTTCTTCTTCTTCTTCTTCTTCTTCTTCTTCTTCTTCTTCTTCTTCTTCTTCTTCTTCTTCTTCTTCTTCTTCTTCTTCTTCTTCTTCTTCTTCTTCTTCTTCTTCTTCTTCTTCTCCTCCTCCTCCTCCTCCTCCTCCTCCTCCTCCTCCTCCTCCTCCTCCTCCTCCTCTTCATCTTCATCTGAGCAAAGGGCCTTTGTCTACCTGAATCCTAGGAATACCCCTCTCCGTCTCTTCTGAACCCAACCTGGGGGTGGTTCTGGGCATGGGTGGGGGTTTCACTGTATGTATGGTAGGAGGTATCTGTGAATTCTTTGCATTGTATAGGGGGTTGGACTAGAGGACCTTTGGGGTACCTGCCAACTCTATGCTTCAATGGTTGTGCATTTGTACTCAGACAGCCCCCCCCCCCCAGCATCCTTTCTTGGCTCTCTTTCTCCCAGAGGTCACGAAGTCCTGATAATATGAACCAATTTGCTACATTCTCCGCATAATTGATCGTTTGACCGCTCTCCCGAGGTCAAGAGCTCCTCTGGTTCACATGCTGTTCTGGTTATATAACTTTCCCCGTTCGCATCGGCATCCTTCCCAAACTGGGTCCGTGGTGACTCCTGGCCCTGAGCAATCTGGAGAAGACACAAACTGCAGGCACCAGCCCCTGTCTCATCTCCTGCCGCTCTGTTTCTGGCTGGGGTGATTTATTAGGGTAGCTGCAGGATGGCTGGTTCACCCGGGGGGCTTCCAATAAGCGACAGGAGCTCAGGGATAAACCGGCAGATTTAGGGGAAACTGAAGGGCCGCCAATTGTTCATTTTTAAAAGACTGATATGCTGAATGGGACCGTGCAGTAGGGTTGACATTCTCCAGGTCAGGTCTGGAGGTCGCCCAGGATTCCGACTGACCTCCAGAGATCAGTTCCCCTGGTGAAAATGTTTACTTTTGTGGGGGTACTCTATGGCATTAACCCTCCCATCCCCAAACCCTGATCCACTCCCCAAAATATACAGGAATTTCTCAACTCAGACTTGGCAACCTTACCTGGCAGGCATGGACATTCATTTGAACCTGCTTGGGCACCATCTTCTGGACCAGGGGTAGTCAAACTGCGGCCCTCCAGATGTCCATGGACTACAATTCCCATGAGCCCCTGCCAGCATTCGCTGGCAGGGGCTCATGGGAATTGTAGTCCATGGACATCTGGAGGGCCGCAGTTTGACTACCCCTGTTCTGGACAATGCACTCATGATGCACTTTAGAAGTTGGTTTTCCAGTTTCACACAGAAAAATCCAGCTGCAAGAGCACACTGAGAAGGCACACACATGTGCCGTTGCATTCCAGGCAGGGATGGTTCTCTGCTGCTTGGGGATCAGTGGTAATTTCAGGCAATCTCCAGCCAGCAACAGGAGGTTGGCATCCTAAGCATCGTCGAATCCTATGATTGGAGGGGTTCAGCCAATTTGCATCATGCATCATTAATTCTGGTGTTGCCAGTTGCAGAGAGACATGGTTGTCCGTGTTGATTTTTCGGTTCAGCTTAGAACTCCGTTTCCATTTTCCCCCAATTTCTTTCTCCCTTTGGTGAATCAAGACCATAAGCTTTGTTTTAAGGCTTGCATTCTTTACTGTTTCCATGTGTTGAATTTTCCTACTAAATCCACACATATTAATGCTATTTTTTTAAAAAAACCTATAACATACACAGGCCACATGACTGGTGTAAATATGGCCCATAAAGGGGAAAAACTGGGAACAGGCTGGGGGAGGGAAGAGGGAATTGCTTGCAGTAAGCAGATGGAAACCAAAAATGACCACAGGGGTCATATCCCTACATTTTGGCAGGTGGAACTTGGGGAGAGCAAGTGGAGAGAGGGACCTCCGTAGGCTCCACCCTCCAAAACAAATATGTTTTCAGGCTTCCAGGTAGCAGGAAGTGATGTCAGCAGCCACGCATCCGTGGCAAGCCCCCTCCCCCCCGAAGTGGGAGGAGCCTCGGGCAGCTGAGGTTTAAACAACTGGAGCCCTTCCCACCTGCTCCAGGCGCGTCATTGGCTGCTTTGGGAAGGGGCGGGTCAACTTGCCCAAATGTGTTAATTGTATCCTCCCTGTTTTCTGTAAACTGCCCCGAGCCCTCGGGGAGGGTGGTATATAAATTAAATAAAAAAAAAATACAAATAAATAAATAAATAAAGCTAAACTTTTTTTAATTATAAAAATATTTATTTCGTCTTTGTTTGGAGTTGGAAATTGCACGCCCTGCTACCATTGAGAGGCCTTTGCAGTACCATGGTTGGGAAACCCTGGTTTAAATAGTGGGAGATCTCCAGGCCCCGACTGGAGGCTGGCAACCCTATCCCTAGCTCAGGCCTCAAGCCTATCTCTGAAATCCTCCGGGTGGCAAAACGCGGCTTCTGTGCCTGCGGTTACAAAACAGAAACTCAGCAGGAAACGGAAAGCTGGCAAAATGTTTTTGCAGACCGGTCTGTTGTCCAGCCAGGTTCCCTCTCCTGCCCCGTTTGTTAGCTCACCTGCCTGCTTGTTCCTAACTCTTCAATCCCCTTGTTTTTAGGACCTGATGCACCACCACGGGATGGAGCTGGGCAAAACCTTGGCTTTCCACAGCAGCAGGCGTGACCCCGGATGGCTACGCAAAGGTCCTTCACGTGCCGGTTCTCCCTCTCTCTCTTTCTCTCTCTTTCTCTCTCTCTTGCTGATCCTGGAACCGGGGTTCTTCCATGCTGCTCTCGCGCTCATCCGGATCACTGTGCCTTCTGCTGGGCTCTTCTCACTGCCTCCAACAGCCTCTCTGGAACCATCCCATCGTCGGACCTCTGCCCCCCTGGCATCCATCGCACCCTCATTCGTTTGGTAGCCCCCCCCCCCCGACCAGAATGGACTCTAGATTTTGTTCCGTTTTAAAGCAGACCTTTCCTATGTGCAGAAAGTCACAGAAAAATTGCTATCCGCGTGAATTCCATGACGGTACATAAATGAAAAAACCCAGTTTGCAAAAGAAGCATACCTCCTGTGATTCTGAAACTTATCCTAGAAGTTTTCAGTATTTCAACCTATAATAAAATATAATATAAAGAATGTCCGCCTGCTAGAAAACATATTTAAGGTTATTTAAATGTTTATAGCTCTTGAAAAGGCATCTTACCAACTCCAAGTTGTAATCAAAATTCTATGCATATAATGCCGGCCTTCAGCTTGGAGAGGAGGAGGAGGAGGAGGAGGAGGAAGCTGATTGGCGGCACACGTACTTCCCAGGGGCCTTTGCTTGACTACAGAAACAGGCATCCCTGTGAAGGTACCGCTGAAACATTTTTCAGGCTTCGAGGTACCAGGAAGTGATACCCACTGGCCACGCCTCCCTGCCACGCCCCCTGGAAGTGGGGCACCTCGGGTGGCAAAGTCATAACTAGTGGCACAACCAGCGTGGCATCCTGGTTAAGAGTGGTGGCTTCTAATCTGGAGAACCGGATTTGATTCCCTGCTCCTCCTCCATGTGGGCGACCTTGGGCCAGTCCCAGTTCTCTCAGAGCTCTCTCAGCCTCACCTATCTCACAGGGTGACTGCTGTGGGGAGAGGAAGGGAGAGGTGTTTGTGAGCTGCTTTGAGACTCCTTTGGATGGTAGAAAGCAGGGTACAAAAGGAGTCCTTTCCCCTGGATGGGGCTCCATGCCAAGTACACGGACTTGTGGGTCGCCACACGGAAAAGGTCAGGAATGGCAGCCCCAAGGAATAGCATGTGGGAAGCAGAAAGGTTCTGAAGGTCCTTCAGCTCACCTCTACCTTCCTCAGCCAGGAGGGAAGACTTCTGTGACATGGAGGGTGGAGCTGGTAAAGGATTGGTTTGATCCCCCCCCCCCTTTCCTTCTGGTGGGAAACCAAAGCAGCTCACATCGTTCTCCTCCGTTCGATCCTTAAAACAACCTTGCCAGGTAGGCTAGTCTCAGAGTGAATCACGGGCCCCAGGTCCCCTAGTAAGCTTCCGCGGCAGAGCGAGGATTCGAACTTGGGGTCTTCCCAGGCCCAACCAATTTACCACGTTGGCTCTCTTTTCCACGGAGAGCATTCTTCATCTAGCTGCGTCTCTTTGCTGAAGGCATAGGGTTTCCGGGAAAGGAGGTGGCAGGGGGGAAAAATCAAGCCATGGGGTTATGCAAACAGTTTAGGGGAAGTTTATGGGACAAGCGTCATGGCCTTGAAGGGTCCCATCTGCTCCTCTGGAACAGCTGCCTGCCGTCCCCCTGTCTACCCGAGAGGCCGCTGAAGGGAGACTGGCTTTCTGCAGGCCAAGGACCTTGTAAAGTTCTTTGAAAGGGTGGACAAGGGTGACCCGGGAGACGGCTAGGATTCTTCTTTCGCTTGAAGAAATGCCCTGACAGAAGTTTATAAGATGAGGCACGGGGCAGAGAAAGTAGAGAAAGAAGCACTTAACTCACTTTCTCAAAAACGAGAACTCCTGGGCACGCAATGAAATTCGTACATGGCAGGCTTAGGGCAGGTCAAAGGAAGTCCTTGGCCCAGAGGGAGATGAAGATGTGGCGGCCGTGAGCATTGAGAGCTTCAAGAGGGAAGTGGAGAGACATCTGAGCAGAAGTCCATCCATGGCTATTAGCCCCAAGGTGTAGATGGGACACTCTGCCTGGGGCAAGGATGCTCTGTGTCCTGAGGGCTTCTTGGGGGCAACAGCAGGAGGACCTCTGAAGTTCTGGCTCTGCTCGTGGACCGCTTCCTCCCTCCCTGACCAAGGGAGCGTTGGCCCTCAAAAGCTCAGACTTGTTGGTCTCAATGTTGTTAGCCGTATAAGAATCTTTTTTCACCCCATGTTTTATCTGAAGGCCTTCGCGCAGGGAAGGGTTGCTGTTCAAGCAATTGGTCTTGCTTCAAAGAAACTCCATTTCTTTTAGAGTGAGGAACACAGCCTCCAAAAAGACCCTCCAGGCATACATCAGAACTTTGACCTGAGTCATGTTTCAGCTAATGATGCTTAAAGGAAATGCTGCAAGACAGTTTGAATATATATATACATATTAGCTTTAAAGTCTGTTGTGTGTCCCCGTCCCCCCTCCCAGCAGCCCTCCTGCCAGCCCTCCCCTTCCCCCAAAAGGCGTGCCCCCAGGCCCACCGGCCTCCTCTCTTGGCAGCAGTCAGGGGCAGACTGGTGCTGATTGTGCCAGACTGCCCCTCGCTGGGTTCGTTGGGGACCAGTCCAGCCTCTGTTTCCGGTCCACAGGCCAATCAGGACACGCACTGTGCACTTCCTGATTGGCCCGTGGACTGGAAACAGAGGCCGGACCAGCTCCGCCCAGGATGCCGCTGCTCAAATATTATAAGAGCAGCTAAGTGTTAAAAATATAAAACTGACTCCCCTGGTCAATTCTTCCAAAGGAACACAGATACTTATTTTCTCTTTATAGATACATGAAGCTGCCCGTAATGAATCAGACTCTTGGTCCATCCGAGGCCAGCATCATCTACTCCGACTGACAGCTGCTCAGTGGGGTCTCAGGCAGAGATCTTTCCCATCACCTCCTACCTGGCAGTTGCTGCTGGGGATTGAACCTGGGACCTTCTGCATGACAGGCAGAGGCTCTCCCATTGATCCATGGCCCCCGCCCAAACATCATGAAACATGAATGCATGAGGCTATTTTCTGTTGGATCAGGCCTTCAGCCCATAAATGTCTTTCTCATCTACTCAAATTGGCAGGTGCTCTCCAGGGTCTCAGGTAGAGGTCTTTTGCGTGACCTCCTGCCTGGTCCTTTTACCTGGAGATGAACCTGGGACCTTCTGCATGCCACGCAGGGGCTCCACCACTGAGCCATGGCCCTTCCCCAAAGGAGCAATGTCACACGAACACATGGAAATGCCTCCTACTGAATCAGATTCTTGGTCCACCAAGGTCAGTGTGGTCTGGCCGCAGCTGGGTTCAATTAATAGTGCTTGTAGTGTGCTGATTTAAACCATTTTAAATTCAATTGAATTCTACGACTATGTCTTATCAATGTCTCTTACATGTTGTAAACCACCCTGAGTCCTTGGGGAAGGACGGTCTAGGAATTAAATAAATAAATAAATAAATAGATACATAAATAGATAAATAAATAAACAGATAAATAAATAAATAAATAAATAAATAAATGGCAGACCCGACATATCCCTATCTTGGATTCTATCTCTTGGTTACGGCTGCAAAGGGCTGCATGTCACAGAGCTGGTTTTCTCAGGCTTATATTTTCACATGGACATTCTGTCCTTTTAAAAGTGTCTCTGTGGGTCACAATTGGCCCTGGGCCCTCGGAATGGGAGCCAGAGAGAAACTAAACGGATAGACTCCAAGCCTTACACGGAAAGGCCGAGAGAGCTGGGTCTGCATAGCTCAGAGAAGAAGAGGGCAAGGGGTGATATGGTAGCTGGGTTGAAGTTCGTCAAAGGTAGACCTGTTGAAGAGGGGGCCAACCGGTTTGCTGCAGCCTTGGAGAAGAGAACTAGGAGCACTGTGTTCAAGTGACAGGGAAGGAGGTTTCCCTTCAATATTAGGAAGCGTTTTCTGACAGGGAGGGCTGTTTGTAGACGTAATCTGCTGCCGCGGAGGGTGGTGGAGTCTCCTTCGCTGGAAGTTCTTAGGAGGAGAGTGGGCAAGCGTCATTCAGGAGGGTGTGATTTTTCAGTCCCTGAAAAGGTGGGGTGGGGTGGGGGGGCTGGACTGGAGGGCCCTTGATGGCCTCTCCTGGCTCTGTGTGTGATTCTAACAGCCAAGATACCCCTCATCCCCATCTTCCAATCCGAACGGCTTTCTGGTCCTCCGCTCCCCCCCCCCCTCCAAAAGGAGCCGTGGCTATTTTTCCAGACGCGGTTGGATCCCGGCCAAAAGCAACGAACCTTCCCAAAGCCAGGCATTCTAAAATTATTCTCTGGATCTATAATAATTTATTAAAGGGGTAATTTCATTTTTTGCCCTGAGCAAGAAACCATTCAGAGGTGTGAGAGGCTGGAGAATTTAATATCGGGCTGGAAACCAAACATCCTGCCTTTTCTTCTTCTCCTTTTTTAAACAGGCGAGGGAGTTCCAGTGGGCCACAACTGCCTGCTGACTCAGGTGATTTGGCTTAATGGGTCCAGATGGGGAGGGGCATCGCCTGCCAGGGGCCGCAGAAGCACAGCCTGGCAAATGAAGCGGGCACAGCTAAGGATGCCAGCTTCCGGGGGGGGGGGACAGGAGCTCCCCTGGAATGGCCACTCCCCTCCAGAGAACGATTCCCCCAAAGCAAGGGCCCCTCCACAACCACAACCAAGAACTAAAGGCCTCCCTGCGGAGTGGGGCCCTGGAGGAGATTAGGTTTTGGTTTTAGGCTTTCTATGTTTTATTTTCCTGGGCTCCAAGATCACTGCAGATGGGGACTGCAGCAAAGAAATTAAAAGACGCTTGCTCCTGGGGAGGAAAGCTATGGCAAATCTAGACAGCATCCTAAAAAGCAGAGACATCACCCTGCCAACAAAAGTGCGTTTAGTCAAGGCTATGGTATTCCCAGTTGCAATGTATGGCTGCGAGAGTTGGACCATAAGGAAGGCCGAGCGTCAAAGAATTGAGGCTTTTGAACTCTGGTGCTGGAGAAGACTCTTGCGAGTCCCTTGGACTGCAAGGCGAACAAACCGGTCAGTCCTAGAGGAGATCAGCCCTGACTGCTCCTTAGAAGGCCAGATCCTGAAGATGAAACTCAAATACTTTGGCCACCTCATGAGAAAGAAGGACTCCCTGGAGAAGAGCCTAATGCTGGGAGCGATCGAGGGCAAAAGAAGAAGGGGACGACAGAGAATGAGGTGGCTGGATGGAGTCACTGAAGCAGTCGGTGCAAACTTAAATGGACTCTGGGGAATGGTAGAGGACAGGAAGGCCTGGAGGATCATTGTCCATGGGGTCGCGATGGGTCGGACACGACTTTGTACCTAACAACAACAACAATGTTTTATGTACTGGGGTTTTAGTCTTGAGCCAATTCTGGCAAGAAATCTAATAAAGAAATCTAATTAACAATTAACAATTGACAACAACAAAATGGTTACTTTGGAAAGTGGGCCTGTGACATTCCCCCCCCCCATCCTCCTCAGGTTCCCCCCTCAAATCTCCAGAAGTTTCTCAGACTGAATCTGGGATCTTTATGCCCCTCCGCCCCCTACCAGTGACCAGGGGGGATCTAGTAGAGCATTTGATGTCAGCTGACCAGGGTTGCCAATCTCCAGGTGGAGCCCAAAGATCTCCCGCAATTCCAGGCGATCTCCAGCCTGCAGAGATCAACTCCTCGGGAGGGACGGGCTGCTTGGGAGGGGGATCCTCGTGGTTTCAGACCCCATCAAGGTCCTTGTCTTCCTTGAAATCCATTCTGGAAATCTCCTGGAATTTCCCAGTTTTGAGTTGGCAACCTAACTACTGACTGATTTCCATTCCACTTGGGCCCTCATGTCGCCACAGAAGCTAGCAGGGAAGGAGGAGGGAACGTTCCCTGGAAGGCCTTTGGGTGGAAAAGTACCGTATTTGCCGGCGTATAAGACGGCTTTTTTCCTCTAAAAAACATGCCTCCAAATGGGGGGGCCGTCTTATACGCCGGGTGCACTTCAGTCTGGGCGAGTGGCGGCGGAGAGCAACGGCGGCGGTAGCTCCCCCCCCCCCACTGGGCGAGCGGCGGTGAGCGGCGGCGGCGGTAGCTCCCCCCCCCACTGGGCGAGCGGCGGCGGCGAGCGGCGGCGGGCGGCGGCTCCCCCCCACTGGGCTCACGGCTTTGAGAAGAAATGTTGGGGGGTCGTCTTATACGCCCAGTCGCCTTATACGCCGACAAATACGGGTAATCTAAAAATACGCTAAATGAAGGCTCCACGTTTCGTCCTTTCCCTTTCTATTTCTGTCAGGGATTCTGTCTCTCCGCTTCCCGCTGCTGCTTCCGTAAATGTGTTGAGCGTGTGTCCCGGAGTGGGTTGCTACTCAGAGTGCCGGATGAGAGTCTGGGAGGCCCAGGTCCAAATCCCCATTTGTGCCGTGGAAGCTCGCAGGCTGACCTTGGGCCAGGCACACCCCCTCGGCCTGACCTACCTCACAGGGTTGTGGTGACGACAAAACGAAGGAAGAGAAGAGAATGATGCAAGTCATTTGGGTCCTCCAAGTCTCTAGCACAGAGGTGGGTGCAAATTGCAGTTCTGAAGTTTAGTTTGCGGCTAGCGGCTGAAGCACAAAGCAAACCGCCAACCGACGTGAGCTGGTGTGCTGGTTCCTGGACACAACCTGTCCATATAGGCTTGTGACCCATTTAATGTTTAAACCACTCTGCAGATCACCATTAGCCATGTGCCGGCCATAAAAGCTGGAGGAAGCTGCAAGGGAATAGTAAATCTGTCAAGATTTGCATCATCCTAAGCTAAGTAGCCTGACCTATATCTGAACACCCGATAGGGCCTGTAAAGAGAGAGAGAGAGACTGGAAAATGGCATTTTACTCTTTAGAATCCCTTGCTCAGTCTGGTGCTGTGCTAAAAGGATGCTTGCAAAGAGGTTGTGGACTCCAACAATCAGCGTTTTTCAATCTTTTGACCATGAAGGAGCCCCTGACATAATTTTTCGGGTTTCCGGGAGCCTCAGAAGGGATGTCAGCTGGCCCTGCTCTCTTGCCCCGCCCCCAGAGGTCACATGTCACTGGAAGTGACATCATCACCCACATTAACAGGCAAGCTGGAGGGGGACTGGTGGGGAGGGGGGTATATGGTTTAATGTGGGATTGGTGTGCACGCTCTGCCCCCTCCCAGGCTCAGAACCCAAGAGAGATCTCACACATTGGAGGGGGGGCCACAGAAGTGGAGAGCTCCCACTCAGTTTGTGGCTGAGTTCATTAATGCAGGAGGGGAAATGCCCCAGACGGTTCCCTGCGGGTTCGCAGACCACTGCTTGGGAATTCCCGAACTCAGCTAACTTGTTTGGGGACAAACGCAGTGGCAAAACCTCTCCACTAGAAGGAATCTGTTCACATCTGAAAGATGAGCCCATGTACAAAGCCTGTCATTCAGGGCAGGAAATGAAAAATTAACTCCAGCCGCCACCTGGAGGTTGACAACCCTAAGGAAATGGCTGTGCAAGAGACAGGATTCTTGGGTCCTCCAGCCCAGCAGGAGTCTTCGGGAATTCTCCAGCTTGCAGTTGGCAACCTGAGCTCATTGCTGCAGTTTGACCGACACATGCGTTTTAACCACTTGGCGGGAAGCAGATCTGGCGTTCCTTATTTCCTCACATCGATTTCAAGCGTTCAAAACTAAAAATAGACCGGGGGCCCTTTCTAAAAAGTCATATTCATCCGGGGGGGGGGGGGCAGGCGGCCCGAATTCAACCAAACCTGGACGGGGCTGCCCAAATCAGCCACAGCTGAGTATCTAATGCAACGGGATCACCATTAAAACCTTCTCAAGCAATTAACTTTATTGCAGTCTTCCCGAGACATTTCCTTAACTAAATACATATTTGAGTCTAATTACTGGGGCCGCTGTGGGGGGAACGGCACGGCTATGCCGAAGGGCCTTGGAAGGCAGCCCCAGAACCATCTGCCAACGGGACGATAGGCCTGGAACAAGATACGGAGCCCTTCCAGGAAGGGATCCAGTCCGTGGGGTTGCCAGCCTCCAGGTGGGGCCTGGAGATCTCGTGGAGGTCCAGCTCATCTCCAGATATCACAAAATGGTTCAGGACGGACAGAAGGAAATGGTACTTGACACAGAGAGGGACTCGAATGCGGCATTCGCTGCCAGAGGATGTTGTGATGGCCAGAGGCATAGGGAGTGTTAAAAGGGAACGGAGAGCAGGTCTATCGATGTCTACTAGCCGTGGAGAAAGTCCTAAGTCTGTCTAACTGTCCTTCTGTCTCCATTCTGTCTGTTCTGGAGGCAAGCAGGGAGGAAGTGGGCTCAAAGGAGCAGGAAGTCTCCAAATCAGCCAATCAGGGGACTGGAGGCGAGTATTTGAAAAACACTTAGCAGTCTTCTATTCTATTCTATTCTATTCTATTCTATTCTATTCTATTCTATTCTATTCTGTGCTAAATACACATCTCCTCTGATGCCCCCTGTGGGATGTTCTTCTGATGTTTTCAAATCATGCACACTACAGATCCTGCACATTCCAACAATTCCCAGTTCTCTCAGAACTCTCTGAGCCCCACTGACCTCACAAGGTCCTCTTGTGGGGGGCAGAAGGGAAGGCGAGGGTAAGCCGGTTTGAGACTCCTTAAAGTACAGAAATGCTGGGTTTAAAAATAACTCTTCTTCTACATTCACTGATTACTCTTAGGACAATCTTTCTTTCTTTCTTTCTTTCTTTCTTTCTTTCTTTCTTTCTTTCTTTCTTTCTTTCTTTCTTTCTTTCTTTCTTTCTTTCTTTCTTTCTTTTTGGGACTTCTCCTGTTTGCACATCCCATTTCTGTGACCTGAGCTGCAGCCACACATCCAGGACGCTGTTGGGTCTCTCCTTCTGCTCTTGTCATGAGTATTGTTGCGCATGCCATGTCAGCCAAGGGCAGCACATTTCATGTTCAATCTCCAGTTCTGGGGAGGCGACTCATGTGTTGCGAACGGTGCTGCCAAAAGCATCAGCTGCCAAAGCACTGAAAGCATCGGGGGGGGGGACATATTTCAAAGTGGTTTTCTTTGAAATCGTCGTCAGCTAAGCAAATTGTGGTTGGCAGCCTGAGATTTTTGTTTTCCTCCTGCAAAAATGAAATGGGAGAGAAGCCGCAGGGGATCTAGTAATGGGAGGAAAGCAAAGCCCTCGGTAATCGCTCTGCCGCACCTTTAAGTGTACACTTTTGCAATTTACCCCTCATTTTCTCTTCCAGCTATTCTGAAGCAGATGAGGATGTTACCATGTTTACACACGAAAGAGCAAATCTGAGACCAAACCTACCGGACTGGCTTTTTCCTGGGCCAAAGCTGATAAGAGACGGCCGGTTCCGGACTATCGGTCTTACTCACATGCAGGAGGGAAGACGGGTTTTAAGTAGCATTACTCACTTCCAGGTGGGGCCTGCCTGAAATTACAACTAGGCTCGATGGGAGACTTCTTGGTTTTCTCGAATCCACTTCCTCCCTGCTTGCCTCCAGAACAGCAGTTGAACATCAGAAGGAGGACAACAGGCATCAGCTAGCTAGATAGTTAGGTCTCTCTCTTTAACTATACATAATTGTTTTTTTTTTTTCATAGATAGAACTATTTTATGCTTTAAGCAATCTGGCGCTTTGCTCTCTCCGCATATTTAAACTCTGCCAACAAATACCTGGATATTTCAGGGGTGGAGCCTGAAGAGGGCGGGGTTGGGAAGGGTGGCTGCTTTGGAAGCAGGGGGGGGGTTCCTATGGCATTATGTTCTACTGATATCTCACCTCTCCCAAAACGCCACCCTCGCAGACTCTGCTCTCCAATCTCCTGGTATCTCTGAACCCAGAGTTGGCAATGCAATGAGCTGAGTTGGGATATTTTCACCTTCTTTTCTATTCTACAGCAATCAAGGCAGCTGATGAGGTGAGTGGCCAGAAGACAGGCCATGCATGAGCAAGAAAACAAGACAAACCCCCCCCCCCCCCGAAAGAACTGCACTTAAATCTCTGCTTGGGTTCGTTGCACTCTCTGTTTACCGTAGCTTTAAAATGAAATCCCAGAATTCTGGGAAACGGGATTCTTGGGCATCAGACGGGGCTTCAGGGTTGTCGCCCTGACTTGAAGGACATTCCCCCGCTCCCTGTGGCTGACCTGACTTCCCCAAATCCCTCCGCCAAACAAATTTGTCAAAAATCAGGAGTCGGGAAACCGTCCAGGAGTTGAAATGAAGACAATGAGATGAGCCCAGGGACTCGGCCCCCGGAACCCAACCCAGGCCAAGGACATCAAGCGGTGAGAAACAGGACAAGGGGGCCCAGCTGGCCTTGAACGAGCATCCGGAAGAGCAGCAGGCCGGAATCCAACAGGCGCACCAGGGTTGTGACGCAAAGGCGGGCAACAGCAAGCCCCCTCTGGATGTCTTGTGTCTTGAAAACCCTACAGGCTGCCGTAAGTCCGGGACAACAGAAGAGAGGTTGAGTCTTAAAACTGGCCTGCTGGCCTTCAGGATGCCGCAAGGCTCAAGGTTTGTTCTCCCGCTTCAGACTAACATGGCGAAACACCTGAATCAGCGTGTCTGAGGAAGTGTGCAGGCAGACGAAAGCTTATCTCCAGGATAAATCTTCACTGGTCTGAAAGTTGACGCTGGACTTTGGTCAACTGGCCGTCTGGCATTATACCTCCCTGAAGTCCCCTCCCTGCCCCTACCCCAGATCTGTAGGAATTTCCCAACCGGGAGACTGCATAGGACAGTTCTGAAATACAACCAAGTCTGGCAAGGTCAGAACTTTTGCACTGAAGCGGGTCTTTGGGTGTGCACAGACGGGGCCAGCTTCTCCCATCCTGGCAACCTGGGAACACACAGTGCTGCCTTATCCCGGCCCCAACCCTTGGTCTATCAAAGTCCACGTTTCCTGCTCCGACTGGCAGCAGCTCTCCACGGTCTTAAGTCTTCCACGGCCCATCTGTCACATGACCCTTTGGACTGGAGATGCCGGGGACTGAACCTGGGACTTCCTGCATGCGGAGCGGACACGCTCTGCCCCTGAGCCACAGTCCCTATCCTGAAACGCCACCGGCCAGAGGAGCAATGCTGCACAAGGGCCGGCTTTAAGGGCTCGGTTAAATCTAAGCGGTGTGTTTTGGTGAAAAGGGATGGAGAAGATCAGGGTTTTCTGCACCGTTTGTGATTTTCTTGGCTGTCTTTCATGTCTTCCCCTCTGTGCTTATTGAGTAGCATTCTGCTTCTTATTCCTTCCAATCGGCCCAGCCCAAATTTGTTTAAAAGAACGGCCCTTGTCAGCAGTGGGACTGTCGGGCCACAGAAGGCCGTCCTCCGGGATTACGGTGGGGGCACCAGCTGGGGATCTGTCTGCCGGACAGCCCCCGATCCAACAATCCCCATAGCACGGACACCGCCCCCCTCGTAAAAACTAATGAGGCGGGAAGTTCATTTGAGAGCAAACGTTTTCCGACTTTCTCACGTCTGCTGGGCTGAGGCCACGTCTCCCTTTCTAATGCCTAACAGGTGTGGGGAGGAGGCACTCAAGGGCACCCTGGCCAGAGGAGCTGCCCAGCGCCAGCAGGGATCCGAAGAGGCCTCCTCAAGAGCAGGAGCTGGGCCCAGGGGGAGGGACACGATAGCCTGGACAGGGCTGACGGCAGAGGAGCTCTAGGATACTTTTTGTGCGGGAGTCCATTGGCATCCAAATTATCTTTCCCTATCATTGCACGGTAAGCACAACGTGGCAATAGCCCCTGAAGGGCACGGAGCTCGGCTAATTCAGGCAGACTGGTCCTCCCTGACCCCCGAGAGGAAGGTTTGGCCTCAACCAGGGCCTTCTCTGGTAGGATGAGCTCCCGGAAGAACTGCGGACCTTTTAAGAGCTGGCTCAGTTTCGAAGCGGAACTCTTCTGCCAGGCGCTTGGAGGGGGCCAGCAGCGAGTCGGCCCCCTCCTGTGATAAATGAGGTCTGCTACAGGGGTAGTCAAACTGCGGCCCTCCAGATGTCCATGGACTACAATTCCCAGGAGCCCCTGCCAGCGAATGCTGGCAGGGGCTCCTGGGAATTGTAGTCCATGGACATCTGGAGGGCCGCAGTTTGACTACCCCTGTGCTAACAGGTAATCGCTTCAGACACTGGTGTTGGAGAGAAGTGTTTTAACTTGCTTTAATTGTTTTAAACTAATGCGGTTCCTTTTTTCCTAGTTCATTGTAATGACTAGGTTTTGTTTGCCATGTAGTTAGCCGCCCCCAGCTGGCTTGCCAAGAGGGGCAGTCATAGAAATCCAGACAATCAATAAGTAAGGGAAATGGCCAAAGTCACAAGGGTCACCTCGTAGCCTGTAGCAGAAGGAACGGAGTCCAGCGGCACCTTCGAGACCTTCAAAATTCTATGGCCCAATTAAGACGCCCCCTGACCTTGCCGAAAACAACATTCAGGGAACCTCACACTGGACATACACCTGCCTTCTAGCAAACCAGGCCCCGTGTCCGTCAAGATCGGTATCGTCTGCTTCAGACTCTGCAGGGTCCTTGATGCCTGCTCATCTCGTGGGGGACGGCTACTCCTGTGTCCCTTATCTGAAAGCGTCAAAGGGATGACAGCAGAAAGCGTTCCCTCCGACATTCTGCGGCAAAACTGCTGGGAAGCTGCCATAGCACCCCCTGCTGGAAACTGGAAGGACAAGGTCCCCCTTAAAGGCAACAACCACACAAGAAGACAAGGCTGAATTGTGTCATACACTACAACTCAATAATAAATACCAGGCACAGAGCAGAATATTAGAAAATCCCGTGAGGTCAGTGCAGAAGATGCAAAACAAGAAATGTCAGCTTACAAACAAAGTAGTGGCTTCAACAAAGCTGTTGTCTTCCCAACAGGAAAATACAAACACACGGTGCAACACAAACAGACAGTTATCCCCAACCCAGGTTTGGGAGTTTAAGACAAATTCTTCAGTGCACCTCAAAGGCACCAAGGCAAGTTGCAGAGATCAGGCCAAGCAGCACGCATCTATTGGCGGGGGGGGGGGTGTATGCATTTCAGATTGTGATGATTCCCAAAGCATTTCATGCATTCAGAAAGTCCACATTACAAGCCTCTATGGCTAGGCTGCAGGCAGACTACATGCCTGCACATCAGCAGATGGAGAGTGCAGAGAACCTTAACAGCTGTTTCTTGCTTGCTTCTGCAAAGCACCCAGAGGGATGCAGTAGAGTGATGCAGTAGATGCAGTATGTCTGTGTTTAGGGACAGTCTGTGGCTCAGTGCTTGGCATGCAAAAAGGCTCAGGTTCAACCCCTGGCATCTCCAGTTAACAGGACCAGGCAGATGGGAAAGATTTCTGCCTGAAACCTTGGAGAGCAAGACTGACTTTGGTGGACCGAGGATCTGATTCAGTATTGGGCAGTTTTACATCAGAGGTGGGCTGAGAGAGCCCTGAGTGCAGTGGGGGTGAGATATGAAGAATATCCTGCAACGGGCATTGGAGGAGATATGTATTTAGCATAGTTAGATCAGGAACTTCTCAGTATTTTGCAAATAATCTCCACCCATGTCCTGACCGGCTCAGCTGAAGAATTCCTGCTCCTTTGAGCCCACTTCCTCCCTGCTTACCTCCAGAGCAACAGTTAGACAGTTAGGACTCTCTCTCCTCTCTTCTTCACAGTTTCTCTTCTCGATAAAATTTCATTCTTTCCGCAGCCGGTGTTCTGCCCGTCCTTTTGCATATTTAAACTCCGCCAACAAGATTTGGCCCGACCTTCCTCGTTCCTGACTCCCATTTGATGCTTGAGCTGCTCTCCGCGTTGGAGGGGCTGCTGGGTGGAACGGGCACAGATGAGGGCCCGCCCAACAAGGGTTGTGGTTGCTGGTGCCGTGTCTCTAACACCAACCCCTGCACGTCTCTTTCTGAATGTCTTTCTTTCAAAAAGACAAAACCAGGGGAGGGAGAGAACAAGAAGGGGGAAAGCCTCAACTTTCAATAACTAATTTTTATAAAGAAAAAGCAGGGGGGGGGGGAGTGCACGCCCCTCAGATGCCATCTGCTCCTGCCTGAATGGCTGCTGAGCAGCATGTTAAAATGATGGAAGGTTCTCAAAGGCTGCCAAACACCCGAGAATCCCTTCCACACCAGCCCTGTCGGGATTGTCAACTTTCCGCAGGGCCTGCAAGACGGAGCTCTTCCGCCAGGCATTTGGTTGAGGCCAGGGCGGGGTCCCAATATTCAGTCTAAGGATTCCCCTACGGTAATGTCTGATCTGGTACCTCCCTCCCACCAGCAGAACAGTAGGAAGGTTGGCCCCTGGCTGGACATTTACTGTATTATTCGCCTGCCGTCTTAGTAGTAATAGTACTCATGGTTATAATAAGGGGAGTTTTGATGGGGTCTTAATGTATTTTATTCTTTTATTGTTGAAAACTGCCATGAGCCCACCAGGGAACAGCGGTATATAAATCCAAATATAGATTTCTTGGATGCTTTAGGATGCTTTGGGCTGATCCTGCGCTGAGCAGGGGGTTGGACTAGATGGCCTGTCTGGCCCCTTCCAACTCTATGATTATATGATTCTAGATAGATAGATAGATAGATAGATAGATAGATGGATGGATGGATGGATGGATGGATGGATGGATGGATGGATGGATGGATGGACGGACGGACGGACGGACGGACGGACGGACGGACGGACGGAAGGAAGGACGGAAGGACGGACAGACGGACAAATCTTGCAGTTCTGAGGTCAGTCCCCCTTGAGGAAATGGAAGCTTTGCAAGGTGAGCTCTTTGGGGCTCAGTACCCCACTGAGGTCCCTGCCCTTCTTTGTCTCCGTCCGCTAATCTCCAAGAATTTCCCAGCATGGTTCAGGCCATCCTACCCCACGATTCCTCAGTGTTTCAGATGTCAGGGGAGGAGCCTAGTAGGATGGGGTGGAGCCTCAGTTGGGGTGGAGTCTACTGGGTCGGGGTGGAAGAAAATGGTACCTGCGTGCCAAGGGAAGGAGCTTGACTGTGCTTGGTGTCTCCGGTTCCAGCTTGTCAAGCCATGAAGATTATCCCCCCATTTCTTTAAGTTCTTATTAAGTCTGTGGGTTCGGCAAGACACAGTTTCTTCAAGCTCAGCAGCTCTTTCTTAAACACCAGCCAGAATACCAAACAGCACACAACAGAGCCCCTCGAAGCACACACACGTAACTGTATTCCGCGGAGAGTCTAAGGAAGAGGGCCAAGCCCCCTTTTCTTCGGATCAGACCTTCAGACCTGGCCAGGCAAACAGCTCAACTCTCCCCCCCCCCAATAGTAAAACTTCCTTATCGCGGTTAGGAAAATTCATAATTTGGCATCCGGACGATGTTTCTCTTCATTCACGATCCCTTGCAGGCTTACTGTTGATTAGTTCCCCGTCTGAAGAGCTAATTTGCAGAGAATATTTGGACACGGTAATGAGGGTTGAATCAGAAATTACACGTCCCTGGCCTCTGCTCGGAGCTCAAAGGTACTCTGTTTCCCCGGCTCCCCTTTATGAGCAGGAGTTGACTCAGGGCCAAGTGGAATCCTAATAGCCTTCTTCGTCCCTTTGGGGCAGGCAGACTTCAGATCCAGAACACAAACAGGGTTTCTTTGAAGCAGCCTCAAAAAGGAAGAAACTAGTAGGAGACGGGGAAGACCCCCGATCTGACTCCTTCCTTCCCACAAGTGTTTGAAGAAGCAGATCTCAAATTGAATGGATGGAAGCGACGACCCTCTACACTCTAGAAGAAAGCCTCGTCTTTTTTTCACTTTGGACTGAACATTGTTCTGTGGAAAGCAATATCCTTTCATTCATGCAGGCAGGAGAACAAAGAGGTAGCGACCTGCAGAGAAATGTCTGCATGACAAGAGGAAGTCAGTCTTTCCGACTATGGAAACAAACACCTGAGCAGGTTGTGAATTCTTGATTCCAGATGGCAAACAGGAAAATCTGGGCCGGACCTGGGACAGGCACAGCGTAGTAGTAGAAGAAGAAGAAGAAGAAGAAGAAGAAGAAGAAGAAGAAGAAGAAGAAGAAGAAGAAGAAGAAGAAGAAGAAGAAGAAGAAGAAGAGCTGGGCTTTGGCACCTCACTTTTTACTACCTGGAGAAGCATCAGAACGACTTACAATCCTTCCCTTCCTCTCCCTAGAACAGGCATCCTGCGAGACAGGTAGGGCAGAGGGAGCTCTGAGAGAACTGGGACTGGCCCAAGGTCACCCGGCTGGCTGCTCTTCTTCTGGGATGATCTTGAGCGGTCCACAATCTGATTAGTCTGCTGCGAGTGCACATCATAGTATTTAAAACCAGCAATGCAGAGGGTGGGGGGAGTTGCACAGCGCAGGGGAAGAGGAACAAAGAATTCCATTCCGCTAAAAACAAAAGCTGATTGTAGATGATAAAAGCGTTCGCTGATTCCAAAGCAAATTGAGGCCGTGGCCAATGCTCCCAAGGCTGCAAATAACCCGAACAGCATCAGCGGATGCCTCCAGGTCTGCTTGAAACCCGTCCAAACACAACAAAACCGCTTGGGTTTTATTTAGTTGGCTTCCCAATGCCCTGTGCCAGAGACCGGCTGCCGTGTGAGCAGAATGGCTTCCCAGGCCCCCTCCAAAGGCCCCTGGCAGGTGCCCATATGCCATCATTTGTTTGGCTCTGATTTTAGGATGGCCAGGCCTGTACCTGCAACTGACCGTGTAGATGATGTCACTTCCTGTCAACACTCTAGGAACCCGCTGGATCACTGTGGTGATAACCAGAGAGACATGGGAGGATTTCCAGAGCTTCACCCAAATGCAACATCAGTTGCAAGGTCTGAAAGATTCCCTACCCTCTTACCTCTGTCCAGGACTGTAGGTGGCGGTGGGCAGCAGAACGTGGTGGGTGATTGGCCTGCCTACTTGACTGTCTTCATGACCAAAAGTGGCCAAACAGTCTTCTTGAAAAAAGGTGGTGCTGATTGGCAAACAATTACCCAAAGTCATACCCAGAGCTATGAAAAGGTACCTTGTAATTTCAGGCTTGCCATTCTCCAGGAGAGAAAGAGAAAAAGAATCTATCCAGTGGCTTAAGTCTCTTATATTATTTATTCACTTCGACTCTGCCAGAACGGTCTCTAGATTGTTTTCCGTTTTCAGTCTTTCATCAGTGGCAGTGAGTCCGTCCTTGTTAATGTTTTTAGATAAACGCTTCTGTATCCTGGAGATTCAAGGCTGTGAGCTCACAGCCTTGAATCTCCAGGATACAGAAGCGTTTATCTAAAAACATTAACAAGGACGGACTCACTGCCACTGATGAAAGACTGAAAACGGAAAACAATCTAGAGACCGTTCTGGCAGAGTCGAAGTGAATAAATAATATAAGAGACTTAAGCCACTGGATAGATTCTTTTTCTCTTTGTCACTAATTTGGAATCGTCCATTTTTCGTGTAACATTCTCCAGGAGAGACCTGGAGATCTCCAGGAATGACGGCTGACCTCCAGAACAAAGGAATCAGTTCCCCTGGAGGAAACAGCTGCTTTGGAGGGGGGGACCCTGTGGCATTAAGCCACGCTGGGTCCCTTCTCTTTCGACCAACAGTTTTTATTATTTTTCTTTTAAAATTGTTATTATGTTTAAGTCCCCGAGCAGGTGGGGGGCTGGGTTGGATGGCCCTTTGTAGTCTCTTGCAGGTCTGAATTCTTTTTCTCAGAGGGGAGCGGTTGGCCGTTCAACACACACAGAGACATAATTTGGTGCCATTTCTCCTGAAGTCTGCTCCCACCCGGGAAACTCCCACCACCTGTCCCCATTGAAGATATGGAATTGGTGGTCACCGTGGGTGGGCAGGTAGTTGTGAATTTCCTGCCTTCTGCAGGGGGCTGGACTAGATGACCCTGGAGGTCCAATCCCACTCTCCTATTCTATGATTCTAGGAGATGGACGGGATGTTGCATTTCTCAGCTTGGCAACGCTTTTTGGAAACCTTGAGAATGACTTTTCCTGTATTCTCCTCCTCTTGTCGATTCCTTTCTCCAAACTCACTGCCCCCCCCCCACCGGTCACCCCTCCCCCCAGGTATGCCAAAGCAGCTTTGAAATGCCTTCTTCAGTACTACTTATTTCCACCACCGTGTATCTGTGTCATAAATAACAGACGAGGCCAGAACAAGGAGGATTAGCTGCAGTGGCAGAGACGGAGCTGGGGCTCTGGGTGATGGCCCTTGTGTGACTTTGCTGGAGGTTACAGGATGGAGTCCGCCTGGAAAACAATCTTTCTCCGGCCCCCAGGAGTCAGTTCTTACTAAAACCTGCAAAAATGTTATTGGGGACGTCACCGGTTAGCCCTAATGTGGCATCCTGGTTAAGAGCAGCGGCCTCTGAGCTGAAGGAACAGAGTTTGATTCCCGACCCCTCCTCTGCAGGCAGCAGCTGGGTGACCGATTCCCACCCAAGTTGGGAAAAGTTTGTTTCTCTTCTCAATTGAATTATTTTTATCTTTATTAAGCAGCCTGCGCTGCGCCCTATGGCACCGTTAAACTCTGCCATAAAAAGAAGAGGGCCCACATGCATCTTTTTCTTCCTGTAATTACAATTACGAGTTTGTGCAGTTATTGTTATTATATTTCTTTTTTTAGCTCAGTTTCTGTCCGATCAGGTGCTCTTTGTGTTATTAAACGTTGTGCTTCTTCCCCGAACTGCCGAAAACTTAAAGGCAAATTGAGGGAACGCCGGCATTGCGCAAAAAGCCCAAAGTCAAAGTCCTTGATTTGGGGCTTAGATCAGAGGTAGTCAACCTGTGTTCCTCCAGATGTCCATGGACTACAATTCCCATGAGCCCCTGCCAGCGAACGCTGGCAGGGGCTCATGGGAATTGTAGTCCATGAACATCTGGAGGAACACAGGTTGACTACCCTGGCTTAGATCACAGCGTGGTTTCTTGGGCTGCAGGATCCTGGAGATTATCCTGCCTACAACTGGGAAGGGATCGGACTTCCAGCCCCCCCAAAGCCGAGCGATGATTTGATTTTTGAAAACGGGATGCTCAGAAATCGGACGGACCTTGATTGCTGTCTCCATTTCCCCTTGATTTGAGCACCCTGAGAGATTGCGCTGATCATGTCTTGAGCATCAGGCTGGGATTTCACTGATCACTTCTTGAGCATCAGGCTGGGAAATTGCTTTGTGGGTTTACGTCATCCCCAGGGTTGCCACAGGCAGGGCCGGCCTCGATTAAAATTAGCCCCATTTCACGGATCTATGCTCATCGGGGACTCTGTCGCAGGTGTGGTTGCCGCCTCTCCTAATGGCCGCTGCAGAGCGGGGGAAAGCGCAGAGGGTAACTAAGGGGCTAGAGCCCCTTCTCAAGGAGGAAAGATGGAGCGCCTGGGACTTTTCAGTTTAGAGAAGGGACAACTAAGAGGGGGTTGGGACAGGAGACATGTTTATAAAATGATGCACTGGATGGAGAACCGGACTGGGAGAACTTTTTCTCCTTTCCCCAAAGGCTAGAACTGAAGGGCAGGAGGTTCAGGAAGAATGAAAGGAAAGTCTACTTTACGCAGAGAGTCATTACAATGTTGGGTTTGCTGCCAGAAGTTGTCTTGATGGCCTCAGGAAGGAACAGCTGTCCACGGGGCGGAGTGGGGGGGCAGATTCGGGGAGGATGGGGCGATCAGCAGCTACTAGCCATGGTGCTGAAGGGAACCTCCACATTCAGAAGCATTAATCCTCTGAATGCCAGAGGAAGAAAGCAACATCAGGGGAAGGTCTTGGCCCTGTTGTTTCCAGTCCAGAGGACATAAGAGAAGTCATGTTGGAGCAGGCCAACAACCCCTCCAGTCCAACACCCTGTGACCAAAACCCAGGAGCCACCAGGAGGTCCACAAGCAGGGCCAGACACCCCCCCCACACACACACACACACACTGTGGCCCCCCCCGGGCACCAAGATGACAGAGCAACACTGCCCCAGACATAAGAACGTAAGAGAAGCCATGTTGGATCTGGCCAGTGGCCCATCCAATCCAGCGCTTTGTGTCACACATTGGCCTAACCCAGGGGGCCCTCAGGGGGTCATCCAGCAGGGCCAGACCTCCAGAAGCTCTCCCTCTGTGGCTCCCCCAGGCACCAAGAAGGACCCCTGCTCCTCTATATGTTCATCCAACCGCCTCTTGAAGCTCTCCGTGCCTGTAGCTGCCACCCCTTCCTGCAACACTCAAGTCCACACATTAATTTGGGGTTTTGAGTAACGACTGGGAAAGGACACGCAGTAAAATTCTGTTTTGCCTACCAGCCTCGGAGAGAGAATGATCAGATCCGAGCAGCCAGCCCTGAACGATTTAATGTGCTTGTAAACGGAAGATTAACACGGGCAGGAGGGAAATACGGAGAGCGGCTGAAGTGGGAGGAGAGCGGGCAGGAGGCATTTGGCGGAAGGCTGATAAAACCGGCCGGTCTTACGCTGGCCGTTCCTGACAGTCCCTGGTACTCAGGCACGAGGGTCACACTGTTTCGAACTCTGCTGGGCCAACTCCGGAAGGCAGCGATTTGTTTTTGGGTCTGAACAATGAGGTGACTCCCGGGGTGGAGGTCTGCAGCTGGAAAGGCATTCCCACAAGGCCAATGGAGAGAAAGCAATAATTAAGCAGAAGGCTTCAGCCGTAAAATCCAAATGAGATGCTTTGTGATGGGCTGCTTTGTTTGCTGGGGGAAATGGGGGTTAAATGCCCATGACATGTTCTAAGCCAGGGGGAGTCAGACTGCGGCCCTCCAGATGTCCATGGACTACAATTCCCAGGAGCCCCCTGCCAGCGAATGCTGGAGTATGGAATGTGGTAGGTCCCAGGTTCAATCCCTGGCGTTTCCAGCCAAAAGGTTCATTCCAGTAGCAGGTAATGCGAAAGGCTGAGAATTGAGCCATCTAAATATACATGATTCCTCAGGGGTAGTCAAACTGTGGCCCTCCAGATGTCCATGGACTACAATTCCCAGGAGCCCCTGCCAGCATTCGCTGGCAGGGGCTCCTGGGAATTGTAGTCCATGGACATCTGGAGGGCCACAGTTTGACTACCCCTGCGCCAGTTCTGTTTTCTAAATATTAACAACTCATTACGAATTGAGCTCTGTACATTCTCTGCGAGACTGTCATGTCTTTTGAGAGCCAATGTGGTGGAGGGGATAAAAGTGGCGGATTCCAATCTGGAGAACTGGGTTTGATTCCCCATTCCTCCTCCACCTGCTGCCAGCTGGGTGACCTTGGGCCGGACACAGTTCTCTCAGAGCTCTCTCAGCCCCAACTAAGAATCCAGACATCTCAGAAGCCCTTAAGGGATGCTGAATTGTTATGCTTCCCTAATTCCCGCAGAAACACCAGGTGCAAATCGACAACAGGTATCTTGACTGTCTTAAGAGTGGTCGAAAGGATGCAGAAGAAAAGGTCTGGTGAAAGGGGCAGGAAAGGGCAACAACAAATTGATCCAGGAGCTGAGATACGAGGAAACCCTAAAGAAGAGACATGATAGAAACTCGTAAAATTATGTAGGGAAGAAAAAAGTGGATACCGAGAATTAATCCCTAGAACTGATTGATGGGAGATTGGCATAAACGCGGGGTTTCCTTGGGGGGAGGGGTTGTTGTTGTTTTAGGTACACATAATTCATGTTTGGAGCTTGCTACTGCAAAATCTGTTGATGGCTTCTAATTTAGATGTCTTTAAAAGGCCATTACACAAATCCATGCTGGATGACCTAGCAAGGAGCGTCAGCCAAGACTATTAAACGGAAAATCTGCATTTGGAGGCAGGCTGCCCCGAGAGGCTGAGAAAAAGCAGAGGGAAGAGTCATTTATTCCTCTTTTTTCATCCCACGCTTCCTTTATGGAGTTCAGGGTATGTGTTGGTGGAACACCCAAGTCTGCAGTGTGCATGATTCAACGGCATATGGAGAATATCCAAAGGAGGCACTGGCAAAGATGTGTATTTAGCATATTTAGACTAGGAACTTCCTGGTATTCTCTAATAATCTCCTCCTGTATGCTGATCAGCTCTTTGGAGACTTCTTGCTCCTTTGAGTTTACTTCCTCCCTAATCTCTCTGCAGAGCAGTAAGTCAGTTAGACTGTTAGGACTCTCTCTCTCTCTCCTTTACAAAGTTGTTTCTCTTCCCAATAAGGCTATGTATTCTTTAAGTAGCTGGGTTTGAACCCCCAAGCAACATGGAAGCTCACTGTCTATTCTTGGGCCAGTCATACTGTCTCGGGCTCTCTTCTGCCATCCCCAGCAGCAGAGGTGGAGGGTGAGACACACGAAAAGGCAGCAGACAAAGGCGAGAGTGCAAAAAGGTGAGGAGGGGCTGGGAAGCGCGATAAAATCTAGCGCTTTGCCATTCAGCTGGCGTAATGCTATATTTACTGATGTGCGGAAATGCCCACAGTATAAATGAATGAAAGAAAAAAGTAATATGTATTTTTTTACTTATTTCATTATCTTCCCGCCTTTCTCCCCAACAGGGACCCAAATGAGGCCTCATCCCTCCGATTTACCTTCACAGCAGCCCCTGATTGTCTTTTGTTTCGCTCATCCCATATGTGTCAGCAGAGTTGAAATACGCAAACAAGTGCAGCACCAAGCTGCTTAAGGAATAAACAGCTTTATTGAGAAGAGAAACAAGTTTGTAGAGAAAGAGGAGAGAGAGAGAGGGGCCTAACAGTCTAACTGAAGTTCCCAATCTAACTTTGCTAACAAACCATCTCCCGCAAAGCCCCGTTTAGGATATTCTTTGTATACTTTTGAATCATACATACTACGGGACTTGCATAATCCAACAACAGACACGGCAGGTTGGGGTCAACGAATGACACTCCATTCTCACCCCTTCATTCTTGGAGGCTACCATTTCCCTAGTCCGGCCAAATTAAACTGCCCAGGGACATGAGAGCTGGAAGACGCTGGAAAGGAATTTTTCATAGAAGCCATATGAAAGGAATCAACGCGGGGTGTGTCATTCTGCAACACAGACGGTCACAACCAAAGTTCTTCCCAGGTCAGTCTAAGGAGGGAGAAAGGGAGGGCGGAATATTAAGGATTTTAAAAAAAGCACCCATGAAACAAGAAAGCAAGTGAATTAGTTCCTCTTTGGTCTTGCCAAGGAAACACAAGACAACGGTCTGTTTCATTTGCACAGAGTGAAGCTCCGGTTTCGCTCTTTACATTTATATATATTTTCTAAAAACTTCAGGGGTAGTCAACCTGTAGTCCTCCAGATGTCCATGGACTACAATTCCCATGAGCCCCTGCCAGCAAACGCTGGCAGGGGCTCATGGGAATTGTAGTCCATGGACATCTGGAGGGCCACAGGCTGACTACCCCTGACTTATTGGACTTGACGGGAGGGAAGATAGGATTGGCCGGCAGGAGTGTTTTTCCAGGTACTTGAAGCTGGGTTCTGTCATCCGCGTGGGATTTCCTCCTGGCTCCCGGTCCCGGTGGGCTCCTCGTCCAGGGCTCCCAGCCAAAGGCAACAGAATATTTATCACAACTCGACTTCGAATCGGATTTCCACGTTGGAGAACGACATGCAGCTTGTTTGGCCCCTGGCATGCCAGACTCTGAAGTCCCAAGCGGCAAAAATCAACGTATACCAGCCCCCCCGCCTTTGGACCACTCTTTTCTTTAAAATTAAACTCCCAGGTTTATAAATAGCAACGGCCGTACATGTCAAAAACATGCTTGCATCTGCCCGGACCCAAAATTCCTTTGGATCGGATGAATCTGTAGGCGGATGTGAAGTTCTCACGGGGCTCGCAGCAAGATCTGGCTTCTTGGCGGGGCTCTCGATCTGAAATGTTGCAAAAGAAAAGAGTTCTCGGTTGCCGTGTGCCAGGAGGCCGCCTGGAGCTCGACTAAGTGTTCTGGGAAGTTACCGGAGGTGTGGTTGGACCGGGGAGTTACAGGCAAGGCCAGAAGCAAAGACGAGCAGACAGAAGTGTGTCCAGAACAAATAAGGATGGGAGCTGGAGAACGGAGAGATGTCCAGTCCCTTCATCTTTCCCATACATGTAAAGCAGAGTGTATATTTGCAAAGAAGTCTAAAGCACCAGGCTGCTTCAAAGAAGAAAATAGTTTTATTGTGAAGAGAAACAAATTTCGTTCTGCATGCATTCAGTCTATTCTGTCCTGTTTGGAAGGCAAGCTGGGAGGAAGTGAGCTCAGAGGAGCAGGAAGTCTCCAATCGAGCCAATCAGAACACAAGATGAGATAATTTGGAAAACATCAGGAATTTCCTGATCTAACTATGCTAATGACACATCCCCTCCGATGCCCCCTGCAGGACATTCTTCATATATTGTGGATTCATGCATACGTCAGATGTTGCCGATTCCAACAAGTTGTTTATTCAAGTTTCTGGTCCTCAACATCCTATAAAGCTTAGGCAGTAGTGTATGTAGATTAACACTGCAGAGACCTTAAAAAGTTTCAGTTGAAATCTCGCACAAGCCTTTGTAATTTATTACATAGATTCGAGACCCAAGTATCTCAGAGACAGACAAGATTTTTTTGGGGGGGGGGCAGCTTTTGAGAGTCAAAGCTCTCTTTGCCCGATACCCTGAGTCAGAACGGACCTTGGATTAGTAATTAGCAATGTGATCTCAATTAGTAGATGAAGTAGATTAGAGATTAATTAGAAGGATCGATTAGGCCAGGGGTAGTCAAACTGCGGCCCTCCAGATGTCCACGGACTACAATTCCCAGGAGCCCCTGCCAGCAAATGCTGGCAGGGGCTCCTGGGAATTGTAGTCCGTGGACATCTGGAGGGCCGCAGTTTGACTACCCCTGGATTAGGCACTCATAAACTTCAGTACGAATGTAAGAGAGAATTGCTGAGAACATGAAAGATCCAGAGCGGAATTAGTTCCTCGCGAGAAGGGGCCCTTGGGCCAACACTCACTTTCCGGATTGGGCCCGACAATCTTACCAACAACAAAGCAGGCAAATGAGGCCAAAGTTGGAAAACTGTTGAGAATAAGGGGACTCAGTGGGTCACCCCCCACCTCCCCCAGGTGAATAAGGCCCAACCTGTGGTCTGCAGCATGCCATCCTGTCCGATCCCTAAAAAGCCAGAATAATTAGCTAGAGTGAATGAAACTGCTGGAAACTCTAATTTACAGAGTTCTGAAAATGTGGAATTTGCTTCCAGAGGATGTCGAGGTCACAAAGGGGGTTAGATAGATTCAGGTAGGAGAGGCCTATCAAGGGCTACTAGCCATGGGGGCTGAGGGGAACCTCCCCATTCAGAGGGACTAAACCTCTGAATCTCAGGGCCAAGAGGCAACATCAGGCCTCCCTGCCCTGTGGCTGGCCCTCCAAGGGAACTGGCTGGCCACTAGGTGAGACAGGAGGCCGGACTAGATGGACTCTCCCTGGTCTGATCCAGCAGGGCTCTTCTTGTGTTCTTGTGTTTCAGCACTGAAGGACTTCGGTCTGTGATAGACAGGAATGTTTCAGCCTTGTGGAATATCCCTGGGCAGCCACGGTACCTCCGCTGGTTGGCGCTTCCCTCTCCAGCATCCCAGATGTCTCTCGGTATCCTTGTTGACAGAACCTGGGCACTAGAGACTGGGCGTTTCCATTCCTTTGCATGAGTCATTCTTCTGGTAAGGCATTGGCACAAAGCTCGCTAGCCTCTCTGGCAAAGGGCAGGGGCTGGCATCCCGCACCCTGCAGCTCAGTGCTCTTCTCACACCTTGCGGGCCAAACACACTTCCTGTCGAAGGAGAGGGCGACACGGTGGCATCCTGGTGTCCAAAAGAGGGTCCAGTGGGAAACCAGTGAGTCATGTGGGCTCAGTCAGGTTATGGAAATAACAATGCGGGGGGGGGGGGGAGGGTTCGCACCAGCCCAAAAGGGACATGTTTATTTATTTATTTGAGTTTTGACCGCCCCTCTTGGTGAACCGTCTCATGGCATTTTGCAACATTTCTGGCTAACACCAACATTAAAAATCACTTCTGGACATCCCCCCACACACCTACAAGGTGCTCCGTGAATGCTAAATCCTTGGGAACGCCCTGGTTATTATGCTTGAACGGAATGCTCAGGAAACCAAGATCATTTCGGAGGGAAGCCATGTCGGCCTGCAGGAAAAAAACTCAATGCAGCAAGAATGTTGGGAGTCAAAGCTAATCCTCCCTCCCTCCCCCCCCTTTCCCAGATCTTTTTTGAGATCAGAGTATCAGCTCTTGAGAGTCAAAAGTTCTCTCCTGAAAATCTTGTTGATTCCCTAATGTCCTGCTGGCCTTTTGAGAGTTAAAGCTTATTAGTCACCCCTCAAATTACTGGGCTCTAAGATGCTGTGAGGCTTGAATTTTTGGAGATCAGAGTATTACTCCTGAGAAGCAAAGCTTACACCCTGAAAATCTTATCGATCGCCAAGGGGCTACTGGACTCAAATTTTGGGGGACCATGGCATCAACTTTCGAAAGTCGAAGATTATCTCCCCCAAATCTTGTTGGTCTTGAAGGTGCAATGGGATTTGAATTTTCAGGGACCATGACGCCAACCTTTGAGACTCAAAGGTTATATTCCCCAAATTTTGTTGGTCTCTGAGGTTGGTTTTGAAGATGCAACTGGACTCAGATTTTCAAGGACCAGAATATCCCTTCTGAGAATCAACGGAGCTTATGCACTCCAGGTATCTAGTTCATCTCTAAGGTGTTGCTGAACTCGAATCCAGTGCAAGAAGCCAAGCTTCTTCACTGTTAGGTTACTTGAGGGACCAGGCTCCCTGATAGTTACATTCAGGTGGGCTTGCGGCTAATTATGGGCTCTCACATGGGCAAGCTGCATACTCCTGAAGCGCACAGATACAAACAATGCCAGATATTCTGCCCAAACCATACCCTGTGATCTCCTTACTTCCACTTGCAGCCTTTTTAATTTTCTTTGAGAGAAGATATATAATTAATTTCATTGAGTAAACATGGGGGAAGGTTGGCAGCAGCTGTAAACCGTGCACTGAGTATCCATCTCCCTTTCGGATAGGAATCATAGCTCCATTCTCCCCCCCCCCCAGTGGAATAATTATCATTTTTGTCTTTAGTTCTTTAATGTTTTGGAACGAGACTCCCCCCCCCCCCCCAGTTCTAACCAGCATCACAGCTATGCTAGGGCCAGGAGGCCAGAATTTCAGTTAGTTAGGTAGGTAGAACTAATCTGACTGTAGAATGTTTTAATCTCCCCCTCCTCCTTCTCTGTCCTTCCCCAAAGGCTCAGGGTGGATAAGAACATATCTAAAAACAGTCAAATAACAACAGTTAAAAGATTCTACAGTCAGATCAGTTCTAAACTGCCTCTAATTTCCCATTGTGGGGTGGCCTCAATGTCAAATATGGTGAAAACGTGGCGGATGTTTTGAGCCAGGAGGCCAGAATTTTGGGGTCATTTCCGGCCTCAACTGTAAGCTTGGCAGAATAGATCCATTTTACAGGTCCCTGCAGGGCCCTGATCTCTCCAGAGACATTATTCCACCAGGTGGGGGCCAAATCCGAAAAGTCCCTGGCTCTGGTTCGAGGCCAGTCTGACTTCTTTGGGACTGGGGATCATGAGCCGATTCTGCTGCCTCTATCTTAAGCTCCTTTGGGGACGTGAGGGAGGAGGCGGGCATTTTTTCCAGCGGGACTCATCTCAGTCAACTGTAATTCCAGATCATCTCCAGGAGGTTGGCAACCTTAGTTTTCAAGCTGCTTGCATCCGTTGGCTTTGGACATCCTTTTTAAAAAAACAAACCCACCACAAACCACTGTAAAGTCTCCCAACCAGTTCCGTCTTCCAAGCCACCCGAACTCTTTGACGTTCTCTTTCTGCATGAATCCCACCATTGAGGAGCGTCCAGGGCTCGTGGACACGGACGTCATGCCAGGCCCTGACTGCAGTGCGGATAATAGTTGGCCCTTTGGTGGGACAGCGGTGGGTCGAGCCTCCTTCGGTGGGAGTGCTCCTCCGGACTGGGGGCTTGAAATCTCTCCAGCAGAGAAGCTGGCCGAGGTGGGGGGGGGAGGGACGTGTGAAAATAATTCTGGGAAAGAGGGATTGTTCTGCAGAGCGTCGCGTTTGGCGATATCCTGGGGGTGTGGAAAACCGAACGGGAGAAATGATGAATGGAAAAAAAAAAACCTTCCTTGGACTGAAACGCTTTTTCCTTGTATGAAAAGGACTTTAAGGATGTGAATTCGGTCCTGTTTTCCCCCTCTGCTGAGGTACGGGACTTGGCCAGCCATGCCGTTTTGCTGTTCTTTTGTAGTGAATGCCCAAATCCGTCCGCACAGGGCTGGCGCTGGCAGGCGTGCCCGTCTCCGGAGACATTTGAGAAAGATTACTCAGGAAGAGGGGGAGGGCAAAATACTGGACCGGTCAGGGCAAGGAAGGGCCATGGCAAAATCAGTAACCACCTGTACTTGTAAGGATGCCAACCTCCAGGTGGGGCCTGGAGAGGGATTAAAATGTGGAATTTGCTGCTAGAGGGTGCAGTGATGGCCACAAGAATGAAGAACTGCAAAGGGGATGAGATAGATTCAAGGAGGCTGATAGCCACGGTGACTGAGGGGAACCTCCACGTGAAGAGGCCCCGATCCTCTGAATCTCAGAGCCAGGACACAACATTGGGGGAAGGCCTCAGCCTCCATGCCCTGTTCGTGGCACTTCAGAGGAACTGGCTGGCCCCTGGGTGAGACAGGAGGCTGGACTGGAGGGATCCTCCCTGGCCTGACCCAGCAGGGCTCTTCTGAGGGTCTTCTCAGGGGAAGGCCTCGGCCTCTCTGCCCTGTGGCTGGCCCTGCAGAGGACCTGGCTGGCCCCTGGGTGAGACTGGAGGCTGGACTGGATGGACCCTCCCTGGCCTGACCCAGCAGGGCTCATCTTACGCTCGGATGTTCTTGTTTCTCAGAATTACATCTGTTCTCCAGAGACGACAGAGATCAGTGGGCATGAACCACAGTATTACAACTGGGAGGCTGGTTCCTGAGATCAAACTGATTCATTTGGGTTTGTGACCCCTGCTTTCTTCTTCCCTGCCTCTTTTCTCTGGGGAGGGAGGGGGCAGAAAGCTTCACAAGCCACCACAAACTGCAGCAAGATTCGTGGAAGCCTGGGGCAGAAGGTCAGCTTGCGAACTGGGCTTGGTGAACCACAAACTAGCCGAAATTTGTGATGTCCTTCAGTTCAGCTCGTTCATTCTCATCCCTGGAGATCAGTACTGGGGAAGGGGGGGGGAATAGCTACTCTGAAAGCAGAATGTAGGACATGGTGCCTCGTCAAAGTCACTCCCCAAACCCTGCCCTCCGCAAATCCTATCCCCAAATCTCCAGGAATCGTCGACCCTGGAGTTGGGAACCCTATGAAGGCAAGAATGGCAACCGGGGCTTGTTTGCAAAATTCGATTCCTCCCTCCTCAGGAGGGCTCACCTGTGCAAGGTAGCTGCATCACAGAGCCCAGCTGGTCTCAGACTAGGGCAGGTGAGCGGCAGGGGGACGTTCAGCCCCATAAGCCAGGGATTCCTGCGGCTTTTTGCAAGCGTGTGCCCCTTTTAGAAAGAGGGCAAGAAGGTTGCGCCGGAGGCTGAAGCAGGAGCTCCACTGGATTTTAATGCTGCATTTACTGCAGATAATTGCCAGCTCTGCAGAAGCAGAGACCCTGCTGTGCTCAACGTCGCATTCCGTCTACTGGGGAAAGCGAAGGAAGGCGGCACACAGCTGAATGCCAATGCTCTGGTGGAGGGGGGGGGGGTCTTACTTTGACAGAGATGCTCTCACAATAGCTTTCCGGGGAACGGGGGCCGTTATTATATTCTTGAGGTTTATGCTTTAGAACGGGGGCTCCCAACGTGGTGTCCGTGGTTCCGCCAGGGCCCACAGAAAGCTTTTCTGGCACCCCCAAGTGTTTCTGAGGAAGGGGGTGAGGCCAAGAAGGGCCTTTGCCCAGCACAGCTTCGGATCTGCCACTGTGGACGTGATTGGCTGTGCAGATTCTCCAAAATAGATGTGGCTGTCTCCGCAGCAGAAGGATCTGCTTTGAGTTAGTGACGTCCAATTGGAGTGAAGCTTTGACGATTGGCCCCGCCTCCTGAAGCAGCCATTTTGTTACTGCTCCCACCAGGCCAGGCTAGAATCCCAAATGTGCCCATGGGTCAAAAAGGTTGGGGGAGGGGCTGTTTTAGAACATTAGAAGAGCCCTGCTAGCTCATGCTCCATCTGTACAGAGAGAGGTGAGGCTGTCACCCCCATACTGACCCAAATTGCTGTATGTTGGATGGATTTTGGGGTAGGGGGTCCCAAACAGGAATGCCTGACCAGGCCAGGCTGCCCTCCCATCATGCACCAGCTCTCCCATCATGCACCAGCTCTGGAACAAGGATCCCCACACTTCTTTGAACCTGCGGGCCCCTTTGGAATTTGGACATGGTCTGCTGGCTCAGGCACAAAATGTCTGCCACAAAATGGCCACTGTAGGAGGCAGGGCCATCCCCAAAATGACAGCCGAAGATCCTTGCGCTGCACAGCCAATCAAATCTCCAGTAACAGAAGCCCCATTTGTTCCTGCCTGTTTCGTAAGAACGCCGGGAGGTGCCCAGGGGCCTTCTGTTGGGGGCCCTGGCTGAGAACCGTCTCCGCAGGGGCTCAGTGGCATCCTGAACCATTCCTTCTTGCTTCTCTTCCACGCCTTGGCTTCCGCCACCCCCCAAAGAAGCGTCTCTTAGGCTTGTTTGTTCGAAGCATCCACGCTCAGTTACAAAGCGCTCTCCCGACTCCCACACGGCCCGGCTAACCTCTCCGCGTTGCTATTTTTGACGTTAATAAATGCCAGTGAGTATGTTTTGTTTGCTTTCTCTGGTTAGCCCTTTCTGGCTCTCTGGTCTGGTCCACCTCTCTTTTCTGGGGGGAAAAAATATGTTCTATGTTAACCCCACAATTAAATTCCAGACAGGCTGCGGACTCACCCGCACAGAAGGCAGAAGAAGCGCTCTGAGCATCAAAACCCCCACGCTGGCTATAACGGAAGGACGGATGCCCAGAATAACAGTCTCCCTCCCCCCAGTCCAGGTGGAGCTCCCTCCGGCCACCCAAAAAGATCAGCCTTAGTGGACAAGCCCCTCCTTCCCTCCCCCCAGGTTAGAAGAGAGAAGCAAAGGTCATTCCTCTCTGAGGAACACAAAAGGACGAATTCTGGGTGGACCCTCCTTCCCGTCACCCCTGCGAGGACTCTGACCCCGATTGTGGGTGGGTGATGAAGTCATTTTTTTAAGACGTTTTCACACCATCCCTGGAGGCCTCTAACTCATTCTGCTCAACTCAATTTGGAATGGAGCAGCTCTTTGCTTCCACCCGGATGACTTAAAAGGTACAAGAAGCAGCGACCCAGCTGAGCTAATCGAAGAGGAACTGGCTTTGTATGCCCCACTTTTCACTACCCGAGGGAGTCCCAGAGCACCTCACAAATCCCTTTCCCTTCCTCTCCCCACAACAGACACCCTGGGAGGTAGGTTACAGCTGGCAGGGGCTCATGGTAATTGTAGTCCAGGGACCCCTTGAGACCCACAGTTTGGCCATTCCTGACGTCCTGGTGGCGTTTCCCCTCCACAAACCAGCCTTCTCCCAGGCCCCACCCTCAGACCTCCAGAAATTCCCTCGCCTGGATTTGGCAACCTCAGGGGATCGTGAACCACTCTTAGACTTCTAGCAAACGTACTGCAAAAAGCGGGCGACAAGCAGCAACGGATGCCTGCAAACCCTCCAATCCTAGACAGACTTTCAGGAAATACCTAATTTGCGGGCAGAGACCAAGCGACAGGAGCGAAGCCTTACAAGTCCCCCTAGAATAACCACTCGGTTAATGGCATGTTTTGTTCGGCTGGTGCGTGACCTTAATCAGGGATGGATGGATGGATGGATCGATCGGAGCTCCGTCTGGAGTGTCCGGGGAAAAGGTGCAGCCGGCCTCGGTAACCGTATTCCCATTGATCCTGCCGGTCACCTCCAGCTTCCTCTCCGACGCAGAGACTCGCTCAAGGCCCAATGGGGGAAAAAAAACCCACACCAGCAAAATCACACCGCCATGAAACACAAAAGGTGAGCGAGAACAGACCGTAAGAAACAAGCTGAAACGACCAGTCCCTTCTCTGAAAAGCCTCAAGCCCAAGATCATCTCCGGACGACAGAGATCCGTCCCCCTGGACAAAAGGGGAGCTTCGGAGGGTGGATTCTAGGGCACGGATAGGCAAACTGCGGCCCTCCAAATGTCCATGGACTACAATTCCCATGAGCCCCTGCCAGCGGGTGCCATGGACTACAATTCCCATGAGCCCCTGCCAGCGGGTGCCATGGACTACAATTCCCATGAGCCCCTGCCAGCACCCGCTGGCAGGGGCTCATGGGAATTGTAGTCCATGGCACCCGCTGGCAGGGGCTCATGGGAATTGTAGTCCATGGACATCTGGAGGGCCACAGTTTGCCTACCCTGCTCTAGGGCATCGGACGCCGCTGATGTCCCTGTCCGCCCCCAAATCTCCAGGGGTTTCTCAACCTGGAGCTTGCAACCTGGCCGCCCTACCCAAAAGGGACAGTGGCACCATGGCAGGGTGACGTCTTGGAGCTTGGGGGGTCACAGTGGGAGGGCTTCTGGGTTCTGGTCCCACGGGTGGGCTTCCGTTGGACTGGACGGGCCACTGGCGGGATCTGCACAGCTTCTCCCGTGTCCGTTTACGTCCTCAGGCAGGGCCGAGCTGGCAAAGCGCTTTCTTCTGTCGAATTAGTGTCGTCGTTGGGTGGCCAGCAGAATGACTGCAGACGGCGGTTGGTCAGGCTGCAGGGCTCGCTCCTTCCTTTCTCTGCAAAGTTGCTTCTCTTCACAAACTCTCTTACTCTGTTAGGCAGCCTGGTGCTTTACACCTCTTTGCAAATTTAAACTCTGCCAACAATTTGTAGGGGGCAATCTGTTCCAAATCTGTGCAAAAAAGCCCTCTTGAATCGTTCAGTTTTGCATAATTTGTGGACGGCCGATAGAGGCGGAGCCTTCGTGACTCCTCGGGCAGGCAAATCCTCCCCCCCCCTTCAAGAAAAGAAAGAAAGAGGCTCCAGCTGTACTTGGCTCCCCCCTCCCCTTCTGAGCCTCCCTAACCAGGTGCAGAACACTTTTATGTTTCAATGGAGGGTGGGGGGTAAGAGGAGGAGCCGAGTTCAAACTGATCTGGATTCAGCAGGATCTACACCGGAATAAACAAAGTAAGTGCAGATTCTGCCCAGGAAGGGCTTTATAGGTGAGAGCCAGTAACTTAGACGGCGCTTGATCAGAAATGGGCCAGTTGATGGAGATGATTCTATGGCATTCTATCCCCTGAGGTTGTTCCTCATCCTCCCCAGGCGCCACACTCAAATTTCCAGGAATCTCCCAACCCTCTGTTGGCAACCCAACCTGCAGAACAGATCCAGGCAGCGTGTTACAGGTAGAGAAGCCAATTGGCTACCAGAGTCCACCCGTTGGAGACTCAGCCTCTGGATTCAGGTGCTGGCTTTGGGTTCCACAAACGAAGTGAGATTTCCACGGGGAAACTGGCGCTTGCACTTGGGTGCAGAATTTATTGTGCGATTTTATGGGGATCTCCAACACTAGGAAAAATCCTGCCTGTTTGGCAGCTAGAGAGGTTGGCTGTATAAAATAAAGGTTTTGTGCACCTTCCGGCTTAGAGTTGGCAAGTCCAGCTTGGGAGATTCCTGGAGATTTGGGGAGGGGAGCATGGGGATATTTTAATATAGCAGAGTTTGCCCAGGCATAGAACTGGGATGCTGAGTGCGGCCAATAAATCTCCCAAGACGCAGATCTCAAAGAAAGGTAAAAATATACATTTATGCAAGGAGATCTATTCAGGTTGCATTCGAAAGAAAATGCAGAAGCCTAATCTAAGAAGAAGAGTTGGTTCTTAGATGTCGCTTTTCTCTACCTGAAGGAGGCTCAAAGCAACTTATATTCGCCTTCCCTTTCCTCTCCCCACAACAGACACCCTGTGAGGTGGGTGAGGCTGAGAGAGCCCTGCTCGGTCAGAACAACTTTATCAGGGCTGTGACTAGCCCAAGGTCACCCAGCTGGCTGCATGTGGGGGAGTGCGGAATCAAACTTGGCTCACCAGATTAGAAGTCCGCACTCTTAATCATGACACCGAGCTGGCTTCCCCTATCACAGATGGCCAGCTTATTCAGTTATCAGGTGTGTGAGATCTGCGGAAACCTGTATCCCCGAGAAGGGCCATGTGCGGAGAGAAAGGACAAAGGGATGGAAGGGGTCAGAGGGCAGCTGCCAGGTGAAGACAGAGATATTCCGTTCAAGGGGATAACACCTGTGCACGTGTAGAGGCCCTTTTCAATCTGCCTTGATATTCTGTTTTCGTAACTGGCTGCTAACAGAATGGATACAGACCTGAAGATGGCAGACGTGCCGAACCTTTTGGATGTGTTGCCAGATCTCGCAGGCAAAGCTGCCCGTGATCCTTGGGGGGGCATGGGGGGGCACCAAATGATAATGACAGGGTGGCTGAACCTTTTGAGTGCCTCCCCAAGCCTTGCAGGCAAAGCTTGGTATGCCCGTCTGCCTGGGAAGGGGGGGGGACCATGTGCATCGAGCACAGAAAAAGAACCAGATTCAGCCGAATTGATTGATCGAATTGACTGAATTGTCATTCGTGAGATTTGGATTTGGTCTGAATCAGTTTGGTGTGATTTTTGTGTGTGTGCACATGCCTAGGTGGGCTCGCCCCCTCACTGGCGGACTTCAAGCAGCGGCTGGGCAGAGGCTTACTGCTGATCCTGCCTTGAGCAGGGAGCTGGACTGGATGGCCTCTAGGACCCCTTCCCCTCCCCCTTCTAGCATCCTAGGCTTGATTGCTTTGCAGGGCGTTTCCACCTGTGCAACTAACCTTCCTGGAAACCTGAATTTTGATTCAATGTCCCCCCATTAAACATTTAAAACAGTCTTTTTTTGAAAAGAACCCCAAAGCTCTCCCTGACCCAGAGTGAGGGAAACACGAACAGCTCCTGCCCACCCCTTTTCTGAAAAAAGAAGTGTTGCTGCTACAAACTGAATCGCTGTTTGTTCATGGAATCTTTCACAATTTGTCGAGACAAATCCATTTACTGACATCATTTTGGGAATTATTTCTGATGCAGACGGGGGTCCAGATTTCATTTCCTCATTCCACCTCCTCTGAAATATTTTGCTTTTC
Source organism: Paroedura picta (assembly GCF_049243985.1). NCBI lineage: Eukaryota > Metazoa > Chordata > Lepidosauria > Squamata > Gekkonidae > Paroedura > Paroedura picta. The sequence goes on from NC_135379.1 coordinate 2,057,604, forward strand.
AAGGGTAATGGCATCTCTGTCAGATGAAAGCAAAATATCTGTTTAAAACCCTCCCCGTGCTCTGCTATTAAGGCAGCGTCGCGTCTTTGAAATCGATTTTTAATTTTCCTCCTCTTTTCATTTCGAAGAATAAGAAGGAATTAACTACTCAGGATTCTAGTGAGCACACAAAAGATACGGCGGGGTCCTGCGTGAAGGAAACAGAAAGCAGATGTAAAGGAAACCGATAAAATTATACTACAAGGGCCATGTTGTGCTGCGTCTGATGCCGCAGTCCAGGTCTGCTGGCGGGGAAAGCTCCCTCACTGGTGGAGACCAATCGGGCCCTTCTGACCTGGCTAGCCTGGTCTGATCAAATCTTAGAAGCCAAGCAGGGTCAACCTTGGCCCATATTTAGATGGGAGACCACCAAGGGCATCCAACGTCATTACCCAGAGGCAGGCAACGGGTGGGCCCGGCTAGCCCCATCTCAGCCCTGCTCAGAATTCGGGTGGGAGACGACCAGGGAGATCCAGGCTAACCTCTTCTCAGCAGACCTTGGAAGCATCCAAAACGGAGGCAGGCAATGGCTTTCTTCTCGACCTGGATGACCCGGGATAATCCAATTTCATCTAACCTTGGAAGCTAAGCGCGGTCAGCCCTGGCTAGTCCCTGGATGAGAGACCCCCAAGGAAGTCCTGGGGTTGGCTACACTAGGGGTCCCCAAAGTGGACAGTAGTTCCCCAAGTGGGATCCTTCCAAGAGCGGTGGGGGGATTCAGGGGGGTGCTGAGGAGTCTTTGGGTAGTAGGGGGACAAGTGAAGAATTGGGGGGGGGCTGTAGGACAAGCCTACACAGAGGCAGAGAAGGGCCCACCAACTCTGTTCATCTCTTGAGTTTAAAAACCTGCAGATCATAAGTAGGGAGAGTCTTCTGCCGGGTATAATGCCACACACAGAGTCCCCAAGCCTCCACAGGCAGCCAGCTAGGTGACCTGGAGCTCATCACAGCTCTCTTTTTGCTCATCTCACAAAGCAGTTCTCTTAGAGCTCTCTCAGCCCCACCTCCCTCACAGGGCGTCTGTTGTGGGGACAGGAAGGGAAAGACATGAGTCAACCTCGTTGGGACTCCTTCGGGGAGTGAAAAGCAGAATCTAAAAACCCAACTCCTCCTCCTCTTCTTCTTCTTCCCTGTATAGTCTAACATAGTGGCTATTGATCCAACGAGATCCCCCGCTCCGCTCTTTTCTTCCAGGGCTCCAGGGTCTTGGGATGGCTTGCCTCCCCCTCACTATTCCCAGCAGCTCAGGCACAAGCCCTGCCGTTACTACCTTTGCATCTGTTTCAAAAAGAAAACAGCCACAGCAGCGAGGGCTTTCTCCCGTGGAAAAGGAGACGGCCACAGATCTAATGGGGGCCTGATATTCAGGAGCCAGTTTAATTCGAAATCTATTAGCTGCCCAATTAGCTGTCTCGCATGTCAACGGCAAGAGCCGAAAAAGCTTTTTAACGACTCTTTTCTTGAACCGGAGGCGAAAGCAGCCTCCATTACAAGCAGCTGCAATTATTCCCAGCCTAAGATTTAATTAGGAAGCCGGTGAGCTTGTAATGGAGTCAGAGGTAGGAGGTAGCTCTTTATTTACACACTGGCAGCTTCCCCGTCGCATCCCTGGAAATCGGCTCTGAATTTTTTAAGTAAAGAGTCCTCCTAAAGTCATCCTCATTTAAGTTAGCCACGGCCTTCCCTGGCGGAGCCTTCCTTGGTGGTCTTCCAACCAAGACTTATGGTGACCCCAGCAAGGGGCTTTCAAGGCCAGGGAGAAGCAGAGGTGGCTGGCCATGGAAACACAAAAAGGTGACAAATAGGAACGGGGAAAAGCAGCAGCCTCACCAGGACTGATTTAGCACCTGAGTCTTTTCCGTTTCCTGATCCTGGATTAGAGAGGTTTGCTTCTGCAATTTAGCAGTTCCCCTCACAGATGGTGCGGATCAATAGCAGCAGTTCCAGGGCTGTAGAGCCCAAGACTCAAAAGGGGGTGACTGGCTGCTCCTCCCTTTCCCTGGTTCTCTTTTGTATTTCGGGACCCAACAGCTGGCCCCAGAAAGAGCATCTTCCATTTCATACCTGCGGATCAAGTAAAATGTCTCCTAGATGGTCCCTACGGAGAGAGAAAATCTCGGATCAATTTGCTGGGTTGCCAGCTTTGGGTTGGGAGCCTGAGGAGGGTGTGGTGTGGGGAGAGGTTCACAGAATCATAGAGTTGGAAGGGGCCTCCTAGGTCATCTAGTCCAACCCCCTGCACTGTGCAGGGCACTCACAACCTTACCGGGTTGTGAGTGTCCCGCACAGTCCAGGGGGGTTGGACTAGATGACCCAGGAGGTCCCTTCCAACTCTATGATTCTATGATTCTAACCCTATCGCTCACCCACTGTCACCTGCCACCCCCTTGAACCTTCACAGAATCAACCTCTCTGTTGGAAGGCTACCAAGCCTCTGCTTAAAAATCTCCACAGATGGACAACCCCCCTCCCCACGTCCCGAGGAAGCCTGTTCCACTGAGAAACCCCTCTGACTGTCAGGAGGGGAGAGTCTTCCGTGGGGCATATGCCATAGAGCCCCCCTGCCAAAGCGGCCAACTGATCTCTGTCACCTGGAGACCCCTTAGAATTCCAGGTGATCTCCAGCCAACACCTGGAGGGTGGTAACCCTACTGATTTGGGTTGTGCATTCATTAATGATTAGACCCCCTTGAGACAAGGGGGGCTCAATAGCCCTGTCTCCCTCGCCCCCACCCTGAGCCTTTCTCCAGACACTAAGCCTTTGTGTGCCCAGGCTCTGAAGACCAAAAACTGCAGAAATGAAATTATTAGGCCCTCTTGGCAAACACTCGCTACATTCAGCCATCGCCCTGGTTTATAGGATGGGCTGGATACCGACCTGTGTGTGCGTGTGTGTGTCATTTATAAACTCTGCCTGCTTATGCATTCGAAAAACGCTGGTTTTATTCATTCTTCCTGGGCCCTTCGTGCCTTTCCTGCAGCGTGAGACTCTCTGTCTGCAACGGTGTTTAAAGGGGGGGGGCAGTGTGCACAGATGCGTTTACGGGTGCACACGCACACATGTGGGGAAATGGGGAGGAACTGCTCTGAGATACAGCACGCTGCATGACAGAAGGAGAGCGAAGGCATTTGGGAAAGGCCTGCAAAAGCACCTGCAAATTCCACCTTCTGGTCCTGCAGTCTGTGGTGCGAAGCCAGGGAGACTGTCGGATGCCTCTCGCTCTGACGGCGTGCCAGACGGCTGTCGTAGTGCAGGAACAAAGAAACGAAGATGCCCCGAAGCGGAGACCGCATTCGTGGGAAAGCCACCCACACTGGCAGTTGCTGGCAGAGTTTAAACATACAAAGGATGAGCAGAGCACAGACTGCTCCAAGAATAAGTAGCTTCATGGAAAAGGGAAACATCTTTATAAAGGGGAGAGAGAAATAGTCCTAACAGTTTAACTGACTGTGATTCAGGCAAAGAGAAAGGAAGTGTGGAGGGAGCAGGAAGACTCAAATTCAGCCGATCAGGATGCAGGAGGAGTTTATTTTAAAAACATCGGGAAGTTCCTAATCTGTGCTAATTGCACAACTCCTCCAAGGCCCCTTGTAGGGTCTTTGCCAAGTGCTGCTGAATTGTCCATGCTACAGTTTGCGTGGCCCGAAAGAAGGCTTCCCCCTCCTTTACTCACCAGAAGGATCCTAAGTGAATTTGAAATTTAGTGTCTCATTCTAGCAAAGAGTTTTAAAGGACACGCATCCGTGGTCAGAAATGGTTTCTGATCTTCAGCTAATTTGCTCTCCAAGGATCCTCCCCGGTAGCCTTTGATAGGAAACATTAATACCCACGGAGGTGTCTATATTTAATGTAAGGCAATATTTGACATACATGAACGGTTTATGAAACCAGAAGGGCAGCTGACTCATCTAAAGAAGTCTGAAGTTTGGGGTAAAGTTTCACCCATCGCCCTTTCTTCCTCACCTGTGTTCCCTTATTTATTGACTCTGCCTTTCTCCCCAGTGGGGAACCATGGTGGCTTATATCATTCTCCTGCCCTCCATTTTATCCTCACAAGAACCCTGCAAGGTAGAACCAGAATTAAACTTTGTTGGTCTTAAACATGCCAACCTGAGTCTCCCAGATTCTAAGCCAACAATAGGGTTGACAGCTTCAGGCAGGGAAATACTTGGAGATTTTGGGATCAAACTGGGGTCGGGGAGGAGAGGACAACAATGGGTTATAATGCCATAGAGTTCGCCATCTCCAGGTGAACTGATCTCTGTTGCCTGGAGATCAGTTGTAATCCCAGGAGATCTCCAGCTCCCATCTGGAGGTTACACAATAGACCAGGAATCACTGTGCTGGAGACTGCTGCAAAGACTGCAGGTATGGTTCTGTACTGTCCGCAAGTCATAAAGGAGGTGATTTGTAGAGTCTTTTTTGTCTCTGCCACTGGTTCTCACCCCTGGATTTTGGCTCTTTTCTTTCCCAGAGAAAACATAGAAATGAAGGCACTGCATGCTTCCTTTGGTGGAGAGCAACTTGATGACCAGCCAACAGTGCAGGTGTGGTTCGGTTCTGTCCACAAGATATATAGGAGATAATTTGGGGGGTCTTTTTTGTCTCTGCCACTGGTTCTCACCCCTAGATTTTGGCTCTTTTCTTTCCCAGAGAAAACCCAGAAATGAAGGCACTGCATGCTTCCTTTGGTGGAGAGCAACTTGATGACCAGCCAAGAGTGCAGGTGTGGTTTTGTTCTGTCCACAAGACAGAACATATGGGATTATTTGTGGGGTCTTTTTTGCCTCAGCCTCTGGTTCTCACCCCTGGATTTTGGCTCTTTTTTCTCCCAGAGAAAACACAGAAATGAGGGCACTACATGCTTTCTCTGGTGGAGAGCAAAGTGATAGACAGTCAAGAGGGGAGGCATGAGTCCGTTCACAAAGTCATCCCGGACTCTATTTCCCAGTCCCCAGAATTTTGGCTGTGTCGCTCCTCCCCAGCCACAGAGTTAGTTTGAGTCTCTGGGCTCCTTGCTACCGTTCCTGCTTGTATTTGACAAAGCGCTCGGAGTCTCAGAAACTCAGACCCTGAAACTCTCGCTGGTTGCTAAGATGCGACTAAAGGCTCCTTTGTATGGGAACATATCAGGATATTTGCCCCGTGGGGTTCGGAGAGTCTATGGAAGAAGCAAGAACTCGGTGAAACGAAATTTCAGCCAGGTCTTCGTGCGGCGAACACGGTGACATCTGTGACATTTTCCCCCTAAGCATTTGAATATTATGTTTTGTAACAAACATTTTTTTTATTTTGAGAGTATCTTGCAGGACTTTTTGTTATTTTATTTTTGCACAGTGATTTCTGGCCGCTTCCTGACATTAATTATAATTCTTGTTCACAAACACACTATTTGTCTAAATTATTTAGTTAGGTAGCCGAGTTCGCGTGGGCTTTTTGGTGTTTGTTTGCCCACCTGGGCCTGGCACCCCTCGTGTTGTCTGGAGAACAGCCGTGAGTCTAGGAGTTCTTTGGGGCCCAGCTGGAGGCTGGCAACCCTAAGCCCGGGTGATTGGGATGCCAGCCTCCAGGTGGGACCTGGGGATCCCCTGGAATTCCACCTCGTCTCCAGAGATCAGTTCCCCTGGAGAAAAGGGCTGCTTGGAGAGGTAATCTGTCTGGCCCTATACCCTCCCTCCCTTAACCCCCCCCCCAAAAAAAAATCTCCAGTGATTTCTAGGGATGCCAGCCTCCAGGTGAGGCCTGGGGATCTCCTGGAATTCCACCTCCTGTCCAGACTCTACAGATCACTTTCCCTGGAGAAAAGGGCTACTTTGGAGGGGGTGCCCAACGGAGGTCCCTGTCCGTCCCCCAGGCTTCACCCCCAAATCCCCAAGTGTTTCCCAGCCTAGATTTGCCAGCCCTCCCCCCGCCCAAGAGACTAGGAGGGCCTGGTGACCCAACCGGACCAAGAGTTCTGAGGGACCCAACAAGCTCCCTCTTTTGCCGTCTTTGGGCTGGCCCTGAGGGCCCCTGTGTTTCTGGGCCCTTGTGCAGAAGCAGCCTGTCCCGTAACCCTTGGCCTCCGGGCCTTCTGCCTTCCTTCTCGTCTCGGCTGGGCCAGCTCTGCTCACTTCTTGGGCGGAGGCTTCTTGGCGGAGGCCTTGGGGTTCCCAGGGGGGCCCCCTCCTTTCCCACCCCCCGCTGCACCCTCTTTGGGACTCTCCTTCCCGTCGGCCTGCTTGTCTCCTGGCTTCTTCTTGGAGCCCTCCTTGCCCTCTTCCGGGGAGCCGTCTTTGCCCCCTTTCTCGCCCTCCTTCTTCTTCTTGGAGCCGTCCTTCTTGCCGTCCTTCTTGCCGTCCACTTTACCCGAGACGGTGGGCACCTCCTCCTCCTCTTCCTCCTCCTCCTCCTGCTCAACTGGGACTGGAGCCGCTGTGGAGGGGGGAAAGCAAGAGGGAGAAAGAGCGGTCAGGAGAGGGGAGGGCCCTGCGGGAGCACAGAAACTGGGCTGCCAAACTCCAGCTGGTGCCTGGAGATCTCCTGCTGTCCCCAGGCAACAGAGAACAATTCCCCGGGGAGAAAGAGGCCTCTGTGGGAGGTCACAAGGGTAGTCAAGCTGTGGCCCTCCAGATATCCATGGATTACAATTCCCATGAGCCTCTGCCAGCGAACACTGTATACCCCTGTATACCTCATTGAAGTCCCTCCCCTCTCTAAGCCCCGCCCTCCTGAGGCTCCTGATGGCATCATACCCTGCTGATCTCCCTCCCCCAAACCATGCTTATTTCTATTACAAAGAGAAAAATCTTTCTGCAAAGGGAGTTTTCATTCATTGCCTACAAACTTTCTCTCTCTGGAGGTTTAAAGAGGCAAGGGGATCAATATTGTGGGTCATTCCCCTTAAATGTTATAATCATTTTTGCTATATGTGTTTCCTCCTAGGGCTTGGTCCCCAGGCCCTGAATCATCTTCATCGTTCTCCTCTGCCCCCTCTCCATTCTGTCCACGTCCTTCTTGAAGTGAGGCCTCCAGAACTGCACCCAGGACTCCAGGTGTGGTCTGACCAGTGCCGTATACAACGGGACTATGACATCTTGTGATTTTGATGTGATCCCTCTGTTGATACAGCCCAAGACTGCCTCCTCCATTTTGAAGGACTCCTCCTTGGCCTTGTTTCTTTTTGCCTCAAATGGTCCTTCCATTGCTTCATCCCACCCGCAGGCTATCAACCCCAAGAAAAACTGAGATGGACACAGGACTTCAGAACCTGCCCATCCCAGAAAACGATAAGTAAGAATAACTACGGCCAAGAAACCAGGAACACGTGACGCTGCCCCACATCAGACCCTTGGCCCTTCAGGGTCAAGAGTATCTACTCCGATTGTCTCTCTGGGATCTTGGGGGGGGGGGAGTCTTTCTCATCACCTGCTTCTTGGTCTTTATTTAACTGAAGGAGATGGGGGGGGCTGAGCCTGGGATGTTTTGGGTGAAAAACAGCAGAGCTTCCACTAAGCTTGCAAACTTCTGGGTGGTAGTGGCAGCTCTCCTGGGGCGACAATCTCCCAGCGACAGAGAGGAGGTCACCTGGAGGAAACGGCTGCTTTGGAAGCCGTTATACCCCACTGAAGCCCCTCCCCTCCCCAAACCACACCCTCCTCAGGCTCTGCCCCCCTCCCAGGTATTTCCCACCCCAGAGCTGGGAACTCTAACGTCTGCCGGGCCACAGACTCTTCCCTGTGGGTCTAATCCTCGTGAGTGGCGTCTGGAGGGGAAGAGACGGACCAGGGCTAGCTTATCCCAATTAATTCACTTTGTTCAGAAAACAGCTTTTCGCCCGGCACTTGAACTAAACCTGTCTCCTCCACTCTGCTTGCGGCTTCCAATTACATCTAAATCTTCCAGGGCAAAGATGCCTCTTGCAGTAGAGAGAGTGATGAGCAGGACTCGCGTGCTGTTTCCTCTACGGCCCGTCTCAACATTTAGGTCCGCTGCTTGGTATTCACAGAGCGCTTCCGACACGGAGGAACCTGGCCGGCCTGGAGTCCCCTAGCCTCCTGATCTGTGAAGGTCCTTTAAAGCAGGGGTAGTCAACCTGTGGTCCTCCAGATGTCCATGGACTACAATTCCCATGAGCCCCTGCCAGCGGTCGCTGGCAGGGGCTCATGGGAATTGTAGTCCATGGACATCTGGAGGACCACGGGTTGACTACCCCTGATTTAAAGGACTTGCCTTCGTGGACTGCCAAAACTGGATTTCATCGGAGGTCTTGCGTCAGAGCCGTGATAGCCAGTCCCGAGCCTTTCCAATATTAATACCCTTCAAATATTAATGCCCTTTCCCACTTATCCTTACAAGGTTGCGGGCTAATTTCTTATTCTGTACTTATTAGGAGAGACAAGACTGCCTCCAAAGGACTTGTAGCCAGCAACACACCTGAACACACCTGAATACGAATGAAGCTGCCTGAGACTGAAATCAGACTGTTGGTCCACAAAGGTCAGCATTGTCCACTCAGACTGCCAGCTGCCCTCCAGGGTCCCTGGTTGAGGTCCTTCTCTCCACCTACCACTGCATCCTTCACTGGGAGATGCTGAGGGTTCAGCCAGGGGTCTGAGCAGACACTCTCCTATTGAATCAGGCTGGCAGCCGCTCTCCAGGATCTCAGGCAGAAAAGGGTCTTTCCTATCGCCTCCTGCCTGGCTCTTTTGACCACGTGATAGGGCTGTCACCAGCAGAGCTGTCCTTCCAGAGGACCCCCAGGTCCCACCTGGAGACTGACAACCCTACCAAAATATCCCGGAGATTGAACCTGAGCTAAGCAAAGGCTTTTACCACGAAGCCACGGTCCTTCCCCAGGATATGTCAAGATGTGATAAAGACTTCGAATGCCAGCAAATCTTCTTTTCTGATGCCCTCTGAGTGCCACTTTACGGTTGTAATATCTGCATGATCCAGTTTTCCTTTCCCCAAAGTTATGTGTCTCCCCTCCTCTTCCCGCAGTTAGGGCTGGTACCGTCTCCGTACGCCTTCCGGAAAGAAGTCTGAAAACACCTTCGACCTTGGAAAAGAAATCATTCTCATCCTGAGCCAGTCATGCTGTCAGATTACCAGTTTAATTGATTCCATGACCGGGATGTTTGATGTCCTTTGGGGGTTCCAGCAGGCCAGAAAGGTGAGAGGTACACTGACTGGTTGGATGACAGAATCACCTCCTGGCCCCATTACTGTGGGTTACTGTGGATTTCTACAGGGCACATATATCTGGGCACATGGATGTTAAGTGCCATCAAGTGGCTTCCAACTTACAAACATAAGAACCTCAGAAGAGCCCTGCTGGATCAGAACAGAGGTCCATCCATCTCACACAAGGGTCAACAAATTTCTCTGGAAGGCCAACTACAGGGCAAAGAGGTCAAAACCTTCAATTGCTAAGAACATCAGAAGAGCCCTGCTGGGTCAGGCCAGGGAGGGTCCCTCCAGTCCAGCCTCCCGCCTCACCCAGGGGCCAGCCAGTTCCTCTGCAGGGCCAGTCACAGGGCAGGGAGGCCGAGGCCTTCCTATGGACATCAGGGGAGCCCTGCTGGGTCAGACCAGGGAGGTCCCTCCAGTCCAGCCTCCCGTCTCACCCAGGGGCCAGCCAGTTCCTCTGGAGGGACAACAACTGGGCAGAGGCCAAAGGCCTTCCCCTGATAAGAACATCAGAAAAGCCCTGAAGGATCAGAGCAATGGTCCATCTGGTCCAGCCTCCTGTCTCACACAGCGGCCAACCACTTGTTCTACATCAGCATCTGGTAATAGATCCAGACAGGTATCCATGTTAATCTTGTCTGTAGCAGTAGCAAAGAACAAGAGTTCAGGGACACCTTGAGCAAAACGTGTGACCAGGGAAGAGTTTTTGTCAGTCGCTGCTCATTTAACAAAAGCTGTCACTTTGCAGAATTGTATTAGTCTAAGTTCCTTCTGGACTCTTTTTCTTTCCTTCTGGTAACTGATAGGACTTGAGTCTTTCAACATCCCTTTGCCCTAACAAATGTTTTCAAGGGACCTATAAATCTTCTTTGGTTTATTCCAGTACTGCGGGAGACAGAGTGTAACCCTGTGATAATTATCCTTCAGTATTTGAATGTGCCAAACGAGCTTCCCTTAATTATGTTAACATAATCCCATCGCTGCTGTTCATGAAATATTTTTTACAGAAGATGTACAGAAGGGTTTCGGTGACTAATCCAGCTGGGTTCCTCATATCTGGCAAATACAAAGGAAGTTGATGCGATGTGCATCCATATGAGTAAAACGAGTAAAAAAAATAATCTTCTGATTTTTCAATAGCTCTTCAAAGCAACCTGCAGGAAGGAACGGTTCGATAACACTGGTTGTCACCGTGAATTAGAATAATTATGCGTCTCTCAAGAATGCTGTTTGCAAGATATGTACGAGACCATGGAACCAAAGGATCATAGAGTTGGGAGGGGTCCCCCAGGGTCATCTAGTCCAACCCCCTGCAGAATGCAGGACACTCACAACTACATGACCAATACAGCATGTTTTGTCCAGTTGAATCTTTTAGAACCACATATTTGTATCAGCACTCCATTTGCCTCACAATTGTCTCCTCTGACTGGTTGTAACTCTCCAGCGTTTACAAGATACATATTGTGAGTTCATGCAGCCCCAATTTGCCATGGAGGCATGCAGAGAAGGAAGAGGGGCTTTAACCCTTGCAGCTCCGTTGGATTTTGTTATTACAGTCTTGACTCACTGCTCTGCAATTTGTGTTTTAAAGACCAAGGCAGGCCCTTTAATGATGCACACACATCCCTCCCTTTTAAAAACACTACTAATCAAGCAAGGAGCTCAGTCTCAACTGGCAAGATGGTGGGTAGGTTGAAGGGCTGACCCTCCTGCCCTTTCTGGCATGGACCTGAGGCAAATCGAGGCTACACAGGCAATTTATGGATGAAGCGAGACTCATATGGTCTTCAGCTCCTCTGCTTGGGTCCTGAGTTTCAGGGGCTCGCTATGATCTCTATCAGGAAAAGGTCTTTTCTACTGCCTGTTGTTACGAAAGGGGAAATGTACAGTTAGAAGAAGACGGGTTTGTCCAGTGCAGCAGGGAAATTCAAGGCCAAAGTTACAGGACAGAAGGGGCAGGGGATCAATGGAGCAGTAGACAAAGACTTTTGGCTAAAATGTCAAAGTGCCTGTCTTGGACCCATTCACAAGAATGGAAAAACAGATACTCTGTGGACAGGTAGGATTAGCTATCTCTGTGCATTACATTAGAGCCAGAAACTGCGGCCCTCCAGATGTCCATGGACTACAATTCCCATGAGCCCCTGCCAGCGAACGCTGGCAGGGGCTCATGGGAATTGTAGTCCATGGACATCTGGAGGGCCGCAGTTTGACTACCCCTGCTCTAAACTGGAGAACTGAGTTTGATTCCCTGTTCCTCCACATGCAGCCAGCTGGGTGACCTTGGGCCAGTCCCGGTTCTCTTGGAGCTCTCAACATTTGTTGGTTTTTGACCATATTAATAAATCAATACCTATCTAATTATCTCGCAGAGTGTCTATAGTGGGGAGAGGAAGGATAGCCGATTGTAAGCCGCTTTGAGACTCCTTTGGGGAATCAAAAGAGGGATACAAAGAACAGCTCCTCCAGGGGCCAGGTAGCCCATCCCTAGCTGCCTTCCCATAGGAAGCTCCACCCTAACTGCATGATTCCCATCCCATTTGAAAGTCAGCTAAGACAGCGGCCACCGTGACATCCTGGGGCAGCGAGTTCCACAAGAGAACGGGGCACCGTACCAAGAAATCCTTATGACCGCCCTCTTCCTGGCTATACAAGCCTTCAGACATCCTTCCGAGGCAGAGGGGAGCAAAGCAGGGAATGGCAGAATGAGATAAGAACACGTTGGGAGATAAGACCAAAAAATTGAAAGAGGGTGATGTTGGACCGCCAAGTTTGCAAGTAGAAGGTCTGGTGATCTCCTGGGAAGAATGGGAAAGCCAGAGAGGGAAAGTAGGCAGACAGCTCCTCCTAGTGGCCCGGTGGGGGGACTTCATCTTCCTCCGTCACCACCGGCAGAGGGTTGAGGGTCCGGGATTCGACCTGGCCTGAGAGGGTAGGAAGACTTTCCGTGGAGCCTGGAAAGTGCAGAGAATCAGAAAAGGCCAAGAATGAAAAGACAGCAAAACAAAGTCAGAGCAGAAGCTAAGGAAATTAGGCAAAGCTGGACCTGCTTGGTTGATGAGATCAGGCTCACCTGGGCTGTCCAGGTCAAGGTAAACGAGGTGGTTTGCCATAGCCTGCCTCTGCGTAGCAGCCCTGGGCTCCACCAGCAGGTGAAGACTTCCTTTGGCATCACTCGGCATCCCCCTATAAACATGACTGGCTTTCCTCCCTGGTTCGAGGTGGGGGGGGGGGGGGCTTCCAGGCTGAAAGGGTTGCCATGCTTTTTGTGGCCACCCCCTTGGGGGCCCAGATTGGGTAGGAAGGAAGCATGAAAAGGTGTGAAAGAAAGGGAGAAAAGAAAGAAATGAAGCTTTCAAAAGAGACCACCTGGGATGGGGTTGCCAGGTCTCTGTGGAGAAATTAAAAACATCAAAAGAGCACTGCTGGGTCAGGCCAGGGAGGGTCCATCTAGTCCAGCCTCCCGTCTCGGACAGGGGCCAGCCAGTTCCTCTGCAGGGCCAGCCACAGATCTGATGTTGCCTCCTGCTAGTAGGATTCGGAGAATGACTGCCTCTGAATGTGGAGGTTCCCCTAAGACACCACGGCTTGGAACCACTGATAGGCTTATCCTCCATGCATCTATCTAACTTTTTAAAGCTGTTTATTCCTGTGGCCATCATCACATCCTCTGGCAGCAAATTTCATATTTTAATCCCTCTCTGTGTTGTAATTCTGGGAGCCCTCCAGGCCCCACCTGGAGGTTGGCAATCCAAAACTGGCCGCATATTTTATAAGCACCAAACATAAAAAGGCAAATACCTCCCGGGATATCCGTCAGTTCGTTGAGTGGCGGCACCGTGTCCAGCTTGTCAGCGTACATTTTGGCGGCTTTCCGTTTGGCGTACCGCGCCTCGATCTCCTTCTTGGTCCGTGGGATCCGGCATTTGAAGATGCAGCACAGGGTAATAACTAAGGAGGAAGCAAAAAGGGAGGAGGGGAGGAGAACTGACCATCAGATATACTTCCTGAGACACGTGGAAAGGATTTTGAAGGACCTTGTCTCAGGAATAGGCTGCCTAAGGAGGTGGTGAGCTCCCCCTCACTGGCAGTCTTCAAGCAAAGGTTGGATACACACTTTTCTTGGATGCTTTAGGATGCTTAGGGCTAATCCTGCGTTGAGCAGGGGGTTGGACTAGATGGCCTGTATGGCCCCTTCCAACTCTATGATTCTGTGATTCTGTGAAACAACTGGGAATTTTGAAGAACGGGAGCTGCCTTCTCCAGCACGCTGAATGTTACTGGATCAGGCCCCTCATGGCTCCCAGACATTGATAGAAACAAGGTAACACAGTGCAGCATCTCCCAAACATTTCCCCAGACAGAAGATAGGTCTTAAGTTGGGGCAAATGTAAACCCCACAAACATATATATTTTATTTGGGGGGGGGGGGGTCCTCCCAAGTTTGCTGAAGCTTCTGTTTTGTGTCAGTTGGGCCCCAATTTGCAGATTTAAGTACCCACAGATTAGTCCACTTGATGCTTCATTCAGCTCTCACACAACCACAGGGAGGCAGTGCGGTTGTCAAGGGCCATGCACAAGGCAGCATGTGCTCCTGTATATACTGGATGGGCCTTCCCTGTCCTGGTCCAGCAGGGCTCTCTGCCCTGTTGTTGGCCCTCCAGAGCAGGGGTAGTCAACCTGTGGTCCTCCAGATGTCCATGGACTACAATTCCCATGAGCCCCTGCCAGGGGCTCATGGGAATTGTAGTCCATGGACATCTGGAGGACCACAGGTTGACTACCCCTGCTCCAGAGGAACTGGTTAGCCACTGTGTGAAACAAGATGCTGGATTAGATTGCACTTCAATGGTCTAGTCCAGCAAAGCTCTTCTGATGGTTTTTGGCACCTGTGGATTCATTTCTAAAGTCTTGAGCACTGGCCATCAGGAATCAGATCATCCAACAGGTATAGCCATAATACCATAACTGATCTGGGACAGGCAGCTACGGATTCAGCAGCCGTCATTGCTTCACTCTCCACTTCCGATCCTGCCTGCCTGGGGTAAGAGGGGTCTGCTTGCCCTCCTCCCAGACGCGTCCTTGGTGGGGGAGACCGCTCCCCCTCGAACAGATTTCCCCAGCCGAAATTACCCATTTGAGCTTTGGGAAAGAATTTTAAAAGCCCATTAAAGCTTAAGAGACAGCTGGGCGCTTATTAAACACTAGGCTTGATTGGCTGTAAGTCATTCCCGAAACAGCTGCAGGTAAAGAACCCTCTTCTGCTCAAATCTTGGGACCGGCAGGGGCTCCCCTGAAGCCTGCACCTCTTTCTTTTCCAGGAGGCGGCTGGAGATGGGGCTGGGACATGTCCCCTTCGTGCTAAGGTTGCCAGCCTCCAGACGGCGCCTGCAGTCCCCCCAGGCATTTCCCAACCCAGAGCTGGCAACTTGAAGCACAAGGCCAGGCCGTTGTCTCACCGGCCGGCCGAGCCGACAATCTGGCCTTGTCTGCTCCAATTAGCGTTTTCCTGCTCGGAGGTCCCGTTAACCTCTGCCCTGCTTTCCCAGGCCGTTTTGTTTCTTCCTTCCACTGAAAGGACCACCCCGAAGCCGTTTCCCTTCCCCGACTGCGGGCCTGCCTGCGCACGGTAGCCCAAAACATCTGGATGGATTTACAGTGCAAAACAGCAATGCTTCTTTAATGGCGTAAATCTCCTTGCGAGAACCCCCCTCCCCCCCCCCGCAGCCTCCGCACTCAAATGCCAGAGGGAGGCCGAGAAATAAAATAAAACAAAAGCCAGAACGCTCCCCGTGGCGCATCCCGGGTGGAATTAATTGTCCGTGCCACCCCGCCTTGGCAGATTTTAAGTGCCCGTGACAGAAACCGCTGTTTCCTCAGAAGTGTGGTTGCTCTGGCTGCAAACCTGATTCCCCACAAGGTGCCTTGCTCTGTGGCAGGGGTGGCCAAACTGTGGCCCTCCAGATGTCCGTGGACTACAATCCCCATGAGCCCCTGCCAGCACCATAGATATATTTGTGGGTTTTTTCTTTTTCAGCCCCCCCACCCCATCCAACTCAAGATTGCTTTACGGCTATTTGCTGATATATATTATAGCACAAAGAACCTCTTGTGGCGCAGAGTGCAAAGGCAGCAGACATGCAGTCTGAAAGCTCTGCCCATGAGGCTGGGAGTTCGATCCCAGCAGCTGGCTCCAGGTTGACTCAGCCTTCCATCCTTCCTTCCGAGGTTGGTAAAATGAGTCCCCAGCTTGCTTGCTGTGGGTAAACGGTAATGACTGGGGAAGGCACTGGCAAACCACCCGGTATGGAGTCTGCCATGAAAATGCTAGAGGGCGTCACCCAAGGGTCAGACATGACCCGGTGCTTGCACAGGGGATACCTTTACCTTTACCTTTTTATTATAGCACAAGGAATGAAATTAAAAAAAAAATACTTGGTTCAAGCAGCAGAGATGACAGAATATATTTCACCCTCCTTCTAACTTCACAGGAGCACTGACCACAGTAAAACTTCTAATTTTTTTCTCTGTTTTATATCCAGGTTCTCCATAATATTTATTTATTAATTCAATTTATAGACTGCAGCTCCCAGCAAGCTGGCTCCCGGCAGTTAACAATAAAACACCCTAACAGTTTAACCCCCCCCACATAAAACAATAATAAGATCCCCGAGGGGGGTCTCCTGGTGCCCCACAATTGTTGCCCAGGGGGCCTCAAAGGCCCTATCAGTGCCCCTGATTAGATCACTCAGGGAGGGGACTGAGTGGATTACTTTAGCCAGAGAAATAGCCAGGCAAGAGAGAGTCCTTGAGGAGCCCTGCCCCAGGTGACCTTCCCATGGAACAAGGCAATCAGTCTGAAGGAGGGGCCATTCAGGTGCCCGAGGGGAGGGGAGGGGAGGGAGCTTGAGCAGATGGAGCAGCTACTGACAATCCCCACACCTCACCTGTACAGGACTCACCTGTACAGGACTCTGTGTGCTTTGAAGTCAGCTTCCCTGTCTTTCCCACAATTTCCTGCCTCCAGGGCCTTATTTGGGTGGAAAGGCTATATTAAAAATGCAATTATAATAAGAATAGAATAGTAATAACCATCTGCCTCTCATTCTGCAAAGGATGCGGGCAAATGTGAGAGCCAGCCTGGTTCAGTGGTTACTGTTGCCAACCTCCAGTTGGGGCCTGGGGTTCTCCCAGAAGACAACTGACGTCCGGGCGGCAGAGCTCGGTTCCCCTGGAGAAAACGGCAGCTTTGGAGGGGGCACGCCGTCCGTCGTATGATATACCACTGAGGTCCGTCCCCTCCAACCCTGCCCTCCCAAGGCTCCAATCCCAAATCTCCAGGAATTTCCCTGCCAAGGGTTGGCTTGGGAGTCAAGCGGCTCAGGGGCGCGTCCTGTCTAGAGAGGCAACCTGGGAGCAGGGTTTTCTTGCTCATGGGGGATTAAGAGCTGCCCTCTCTGAGTTTTCTCCCTTGCGTCTCCCACCTGGCCAGGGGAGCTGGGAAGACTCCTAATCTCTTAGCATTCCCCAGATGGACAAACAAGAATTGCTTGGGAGGGGCTGTTTTGGTCAACAGAACTGGCTTGGAGCTTTACCGTCTGGGGAAATTCCGGGGCAGTCCCCAACCGGACACATTATTTAAGGCATTACCACATTGCTTATCTTACAACTTCTGTTCTCCAGGGGGTGAAAATGGGGGCATCCCCATGGAAGCTTCTCCCCAGAATTTAACTCTGGTGGTCTTCAGGGTGCCCTCCTGGACCCCAACTTTGCTCTGCTGCTTCAGGCCGACACGCCCGCCTGAGTCAAGGTTTTAAATAAGCATAACTGGTGGCAGAGGCTAAATAGTGCGTTGGGGTCTGAGACGGCCGACTTAGACAATAGATTGATTAGGGCAGGGGTAGTCAAACTGCGGCCCTCCAAATGTCCATGGACTACAATTCCCAGGAGCCCCTGCCAGCGAATGCTGGCAGGGGCTCATGGGAATTGTAGTCCGTGGACATCTGGAGGGCCGCAGTTTGACTACCCCTGGATTAGGGAGTGGGCTCGCTTTGAATCCTACTAAGTATGAATGATGATGTCTCTTTTTAAAAAGGACAGATAAAACCTAAGGCTACAGCGGGGACTCCACGAAGCCCCACTTGCAATAATGCATCCATTTATTATTATTAACACATTTGTTATGCCACCTAATTATGGTTAATTAAGTCCTAATTCAGGGCGGGCCAGATGCTTCTACTTAGTTGGGTTTGTTTGCCAGGCTGGAAGCGGGTCTCCCTCAGGAACAAAATTTGCAGGAGTGCCTCCAAGGGGTGTCACAGTCGGCTTTGACCCCGCTTTGGGTTAAGTAGTTTATGGATTTGCAGAAAGCACCTTGCAATTACTCCTGTTATTTTTCTAGGGAGATGCGGGCTCCGGGGTGTATTGGAATGCTTGTGAGGGAGAGGGGTCGCTGTCATTCCAGGGGATCCCCAGGTGGCCCCACCCCCGGGAGGCTGGCATCCCTAGCAACTGACCTGCACCATCTGGAGGCCAAGACATTGCCAGGCCCCACCTGGAGGCTGGCAACACGCTGCCAACCCCAGGGCGCCTGCCAAGTTTTCAAGGGGAGCAAAAGGGAAAGCGCGGGGGGGGGGGAGGCACAAGGCAGGTCCGGGCTCCGATCTCGCCTTGGGGTGGTGGGAGATAAGCGGAGGGTCGCCTGGCCTTTGGGCTCCCGGCCTAATCTGGGTGGGGGTGGGGGCGGGGAGGGGGCGGGCGGAGGGTCCGGAGCCGGCGGTCAACTCCAAAGCCAGAGGCGCCGGGCTGGCCGAGGAGGGAGACCCTCGCCGCAGCGCTCGCTCCAGGGACCCCCGACCAAGCCGCGAAGGACATGGGCAACGCTCAAGCGCAAGAGGCGCCGGGCAAGGTAAGCGCGGCGCCCTCCCTGCTTCCCGCGCCCTCTCCCGCTCCCGCTCGGCCCTCCACGCGCACACGCAAGATCGCGGGCTTTTGCTCGCTCCGCGCCGTCCGCCTGGCGCTCGACGGGAAAGACGGATTAGGCGAGAAGTAGGCAAGGGAGGAAAACCCGGCTCGTGAGCGCCGCAGCAGGATTTGAATGCAGGTCTTCCAGGTCCCCTACTCCACGGCTCCCGTTCCCTAGGCTTGCCGGCTCCGCTTGGGGAACTCCCTGGAGAGTCGGGGGCTGGGGCTGGAGCCGGAGGAGGGAGGGCAGAGGTTAGAACAACCGCTCCCCGGGTGCAGATTTGGGAGCTGGCCCTGCGTCTAGGGGCGGGAGATGCCTAGGGGCGGCCCGATCGCAGCCGCCAAGCAAACTGCAGATCCGCAGCTCTCCGCCCGGCGCAGATCTCCTGCGGCCAGTCGTCATTCCCCGGGCTTTGGAGAGCTGCTGGAGGGGGGGGGAGGCACGGAGGGAGGAAGCCTGGGAGAGCCTGGGCTGTAAAGAGTTAACCCCCCACCCCCCCCCCTTTGGCTTCCCCCTTTCCTTATCACGAGAATGATAACAGCTGCAGAGATGAAAAAGTCACTTTTTCAGGGGTGGTCAAACTGCGGCCCTCCAGATGTCCATGGACTACAGTTCCCATGAGCCCCTGACAGCATTCGCTGGCAAGGGCTCATGGGAATTGTAGTCCATGGACATCTGGGGGGCTGCAGTTTGACCAACCCTATGGGGAGGGCAGTTTATTATTTATTTATTTGTTTGTTTGTTTATTTATTTATATACCGCCCTCCCTGAAGGCTCAGGGCGGTTTACATAAGAACAAAGAACAACACATAAATACATTTAGTTCGAATGGGCTGAGGGGCAAGCCCGTCTCCCTCTTGATCCCTCCCTCCAGGTTCTTATTTCCATTCCAGAGGGGTGCAGAGTGGCCGCCCAGCCACTGTACTTGTGCAAAGGAGATGCAAAGCACATATTGACTGGCGGTGTGTGTTGTGTAGCCAAGCCAGGAGGTCCAGGACTGTCTGGCAGCCAAGCAAGGGACATTCTGAAGTTGCTTGCTGTTGCCTACCTCTGTGTCATGACCCCCCTCCCCTCCAATGTTCCTTGGAGCACCCAATCCCTGGAGGTCTCCCATCCAAGTAATAGCCAGGGTCAGACCTGCTTAGGTTCCAAAATCTGATATGATTGGGCTTCCCTGGGCTACCCAGGTCAGGGGTGCTTCAAGAATGAATGGCCTGCCTTAGTAAAGAAAAGAGGAGAGAGATGGCCCTAACAGTTTAACTGACTAAAGGTTCTCTGGAAGGAAAGCAGGGAGGAAATGTGCACAAAGGAAGAGGGAGTGAGCCAACCAGGACACTGGAGGAGGGCATTTGAAAGAAAAGGCCAGAGCCAGGTTGGGAGGCTCCCTGAGATTTGGGGATGGAGCCTGGGGAGGAAAGGGGAACAAATACCACGGAGACCACCCTCCAAGCAGCCGGTTTTTCCAGGGGAGTTGAGCTCGGTGGTCTGAGGATGAGGTGCAATTCCAGGGGATCCCCAGGCCCCGCCTGGAGGGTGGCACCCCTTTTATGAGAAGGGCAAGCAGACCAGACAGGGCGAGCTCTGCCCCCAGGAGCCCAGCTAGGAGAAGGAGGGGGGGGGGCTTACTGATGGAGAGGACGAAGATGGCGAAGATGCCCACCACTTGCCACAGCCGCAGTCCCCAGATCACCACGGTCTCCGAAGTCACAGGATCCGGCTTCTTCTTGGGGGGCTCGGTGGTGGCCTAGAGGAGGAAGAGAAGAGACATCTGGGCAGAGGTTTCCCATTGGTGCTCTCCGGCCCCTTCTTTCGGCAAACCCCAAATGACGCCCCTCTAGTACCCAAAGACCACCCTCAATGCTGGGTGCCCAGTGAACCCCACGCTCCCAATGAGAGCCAGCCTGGAGAACTGGGTTCGATTCCCATCTTCTCCTCCACATGCAGGCAGCTGAGGGACCTCGAGCCAGTCACAGTTCGCTTAGAGCTGTTCTCACAGAGCAGTTCTGTCAGAGCTCTCTTTCAGTCCCGCCCATCTCACGGGGTAAGTGTGGTGAGGAGAGGAAGGGAAGGTGACTGTGAGCCGCGTGGGGACTCCTTCAGGTCGTGAAAAGTAGAGTATGACTCTTCTCCTTCCATTGCAGAGTTGTTGTGGAGGTAAATGGGAAGGGTGTAGAATGGAAGCTCTGAAGGAAGGCAAGGAAATCGGGGAATCCACTCTGCACCATCTATGGCCTTTGCCTCTCCCCCTGCCTCTCTCCCAGGGTGTGGAAGGAGAAGGGCCCTGCCTCTTTAAGAGCTGCTAATGGTGCTATTTTGACCCTTGCCTGGACAGCATCAGCTGTTCTTGTCCCCCTGTGAAAAGAGGCCCCCCCATTCTGCAGAGAGGCCGGACCGAACTATCGCAGGGGCCCAAGCAGAAATCCATGTTGGTCTGAAGCTGCAGAACAAATTGAGAGTCCAGGGGCATTTTTAAGCCCAACAAAATTTTATTCAAGGGAGGAGCTTTCGTGTGCACGCAAGCGTGCACACGAAAGCTCCTCCCTTGAATAAAATTTTGTTGGGCTTAAAAATGCCCCTGGACTCTCACTTCCTTCCAAATTAGAAAGCACAGAACGACTGCAGGCCTGGATTGGGGCCTTTGCTTTCTGCAGAGCTCCATTGCGATACTCCGTGAAGTCCCAGGGCCTCGTCTGCCACGGTGTTTCTGCTGGAGGCTTTCTGCCCATTGTCGGTGGGGATGGTCTCAAAACGGACTGGGAGACGTGGGGACGGAGTCTGCACCCCGAGCAAAAGCACACTGCCCCCCTCCCCCTCTCCCATTTTAATGTGTGGAAAGCCAAACTTCAAAGCCAGTCAACGCTTTGAAGGAAACCAGAGCCCCCTCCGGTCTTTTTCTTGTAGCAGGAGGGGCTCGAAAGAGAACTCCGGACTTCAAGGCCTGTGAGTAGGCAGGCAGCGCCACCTTCTGTTTGAAAGCGGAGTTGCAGCCAAGGAAAGACCAACTTTGCAAGGTGGTTGGCTGGAGGGGAGAATTGAGGAGGGGAGACAGTTGCCGGCTCTGGGCTGGGGATTTCCTGGGGATTTGGGGCTGGGGAAGCCTCAGGAGAGCAGGGCTTGGGGCGGGGGAGGTCTTCAGCAGGGGGTTATGTTCTAAAATCCACCCTCCCAAGCAGCCATTTTCTCCAAGGGGACGGATCGCAATAGTCCATAGATTGATTGTGATAGCGGGAGGTCTCCAGGTGTCGCCTGGAGATTGGCAGTCCTTTCTTAACCTCCCATGTGCGTGGGAGAACAAGAGAACCAGCTTCTGCTAAGCCTGCTTGTCCAAACCTGGGCAGAGCGCCTGCCTGGGGGTGCAGACTGGGGCAGCGTCTTTGTTGGGGTGGACGAAGGAAGGTGAACCTATGTGCTCCGTACTGAAGAGATGGACCCCCTGCCCTCCCTTCTGCTTGTCTCCAGCGATGCCACATGGTAGGCTGGAGCCACTAAGAGCAGGCGGGAAAAGTTGCTTTTGTTGGTTATAAGAAAAAATATGGCCTTTGCAAGCATTTTGGCCAAGGAAAGGCATGCAAGAATTCCTCTTTTCCATTTATCTCCTGCAGCTGTTAATAGTTTTGTCAGCGATTTCGGTTCCCTGCTTTTCTTTCTGGGTTCACTGGCACAGCTGAGGCCATTTGTATGTATTTCAAAAACACAACAGATCCCGTATTAAGCCTCCAATACCAGCTGCACATTATGATACGGAGAGCCAGCCTGGTGTGGCAGTTGGGGCATAAACCTAGGCCCTGAGAGACCCAGGTGCAAATCCCTACTCTGCTGGGTGGCTGGCTCCCGTCCCACACTCCCAGCCTACCTCACAGGGAGAGAATAAAATGGAGGGGAGGAGAATGAGCAGCTATTGATAGACATGCATGAGGTTACCTAGTAAGCAACCAAATGAAGACAAACCCCCTTTCCATCTCTCCCTCCTGCCTGTGACCAAGTAGGACAAGATTAAAGGTAAAGGTATCCCCTGTGCAAGCACCGGGTCATGTCTGACCCTTGGGGTGACGCCCTCTAGCGTTTTCATGGCAGACTCAATACGGGGTGGTTTGCCAGTGCCTTCCCCAGTCATGACCGTTTACCCCCCAGCAAGCTGGGTACTCATTTTACCGACCTCGGAAGGATGGAAAGCTGAGTCAACCTTGAGCCGGCTGCTGGGATTGAACTCCCAGCCTCATGGGCAAAGTTTTCAGACGGCTGCCTTACCACTCTGCGCCACAAGAGGCTCTAAGATTGGACAAGATTGCTGAGGGGCAAATCTCCCTTGAACAGGCTGATCTAAATGGGCAGCTTAGTTTTTTATGGCAGGGAGCTAAAGCCCTTCCCTCCTCACCTGATGAGCACTGCTAATCAAACAGACTTGAAAGGGGCTAGGGTAGCAGACCAGCTGAAAACAGGTAACCCTCGGTGAGGACTAGCAACCCACTGGCTTGTTTGTAAAGCACTAGAAGATGCCATGAAGAGGCAAGCGACTTTTTCTCTCTTGGGGGTTCTCAGAGGCCTGATATCCGATCCGTCCCATTTTCCCTTCCTCTCGGTTAATGACAGAGCAGTCTTTGTCCTGCTGTAAGAAAATAGGGGAGCGGGGGAGGGGTTGTTTTGCAAATGGGTGATGTGTCTTTGGGCACCCATTTCGGTCTCTCTGTTCTTGGACTCACAGATTCCCCTCCCCCCTGCCAATTTAGGCTCCAAGTTCAAGGGGATCCTGTTTCAGGCCACTTCCCTTCCCTCAAATAGAGACGGGCCTAAGAGATCCAGGGGGGAAGAGTGTTGCCGCTTTCCATTTCACACAGGAAAATCCAGCAGCAGAAGCACATAGAAAGTACACTGTACAACATGTGCAGAATGGATACCTTTGGCCACACGAAATGGCACATTTGGGACGCACTCTGCAACGGTGTAATTTTACTGTGTGGGAGGGCAAGATCTGCTTGCAAATGGTCACTAAGGCTGATAGAATCCGTATTATTTAGCATGTGTGGAAGCGCCTCCATCTTTAGGACTAGGTGCTGTTTCTGCAATTCTGGGCACTCCCCAGTCCCCACCTGGAGGGTGGCATCTAAGCTCAGGGTGGCATCTAAGCTCAACTACTTGGCTAATCAGTGTGGTTGTCCCCCTTTTGCTCTGGCACAGCTCCTTCGTGCCTTAGTCTACAGGCCACAGTTCAACAGGGTCCCACATGAAGGTCTTTCCCATCCCCTCCTGCCTGGTCCTTTTAACTGGAGATGCCGGGGACTGAACCTGGGGCCTTCTGCAGGCCAAGCAGAGGCTCTGCCACTGAGCCAGGGTCTCAGGCCAAGGTCTTTCCCATCCCCTCCTGCCTGGTCCTTTAAACTGGAGATGCCGGGGATTGAACCTGGGGCCTTCCGTGTGCCAAGCAGAGGCTCTGCCCAACAGGGATACTGTGGTGGGAGAAGAGCTTAGCCACCAGCTGAATTGCCAACTTTTCTCATTGGTTCCACTCACTCATTTTGCCACCGGCCTGAAGGGGAGAAGGCGATGCTGATGGGGAAAACTTCACCAGTTGAATGAGTCAGCCGGTTTTTAAAGTGCAGCCACGTCAGCTGACTCTGGAAACAGGAAGGACCAGCAAAGACCTAGAAGGGAACCCTGGGCCAAAATATTTGCCTTGGTTTAGCAGGCTTGTGACAAATAAAACCCAGGTGCCGAATCTTTTCCCACCACTGCCTTTCTGGGCTGGGGGAAAACCCTCCTTAACTTTCAGCCTTCCTGCCCTAAATCCACATCTTAAAGGTGTAAGGCTTTGGCCACTGGCCAGGTCCAGCAGGGCCCTTCCTCTGTTTTTAAAGATCTCCGCCTCCCTTCTTCTAAGGAGATTCCCCCTGCCCACCCACAAAACGATGCCTCTCAGAACTGGGGCTTCTGCCCACCCACGTCCCCCCCCCCCCCCATCCGTGGCCAAAACCTCCTTCCTTAGCCCTTCTGAGCCAAGCAGGGCCTTAAGACATTTGGGCCCCACCTTTAAAAGGGCGGGGTGTCCCAATTAAAGGAGGAACTGGGAGCAGAAGGAGGAAAGGAAAAGTCTTCTTGGTGAATTGCTTTCAAGGAACGGATGCGTGATCCTGAGAATCGGCATATGAAGGTTTTGCTGGGAAACTGGGAGATAGCTGCAGGTAGACTCTTTTGCGGTCAAACTGAACTCAAATGCTCAGGGGAGCAAAATGTGTGATTTCTATTGGGTCCACTGTTTGAATTCATTTGTACCCCGCCTTTCTGCCCCACCAAGATCCAAAGTGGCTTACAGCGTTTGCCTCTCTTCTGTTTTATTTTCACAACAGCCCTGTGAGGTAGACCAGGCTGACAAAACAAGGTGTTTTTAAATATTTCCCCAAACGGCTATCTGGGAGTAGACCCTCTGACCTTGCAACTTGTTCCCTCACAACAGATCAGAGCTTTAGAGCAAATCGCTGCTGTATTTCCCCAGCATTTGGGATACAAAGATATTCTGCCTCCCTGTATATGGTAAAGATGCCAGTCCTTGCGTGGGAGGGGGCGGGACCTCAGTGGAATATAATGCTTGGAGTCCACCCCCCAAAGCAGCCATTTTCTCCGGGGTAGCTGCTCTCTAATGTCTGGAGATGAAACTAAAACCGGGAGATCCCCAAATCCCACCTGGGTCCTGGCATCCCCATTGAGGTTTCTCCCCTCCCCAAATCCTCTGCAGACCCCACCTCCAAGGTCTCCAGGTTTCCCCCAACCCAGAGCTGGCAACCCTCTCCGTCATGCAACAGTTGGATTTATTTTTTTGCTTAGCGGGAGGAATAGAGAAGGTGAAGGTGGTCAGACGCTGGA
Source organism: Paroedura picta (assembly GCF_049243985.1). Classification (NCBI taxonomy): domain Eukaryota; kingdom Metazoa; phylum Chordata; class Lepidosauria; order Squamata; family Gekkonidae; genus Paroedura; species Paroedura picta. Next base: position 2,082,638 of record NC_135379.1, read on the forward strand.
ATGTAACCTGTCGTTTGGACCTCCACACCCGTGGGGTTCACAGCAGGGACAGCTGCATCCTTGGCTGGCTGGTTTCTGGGAAACATCTGGACAGCTGCTGTAGAAAATAGGATGCCGAACTAGACAGACGCCGAGGTTATAGTCTGCCGTACAACCCTGGGCCAACCCTGCAGGGGCCAAATTTGAACTTGTAGGCCACCGTACCGAAAAGGATGGGAACTGCGGCTTCCTGCTTATTTCGCTCTTGTTTTTCTGCCTCCCGTACTTTGCTCTGCGCCTGCCTTGCAACGAGGCCTGTTACTACATCTGGACTGAGAAATGCCAGGCGTGCAAACGGGGTGGGAGGGGGGGGGAAGAGGCACCCGAGATCACGTTGCAGATGGATGCTGGCTGCTGGGCCGCCCGAGACCGTTCCAGAAGCGAATCAGCTGGTGTTTCATAGATTACAGCTGTTTGATCAGGGAGAGCTCCGGCTGGCCTTAAAAGGGACGGGTGTGCAACAACAATGGTTTTGATGCACAACCTGTACTCTGGAGAATAGGAGGCTACTGTTAGGACAGCCTGTGGAGGACCAGAATGGTGTCCAATTGGAAGAGGGGTCAGATTAGGGGAGCCAAAGCTGTGGAGGGGTCTTTGGCTCAGTGGAAGAGCCTCTGCTTGGCATGCAGAAGGTCCCCCGGTTCAGTCCTCAGCACCTCCAGGCACAAGGGGATGGAAAAGACCACGGCCTGAGGCCTTCTTCTGCAGTGTCTCCCATCCACATGCAGGCCTGCTTAGCTCCAGAAATCCGATGTGATCAGGCAATACTACACCGGTTGTGTAGAGACGCCACATGGGCGTCTCTACACAACCAAGCAGGGGAAGCTCTTTTTGGGCTTGCCAGCTGCAATTCACCCGTGGAAACAGATCGCTGTGTCTCTTGCAGTCCACCAGGTTTTCTGTGTCTCTTGCAGTCCACACGCTCGACCAAGAGGACTGGAAGCTTAATTCTGAACCAAAAGGCGCTTTCACGCCCACTAAGTAAGGCAAGCTTGGTGTGCTTTGTAACCGGGCCTTCCTTTGTGAAATGGCAAAATCCCACTTGCCAACTGACACTGAAGTGGGCTGAAACACTGAATTCCGCACACCGTGTTTAATACGCTTTCAGTTCACTTTAGAAGTTCTGCACAGGAAAATCCAGATGAAAAGCACACTGAAATTGCATCGTCCAACATGTGCAGAATAGTGATCCTCCACATCAGCTCACCCACACATCCACGTGTTTTGAGCATCCTAGAGCAGGGGTAGTCAAACTGCAGCCCTCCAGATGTCCAGATGCAACTGCTGGCAGGGGCTCATGGGAATTGTAGTCCATGGACATCTGGAGGGCCGCAGTTTGACTGCTCCTGTCCTAGAGGATGGAGAAGTGGGGTTTTTATAACCCACTTTTCACCATTCAGGTCCCAAAATGGCTTCCAAACACCTTCCTCTCTCCACAAAGGACACCCTGGGAGGTGTGCAGGGCTGAGAGAGCTCTGAGAGAACAGCTCTGCAAGAGAACTGGGACTAGCCCAAAGGTCACCCAATTGGCTGCATGTCGAGGAGGAATGGGGAAACAAACCCGGTTCTCCGGATTAAAGGCAGCTGCTCATTAGCCACTACCCCGTGCTGATTCCACGTCCCACCAACCGAAGGAGTCTCAAAGCAGCTCACAGCCGCCTTCCCTTCCTCTCCCCACAGCAGAACTGCCCTGTGAGAACAGCTCTAAGAGAACTGGGTGTGGCCCAAGGTCACCCAGCGGCTGCATGTGGAGGAGGAGCCGGGAATCCAACCCGGTTCTCCGGATAAGAGTCTGCCGCTCTTTTGTCGCTACACCCCGCTGGCTCTCAAGGTGAGCCATTTTCACCGCGCCTTTGTGTCTTGAATGACCGAAGCCAGAGGCTCAAATATCGCTCTGGACCTGCCACGCCCTGCCGGCCACCGGCACGGACACCTGAGCTGCCCTGGCCCGGCCGAAGCCCCTCTCCTTACCTCGATCAGCTGGCCCAGGGCGGTTCTGGAGGAGCACAGCAGCAGGGCAGGCAAGGCCCCCAAGGGACTCTGGGGATGCCGCTGGTCCCACGCCATCTTCTTCCCCTTCCCCTCGCCGCCTCTCTCGCCTCTGCCTCCGGGATCGCTGGCAGCTGAGCAGCCCGGCTGATGGATGGCCCGCCGGCTGGCTTCTCACCGCCCCCGACATCTGCCGGCAGGAGCTCTCCACCCTCCTGGGGACTCTGGACTCTCCTGCCTGGCCTGGCCGGCCGCCCAGCCTGCCCTGGGGAGCCGCTGATTAATTCATTAGCCTGGGTTTGCTTACAGGCAGGGCTGGTCTGGGTCGCAGCCAGACGTGGACGGCAAGATGCCGGCAGTGGCCGTCGCTACCAGCCACCCGGCTCACGCTCCCTCGACAGCCAGGGGCATCTGCTTCTTCCAGACTGGCTTCTTCCCTGGCGGATGGCCGGATCGGGACCCCCCCTCGTCTCCCTCCCGGCTGCAGGGATGGGGAGAAAGGAGATGCGAACGCTAGTCTGGTTTTGGCCGGTTCAGTGCCCAGGGCTGTCACGCAGGTTCCTGTGAAGAGCCACGGTTTGGCTCGCCTGGGGTGAGTAGCCATTTATCTCCAGGCGATCAGGCTGGAGGGTTTGTGGGTTTTGTAATGGGCTGTTTCCCTCTCTTCCCCGCTTTGGTCTGCTGGAGGTGAATTTAGTTATCGGTGGAAAGGGGGCCCATTTTGGGAAAAAGAAGGAAGAGATGGCGTGGTGTAGGGGTTAATAGTGGTGGGTCTGATTCCCCACTCCTCTGCCGCCATGAGACTCTTGAAAGGAGAGAATATTGGGCAGTAAAACCCAATTGTGTACAACACACTGCAGCCTTGTGGCTTTCTTGGGCCCACTGTCTGTTGAACATCGGAAGGCGGAGGGTGACCCGAAGGCCATCTAGAGGCTCCCCTTTCTGCCTTGACACTTCTGTTCCTCCATCTCTTGCAAAACTCATTCTGTAAGAGCAGTTTGGGCTGCTGGGGAATCTCTGGAGATTTGGGGGTGGGGCCTGGGGAGAGGGGAGGGGCCTCAGCAGAGTGTGATGGCAGCAGGTCAAGCCTTCTAAGCAGCCCTTTTCTCCAGGGGCACTACTCTGGAGATCAGTTGTGATTTTGTGGGATCTCCAGTCCCTGGCTGGAGGTTGGCGACCTCAGGTACAGTGCTCTAGCCGCCACCCTCCGAAGCAGCCATTCTCTCTGTCGAATGGACCTCTGGAGGCCAGTGGTCCTCCTGGGAAAAATCTCCCGCCCTCGCCTGGATATTGGCAACTTGAGTCACTGTGCTCGCCCAAGCCGCCATTTTCTCCGAGGACTGGTTCCGTGGAGTCCCGCGGCCATTCCGGGAGATCTCCAGGCCCTGCCTGGAGGTTATAGAAAAGAACAAAATCCGGTGTGCGAAGAATTGGCACAATGTGCAGGAAAGCTTTAACCGAAAGCTCTGCAAGCACAAACAACACGCAGAAATGTTAGCAAGCTGTAGGAAAGCCAGCGGAAACCCCAAAACCCAAACGAGGCGCCGGAAGGTCCTGCCTTCCGCTGGCGACCGCGCTCTCGGCGGACTTTGCCGCCCGGGGGAGTCCCTTCTAGGGAATCGGCGCAGTCGTTTAATGGCAAAAGGACAAAGACGGCAAGGAAGGTCCCGCCTGGAGGTTGGCAACCCCCGCCCGCCCGTCTGCCTCCCGCCTCCGCGGCCTGACCTGGAGGGCGTTTCTGCGAGGCGCGCTCCCGCCGGCGGCTCGGGCGCTCCGGAACGCGCTCCGGTTGGCAGCTCGCCGGAGCCTCGCCTTGCCTTGCTTCGCTTCGCCAGCGGGCCGGCCCGAGAGCCTCCCGTCCCCGAAAGTGTTGCGCCGGGGCGCGGGGAGGCAGCGCTCGGCGGCGCCCGGTTGACTTTCTGCGCACGGGTCTCGGCTCCCAGCGAGGGTGAGAGAGAGGGGGGGGGGTGAGTGTGGGTGTGTGTGGGGGCTGTTGGCGGCTCCTTTACCCAACTAGCGGAACCCCGGGTTGTCAACCTCCAGGTAGGGCCTGGAGAGCTTCCAGTATGTTAACTGGCAACAGACCAAAGTGTCCCTGGAGAAGAGGGCTGCTTGGGGGGAGGGGCTGTACCCAGCTGAGGTTCTCCCCCCCCCCAAATCCCGACCTCAGGCTCCATCCCCAAAATCTCTAGGTATCCTCCCCCCCCCCCAACTCCCACAGAGGGAGGCTAAAGGCCACAGTTTTCCCTTTTATGCTGAAAGAAAACCAGGAGAGTCTCTGAGCAAACTAGACGGGAGGCTTGCAAAATGTCCTGCATGAACTTGGCCCCAAACCCACAAGGGTCTCTTCTTCTTCGCTGTTCAGTTCTCTGCTTACGGGATAGGTGGGGAAAACACCGGTGGCCCACCTTACAGGGCTATTGTGGGGATTCCGGTGATTATATTGGAAAAGCACTTTGGAAGGTGATAAATACTTTGGCATAATATGGGATTCCAAATTTCCTAGCTCTGCCCTTTTCTCAAACTCTTCTGTTGGAATAGCAGTGCTGGGGGGGGGGGGGGTCATTGCAATCTGCCTGATCAGGCCAGCATTTTCTACCCAGACTAGCAGCGACTCTCCAGAATCTCGGGTGCGAGTATTTCCCATTATCTGCTTCCTAGTTCTTTCAACTGGAGAGGCCTGGGATTGAACCCAGGACCTTCTGCATCCCAAGCAGAGGATCCCCCTTGCTGAGGCCATTTTTGCTAGAAGCTCAGCACTCTGCTCAGAGGGGCAACAGTGAAACTCTTTAGCCAAGCATCTTGTGCTCCTTGAAGATGTCCCAAAGAGAACAGAATCTTTGGAGGGTCCCCTTTGTCGGCTGCATGGAGGATGAGCTGCAGTTGGTGGGTGGCGTGCTCCAGCCCCCGGATATTTTCTTGCAAGGGGTGAGCCCCCCTGAAGGAAAGCCTGGGTACTTCTGGAGATTGGTTAAGGGAGCCCGGTGAGGGCAGAATCTGGGGAGCGAGATCGGGCCATGGAATCCACTCCCTCCAAAGCGTCAGTTTTCTCCTGGGGAAGAGACCCCTGTAGCCTGGAGATGTCAGTGCAGGAGGTCTCCAGGCCCCAACTAGAGTTTGCAAACCCCACCGGTTTCTCTTCGGCCTCTTCTCTGCTTCACATCCTTGGGCTACAAACCCCGTCTGTGGAGACACTCCCTGGAAAGCTCCACTGGAATTCAGCAGGGTGGGGTGGGGTGGGAGAACGGCCTGGAGGTCCGCTACGAAAAACCATTGAGTGTCCTTCCACCGTGCCAGACCTTCCACCTCAAAATTGGACATTTGCACAACCCTGGAAAAATGGGTATATGGTTGATCTTACTTCTGTGCCTGCTTCCTTCTCTGGAGGGGCATGGCACCACTTCTGCGGTTCCTCAAAGCCTGGGGGAAAACTTCAGGGGTTCCCTCACGGCCCAGAGGTCATAAAGCCCGTTCTGTTGTGTCAGGCTATCTGTCATTCCTGCCCTCCTTCCAAACAGCTGGGAACAGAGAAAGATTCTCCCCTTGGCCCTTTCATCCTAACAGTGACCCTGTGACCTAAGTCAAAGGCGGGGGGGGGGGGATTTGAACCCGTGTCTCTCTGAACCTACTTTCACATTCTAACGGCTACACAGCTCTGGCTGCGGTTTCCACTCTCCATCTCCCTTCCCAGCCGCAAGGTGCGACCTCGGGGATTGCTGAAGGTCATAATAGCCTGTCACAAGTTAAAAGAGTTGTTCCCCGTCATTGCTCCGTTGCTCTGGCCGGCCGTGCCGCCTCAGCAGTTTTGCACTGGAGGCCTTTGTTTCTGTGCTCCTGACCCACGGGCCAGCCAGGGGCCGTACCCACGACACCCATCCTGGGATAGCTCAAGATGGGTGGCCAGGTTAGTCCATCTGCAGCAGCAAAGAGACAGAGCCCAGGAGCAACGTAAAGACCGATCAAATCTGTGTCAGGGGAAGCTGTCATGAGTCACAGCTCACTTTGTCAGGGTCTCATGAAGCAAGCTCATGCCCTGTCACAAATCCTGTTCATCCCAGGAGAATTGCTGCGATGGACAGAGATTCTGCCCAGCCAAATTAGGAGTCAGTGCACAATTTTTGCCTTTGTGGCCTGGAGATTGCCGAGAATTGCAGGTCACATTCAGCCTAAAGAGATCACTTCAGACTCATCCGGACTCAGAGGAATGGAATGCTCTCTGTCCGGGGAAGCCTGGCGTTTTCCCTTTAGATCGCGTTGGTGTTGACTGTTTCCAAAGCAGGAGGTGTCCGGGGGAATTTCTGCTGAGCTGCTTTCTTGACCCTGGAGCCAAAGTCCAGGTGCTGGGAAAGGTGGCATCCTGACTTAAAACCTCAGGTTAGCTTTTGGCTGGGCAGTTCAGAAAGGGTGGGGTGGTGGGTGAGTTGGCGGGGAAAGAATTCCTGAGCGGATTCTCCCTGTACAGAAACTTTCTGCATTTGTTCCCCTTGTCTGAGTGCAGACACAGGATTTAAAGGCATGGTTGGTGGGGAAGAGAGGGAACTATTATCCCATGGTAATATCAAGAGCCAGTTTGGGGGAATGGCTAAGAGCAGCAACCTCGAATCTGGAGAAATGGGTTGGATTCTCTGCTCCTCTTAGAATTCCTACATATTGTATTGGTATGTTTAATCTGTATATGTGATTTTATTGTGGTGTATGTAATCCATCCTGAGTCTTAAGAGACAGGGTAGGAAATAAGCATCATAATAACAGTATGGCTGGGTGACCTTGGACTAGTCAGTTCTCGCAGAGCTCTCTCACCTCACAGGGTGTCTGTTGTGGGGAGAGGAAAGGGAAGGCGACCGAGAGCCAGTGGGGGGGGGGGATGGTGATTAAAGAGTGGTGCCTGAAATCTGAGTGTGATCCTTGCTCCTCCTCCGCATGGTGCCAACTGGGTGACCTGGGGCCAGTCTCTTTTCTCTCAGAGCTTTCTCAGCCTCACCTACTTCACAGGGTGCTTGTTGTGGGCAGAGAAAGGGAAGGGGATTGTGAGCCACTTTGCGACTCCTCGGTGGTAAAAACGAGGCCTTCTTCTTCTGCATGAAGCTCAGGTGGAGTTTGGGGAGGGAGGGGCTTCATTGGGTCTCAAGGTCATAGAATCCACCTCCCAAAGTGGCTGTCCTCTGCAAGGGAACTGTTGCTTGCAGATCTGTGGTAACCCTCGGAGTTCTGCAGCCATCTCCTGGAGGCTGGCAACCCTACAGGTGAACGGGGGGGGGCACATTGGGCACATGCTGCCAGCCAGGACTCCTGGCTCAAGGGCGTCTCAGAGAAGCAGGCGGCAGGACAGGCGGGCCCTCTGTGCCTTGAGGGCGGACAGGAGGTTTCGTAACAGCCTGGCTTTGCGTGTGTCATGCAGGAAACCCGCCTGAATCTCTGTTTGAACTGCGGAGGAAACTTGGCTGTGGCAGGCAGGCTGGCAGGCTGGCAGGGAGGGAGGGGCGTCGCCGGAAGATTTCTGCCCAGCCGCTCCGGAAAGCCCTGCCCAGAATTCCTCAGAGCCGCTGGCACAGCCACGCAGGAGGAGAATGCGGGCTTTTTAGGTGCGCCGAACTCTTCCGGGTCTCTTAAATGTTCCCTGACCGGCCACAGTTTTTGGTATCAACAGTGGATGAAAACATGACCTGGCTCAGGAAGGAAAGGTGACCGTTTGGCGTCTGAGCCTTTTTATGCTGGGGGAGGTGGTGAAGCTGAAGCGGGTTTAGTGGCCTGGCTGAATTGCGTGCTTTGTGCAGTCAGCGTGCACCAGAACATGTGCAGAGGGTGTTTTCTCTGCTACGAGTTGCTGCAGAGCATTCATGTCTCTAGAAAGCCAGTTTGGAGTCGTGGTTAAGAACAGGGGACTCTGATCTGGAGACTGGGGTTTGTTTCCCCACTCTTCCTCCACATGAAGCCAACTTAGTGGCCTTGGCTTAGTCGCAGTCCTGTTAGAGCTGTTCTCCCAGGTCCTTTTAGAGCTCTCTAGCCTTACAGGGTGTCTGTTGTGGGGAGAGGAAGGGAAAGGTCTTTGCTGAAATATCTTTGTTGACAGCAGCTGAAAGAACTGGGTTCGGTTCCCCACTCCTGGTGGCAGCACAGTGCCAGAGAGCTTGAAAGCTGATTCCTGGCATGGATTTGTCTGTGTTTGGGGGGCCAAAAGGAATTTCCCACAACTGAAGGGTGATTAAACATACCCACACATGAGTCTCCGCGACTTCCCCTGGGCAGATCATCGCGGGACGTGTTCCCGTTAGGCCACTCAGCAGACCGGACTTCTGAATCTTGCATTTCCTACGTGGGCTGTGCCTATCGCGATCCAGTTCCCTTGCACATAGTCTGGCGGCTTTAGCAAGCAGCGCGCAAGCCGATTTCTGCTACGCAATGGCTCCGTAGCGCACGCCGAGCAGCCGAGATGTTTGCGTTGGAAATTCACACGTTGCGGACGGACTGGCTGCCTCTGGTGGTAGGCACTTGGAGCTGGGCATGGCTCTCGAAATATAGGTCAAGATGCAAAGGAGGCTTGTAAGGAGGGTCGCCAGCTCCAGGCTGGGGTATCCCTGGAGATTTAGGGGAGGGCAGAATTTGGGAAGGGGAGGGACCCGTGCAGGGTGGAAAGCCATAGACTCCACCTTCCAAAACAGCCACCTGCCCTATTGGGGATGGATCTCTATGGTCTGGAGACCGGTTGCCACCCTGGGCATCTTCAGCTACTACCTGGAGGTTGGCAACGTGAGAGGCTGAGCAGGAAGAGGCGGGACTTGGGGGAGGAAGCCTTGATAGCTTGCATGCAGACATGGTGGAAATGCTTAGGGCTGATCCTGTGTAGAGCAGGGGGTTGGACTGGATGGCCTGTATGGCCCCTTCCAACTCTATGATTCTGTGATTCTAAAGATGGTGGCTCAATAATATCTCTTATTATGGCTGGCCCAGGCTAGCCCGACCTCATTCAATCTCTGCTGCTCAGTTGGGTTGGTCCTGGTGAGCAGTTGGATGGGAGACCACAAAATCCAGGGTCCCTCCACAGGGGCAGGCAGCAGCAAGCCACCTCTGTTTGTCCTTGGCCTAGACTTGGGTGGCCCACAGTATCCTGGGTGCGCTTTGGATGGGAGACCACGAAGAATCCCAAGGTTGCTACTCAGGAACAGTGAAGAGCGTGGTGTGGCTTTGCAGGTGGGCGTCCAACAGGAGCGGACATTCTGGAGCAAACCTTTTTTCGGGAAGCAGGAGAGGGCTTCTGGTTCTGGCCTTATCAGCTGCAGAAAGAGGCCCTGCCTCTCCCATGTGTGTGTGTGTGTTGAAACCTCCGTTGTCCTGGCTGGATTGAACCCGCCGGCAGCTGGTTTCTCCCGAGGCAGCCAAAGGGATCCTTGGAGCACGTAAACAGATGCCAGCCACGTTAGTCACCAGGTGCAAAACAAGGTGGGATCGGCCTTCCTGGAACCTCTCGGGTTGCTGGGAAAAGAAAGGTCCGTTGTCTTAACCAGCGGAGGTGTGGGGACAGATTTAGGGTTGCCAACCTCCAGGTGGGACTTGGTGTTCTCCCGGAATGGCAGTTCTCCTGGAAAGGTGATGCTCTCTCTCTCTCTCTCTCTCTCTCTCTCTCATCCAACTGAGTTCCAAAATTTGCCCTTTTAATTTACACCCTTGTTTGAGTTGAGAGCAGCCGCAAACCAGTTGGCTGGGTTCGTTCTCCTGACCACGCCTGCTTTCCCACCCACAACTAGACAGTGCAACCGTGCTATTTAGGGGATGACTTATCCCCGGATGAGGAGGTTACTCGAGGGCTCTTGCCTTTGACTTAAATCTTTCCCTTTCCCCCCCTGCCTCAGGGCTCGTGTGGCTTTAGCCTGCCACACGGGCAGGGACCCAACTGGTAAAGCTTCACAGGCTGCCGTCACAGCTCTGCACACCTCTGGGCTGGTTGGGTGGTCATTGCAGCTTTGAAGGAGGCAGGGTGATTTCCTGCATGGAAAATCTCACCCCAGCATACAATTTGTACTTCTGAGGGGTTGCTTTTTGAGCCAGTAATGGATTCCATGTTGCATACCCTGCCCCCATCGACATCTTGAATTTCCTGCCCGGGTCTCAGTCCTGGGAGCTTGTGTATTATGCATGGGTAGCTTGTGAGGTCACGTGGGGGAGGGATCAGGTAACAGCTTCCCTCTTGATTCCTCCTTCCACACAGGTGATGCAGGAGAACCTCTCACCTGTGTGACGAATGGCCCCTTCTCCAAAAGGCAAAACGGAGTCCCTCTGGCTGGCGTGTGGCGTTCGAGCCTTTTGCAGAAGGGTGGTATAAAAAATGTATAAAGAGAAAAAAGTATGGGGTCGGGGTTAGAGTGTGGGAATACAAAGGAGGAAATCTGGGAATGAATCTTTACTTGCTGTGAAAATTTACTGGACGACCTCCGGCAAGCCTTTCTCTCTTGGCCGAACCTACCCTGCAAGATTGCTGTGAGGCCGAAATGGAGGCAGAAACCCTGTTTCCGTGAGCTCCGCTCAGAAATGGGGCTGAAGACGGATCGCACAGAAGGAGTCCAGGCAATTGACCATAATGCAATAGGAGTTAGGATTGTAGAACTAACCAGAGATCTAAAAAGAGAAGCCCAAAGCATAATAAGGATTAATAAAATGCATTAAACAGTATAAAAATGATATTGTAGGATTGCAGAAACCTGTACGCAATCCCCAGGTCCCACCTGGAGGTTGGTACCCACAGGTGCAGTGCTTTTAGCCTGCATAGAAAAGCCCTCTGCAGTTCTGGGAAAGGTTTGGGGGTGACCCAGGGAAAACCACATTGGGGTCCCCGGGACCCTTTGACTCGCCCCGCCCCGCCCCAGAATTCTGCAGGTTGCTAAATCAGAAAAAATTCCAAATTGAGAAAGCACGAATGAGTTCAGCCGGGCCAACACTGGTTTTTCATAAGGTCACCCTTTGGCAGACTTGGAAAAGCCGGGTGGGGAAAAGCGGGTTCTGCTAAAGGCCTCTGGTGACAGGAATCCCACGGTGTCATTTCCCCATTTTGGGGAAGGCCTGGGTGCAGAACCCTTTGCAAGGACGAGTCAGCTGATCGTGCCTCTCCTCTTGCGCCACACCTGTGGCTTCGTTTTGAAACTTCCCGTGGCTGAGCTCACTCTTTCCCACTTTCCGGCCTTTGAAAAGCCCTCGTACAATAGACAGCACAAAACCAAAAATGCAAGGGAAATATCTCTCTGACTGGTGATTTTGGGGGCATGTTCAGTAAGGGCGTGGAAATGCTGCCGCTCTTTCCCTGGAAAGCTGGTGCACCTCCGTTTCATGCCCAAGATGCGCAAACTGGCCTCGCGTGGATTGCATTTCAGAGGCAATTTGGCTTCCTAAACTGCTGGTATGGGGCTAGTTTGGCCACTTCCCATGTTCCAAAATCCAAAATCTCCAACTCGGAGCTGGCAACCCTAGTTAGACGGCCCCATTCCCTGGGGAGTTGGCCATTGACAGGGCTCTGTCCCGGCAAACATCGCAGGATTCAAGTTGGATTTTAATCTTTGATTTGATTCGAAGTCTCTGAACAATAACGAACAACACAAAAGGGAAACATAAAATCCCATTTCGGCAAGGGCGGGGGCAAAAGTCAGCTCAAAACATCTGCGATGCTGTCCCCCCTCCAAAAACATAACAACGAGGGGAGCCACACAGGAGCCCCTTAACTGGGGTTGCCAGCCTCCAGTTGGAGCCTGGAGACTTCCCAGAATCACAGATGATATCCAGAGAACCGAGGTCAGTTCCCCTGGAGAAAAAGGCTGCTTTGGAGGGGCACTGCTAGAGACCCCTGGAGAAGTCTGGCCCTCATCTGTAAGTTGGCAACCTAGTCTTTCTTTGTGGACCCTGGGAATATTACCTGGTGTCAGAAGCGGGGAATGGAGGGCTTAATCACAGCAAGAATTCTTCCTTGACAGGTGTTGGTCACAGCAGGGGCTATGGGCTGGGGTGGGGACTGAACTGGGGACAGAGTGGCCGGGCTTCCGTGGCTCACGTCTGATTCTGTGTCTTCGTGCCCTCCCCTTTGCCCGTCGTAGGACATGAGTCTCGAGGAAGTGGCGAGCTTGCTGCTACGAACCGAAGAAACGTTCTCGGCGTACCTGGCACGGATCGACAGTGTCGTCCTTACTCCCCTGTTACAGTCAGGTGAGGATGGTAGGTGGATGGACCGAGATGGGCTGTCAGGAGTGGCCAAACTGTGGCTCTCCAGATGTCCGTGGACTACAATTCCCATGAGTTCCTGCTAGAACATCTGGAGAGCAGGAACTCATGAGAATTGTAGTCCACGGACATCTGGAGAGCAGGGGCTCCTGGGAATTGTAGCTCCTGGGAATTGTAGTCTACGGACATCTGGAGAGCAGGGGCTCATGGGAATTGTAGTCCATGGACATCTGGAGAGCCACACTTCAGCTACTCCAATTATCTCTTTTTACCTCAGACATTCCCAGTTTCCTGGTCCTCCAAAGACCATTTTTATTCATTATTTACTTTGGAAATATGAATTTATTTTGCTCTTTTATACCTCACCTTTCTCCTTAAAGGCGGTTTACACCATTCTCCTCTCTTCTGTTCTGTCCTCCCAGTAACTCGCTGAGGTTTGTTTAGGCCAGGGGTAGTCAAACTGCGGCCCTCCAGATGTCCATGGACTACAATTCCCAGGAGCCCCCTGCCAGCGTTCGCTGGCAGGGGGCTCCTGGGAATTGTAGTCCATGGACATCTGGAGGGCCGCAGTTTGACTACCCCTGGTTTAGGCTGAGAGAGGGCCTAGCAAGCTTCCGTGGCCCTGCTGGGTAAAACATTTCACCTAGACTGTCTCCGCAGGTACCAGGAAAAGGTTCCAGTGGGACCAGTGGTGCCCCTGGGCGGCCTGTTCGGGATCCCCGTGGTACTCAGGGTGGGCAACCCAAAGCTAGAGCATCCCCAGCAGGTGGCCACCCAGCCTTTTCTCCAACCTCTTCTGCCGGGGCAATGCTTGTCCGTCCCGAGGAGATGAGTCCCACTGTGCTGGCGCTCCAACCATTTGGCAGTGTAGCCCCAAGTCCTACCAAAAATCTACCCTCCTGTAGCTGATGCCCAGGAGCCACAGGGACCTTCATTGCTTGTTCTCTTTCTGCCCTGGAAGGCTCCTTTGAGAATGTGGATCTTTTTATGCTGCTGAACGACCATTTCCACTGTCTCTGGGCCTTGACGGAAGAGGGCTGCAGGGCCCTGAAGAAAACCCTTGAGACCTCAGAGTCCGTCAGCGTCCGAGACTTCGACCTAGTCTGGAAAGTGGACCTGTTCCTTGACTGGTACACCCAGTGAGTACAGCCGTTGTTTATCTAAAGCATTTATTTAGCAGCCTTTCTGCCTTACAGGAACTTAAGGTGGCCTAAAGTACAAGTGTATGGAAAACCACTGACTTAAAATCAGTAATTTAAAACTGCCAGTAGGCAGAAGAACAGAATTTAACCAAATGCTACACTGAATTATACTGTCCTCAGCAGCCTCCAAAAAACTGGGAATAAGCATGATCAGCATGCAGGATTCTGCAATATAGGAAGAATGCCCTACAAGGGAGCATTGGAAGAGACGTGTCCTTAGCATAGTTAGAAAAGGAATTTCCTGGTATTTTTCAAATAATCTTCTCCTACATCCTGATTGGTTCAATGGAAGATATCCTGCTTCTTTGAGCACATCCCCTTCCTGATTGCCTCCGGAAGAACACAGTCAGTTAGACTGCTAGGACTATCTCCATCCTCCCTTCTTTACAAAGTTGTTTCTCTCCTCAATAAAGCTATTTATTGAGAAGCTACCAGTGCTTTACTCCTCCTCGGCATATTTAAACTCTGCCAACAGAGAGGGAGGGAGCCAGGCACACGTCCCTGGGGAGATTGCTTCGTAATTGTGGGGCTGACGCTGAAAAGGCCTCCTCAGTCGAAATTTTTTGGTTGAATTTCTTCTAAATCTGGTATAACTTCAACTGGTGGCCTAATGTTGGCTATCTCTCTGTGTGTGTTTTTAAACAGGTATTTTTCCACTTTTGCCAGCTGTACTGTAGTCCAAGGGTTCGAACATGCCGCCAGGAATAAAAGGTAAGCAATGAATCTTAAGACATCCTCATTTATGTTTAGGAGCAGCAGAACCGCCCCTGAGCTGTTGAAAAGCAGGTTCATCTTTCCGCATCTCTCCACATTGAGGAAGGGCTAGAGTTGAGTTCCAGGGGTGTGCAAGAAACCCTTTAAAATGTAAAGGTCTTTTGCAAGCCCTAACTGGGACAGCAGGGGGAGTGAACTCTGAAGGCAGTTAAAGGGCTTGCAGTCCCTTGAAATGCCTTCTCTAAGCTGGGAGTCCACTCTAAAGACATTTCAAAGGACCGAGAGTCCTTTCAATGCACTTCAGCGGTGGCTGTCTAGCGTTCCCTAGAAGCCTCAAATTTTGATTTTGTTTTTTGGGCTTAGCTATTTCATAAAGCAGAGAAACAGAAAAAATATAGCTGGCTGAATGAGTACCTGAAAAATACCTATAAGGTAGTTTTTGGATATGGATTAATGGAATGCACATGTCTATTGAGTTTAGACTTGGAGACCAGCAGGATTTTGGGGGTAGAGCTTTCAAAGGTAGGAGCTCTCTTCCTCAGACACAAAAGGAATGGAATTCCCGGGTCCTTATATCCCAGTCTGAGAGTGGGAGGGGTGTTGTGGAGAAAGGAGCCCAGACGAAAATGCAAACTTTAGTCAGCTTGATTAGAGCAGGGGACAGAAAATGCGGTGTTGGAAGCAGAAATTAGTCTGAGGAAGAGTGCTTGCACTCGAAAGCTCACATCCTGAATAAATCTTGGTTGGTCTTAAAGGTGCCTGACTGGACTCTGATTTTATTGTGCTACTTCAGACCAACACATCTACTCATTTGAATGTTACTATACTTTGGTCATGTTATGAGAAGACGAGGGTCACCTGAAAGTGCCAGTCTGAGCAGGCAGTATTGATATTGAAGGTCTGATTCACGTGGGGGCCCATGGCTCAGTGGCAGAGCTTCTGCTTGGCAGGCAGAAGGTCCCAGGTTCAATCCCCGGCAGCATCTCCAGCTAAAGGACCAGGCAGGAGGGGATGGGAAAGACCTCCGCCTGTGAAATCTGTCCACCTGGAGAGCTACTTGTGAAGTAGAAGATGCTGATTGATCCAGTGTCTTTTGGGTCTTGGCAGCGAGGTCTGGAAGTCCCACAAGCCGGCGCTGCAGCAGTTCCTTGCCGACTTCTCCCTGGATGCCTCTGGAGCCGTGGCCCTCCATATGGTGCTGCACAAGCCCTTCCGAGATCAGATTCAGCAATACAACCTCATCCTCTCCAAACTCAAGGAAGCTGCTGGCCAGGTACCGAACTCCTAGCTGCGATGGCTAGGTCTGGGTTGGCCACGATTTTGGGTGGTGGGGGGGGGACAGCCTGTGGAGGAAGGGGGTTGGGGAGGGGCTTCCATGGGATGTAATGCCATAAAGTCCACCCTACAGCATCCATTTTCTCCAGGGGAACTGATCTTTGTTGCTCAGATATCAATTTTGATTACAGGAATTCTCCAGGAGACTAGGTGGGCTGTTGATCTGACCCAGCAGTCTTGTCTTCAGCTCTCATGTGCTTTTCATTTTCTTTGCATGGGTGCTCCTAATGCTGCAAGCAGGGATTCCAAGCAACAGGGGAAATCCTAAATCCCGAGACAAAACTACAACTCCCAGGATGCTTGGAGAGGGGAGGGGCCAAGAATGGTAGGACCTGCCCTTGGACGCCTAGCCAATAGCCAGTCCTGAAGGGCCGTTAATTTCTTTCCTTCACAGTGCCCTGAGAGTGAAGCGATTGTGGATGCTGTGGGCAAGTTTGCAAAACTGCGGTCCTTCGTCAACCAAGTCTTGGATGAGGCTTGCCTTACCAGAGGCCTGTGGAAATCCCTGGGACACAAATTCACGGTGCGGGAGAGAGAATGCCAAGGATCCGGGGGCTTCTACACGCCAAGGGTTGTTGAAATGAATGAAGTCATTTATTTTTAAAAATGCTTATTGACAGTGTTTTTAAAAAGACCCCCAGCAGGGTACCTGTGGGCACCATGCTTTCTGCTTATGCCTTTTCTGGTCCTGCCAAGTATTCTTAAGAAGTGGGTAGGGCCAGGTAACCCCTGATGGACAATTGGTGATTTGATGGGATGTGTGAATTTTTAAAAACGTTTCTTTGGTAGAAGCTGCCACCAACAGCACAAGGATCCATTGTACACTGCTACTAAAGTTAAGCTGTGGCAGGCTTCACTTCCTGTGAGCCATTTGGTGGCAGGCTCTACTTCCTGTGGGAGGAGCCATTTTGTGGCAGGCTCCACTTCCTGTGGTGGCCATTTTGTGGCAGGCTCCACTTCCTGTGGTGGCCATTTTGTGGCAGGCTCCACTTCCTCTGAGCCATTTTGTAGCAGGCTCCAATTCCTGTATGAGCTATTTTATGGCAGGCTCCACTTCCTGTGAGCCATGTTATGGCAGGCTCCACTTCCTGTGGGAGGAGCCATTTTGTGGAAGGCTCCACTTCCTGTGGTGGCCATTTTGTGGAAGGCTCCACTTCCTGTGGTGGCCATTTTGTGGAAGGCTCCACTTCCTGTGGGAGGAGCCATTTTGTGGCAGGCTCCACTTCCTGTGGGAGGAGCCATTTTGTGGCAGGCTCCACTTCCTGAGGGAGGAGCCATTTTGTGGCAGGCTCTGTGGCCATTTTGTGGCAGGCTCCGTTTCCTGTGGTGGCCATTTTGTGGCAGGCTCCACTTCTTGTGGCAGGCTCCGCTTCCTGTGGTGGCCATTTTGTGGCAGGCTCCACTTCCTGTGGCAGCCATTGGGTTGTTGTGCCCAGCATGTTGGGTCAGGATGCCTGTAGCCTCAAACAGGTTGGGGACCCCCATTTAAAACACAGGCAGCTGCTGCTCACTGCTTTATCCTGAGATCTAGAAACATGCCTAAGGCGTATTTAGTCTACCTAAGGTTTAACAGACATGATTGTGAAGATTCTTCATGCAGCTGTAGTGATAACCGTGAAAACAACTTTTGCCTTCCTTTGGCAGGACGTTCTCTGTGTTCCGGAGCGGAGGTTGCTAGAAGACAGCCAAAACCTTCCCATCTTTCCCAGCATGAGCAGATCCGACCGCGTTCTGCTCTTCAGCGACATCTTAGTGGTGACCCAGGTGAGATGAAGCACGTGGGGAGAATGGGGCAGCTTCACGTGTTCAGTGCGCCAGCACTGCAGTGGGGTGCCGACCCAGCCCTCCTCTGCCCCTCCACCCCACATGTGCAGCCTCACTGTCGCTGAAAGGCCTCTCGTGACCTTTTCTTTGCAAACGTGTCTTTCCAGGGGAGCAGCTTCCAGAGTTTCGACCTGAAGCTCGTGTGGGTAGATGCTGCTGAGACAGAAGCGGGGAAGTAAGTGAAAGGTCTTCCTTTAGCTCGGCTGGTATTTCCCCCACTTTGCTCGGCTTGAAGTCCGCCCCGGTAATCCTCATGTCCTGCAGGCAACGGATGGGCAGGATTAAAGCCCTCCAGCTAACGGAGCGGTCGAGGGGAGATTTGCAGAGTAGTTTCCTGGCTCGTGTTCCAGAAGGATCCAGCTGGGGTTGTCAGGTCTGTCGGACCAGCTAGTGGGCTAAGGGGGTGAACTCCTCCCCTTCTCTCTACCTTGGGGAAGGTGGTGGCTTTAAATTAAATGGTCTATCTATCTATCTATCTATCTAGACCAGGGGTCTATCTATCTATCTAGACCAGGGGTAGTCAACGTGTTGTCCTCCAGATGTCCATGGACTACAATTCCCACGAGCCCCTGCCAGCATTTGCTGGCAGGGGCTCATGGGAATTGTAGTCCATGGACATCTGGAGGACCACACGTTGACTACCCTTGATATAGACTACTCTCTCTGCTGAAGCAGACTCAGGCTGTGTAGAAACAACACAATTAAAATCACCATTAAATGTTTTTTTTTTAATTGTAAAAACTCCAGCCGTTGGTGTAGAACTTGAACCCATGGTAGGGGTGTGATTGAAAAGGGAGATCAATACAATGTTGACTTTTACCGGGCTTAGCCATAGGCTTGGTGGAAGACCTTGGTTTTGCATCCCCTGCAGAAGTCAGTGAGCTCCAACAGGGCCCTGATATTTTCCGGGAGCTTGTTCCACCAGGCAGGGGCCAAAGCCAAAAAGGCCCTGGTTCTGGTCGAGGGCAGCCGAATTTCTTACTATTGGCCGAGCACAAGACTCTTCTGGGACATATTGTGGGAGTTTAAAAATCAAAATCTTTAATTATTTCATGTATTTTTTAATCCTTCTGCTAGATGCCTTGAGTCTCCAGGGAAGGGTGGGGTATAAGTGCAACAATAAATAAATGAATAGCTGGGGGGAGTAGGGCAGAAAGAAGCCAGAGAGGAGCACGGCATGCCTACGTCACGTGGAAGCCACGTGGGAACTTGGGTGGGGCGATTTCTGGTTTATGGGCAAAACCTCTCTGGTAGGAGCCTTTGCACGGAAAGCTTACCCCTCTGTGTGTTTCGGTTTTCTATTCCCCTGAGCTGCTTTGGAATCAAGCTTTGGCTGAAAAGGGAGATGCGGCTGTAAGTTTGGGTGTGAGAAATGACTCTGCTCCCTTTTCCGACCTCCTTGCCGATCTTTTAGAGCGGGCCAGAGACACCCTCCACACATCCCGCACACACAGACTATTCAGAGTTGTTCCAGGTCCCTCAGGCAAGGGAGATGGGGTTGGCAGAAGCCCCCGACCTTTTTGAGTCTGCAAACACCTTTGGAACGGTGACCCAGCATGGTGCGCACAAAATGGCTGCCAAAATGGCCGCCTGCCAGAGCAGACGGAACCAGGCACAAAATGGCTGCCCCAGTCTCTGCCCCAAGGTGTTAGCAGTTTTAATGTAGAGGAGGGTGATGGAAGCAAAGGAAAGACTAGCACGTAGATGTCATTCATGAGTTTCTAGGGGTGGGTGAGTGTCCCTCCCCTGACATTTTGGCCTAGCAGAGGCAGTATTGGCTCATTACTTAGCACACGGCCCAGGTTAATGGTGGGTCTGCCCCATGGGAGAGGGAGTACCTCACCCCGGAGTCTGGTTTGTAGTGGAAATGGTGTGGGTAGCTGGTGCTAGCTCTGTTCTGCCATAGGTGTGGCATAGCTGAGTGTGGTGTGATAGCAGCTTGCTTAGGCTTTCTCTTTGGAAGCAGCGTCGGACTTCTGTCTACTGCAAAAAATACCTTTGCCTCTTTTGTCCGCAGGTACGCTCTGCGCGTCTCAGCCCCGGAGGAAGAGTTTTTCCTGTTAGCTAAAGATCCCAAGGCACAGGTAAGCAGGTCCAGCTAGAGAGATGGAGAAATGGATCCCTAAATTTTGAGTTTGGTTTCAGTTTTGCTTTGTTATTTTCTTTTTTGTATCCTCTCTCTCTACACCGGCATGGTGTCGTGGTTAAAGAGCAGCAGCCTCTAACCTGGCAAACCGGGTTTGATTCCCCACTCCTCCACTGGCAGCCAGCTGGGTGACCTTGGGCCAGCACAGTTCTCTCAGAACTCTCTCAGCCTCACCCACCTTACAGTATGTCTGTTGTGGGGAAAGGTGATTGTAAGCTGCTTTGGGAAAGCTCTGAGTTGATGAAAGTTACAAGAATAATTTCTTTAAATTATTATATTATTATGGTTGTGAGGGTAAAATGGAAGAGAGAGATCCGTGTACAATGGCAACCCTACTGAAGGCTGAGATTTCTGCGGAGTGTTGGAATACGCAATATCTGTAGAGTGCATGATTCAAAAACATATGAAGAATAAACTATATTGCATTTAGCATATTTAGATTAGGAATTTCCTAGTGTTTTTCAAGTAGATTGTTCCTGTGTCCTGATTGGCTCTGTTGGAGACTTCCTTTGAGCTCACTTCCTCCCAGCTTGCCTCCTGAACAGGCAGAATGAATGAAGAAGAACAGTTGGATAGTCAGATAGGGCTCTCTCTCTCTCTCTCTTCTCCTCCTCCCAAAGCTTGTTTCTCTTCTCAATAAAACTATTACAGAGCCTGGTGCTTTTCTCTCTTGCCTGCTTAAACTCTGCCCACAGGAAGTCCTGATTTGAAGGGATCCTCTGCGGCAGGGCATGTGGGCCGGACGACCGCGTGGCGGTTCGACCCTTCCTGTTTGGCGGGCTCTCACAGCTTTTGCTCTCTCCCGCAGGCCGTCTGGTTCTGGAAGCTGAGTCAAGCGATTCGCCAAGCCCTGAAAGGGAAGCGGGACTTTCCGTTGTGGAGCACCGATGGTGAGGAGAGCTACCCTCCCAGCAGCCGCCTCTTCTCCTTCACTTTCAGGGCCGAGGGGAGGCTCAAGAACGCCGTCTACGACGGAGAGTGGTGCCTGGGGAGGCCGCACGGCAAGTAAGTCCCGCTCTTCCCCGCCTGTCTCTTTCCTCCCTTCCCAAACACTTGCGAGGGTTCGGACAGCACGTGGGGTCCTACGCTTAGAGTCATCAGTTCCCGCTTGTGACTTTTCTGGAGATTTGAGGGTGGAGCCTGGGAAGGGTGCTCAGTAGGGGATCTGCTGCCATAGACCCCCCCCCACCCCCCAAAAGATGCAATTTCCTCCAGGGGAACTGACAGGGCTGGCAGCCTGCAAGTGGGGCCTGGGGACTCTCTGGAATTGCACCTCATCTCCAGAGTACAAATCTCAGTTCCCCTGAGAGATGGCTCCTTTGGAGGGGGGACTCAGCGGCACAGTGCCCCAGTGAAGTCCAGGGGTTTCTCAACCTGGATCCAGCAAGCCCTTCCCCCATCCCCTGACGGAGACTGGGAAGAACCTAGCTGCCCTAGGAAATGATCCCTGTAGCCTGCAGATGTGTTCTAGTTCTGGGGGGATTCCCTGTTCCACCCGGAGGCGAGATAACGGGGCGTGCAGTTCCTCAAAATAGATGCAACCAGCTAAAGCAAAATCCCGAGCAGAGGCAAAACAAAGTCCACTCCGTGTAAATACTCCAATGGCCGACCCAAATATGCACTCTTGGCTTTGTTTCTCAGTCGGTCATTTTTCTCACTGTGGAGCTGTTTAACACCTTCCGGATAACCGTCGCTTTCACGTAGCTTTTGCTAGGGGTGGAGACCCCGAAGGAAATCAACCTGCCCCTAAATATTGTAGCGCAGTGGCTAATCCACAGTAATCGTAGCGGCTGCGTCTTCTAAAACACTTTTTAACAGAATGCATGTGTTCCTCTCGGGACCTGCTTTCAAAATGGCTGTGAACCTAAAGACGAAGCAACCAGCCCTCCCGTTACATCTACCGCGTGAGTGTTGGCATTGAGCGTTCTTTGTTTGGCCTCGGCTTGGGATTTCATTTTAGCTCCTTCCACCTGGAAGCTGGCCACGCTAAGTTCAGCGCACACGTCTCAGGGTTTCTCCTGTGGTTGGTTAGTGGCAGAATTCAGCCTGGCGGGTGGGTGGGTGGGCAAAGGGTCTCTCAGTTGCAGCAAGGGCCTTCTGCCCCTTCCACTGCTAACATTGCAGTAAACAAATCCTGCCGTCTTCCACGCAGCCGTCACTTAAGATTGTTGTGTGTTTCGTAACGGGCCTTTTGGAATTGCAGGGGGACCTTGACGTGGCCAGACGGCCGGAACTATGTTGGACACTTCAAAGGAGGCTTGGAACATGGGTAAGGAGGTCTCCCGCCATAAGCAAGAAAATGGGAAACAAGGTCAGGGCCTTTTCAGCTTTGGCCCCGGAATGGTGGAAAGCAGCTTTTCCATCAGGCTTATGGTCGGGGCCTGAAAGGGACAGCAATACTCCACTGGCCTCCCTGTCCGAATCCACCCAATCAAATTCCATCGTAGACCGTATCCTGAGACTCCCCCCCCCCTCCGACCCCTGGAGTAGGAGATAGGTTACGCAGACTTGTGTTTAATAATGATGATCAAATTGTAAATGATATGGTAGATATTTGTATTGTATGTTTTCACCCCTGAGCGTTCAGGGAAGGGTGGGATAGAAATGCAATAAATAAATCAATCCAATGGGCTGAAGGGATAGGAAAGGAGTTCTCAGTTGGTCAAGAGGACGACCTTGACAGTAAGAACTGTGTAAGAAGAGGGTTTAGCTCCCTGGGTGGAGAAGCATTGCCAGATCACTCTGGGCAACCAGCAGAGGAATGGGGAGCTTAACCAGGGGAAATAGGAAGGCCCGGTCGTCAGTGAGACGCCACTTCCTGCATGCAACACGGTTGGGAGTCTTGCCTGCGCCATCCTCTTTCTCCTGGTAAGTCCCCTTGCTGCTAGCCAATTGGCAGCAGGAGGGGCGGATTGGGGGCCTGGTGCCAGAAGATCCACACCTCCACTGGGGAGCTGGCACCCCTAAAATGGAAGGAATGCTCCATTTCAGGACCGATATCTGGGGCCGTTGGATTGAGGAGTCTCCAGCATTGTGTCCAACTCTATGGTTTCAAGGGCAGATTCTCATTTCTCTGCCTGGGGCTTATGCTGACCTCTCTGCCCCCTGGCTGCAGGTTTGGGATCTGCCTCGTCCCCCGTGCTTCCGAGGATCGCTACGACTGTTACAAGAGCCACTGGCAGGCTGGCAAAATGAGCGGCTACGGCATCTGTGAGTAAGTAATCTGCAGAGAAGCTGCTTCGGCAGAAATCCTCTCTCTCTGTCCATTCCCTCTACGGTTACCAGGTCCCCTGGTCCAGGCGGGGGTCCCCATCTTTCCGGACACACCTCATCCCCCCCCCCCCAAGCCCCTCTCAAATTGGAAGAGTGCCACAAATTAAGGTGACCTGCCGACATCACCCACAATTGACACTGTGAGTTTTGTCCTCTGCCTCTTTTCCAGATATGGCGATGAGGTGGTTTACAAAGGGTATTTTAAGGACAACATGCGCCATGGGTTTGGCATCTTGGAGAAGCCCTCTTCCACCGATCGCCCCTTCAAATACACAGGGCACTGGGAAAACGACAAGAGAAGCGGCTACGGCATCTGGGATGACACAGAGGGGTAAGTTGGGCAGCTCCCCGCTTGGCTGAGATCTGTCTCTGGTGGCAAGAGGGTATGCAGGGGCAGGCCCCCAACAAGGGTCACTCTCGAGGAACACATGGCCACCATCTTGCTTTCCTGGAGTTTGTATACAAGCTCGTTTTCATAAGAACATCAGAAGAGGCCTGCTGGGTCAGGCCAGGGAGGGTCCCTCCAGTCCAGCCTCCCATCTCACCCAGGGGCCAGCCAGTTCCTCTGCAGGGCCAGCCACAGGGCAGAGAGGCCGAGGCCTTCCCCTGAGAAGACCC
This sequence comes from Paroedura picta, assembly GCF_049243985.1. Taxonomy (NCBI): domain Eukaryota; kingdom Metazoa; phylum Chordata; class Lepidosauria; order Squamata; family Gekkonidae; genus Paroedura; species Paroedura picta. The sequence continues at coordinate 2,105,975 of NC_135379.1, forward strand.
TCAGAAGAGCCCTGCTGGGTCAGGCCAGGGAGGGTCCCTCCAGTCCAGCCTCCCGTCTCACCCAGGGGCCAGCCAGTTCCTCTGCAGGGCCAGCCACAGGGCAGAGAGGCCGAGGCCTTCCCCTGATGAGACCCTCAGAAGAGCCCTGCTGGGTCAGGCCAGGGAGGGTCCCTCCAGTCCAGCCTCCCCTCTCACACAGGGGCCAGCCAGTTCCTCTGCAGGGCCAGCCACAGGGCAGAGAGGCCGAGGCCTTCCCCTGAGAAGACCCTCAGAAGAGCCCTGCTGGGTCAGGCCAGGGAGGGTCCCTCCAGTCCAGCCTCCCGTCTCACCCAGGGGCCAGCCAGTTCCTCTGCAGGGCCAGCCACAGGGCAGAGAGGCCGAGGCCTTCCCCTGATGAGACCCTCAGAAGAGCCCTGCTGGGTCAGGCCAGGGAGGGTCCCTCCAGTCCAGCCTCCCGTCTCACCCAGGGGCCAGCCAGTTCCTCTGCAGGGCCAGCCACTGGGCAGAGAGGCCGAGGCCTTCCCCTGAGAAGACCCTCAGAAGAGCCCTGCTGGGTCAGGCCAGGGAGGGTCCCTCCAGTCCAGCCTCCCGTCTCACCCAGGGGCCAGCCAGTTCCTCTGCAGGGCCAGCCACAGGGCAGAGAGGCTGAGGCCTTCCCCTGAGAAGACCCTCAGAAGAGCCCTGCTGGGTCAGGCCAGGGAGGGTCCCTCCAGTCCAGCCTCCCGTCTCACCCAGGGGCCAGCCAGTTCCTCTGCAGGGCCAGCCACAGGGCAGAGAGGCTGAGGCCTTCCCCTGAGAAGACCCTCAGAAGAGCCCTGCTGGGTCAGGCCAGGGAGGGTCCCTCCAGTCCAGCCTCCCGTCTCACCCAGGGGCCAACCAGTTCCTCTGCAGGGCCAGCCACAGGGCAGAGAGGCCAAGACCTTCCTCTGATAAGTGAATGTTCTACTACTGATCCATAGACCCTCCCAAGTTGTATCGCCCATGATCCCTCAGGATTTACTGAACTGTGAAGTTATTTATTTGAGGTTGTGCCAGGGATGGGGCATAGTCCCCAGTTCAATTCCCGATATCGCCAGCAAACGGTGCAGATGATTGGAAGGACCTCTGCCTGGGACCCCTCTATACCCACTGCGAGCATCTTCAGCTGCATTGTAGTTGCTTGTGGTTTTTCTGGTTGTCACTGCATGTATTGGATTTTTTTCTCATGTTTCAGGGCAGAGAGGTATATCGGGATGTGGCACGAAGACCAGAGGCATGGGCCAGGAATCGTGATCACCCAGTCCGGGGCCTGCTATCAGAGGACGTTCCACTTGGATAAAATGGTGGTGAGCATTGTGACAGGTCGAGGACTGGCGTGTTTCTAAGCATGCGGGCATCTGGGGTCAGGACTCTGCAGGGACTGTGGGATGTAGGTCAGGGGGCATTTGTTGTCCAGACATGGATGGCCCAGGCTGACCTGGCTTCATCAGATCTTGCAAGCCAAGCAGCCCCCAATGTTTGATGAGATCTGGTCTCCCGTTCCCTGCGAAAGAGAACTTCACCCATGAGCTGAATGGGGGAGGGGGTGCGGTGGTGGTGGGGAATTAAAGCCCCTATAGGAATAGACTGCCATCTGATTAATTGTAAGGTATGGGGTGTTTTTAGGGGGGGGGGGGCGTTATTGTATTTTATTACTGTTGTGAACTGCCGTGAGACCTTCTGGAGAGTGGTGGTATAGAAATTTGAAAGAGAGAAAGAGAGGAAGGAAGGAAGGAAGGAAGGAAGGAAGGAAGGAAGGAAGGAAGGAAGGAAGGAAGGAAGGAAGGAAGGAAGGAAGGAAGGAAGGAAGGAAGGAAGGAAGGAAGGAAGGAAGGTCCTTGAAGGGGAGACCTCCAAGGAAGTCTGGGCTTGCTAAGCAGAGACAAGCAATGGCAAACTGTCTCTGAACATCCCTGGCCTTGGAAACCCTGCGGGGTTGGCTGCTGCTGGACACCACTCTCCAGCTGCAGTTATGATAAGAGCAAACAATTCTAGCCTGGCCTTTTGCAGTCTAGAGCTTGCTTTGCAACCAGATGAACTCCAGTCTGAGGAATATTATGTTAGAATGAAAACACACAAGTTGTTCAACCAGGGGCTCCGCAAAGAGCTCCCCGGGGGTTCTGCGGCCTCTCCCAGGAGTTTGGATGGCCTCTGACATCACTACATGTCACCAGAGCCCACTTCCCCTGTTGCTGTACAGACCTCGTCTCTTTCTCCACCGTGGAAAAACAGTAAACGATCCATTGATCAATTGATCGGCAGCTTCCCACATCTGTGCCCTCTTCTCTGAAGGGTCACGGCTCCACTTCTGGGGAAACCTGAGGAATATTTCAGGAGTTCCTCCATAGACAAGAGGTTGACCTAAATTAACACAAGAGACGCCTGTTGTCCCTCTGGGATGTTGAAGAGAGCGTGTGACGGTGAGATCCATGCGCTTTGCTGGCTTTTTAATCATAACGTTCGCAGCTTGACGGACTCTACTGGCTTTTTCTGGGATGTTAAAAAATAAGGGGAGTCACAGGTGACTTCGGGCGACCCCAGAGTTTTCACGGCAGGAGGTGTTGAGAGGTGGTTGGCCGTGGCCTGCCTTGCATTACTGACCTGGTATTTCTCAGAGGTCTCCCATCCAAATATTAGTCAGCACCAGCCCTGCCGAGTTGCCGAGGGCTGCCGTGACTCAGCTAACCTCAGGACTGCCTACCCCGCACCAAACACAAGCTCTGAGATTTTGCCGCTTCCCTTTCGCGATCCGCAGGGCTCTGGGATGCTTCTCATGGAAGACGATTCTGTCTACGAGGGGAACTTCGCACCGGACTTATCATTTGTCGGAAAGGTGAGGTTGGGGAGCGCTGGTTGGCTTGCATGGAGAATTTGGACGGGATGGACTCAGTTTGGGAGGTAGAAGAGGGGGGAGGGTTCAGCTCCTCTTGACTCGAAGTAGAAGCTCCCTCCCTGCCTTCCTTTAGCCCTGCAAATGTGTGGGTTTCCCTCTCTCTCTCTCTCTGCTCTTTCCTGTGAAATTTGTTCTATTCTGTAGTAAGCTGATTTTATTCTTATGCTCCCTGTGCTTAACTTTACTGCATTTTTAAGACTCTGCCAAAGAGGGGGGAGTTTTGACTCTCAAAAGCTGATGCTCCAGAAACCTTGTTTGTCTGTAAGGCGCTACGGGACTTGGATCTAGCTCTTCCGCTGCAGGCCAGCACAGCTCCCTTCTCAAACGCTGACCTGGAATTTGCCTTAGTAATGTCTCTGGGACTTGTTTCAGGGCAAACTGACCTTCCCCAACGGCTTCATCCTGGAAGGAACCTTCAGTCACAAATCCAGCCAGGGCCTGCAGACCCAAGGGATCCTGGACACCTCTGGGGAACAACCAGACCGGCAGAGGACCAAGCTGTAAGTGGAGGGAGGAGGGAGGAGGGAGCAGACCCCTGGCCCAGAGGCTGGCTAGGCTGCAGCATCTCTCCAATTTCAACTGGGTGGGAGGCTTGTGTTGGTTTGTTGTAGCCCACGGTTGCTCTTTAAGATGTCCCTGGACTCAAACTTTGGCCTACTGCTTCAGACCAACATGGCCGCCCCCTTGAATCAGTGCATCTGAAGAAGTGTGCCTGCACAGAGAAACATGCAGCCAGAAGTACAATTCGTTGGTCTCCAAGGTGCCACTGTGGCCCTCTGCCACCTGCCACTATCTGCACACACGAATGGGCTCCCTGGGGTGGCACAGTTCGTACGTGTGGTGCCCATCTGATACGTACGGCTTGCTCTCGCACACCCTCGGCCCCTGGGGACTGCAATGCTCAAGGGATGGACCGGCGGGTCTGTGTGATCGAGAAGGCCACCCTGAGGACTCTCTTCTTATCTTGTCTAGCCAGCTGGGCCAGAAGGAGTTCCCGGTGGAGATGAGATGGGAAGGACTCTTCAGCCAGTTCCTGGAATTCGTCCATTCGGGGGGTGATGGAGACATGGAGGAGGCTTTCATGGGTTTCCACGTCCAGACCAGCAAAGAGCTGAGGAAGTCTCAGGAGTACCTGTTCTGTCAACGGTGAGGAAGGGACGCAGGCTTGGGCTTCAGCAGGATTGGTTCTGGCAGCTCTGTGGCTGCGGGGCTCAAGGGCAGATGGGTAAACATGGCCAGTGGCCCACAGGAGGGTGTGTAAGGCCTCAGCACACCCTGGTAGAAAGGCATGGCATGGACGGCTCTTTGCGTGCATGCCAAGGGTAGGCTGCTCTTGCCACGCGGGTGGACCTCCTGGTGGCCCCTGTGCGGCATGGAGTGTGGGACTGAATGGGCCTGAGGCCTGATCCAGCAATGACTCCCGACTCACCAAGCAGCTGATCACTGGAAAAGGCTTCTCTCCCCAGCAGGATCAGCTGTCTGGCAGCTGATTCAGCAGAATCTGTCAAACTTGAATTGATTTACCAAATCCATTATTGGGTTCATCCATAGAATCATAGAGTAGGATGAGACCTTTTGCGTCACCTAGTCCAACCCCCTGCAGTATGCAGGACACGCCTAACCCTCTCGCACCTCCACTGTCACCTGCCACCCCCTTGAGCCTTCCCAGAATCAGCCTTTCCGTCAGAGGGCTCTCCATCCGTGGGTCACGGAATCAGGAAAAGTCATCCCAAAGTATCAGTTCAGACCTTTTCCCCCTGCACACCTCTAGCTCAGAACTGGATAATAATGCTCATGAAGTGCCCTCAAGAGTTCTGGTGAATTCTCATGGGTTTTTCATGCCAAGAGATGAGCAGGGGGGGTCTGTCACTGCCAGCCTCTGCAGAGTGGACTTCGTCTTCCAGGGTGGTCTCCCACCCAAATGCTAACCGGGACCAGCCCTGCTTAGCTTCTCAGGCTATTCCCAAACTATTCAGCCTGGGGAGACATTAGATGACCTGTCCCGGAAACACCTTTGGCGGTTGACAAGGAGGATTTGTGTCACCCCATGAGATGCCAATGACAGCAGCCTGCAGGAGTCAAAATGAGAACTCGGACAGGGCTACATATGCAGACATGTAAACAAAGAATCAGTTTTTCAGTCTTTTCATCTCTGACCTTCTAGAGAAAAGGAAGAAGTCCCAGCAAAGATGAATGTCCTTGAAGATCTGTTTGTCCACCGAGAGCTGGGGACCCTGCAGGGCTACTTGGAAGAGGTTAGTCACTTGCGAGTTGATTCCCTAAGAGAATTAAATAGAAGCAAAACCTATTGGCTGGTGGTTGTGGGTTTTTTGGGCTGCGTGGCCAATGTGGTCTGGCAGCTTTAGTCCCTGACATTTTGGCAGTAACTGCGGCTGGCATCCTCAGAGGTAGGACATGGCAAGATGGGAATCTCTCCAGGCCAAAGCACAAAGAGTGTGTGAAGAGCTGCTGGATATTTTATTTACTTCTCGGGAGATGGGGGGTGAATATAGCGCATCACATTCTTATTTTATCTGGGAGTCTCCCAGGGGATGGGCTGGAACTAGGAAGCACTTTTCCTGTGTCTGAGTGGAGTTCATTAGCAAGTACATTAGGAAGTGTTTTTCCTATGTCTGGATGGAGTTCATTAGCAAGTCAATTAGTCAATATCTTGCCTGTCTTCTCTGATGAACCATTGTGAAGTTTCTTTATGGCCCCCCTTTTATTATTCTGCTATTTTTTAGGGCCGGTAGCCAGGTTTTATTGATTTTCAGACCCTTTTCTTTTTGGTTGAAGACATATCTGTGAATTTAAGCGGCTTTGCCAGATAATCATAATAGGTGTCAGAATATGTAGGGAAGCCCTGAAATTCACAAACATGATAAAGTTTAAACAAAAAAGAAGGGTGTCTGAAAATCAATAAACTAGTCCTAAAAATGACAGGAGAACAAAATGTGGGATTCGAAATATACCTTGCAACAGTTCATCAGATAAACCAAGCTAGACCTTGACTGATGGACTTTCTAATGAGCCAGTTTGGTGTAGTGGTTAAGAGAGGCAAACTCCAATCTGAAGAACTGGGTTGGATTCCCCACTGTTCCTTAGGAATGCAACTTGGTGAGCTTGGGTCAGTCATTTCTCTCAGAGTTCTCTCAGCCCCGACTAACACACAAGGTTTCTGTTGTAAGGAGAGGAAGGGAAGGTGTTTGTCAACTGTGACTCCTTTGGGTACTAAAAGAAGCAGACTATATAAGCCAACTCTTCTCCTTTTCCCCCTCCTCCTCCAGTTTGGTGTAGTAGTTAGGGGTACGGATTTCTAATATGGCATGCCGGGTTCGATTCTGCACTCCCCCACATGCAGCCAGCTGGGTGACCTTGGGCTCACCATGGCACTGATAACTGTTCTGACTGAGCAGTAATATCAGGGCTCTCTCAGCCTCACCCACCTCAGAGGGTGTCTGTTGTGGGGAGAGGAAAGGGAAGGCGAATGCAAGCCGCTTTGAGGCTCCTTCAGGTAGTGAAAAGTGGCATATAAGAACCAACTCTTCTTCTTCTTCTTCTTCAGTAATCTCGGGGATCTCTCAGCCTCACCCCCCTCACAGGGTGTCTGTTGTGGGGAGAGGAATGGGAAGGCGATTGTAAGCCACTTTGAGACTCCTTCGGGTAGAGAAAAGCAGCATATGAGGACCAACTCTTCTTCTTCTTCCTCCTCCTCCTTCTGGAACCGGCCCTGTTCGCTCATCTTCCATAGTGCTTGTGTGTCTTCACCCGCTTCGCTGTTGGTCATCAAATGGACTTTTCCTTTTTTCATCCCTCTCAGGCCTTCCAGAATTCCCTGAATCCTTTAGGGAAGCTGCTGAAGATGCTGACTGTGGCGTTCCAGGCCACTTACTCAGCAGTTGGAGCCAACAAGCACCTTCTGACCATGGCTCAAGAGGAGGTCAAGCATTACGCCAAGAAAATATGGGAGTTCTACCAGTACGTACTGTGTGCAACTTTGCAGTCTGGTCTTTTTGTTCCAGGAGATGCAAGGGATCGGACGGACTTGCCCCTGACCTTTGGCAAAGCTGGCCTTGTGCTGCATGGCCAGCAACAATCTTAATGACTCTCAGTTCTCCACATCTTCCCCCAGCCCCTTTGCCTTGTGGCTGGTTTAAGAGTGCTCCCCCCCCCCCAAGGATCCCTGGTTTCTTGAAAGGTCCTCTGGCTCTCTGACAGAACTCTCAGAACACAATCCCCAAGCAGCACTCCTCAGACCCACAGAATCCACAGCAATTAAAGGATGATGAACCCTGGAATGGCCTGAGGTCCCGTAATATCCCGACTGCGGGTTCTTTTTCAAGCCGCTTTGGGGATTTTTGTGGACCACCTTTGGCAACATCAGCATTTTCCCCAGTGCTTTTCTTATAATACCCAAGAGCAGATTTGCGGTTTGCAGGCCCTGAACACAGCTTTTTACTCTCTGTAGGCTTCGATCCTCAGAACACTTGCTGGGAGTAAGCCCCACTGAATGGAATGGGGATTGCTTTGGAGTAGACCTGCTTAGAATAACAGGGAAGGGGTGGGGGAGTGGGAGACATGCAGTGAGTTTTAAGATTCAGACTTGCCTTCGCCTTTCACACTCCCCAGGGGTTTGCTACGTCTCGCCTTGAAGCAGTATTCTCAAAGTTCAGAGAACAGGTACGACTTTGGACTTATTACTTGATTCTGTCTTTGGGTCTGCCCCCAGTCATTCCTCCTGCCACCTGAAGAAATGCCAGCAGGCATCCCGTGCTGGCCATTTCATGCTGGGAAATAGGGCTTTCTTCAGCTTCACTGCCTCCTAGAGTAAGAAGGGGCCATCCAAGCCATCTAGTTCCGCCCCCTGCTCAGTGCCCAGAAATGCATCCCCCATCCAGTATGCCTGTTTCTAATTTGCGTGCCCCAGATGCAGAACCCGGCAGTTCTCCTTATGGAATTGCACCTGTTCCCATTTGCTCACCTACCCAGTTGAACTCTTCATCTTCTGGAGTGTTCGCCATGCCTCTCAGCAGAAGGATAGCTGAGAAATGTCACCTTTCAAGAAGTTTTTTTGACCAAAGACATTTGGGAAATGTTATGGGAAGTGGTGCCCTTCTCAGGTGGCTTTGACTCTGTCTCCACCATCGTTTGGCTAACGGAGGCAGCCACTACGGATGCTCCTGCTCTTTGTGTTCACGGATGTTCTTTCTTTGGTGCAGCGGCCCAAACGGTCCCGACGCCATCCTCCCCCTCATCCTGCCGTCCTTCTATCCGGACCTTTTCATGCTGTACTTGCTCTACCACGAGAAGGAGGACGACCTCTACTGCCAGGGGGTGGTCGATCTGAGCCAGGAGACAGACGTGAAGCTTCTGGAGTTCCTGGATGTCCGGAAGTGAGTGTTGCTGACAACGAGGCCTTTCCTCGTGTGGTTTTACTAATTCTCTTGTCGCTGGACTGTGGGCCAAGTAGTGGCAGTTTGCAGAAAATGCACAACTGTGCCACTTAAATGAAATGTACAGGAGTCTTCAGTCTACACTAAAAGGGGAGGAGAAGTCTATCATTGGCTACTTGCCGTGGTGACTGAAGGGAACCTCCACATTCAGAGGCACTAAATCTCTGAATTCCAGAGCCAGGAGGCAACGACAGGGGAAGGCCTTAGAACTGGCTGGCCTCTGTGTGAGATGGGAGGTTGGAGTAGATGGGCCACTGGTCTGCCTTGTTTTGGGGACTTCAAGATGGCTGGTTGACCACTCTATGAGAGAGAACGCTGGATTAGAGGGTCAGACCAGTGGTCTATGTAGTTCAGCCTCCCCTCTCACACAGTGGCCAACCAATTCCAGGGCCAGCAACAGGGCAGGCAGGCTGAGGCCTTCCCCTAATGTTGCCTCCTGGCTCTGGGATGCAGAGGATTAGTGCCTCTGAATGTGGAGGTTCCCCTCATCTACCATGGCCAGTAGCCCTTGAGAGACAAACTTCTTGAATAAACATTTATTGATTTTCTTTCTTCCTCTCACTGACAGACACTTTTGGCCCCTCAAAGATCTTACACTGACCAAGCACCAGGTAAGGTCCTTCAAGCTTTGATTAAGACTTTTCGTGGAATGAGAGTCTTGATACAATAGCCTGAGCCATTTCCAGTTGGTGATGGCCAAACTGGCTCTCCAGAAGTCCATGAAGCACCTGGGAGGGAGTGGAGCCTGCTCTCCTACCTGCCTTAAACCACCTCCTGTCTCTCCCTCACATCCTCCTCGAGGCTGTCTGTTAACCTGGGTGGGGATCCCACTTCCGGTGACATGGCACTTCTGGGGGCGTGGCCGGGGGGCATGGCCAGCTAATGCCACTTCCAGGGCTCCTTGAAGCCTAAAGGAATTTCCAGAGGCTCCTCCATGGTCAAAAGGTTGACAAAGGCTGTTTTGTAGCTTGGAGATCAGTGAGATCCCTGATTCCGGTTCTTCTGGAGGGGCTTTTAAGAGACATCTGGCACATCCTAGCTAGAATTCCGGAGACTTGCATGAAATGGGGAGCTTCTAGGGATCTGGGTTAGGAAGTACCCTGGAGATTTTGGGGGTGAGACCTGAGGTGGGGAGACTTTGGGAAGGGGAGACTTCAAGTGGGATATCATGCCAGAGTCCACCTTCCAAAGCAGCTGTTTTGGGGAACTGATTTTCCAGGGGAACTGATTTCCAGTTGTAAAAGCGGGAGCTCTCCAGCCACCACCTGGAGATGGGCAGCCCCTGGACCTTCAGATCTCCCTCCCCCCCCCAACTGCAGAAACCTAACAGTTTTTTCCTCCCTTCTGTTTTCAGAGAAGGTCTCTTGTCAAAGACCACTGCTTCCTTTCCGCTACTGACTGTCTACGGAATTTAATGTGAGTTTCCATTCGCGGCCCTTTCGGAGGTTAACTTTCTGGTTTCCCTTTGAAAACCGAGCAGGTGGTGAAGGGATTAGATTCCCAGTGTCCCCCTGAATCATACATTCTCCAGGCTTGGGTTTTGGTCCGGAGGATGCTGGGATGCAGGATCATGTAACCCGAGAGTGGTACCCGTCAACCCCGTGACATCTCTTTCATCACCCAGCAGGATCGAGGTCGGAGCCCTGCAGGACCTTGGACAGTTCCACAGGGCTGTTCTGCAGAGCCTATGCTTGAGGCCTTGGGAACAATATTCAATTCCACTGGCTTCCCTTACCCAAGCTCACCCAATTAAAATGTACCAGAAGACTATACCACATGCCCCCTCTTTTTTCCTTTGAATGGGAGGCAGCTGAGGCAATATTAGTCAGTTTAATTCAAGATTTTAAAATGTAGGGTATTTTACATTTCTAATTGTACATTGATTCATACGTTCATTACCATCTATTTTATGTTTTTAACCAATGCAGCCTTCCCTGAGCCTTCGAGGAAGGGCGGGTTTGAAATAAAATAAAATTTGAATGCCACCAAGGATCGAACGACACATAGTTTTGGAGATCTCCAACAAGAGCAATATAGCCTGTCCACCTCTGCCCACAAACCCATCTTAAAGGACGGATACTTCAAGTAGAAATATGGAAATAGTGGCGATAACAAATAACCTTGTCTCCTTCTTGAAACGGCTGAAATTTCAATGAGATATAACCCAGAAGGAAACCCAAGTCTTTGCCTGAGATTCGGGGTACCAGCTTTAGGTTGGGAATTTCAGTGGAGCCTGAGGAGGTTGGGAGGGGGTGGAGAGGAATCTCAAAATAAAGTCCACTTTCCAGATTAGCCATTTTCCCCAGGGGAACTTATGTCACCTGAAGACCGCTTGTAATCCCAGGAGATCTCCACTCACCACCTGGCAGCCCTAGTTGAGAGTAACCGCCCCCAATTTTTTTCCTGAGATTTCGAATGGCTCCCTTACTTGGGTTGATCGCTGCATTTTTGACCTCTCCTTTGCAGCACAACCGTTGACCCCCGGGAAAAGCTGGACATCCTCCAAAACACGTACAACGAGATTGCAAAAACTATCTCTCAGCTGCTGGGGGAGGAGTTTAACCCGTCAATGGATGACTTGTTACCGCTTCTGATGTATGTTGTAACACGAGCCAGGTAGGAGACGCTCCAATGGGAATCATGGTCCATGGACATCTGGAGGGCCACAGTTGGGCCATCTTTGTTCTAAGGGCACCTCCAAGATCCCCTAGACTCCAGGTGCCACTCTTGAATCTTAGCAAGGCCTTGTGGAAAAGATGGCTTTGAGGTAGGATTTGAAGTAAATGAAAGAGGTTGTAGTGCACAGAACTGTAAGGAATCTCACGGTGGTGGGAAAAGGGAGATGGTGACACCATGGAGAGCTTCTAAGGAGCGGGACTGCCTGCCTTTGCATAGCAGAGATCCTTGGTCAGGACCGATTCCTAATGCTGAGCATAGCCTTGAAAGGCAGATCCAAAAACCTGCACCGTGATGCCATGGGCAGAGAAAGGGACGTTTTGTGCAAACCCGGAGCCACCTCAGGCTTGCAGAGAAATATGAGATTGGGGGGGGGGGGGATACAGGGTGATTAAGTCATCCTGAAATCATCGAGGGAACATCTGCCTCCATTGCAGGCGAATGCCACAAGGCTGTTAGTGAATTTGCAGCGGCTATTTTGGGGGTTGCTAGGCGACCCTAGTCGAGACTGCTGGCTAATGTCAGCCTAGGGAAATGGAGAGAGACACCAAAAAAGGTATAATGAAGGAAGGGAGAGGAATTTTCACATGAGAGAAAGAAGGAAGAGCCCTGGACAGGGAGGGGAGCAGAGAGCGGTGAGGGGGGAAGAAGGACTGATGCTGTCTAGGAGGGAAACAGGGAAGGGTATTCAGTTGGATGAGAAAGAAGGCATGGAGACCCAAACTGAGATGGATGGACAGACGGAAGGAAGGAAGGAATTTTTTCATACAATACCACCCCCCTAGCTGCTGGTTTGGGGTAGGGTTGCCAGATCAAGGCTGGGAAATTCCTGGACATCTGGGAGTGAATGTTAGAGAGGACAGGGGACTCGGGAGTGGGGGCACAGTGCCATAAGGTCCCCCCTCCCAAGTAGCCCTTTTCTCCAGGGGGGACTGGTCTTCATAGTCTGGAGATGTACTAATTCCAGAAGATTCCCAGGCCCCACCTGGAAGTGGCACCCAGAAATAGGTTAGTTTTCTACGGCAGTATTTTAAAAATATGACACCTGTGTTTGACTGCATTGTCTCCACCCTTTGTAACCCTCTTACGATGTTATGGCATGCTTTGCCTTAAACAGTTTCCATTTGCATTCTTTTCCAGTTCTTGTCTTACTGTGCTGCATAGTCTTTGCAGTTCTTTTTAGATTTTATAATCTGCCGAGCCTCAAATATAAACAAACAAAACCCAATAAGTACATTAGAAACACATTTGATGGTCATTTTGGATAGATGAGTGCCTTTTATCTTTACAGGATACAACGTTTAGGGGCAGAACTACACCTGATCAGAGATCTGATGGATCCAACAGCCACAGGAGGGATGCAAGACTTCCTACTCACGGCCCTGGAGGTAAGGACAGGGGCAGAGGGGAAACTTCAGTCATCTCGCTGGATCTGACCAAGAGTACCCAAATAGAGCATGCAACAAGGATCAGCTTGGTGCTTCTTGTAAAGTCCCATAATAAAAACATCAGAAGAACCATGCTGGGTCAGACTAGGGAGAGTCCCTCCAGTCCAGCCTCCCTTCTCACCCAGGGGCCAGCCACAGGGCAGAGAGGCCAAGGCCTTCCCCTAATAAGAGACTCAGAAGAGCACTGCTGGGTCAGGCCAACGGTCATCTGATCCTGATTTGCAGCACTCTTGTGTGAAAGTTCAGCTTCTAAAGCTGAGCAGGGGGTTGGACTAGATGGCCTGTATGCCCCCCCCCCCAACTCTATGATTCTATAAAGGCCTAAGGGATCTTTCACAAATCTCAGTCTTGCAAAGTTTGAGTCTGGGGCACCTTGAAGGCCAACAAAGTTTTATTCAATGCATAAGCTTTCGTGTATATGCACACTTTGTCAGATACCACCTGAAAAGATGTGTTTGCACATGAAAGCTTACGCCTTGAACAAAACTTCAGCAGGGGATTAAATAGATCCATGGAGGTTACGTTTCTCAATATGGCGACCCACCTGAGGAGATCTGAGTTTTCCTTCACGGGTGGCCTTTCTTTTTCCTCCTCTTCTCCAGTCCTGCTATTCACTTATCCAGAAAGAAATCCAATACCACCAGAACTGGCAGGCATCGCAGGATTCTTGAACTTGGCCCACGAGTCATCCTCACCCCTTCGGACCAGCCACTGTGATGCAGCTCCCTTTTGGATGGACGGAAGGAGGAGGAACTCACAAAGCTGCTGTGTTGTATTGTTGTTTCCTATGGGAATTGGTGTTCTGGTGTTTAAGGCCAACATTTTTTTTTTGAGGGTCAGCCAAGGTCAGAGGGGATGTGGAAGGGGGTCTTCAGCATGACTCCGAATTCTGAGTCTTTACCAGGTGCAAAGAGGGCATACCCAGAGCTTGACCTGGGGTGGGGGGTGTTGATGCTGTGTTCTGTAGGGATTACCAGGAAATCTCTGAACGCCTCCCAAACCAGAAGTGTGTCTTTTCCCCTCTTGTTAGTCAAAGAAACTGCATTTGAGTCAACTTGGCCATCAGTTCCCGATGTTCTCTTGTTAAGTTCTGCTGAAGGAAGGTGGAAGGAAGGTGAAGGTCTTGCTGACAATATCAGTTTGTAGCATGCTGTCACTCGGTTGTGTGTCCAACCATGCCTATCCCCTAAATTCAGTTGACCTTCTGTTGCAATGTTTTAGTTGACGCTGGCACCCAATGGGTGAGCCTACTATCGCCCTTGGAGGGAAGAAACGACGTCGACTAGCAAGACAGCTGTTAACGGCTATGAGTTTTAAACACTGGGCTTCTCTGCATTTTCATCATGTGCGTCCCTACTGCAGGGGTGACCAAACCGTGGCTCTCCAGATGTCCTAGGACAACAATTACCATGTGCCCCTGCTAGTGCCATGCTGGCAGGGGCTCATGGTAACTGTAGTTCACAGACATCTGGAGTACCACAGTTTGGCCACCACTGCCCTATTGCTTCAAGGGGGGGGGGAAGATTTCTTTTCCTTGTGTGTTCTGCTCTCTCTAGTGGCCAAATTGATATTATATTGCTTTATCTCCAGCATACCTCCTTGCAGATTTGAAGGGCAGGGAGATATGCTGGATGTACAGCACTGTTATATTGAATTGCCCACTAACAAAATAAAGCAGTGGGGACACACGAGTAATGGGAATGATGATACACAATAGGCGTTCTTTCTACCAAGCACACTGGGGTGGGAGGACTGGGAAGTCAAAATGGCCTAGGAGTGTGCTGAGCCCCTGCAATTGCTGGTAGCACCACACAACCCACTTCACTCAAGGCTGGAGGGCGCAGGAGACTATCCAAACGGTCCCTGTAGCACAGCCAGCAGTCAGGAGGCTGGGCTCATTCCTGGCTACTTGCAGCAGCTGGGAGCTTTCCTGGGCAGTCGAAAGGTTCAGCCCTATGTCGTTTCACGTCCCTGTCGAGCTTTCCCCTTCGTACCTTTTGCCTTAAATATAAGGACGGACATAGTATTGATCTTCCTTGGATGGTGGCAGCCTGTGAATCCACAGCGTGGCGGAATCAGAAAGCATTACATAGCATGCCCCACTGGCTGTGTTTCGGGGAGAAGGATTTGGGCCCGTTCCTTCACGCGCTATCACCAATGTATGGCTAGATTCCAGGAGGCTGTATGGTCAGACACATTCTGAAACCTCTTGATCTGATCCTGAGATGGATTTGTGATGCTGGGCTCTGCCTTGTCATACTTTTGTCGATTTTGGAGCGCTCTGGGACTGTTTAGGTCCGGGTTCTTTGCATTGAACTGACTGACCTTCAGAGCTGCTTTTGAAAATTATGAACGGACCCGGAATTGTGTGTCAAAACATTCCTCTGAAATCTGATGGCGTGGGGGGAAAATTGTAAGGGAACTGAGAAACTTAATATCAACTGCTTGCCCGTGTTCTTATTGGGCAATGTTACAATGCACTGCCAAAAAGCTCGGCTTGGGACTCTGTCCAGGTGAGAGCCCGGTCTGTGGCCTCGTGGTTTCTGATGAACCTGGTTGTGAAAATGCTAATTTTATTCAAAAATGGGATCAAAGCTCAAAGATGTCATTTTTAAGTGTCTTTTTATAATGAGTGAAGACTGGGTGAGAATTCTGCATCACTGCCTCATTTGTAGCATTAAATGCACTGGGTAAAAATATTTAAATCCTGTATGTGAATAGTGAGATTGTTATAATGGACTTTTTATTATCGAAATAAATCTTGCTATGTTGTTTTGGAGGTTGACCAGAGGGCCCTTGGCTGCTCCTGTGATGTGGTCCACTGCTGAGTCAGATCCTGTAGACCAGGGATAGTCACTGTGGCCCTCCAGATGTCCATGAACTACAATTCCCACGAGCCCCTGCCAGCATTTGCAAGATCAGGGGAAGGCCTTGGCGACTCTGCCCTCTCCAGAGGAATTGGTCAGCCACTGTGTGAGATGGGAGGCTGGATTGGATGGACCCCTGGCCTGATCCAGCAAGGATCTTGTGAGGTTCTTTTGCTTTAATTTTATTTCTACTTCACCCATTGTAGAGAAGGATAAAGGCTTCCACTGGTCAATTTTTGTGAAGAGGAGGTAGCATTCCTTGACTCATCCCACCATGGCTGGGAAGGGAAAACAGCAAGACACGTTCCCTGTCAGCTTTAACATTATGGTGTAGCAGTTTTAGTATGAAATCCAAAGAGCTAATGATTTTAAGTAACCAGATGAAACCAATGATGTTTAAATAATTTTTTATGTGCAGTTTCAGAAAGGTCTTGGAGTCAACTTGGCAGAACAGTTGACACTTGGCTAAAAGTCAGCTAGGTACTTGAAGGACGCCCCCCTTCCCCCAAAACTAGGTGGTTTGAGTGGAAACTCTAAGAGGCTCTAGTGGAGGGTGAGTCCTATCCTGCAAGTCCCCAGTTAGAAGCCTCTGCTGACATCTAGAAGGGCAGCGCCCCACTCCCTAGACTCCTTCCTCACATACAAGACCACACATAATTGTGCTCAGTAACCAGAATAATGGGCAGGCCTATCTGAACCGCCCCGTCCCACCCCCAAAGACTTCACGCCTGCTGCAAAGTTAGCCTTCCGATCCACTTCATCTTCTCTTAGTTCCTTACCTTATATTCCAGAGAAACGCGCATTTCTCATAATACAGTCAAAGGCCTTCAGGGGTCTTTTTGGCCTTCGGTTAAAGACTCTCTCTTTGTAGGACTATGCTGAATGGAGAATCGCCACCCCCCAAAAGCAGGGTTTCCCATCTGCTATTCCATTGTTACATTCAGTTGTGTGGCCACACTATGGCAGTTTCCTGAATGTGTTTTGCTCCCTCTAGTGGTGACTTCCATCTTTCACCGGTGCTTCTCCGGCTTATCTACGAGAATAGGGAAGCACCTGTGAAACACGGAAGCCACCACTAGGAGGAGGGAGAAAATCACATGCAGAAAAGAAAAACAGCAGTTGACAAAATAACAGGTGTGGGAAAAAAGGGACACTTGCTGGCTCCTGTTGCTGTTTGGCCATCCTACTTTGTTCCAAGACTGAACAAGGGCAGAGAAGCAGTTCAGAAATGCATGGGTGAGAAGAAAGAGAAAGCCAAGGGAGCACGGAAGGTCAGCCTGTCCTCAGCGCAGAACTGCTTAGGCCGCCAAGATACAAGTCCAGAAAGGGGGGATTTGCTTCCCTGAAGTCCAGGTAGGTAATTGTGCTACAGGTTGAGGCACTGATATAAGCTCCTATCCTTCTATTTTTCCTTTCACACTGTGTTCCTAGGCATCTATTTAGGCAGTAACTGAAAATGTCCAAGTGGTTCAAGAAAGCCTCTAGGGTCCAGTATCTACAGGTGATAACTGGCACAGCTTTCCTGTAGGAAGGGGGGTGGGCACAAAAATTTCAGCAGCCACGGAGGATGGGGGAGAAGATGGATCAGCTTCCATTGTCCTGAGGACTTCAAAAAGTGAAGGGGGGGAGGGTCTACCAGACGTACTCCCTACGTGGAGAAATCCTATGAACAGCCGACTGTCGACCACCAGCTATCCTTTCCTCACGAGTCACCTGCCCCCCAAAGGGCCTTTCTTTTAGCAGATGGCCCGAGACTTCCTATTACAAAGCATAATCCCACCACTCATTAAATACGCACCCCTGTATTAAGCGTTAGGAGTGAAGAAGGGGACCCACAGTCCACCAAGTGCATGAAACAAGTCGTCTACTACCTCTAGAGGGTAATGGGGAAACTTCTATGAACAGGCAACTCTAGCCTCAGTTTCCTCTCACTTGCCCCAAAATGGAGAAGGCTTGATACAGAGAATCCATCCCACACATAGGTCCTTTGCAATGAACCAATAGATCACATCCCATGCCTACTTGGGGGGTGTCCCTTCCCAGTCAGGACCAGCTTCCCCACACGTTTAATTTCCTTGTCCTGCTGTGTCCGTGCTCCCCGCTTGCCCTGGAAATCCACTGTGCTTTAAGGCTTCTAAATGGGGAGGTCAACATAACCAGCATGCACCCAGGTTGCAAGAACAGCGATTCCTGCAACTGGTTGAGATAAAAAAGAGGGACTAGAGGAGGGCTGTATCGATCGCTGCCTTCAGGCGGTGGAGGAGAGCGTGAGGCGGCGGGGCCAGGGACTCGGGGTTCAGTTTCTTGAAATCCTCGTTGGCGTTCAAAGACGTCAACACCTTGGCAGTCCGTTTCAGGTCGAAGACGGCGTGGAGCATGCCCAGCCCGGAGATGGCGGCACGGTAGGAATGCTTCGAGGCGTCTTCCTCGGAATGGTGGTTCTCGAGGACGAAAATCCGGTTCTCTGCGATGACCTTCAGGAAATTGTAGAACTCCTTGTAGTCTATGCCGGTGTAGGACTTCATCAGCACCTGCGGAGAGGAGAGGAAAAGGTCAGAGGTCACGAGCATCAGTTCCTACACTGAATGGAATAGGGGCCATTCAATTCTAGGCTTCTTACAACTGAGAGCCAGCATGGTGTAGTGATGGAGAGAAACAGCCAATGGGTTTTCCATGCTTGCTTTCACGGATTATCCTGCGGAGCTACAAAGACTCACACGGCTACTGTGGCAGCAGCATTTGCAACCCTTAGCCCACTTGGTTGGAGCATCACAGTCCCTGCCTCTGACCAAGCATGCTCTGGATCACAACAAAACCTTTCTGGCGCCACGGATGCCACGAAGGGTTGCGATTCGGGCTGAGGGAGACCAGTGCGGTTCCCCCTCCGCAGACGGCCAGATGGCTGCTTTACCTGACACTGCAGGTGCCAGTCTTCCATGGTCTCTCTCCACTCTCGGATCTCCCGTTGGACGGCAGCGAGTTCGTCTTGGAGGAAGCTCCACATGGTGCCCACGTTGCATCCGTTCACCCAGTTGTGGTTGATGGAGATGGTATCCTCCTGCAAAAGCCAGCGGGAAGGCCAAATGTGCTTGTCTTACCCTAGCCAGGAGGAGGGAGGGAGGGAGGGCAGAAGAGACTGGTGGTCTCCTGCTGACTTATACAGGTGGATTCCCAGGGCTGGGCTAGATCCAGTGGCAGAAACATTTTCCTCTGGCACGGTGGCTGCAGCTTAAGACTCAACACTCTGGTGTATCTCATTACTCCACATCCAAACAATCACTCTCCTAGCATGAAATCAAAAATGGATAAAGTTGCTTCTAAAATATCAAAAAGTGAGCTTGCTGGCCACTTAGCCACCCAGGGGGCATACCCCCGTGCTCCTACTTATACACGAGGGTGTGTGTGATGTAACCACAAAGGCAGAATAGCCTACGGGGGGCCTCGGGGGAGGTGTGCAGTTAGTACATTCAATTTAGGTCCTCCTGCATCCTGGTTGGCTCAACTGGACACTTCCTGCTCCTTCGAGCACCCTTCCTCCCTGCTTGCCTTCAGCACAGATGGAATGAGTCAAGAGAACACTAAGTGCTGGGGAACAACAGGTCCTGCTCCAGATTAAGATTATCCAGTCCGAATTCTTTTACATGGAGGACGGCAGCTGAACTCAGGACCTTCTGCAACCAAACATGGGCTTTGCCAAAGAGCTATGATTCTTTCCCTTTCGCATCTTTGCACCCAAGTCCAAAGCTTCCTCCAGCATATCCATGCACTGGAGCAATACTCAAAGGACGATACGTGCTCGCGGAAACGCCTTACCAGATTGTAAACCTGATGGTGCCACCCGCTGGGGATGAAGACAATCTCTCCCGCTTCCTGAATGATCTCCACAGGAGCAGTGCTCTGGGCGTAGCGGGGGTAAGCATTGCTCTTCTTCAGCTCGGGTGCCGTGATGTCAAAGGGCAAGTGGCCATGGCGGTCTCGAAGGTTCTCCTCTTGCCCCGGGGGATAGATCAGCCATTTCTTTCTCCCACAGATATTGGCTGACCAGCTATAGGAGCGGAAGACGTCTGCATGAAAGGGAGTCCTGTGGGGGGAATCAGAAGATTGGGGAAAGGCTCTGGCATAGCATAATCAGAGGCTGGTTTATAAAAAGGGGCTGGGGGGGCACCCCCTTGTGTTCTCACAGAGGCCCTGCCCTGCATAGCCAAGGCAAGCCTGATTCCGTCAGGTCTCAGAAGCTAAGGAGGGCTGATCCTGGCTAGTATTGGGATGGGAGACCTCCAAGGATATGGGTGGCAGTTCCTCCAAGGAACACTAGGCAGAAGCAGGCCATGGCAGACCACTTCCAAACATCCCTTGCCTGATTTCCGGACAATCCTTGGATTTCCTGGCTACATGACACTTGCTGTATATATAACAAATAACTGACGAGTTAAATGACTAGCATTTAAGTGAGGGCAGTCAGTGCCAGGTCTGGCCTGCTACCTTCTTCCCCAGGCCTGTCCATTTGCAGTTATGGCCCACAGCCCCTCTCTTACTCTGGCACAAGGACTTGGTCCAGAGAAAACACACAGAAGCATCCCGCTGGCTTTACCATGAGCCCTTCGGTCCCATGTAGACAAAGCGATAGTCGTCCACTTTTATGGCGTCCCAGTATTCATTCAGCCAGTCAGAAGAGAAGTAGATTGGGATGGTGTAAACATCTTGTTCTGGGAAAGCCCTTGGAGAGAGTTTCAGGAAAGGAATAAGGAACATCTGAGTGGAGACCCGCTTATAATTTCGACTTCAGCAGGAAAGGGACTGACAGTTGGCACTTTGGTTCCAAATACATCATTTTGGGGGGGGGGGGTGATATGTGAAAACACAGAGGACCTTCAAGTCACCAACACATACAATAATCTAATATTTTTTGGGGGGGGAAACAGGTTATGAATACACCTGGGTTGGCTATGCAGGTCGAATCCAAACCAAATCTAAAATTTTTCTGTCTCCTCTTGCATGGTGGAAAAGGTCCTGCCGTCATCAATTTGCTACAGAATTAGCGAGTAATTTGAGTTGCGAAGTGTCCCGCTGACCTCTGTGGACCGGGCTTAAATTCTGCTGAAACAGATGGGTGGACGACCACATCAGGCACAGTTCTGTGAGTGTATTAAAATTAGAAAGTCCGTTTCTAGTGTCTTCAATTCACCCCCCCCCCCCCATTTATATAATGTAAAGGAAGGGCATGCCATACTGCTTTCAGCGTTGGGGTCCAGTGGTACCTTTAAGCATGGTCAAGTGCTTAAGGAGAGGCAGACTCTAATCTGGAGAACTGAGTTTGAGTCCCCACTCCTTCTCTGCATGCAGCCAGCTGGGTGACCTTGCGCTAGTCACAGTTCTCTTAGAACTATTCTCTCAGTTCTCACAGGGTGTCTCTTGTGGGGAGAGGAAGGGGAAAGTGTTTGTAAGTCACTTTGAGAGTTCTTTGGATAAAGAAAAGCAGGATATAAGAACCCGGCTCTTCTAAGACCAACAAAGTTTTATTCAAAGTATAAGCTTCTGTGTGCACACACACCTCTTCAGAAAAAAGAGGAGTAAAAGTAGTGGTTACCCACATGAAAGCTTATACCTTGAATAAAACTTGGTTGGTCTAAAACAGGGGTAGTCAAACTGCGGCCCTCCAGATGTCCATGGACTACAATTCCCAGGAGCCCTTGCCAGCAAACGCTGGCAGGGGCTCCTGGGAATTGTAGTCCATGGACATCTGGAGGGCCGCAGTTTGACTACCCCTGGTCTAAAAGGTGCCCTGGACTCCAACTCTGTTCTGCTGCTTCAGACCAACATGGCGACCCACCTGATCCTGTTTTCAAAGTATTAGTCCAATAAAAAAAAATGTCGAATTGATCTGAATACCATTTAAACAACCCTTGAAACACCCCCCCCGCCTAAATCAAATACTTTAGTTCAACATTTTGTTGCACTAAGTCGGATGGCTTTCTATATAGAGCATAGGAAATGTTTATTTTTTCAAGACTATGGACCCCCCTGACTATCAGCATCATGGAACCTGATGCCGAATGGGGAAATCGTAATACGGGAATCAGCCCCAGTCTTCTACAGCTTCGTTCGCTAACTTGCAGTTAATTCTGCATGGCAGGTTTGAGGACAGCACATTTATCGGTAAAAGGGCAGAGAATTTATTCATTTATGATGCTGCCGCCCAGGCACTCCTTGTGTACGGCACGCTTAGGCCTTGCTGGTACTAGGGCTTCAGGACCCATTTTCAGTACCATGGACGTCTCCAGCTCTTAAAAGCCATGGCTCGTGGCAGAGGGAAAAGACTGGAGCAGTTACAGGGCGGGTTTCAGTTGATTGCCAGGAGAAACCTCCTAGCCCTGAGAGCAGTCCAGCAAGGGAACCGATCACCGGGGGAGAGGGCCCTCGGACAGTCTGGAAGGTTTATGTTCTTTGCACTGAGTAGGGGCTCCCTGGGGTCATGCCACCCTGAACAGGCCTGATCTCCAAAGCTAAACCCTGAAGGTTATAACAGACGGCTTCTAAGACTCTAGGATTGATTTTAAAAAAAATCCTGCTTCACCTTGCCATGCTACAGAAACAGAGAGGAGCACAAGTCCTACCCACTATGTTTATTGCAATCATCCAGGAAATCCACAAGATCTCCGTGTTCTCCATTACCTAGTTTTGATGGTCTTCTCCACCCACATTTCTCTGTTCCAGAATCCCAAATGTCAGCCATAACGCAACGATGCAAACATAAATAAATGAAGATGAATACAAGATGTCAGAGAAGAAAAATGTCTTCTCTTATGGGTAACTCTTGCATAACCCAATGGCGTGCAAACGTGGGAGGAGAGGGGATGCATTCAGTATAGGAAGAAACCATTAATACCAGGCAAAGGTCTTGGACAAACTGCAAACCAAGCCAAAACCTATATGCAATTGGGATCCCTGACCATGCAGTTGCATCCTTAGGCGTGGCTACCATTCTACACAGCCAGCTACTAATTAAGAATGCTTCCGAAAGCTGGACCATTTCGGCAAGGGAATGTCGGGGGCGCAGTGCGGCGGCATTCCAAAACTTTGTGACAGCATGCTGAGGAGTTCTAAGGCTTACCTGTGCAGGTGCCAGTCCTTGAGGTAAAGGCACCCTCGGGGTGAGCGGTAATTTTTTTTAATGTGTTCTCTCCAATAGCTTATGTACTCCTTGAGTTTGAGGTGTTCCTTTGGGTTAGAATTGTACTCCTTGACATCACAGTTGGCAACGGGTACTACAGCCTCCCCTGAAACATAAACGCTTTGAGCCCATTGGGGAGAATAACTTGAGCCATATTGGGGTCATCGATAAAAGGAGCCCTGGGGACCTCCAATCTGTCAAGAGGGGCTGTCACCTCCAAGGCAGCGGTAAGCGATTGACTGCACAACAAGGCCAATGGAAGGAACTTCCTTCAACTGTTTCCTGGTCCAGGGAATGCTGGGAAACACAGACTGACTGGCAGAAGAAGCCTGGAGCACATGAAGCTGCCTTCTACTGAATCAGAACTTAGGTCAGTATCGTCTACACAGATTGGCAGCCATTCTCCGGGGTCTGCAGGCAGACGCCTTTCACAGCACCTGCGACCTCACTCTTTAAACCAGAGATGCCAGAGATTGAATCTGGGACCCTCTCCAAACAGACCAGAAAGATATTTGAACCAGACCTCTGTCCTGTGTCTTGACTGTGAAAAGTTATGATTACAGGATAGCACAGCCCTTAGCTTGCTTCCCTCATTCGTGTGTCTCCAAAGAAACAAATGCTCCAATAAGCCTTCCTTAAATTTAGAGATGTCTCTTTTATGCCTGCTTGTTATCAAAATGAAAAGGAGATAAGACAATCTGCAGCCTTTCATCAGAAGGCCTTTTTCCAGCATGGGGTCATGGTTAAGAGTGGCAGACTCTAATCTGGAGAGCCGGGCTTGAATTCCCCAGTCCTTCATAGGAAACTTGCTGGGGGCCCTTGGGCTCTTCCCTGTTCTCTCAGCCCCACCTGTCTCACGAAGTGCCTGTTGTGGGGAAAGAAAGGGAGTGTGACTGTAAGCTGCTTCACAGTATAGAAAAGCAGAGTTTAAAAACCTTTTAATCTTTTAAAAATCATTTGTCCCAGAAATGGAGCAACGGCTGGCTAAAAACCTGATGTAGGAATGAGGAAGCCACAGGTTTGAGTTTCACCTGGCCCAAAAGGAGTTTCAGAAGAGCCCTGCTGGGTCAGGCCAGGGAAGGTCCCTCCAGTCCAGCCTCCCGTCTCCCCCAGGGGCCAGCCAGTTCCTCTGCAGGGCCAACAAGGCACAGAGGCTTCTCTCATATGTTGCCTCCTGGCAGTGGGATTCAGAGGTTGACTGCCACTGAATGTGGAGGCCTACACAAGAGAAAGCTTCCAGATCATCCAGAATAAATCTGTCAATTACTGATTACAGGCCCACTACAATATTTTCATTCATTGATTTAGTCCTGACATGATGGCAGCTGGCATGTCTCAGCTACAAAAAAAAAAGGAAAAGCAAAGCCATCGATTGCTGATTGAGGTGGGTGACCACAAACGGCACTGTGTGTCAAAGCCGAAGTCACATCAAAACGCCACACTGTAATAGAAACCGACCAATACCATCGAGCAATTGCAATTTAAAGCCGACTTACCGAATGTCCGCAGCAGGTACTCAAAGTTTGGCTTCCCGTCCGGGGTCACCCACTTCCTCCGGCTGCCCCAGCCCTCTGTGAACTTAGCTGAGAAGACACAGGGATCGTTGGGGATCAAGTAATCCTTGAAAAAGTCTGCATACGTGAATGTTTCTGGCTTTTCGATGTAGTCAACATGGTCGTGAGGCTGAGAGCTTGCCCCCCGAGGGGGGCTGCTGTAATCGCGGAAAAACTTAGTGGCGCAGGCAAATGTGTCCCTGTCCATTCAGGCGACAAGAGTCTGACACCCAGCTTAACAGGTGGCAGTTGGGCGAGGCTACACCAGACTAAAAAGAAAGCCGGGCAGTTAGGCTGAAAAAACAGGTGGAGGCAAGGCAGAGGGTGTCACGTAAAAGAGTCCAGTTCCAAGTTTTGCTAGAAACTCTTCCCATTTGGCTTGTACTGTATATGGCTACTGATGCTGTTGGCAGCTTTTGGTTTTAAAGAATGCTAAATTTCCAGCGCTAAAGCACACACAACGGTACTATTTTGCTTCCATGCCTCTCTTTGGCATCTCGTAGAGAGCAGTAAGTGGGCAGAGCTTCAGGCAGATGTCTAGAAACAAAACAGTGATACGCTCATTTCAAAAATTGCCTCCCAAATTTGTCCATAATGATCCATTATTCTATGATTCTATCTCTGATCCACTGGATCAGAGCAGTGGCCATCTAGTCCAGCATCCTGTCTCACACAGTGGCAAACAACTTCCTTTGGCAGGCCAGAAAGAGGGCACAGAGGCCAAGGCCTTCCCCCTCAGAAGAAAATAAGAAGAGCCCTGCTGGATCAGGCCACAGTTTCATTTAGTCCAGCATCCTGTCTTACACAGCAGCCAACCAGTTCCTCTGGAGAGTCAACAACAGCCCTTGACCCTTGATGCTGCATCTTGGCACTGAGCTTCAGAGGTTTACTGCCCCTAGTCTGACCAAATCCTTCACCAAGGTGATTTTTACTCCTATGAATGTCAACGGCATTAGGCTACATTGCATAAGTTATGCATCCATGATGCAGCTCTCTGAAGGGGAAAAGGTATGAAAAATTAATGCACTATAGACACAGAGACGCTCTCACTGGCCAAAAGGGGGCAAAGGCTGGGTCAGCAACTTACCTCCCATCTTAAATGAGAAAGACCCAGATGAGTCTGACCCAGATCGTTCTCCCACCCCACGGCAGTTGCCTGTGCTACATATTTTAAAGACGGCAGCCCCAAACTATCAATCAAACGATGCTTTGTGCACTATTAGCAGACATCTTATGAAGTCTAGCGTTGTGGAAAACAGCAGAACAACTTCAGAGAGTATGCCGAAACAACTAGCCCCACCTGAATGTTAATTCCACCCCGCTACACACAGCCTTTTGTTAGTAAGCCGACACCGTTACAGGCTGAGTTTGCTCAGAATTCTTCCATTTGGGACCCAACGAATAGCTGGAAGTCTCTTACTTAAATGTTTGTATTAAACCTGGCAGCAACATTTCCCCTGTTGGAGCTATTATTTACATCCCACACTCCGAGCTAATCTTTAGCTCTCAAGGCACCTTGCAGTGAAAATACTTCAAAACACAACTAAACAGAGAAAAGGTTAAAGAGCTATACTAACAGCAGCTAGAGGAGATACATGGTCTTTAAAAATATTTTAAACCAGAGTGCTTGGGGACAAGGCCAAGACCACAATCCAAATTGCGGGGGCAGGTTGAGGAATACACCAGGCTCTCCCACCAAGGGTGTTACTGGGTGATCTCAGTCAAGCCTCTGCCTCTCTAAGGACCCCCCCCCCATCATCTGAAAAAGTGAACTTTGATTCATGGAAGTTCCTCCCCTGCCAAAATGTTATTAGTCTTTACAGTGCCAGTGGATTCTGGCTCAGAATCGACAGCTACCAAATGGTCTGGGACCAGCATACTTACGGGACTACATTTTTTGCTTATTTTCCCCAGAGAATGTTAAGATCCTCAGACCAAAATCTGTTCAGGATCCCTGGCCAAAAGGAGGTGAAACTGGCGTTAACCAGGGCCAGGGCCTTTTCAACCTGGCGGAGCATCCTCCAAAGGAGAGCAGGGACCTTAACCAGTGATTCAGGTCCCGCTTACACTTACTGTATATAATAAGCAGGTATAATACATTCCCGTGCATGACTAAATTTGTCAGAATAACTCCAACTGGGCTTGGGCTGGACGCAACCAGTGCATTACACTCCCCCCCCCCTCCCCAAGTGTCTCTTCTTGGCAGCTTTTGCCAAAATAAAATGCCAGCTATCTTCAAAAACAAAACCACCCCAAAAGTCCAGACAGAGCCTTCCTCCTGCCCCCCCCAGCCCCCTCCCACTCCCCACTTTGCAGGGGGGGTCTGTTTGAGGAGGGTTGGGGGCTCACTGGGGCATCTGGCCAAGGCCCTTGCTGGCCCCTGGCAGGCAGGGACACCCCATTGAAAAAGCGCCTTCTTCAGGGTCTGTTTGTCTCTCCCCTTTTTTTGGTCCCCCCCCGGGTCTCCCCCCTCCCCTTCATATTAAATAACCACCCGACCCCCCCCCGCCCAATTCTGCCCCACTGGAATTACCCCCCCCCTTTTCTTTTTGGCCCTGCCCTCCACAGTCGCCCATACGAGCACCCTTTCCCTGTCCTGAGCACCCACCTCCCACCCAATTACCACAGGACCCCCCTCCCCCCCACCCCGCAGGCAACTGCGCATGCGCACACTCACCTCGGCCTCCCCATCCAAGGCCGGCTCGCTTTCCCCGCAGCGGCTCAATCTCTCCGAGGGCGCGTCTCACTGTCCACGCATGCGCTGTCGACTTGCCCGGCGCGAGCCAGTGAATGAGCGAGCGCGCGTTCGCCTAGGGGCGGTTGGGACGGCGGAGAGGGAGGAGGGGGAAAGAGCCAATGGGGGAGCGCTCCGGAGCGGCGCAGGCGCAGTGGGAGGCAGGACTCGCGCAGGCGCGGTAGGAGCGGCGGGTTGGATGGTAATTTTTTTCCGCGTCCCCTCAGCCCTTTTCCCCGCCTTTTTCCTCTTCCTCCTCAGACGGCCCCTCTCCCGCCCCCCCGGGTGCCCTCCCTGCCTCTTCTTCCGTGGACGGGTGGGCTGCCAACCTCCAGCTGGGGCCTGGAGGCCCTCACAAACTTACATTGATCAGCTCCCCCCGGAAGTGGCGGCTACTCTATGGTATACCACTCTATGGTATACCATAGAGTGTAGGGGAAGGCGCTTCCTAGATTTCCCGAGATACCCAGGAATTTCTCAGGCTGGAGTTGGGAGTGTAAGAGGTACTTAAGCCATTTGTGGTCATTGGCATCCCAAAATCTCACTTCTCCCCTCCTGGGCATGCCTGCAGTGGGGCTCTTCTGTTCTCAGTCTGTGCTATGAGGGAGGCTGCAGGGCCCATCCCACCTTGGCTGGGCTGAGTCAGGATCTTTGGGGCTGCTGGGACTTCCTCCCCCTCCCTTGCTGGGGGCCAGAGCAACATCCAGTCCCTTGAAGGAGTACCAGCTGCCCTCGCCCCTTCTAATTCCCAACCTAAGGTAAGGAAAACGAGTTGAAGGGGATTGCTGTAAAATTATAATTTTCTCCCCCCCACACACACGCTTTGTTGAATGGCCTACCTGAAGGTGTCAGGAAGTTTCCCTTGCTTCTGATATTTTGCAAACTGTAAAACAGGCTGGCTTAGGAGGGCTTTTCTCTAACAAGCTATATCCAAATATGGTTCAGGGAGGTGTTAGTAAAAAAGAAATGGAACTTTTAACTGTACAAGTGTATTTATTACTTGTTTGTTGCATGTATTGCCTGCCTTTTGCTGCTTTGTTTTTATACTTACTATCATTTTCTTGATTGTTTAACATATATATATATTTAATACTTGTGTTTTGGAAAACTTGCTTATTAGGGGTTGTGATTTACTGATTGCATTGATTGACGCAGAGGGTCCCCAACATGTTGAGAAGTTAGGTGGACTTATTCACAGATTTTGTCCAGCAGGGTTTCTGATTAGCTGTGCAGATTAAAAGGTATTCTATTAAACAGCACTTCTGCCTGAAATGTTGAGGAGTTACTATGAGAGTTACATATAACCTTGCTCCCTAATGTGATGTGGTAGGCTTCTCCACCTTTGGTAGCTGTTTTGAGATTATGCCCACCAACCCGTGTCAGAATTCCCAAGTTGTCCAGAGATTCCAAAAGGTTGGGGACCTTAGACTGTGGACTCTGCCTTGATTCTCACTGAGAAAGATGGCCTGAAAATGATGGAGTAATACTTTTTCAGTTCCCTGCCTCCCCTACTCAAAGCTTACTCGTAGACTCTATTGTTGTAGCTTTGAATGGTCACGTGTGCTTATCTTGTATGTACTTGAGTGTTGCAGACGTGTGGATGGTTTCTGAAATTCTTTTGTAATAAAACAACTACTTTGAGGTCCCTTATTGAATGCCGTGGGAAGTTACGTATGTATGCTTAGCCACCTTAAGCCTGGGGGGTGGGGGGGAAGGAATTAAAAATTTTAAATAAAGGTGTTCTAGAATAAACCATTTTATCCATTTGAATGCAGCACATGAAGGTGGTCCCCACCCCTGTTCTAGTTGGCCCCCTCAGAGGAAAGGAGATATGACCTAACTCATGCCACACAGTTCTACAAAAAGCTAGTGCTGGGCAGTATATAAAAATAAATAAATAAAATCTGTCTAAGGAGCGTATCTGGTACACAGGAATAGATCACATATAGCCATATGTTTTCCAAGACTGTTTGCACCTGTTTTCTAAGGCTAAAAAGGCAACTACTTTGCTCTCTTTTTTTTACCATTGAGTTTTTGCCAAAATCTCAGCTATTATCTCTTGTGTATCTTTATTATATATTATTTATTATATCTTCACTCTAGCCAGCCCTTCTTGGCAATTAAACACTTCCCCCTATGTTTTCTCCACCTGTATGTAATGGTTGAGGATATTCTGTTTCACTGTATCTGACAAAGTGCATGCACACACACAAGTTTATACCTTGAATAAGACTACTGGTCTTAAAGGTGCCTCTGGACTCAAGCTTTGGGTTGCTGCCTGAGACCAACAGGGCTGTACTCCTGAATTGATCCTTCATGTAGTGGTTAAGCCTGAGAGGTGAGGAGGATCCCAACCCATTAACTGCTGTGAGGTAGAACGCTGCTAAACACAGCAAACCTTAAACTAGAGGCTTAGCACATGTGCTGTGGTGTGAGCTTTCTTGAGCAAGTACTGTGATGCATGCGATGAGGTAGGGTTGATGCACCCGATGACTGTCTCACTTGTGAAAGGTCATACAAAAACAAGAGAGAGAGACCAGATCATGGGGCAGAAGAAGGAAATTTTCCAGGAAGTGTTGTGGACTGTCCATTTATGACATTTCCTGATACATTTTGAGTCGAGGGTCTTCTGAGGAAGATTTGGGATGAAGAGCGGCAGCTCAGTGAAGAGCTGCCATGCATTCCCAGGTTCCCAGGTTCGATCCCTGGTGTCGCCAGTGAAAAAAATCCAGTTCTAGGTGATGTGAAAGGCTTCTACCTGAGACGCTGGAGAACCATCAGCATAGACAGGACTGTCTTTGACAGATCAGTGGTCTGACACATGTTTGTTTTAGCAAAATAAGTTTGCTTTTTGGTTTTTTACTCTTGTCATAGACAAAGCAGAAAAAAGGGCTTTGTCAGAGGGATATCACAACTGCCTCTATCCTCCCCATTGTCCCTCCTGCTACAAGCCCCTTTTCTCTGCTCTGAGTGGGTCATTGGACTCCTTTGGACTGTAATTGTATGTAAAAAGACACTAGAGATGAGACCATTTTGAGATATGATTGCTGGAGGGACCTGGCTGCTTTTCTGGATACAGCTGAGAGTCCCGCAGGAGGAAAACATAGATGGCTCTAATGGACTGTAGACAGCAGGCCTTCCCCTCGTGTGTCCTGGGGCACAAGCAAGCAGAAGGAAGGGCTCAGCTGTAGCTCCTCCTTGGAAGGTGATGGAGCTAGCATGGCACCATGGTCCCCTTTCCAAGTGGTTTTTGAAAGTGGATGCAGGGCCAGGTGGGGCTCTTGTCTAGCAAGCCTTCTGATCTGCCTTTGGATATTTGATTGGCTGCCCAGATTGTTTTGAAGATGCTGTTATGGAAGCAGCTGTGGCCGTGGCTGCTTCACGGTGTGACGAAAAGTGAACAGTGGCGGGCCTTTGGTGGCCATTCCCACCATGCTGGAGCAGAATCCCATATGTGTCCGCTGGCTGAGAAATGTTGGGGTGGGGGGCAGGCTAAAGAACGTGCTGTCACCTGGGAAGTCACCAGTTCAGATTCCAGCCAACCATTCGTTAGGTAGCATTAGGCGTCTCAGCCACAGTCCTCGTGGCTGTAATCCTGGGCTAATAGTGCTGGGCCTTCCAGGCCAGACTCTCAGTAAGGACTTCTGTGAAGAAGGTTGATTGCTGAAGTGCTGCACAGATGTGATGGTGGCGGTCACCCTCTCTGTGTCATGCGTGGGGATGGCTTAGTTGCATCTTCTTTGGCAGACCAACTGCGCTGACCTGGATAGTCCAGGTGAGGCTGATCCTCTCAGATCCCTGAAGCTAAGCAGGGTAGCATTGGGATAGTATTTAATGGGGAGACCTCCATCAATTTGGGTGGTCATTCCTCCAAGGAACTCTAAGGGTCATCACGCAGAGGCAGGCAATAGCAAGCCACCCCTGAGCGTCCCTTGCCTGGCCGCCAGACGGTACTCGGAACTCCCGGCTACCATACACACAATCAATCAATAAACAAACAAACAAACATACAAAGTGAGGGTTTGTGGGATTAGATTTCATAATATATTGAAGGTACTGTGGCAGTAAGCCAAATGTTTGCGGTGCTAGGGTATTAGCACGTTGTTTGTATACAGTAATGGCAGATGACTAATCCAATGCTAAACGTGTAGCTCACAGGTGAATCATGCAGTCCACAAGTACTTAAGGCTTTGCATTTTCCCATAACTTCTAGTTTCACCGAGTTGCAGATTAGCAAGTATCTTCCTCGCAAAAAAAATTTTTTCCATTTTATTTTTGGATTTATCTTTTGGTGTTGTTCCGGACGCTCTGGATTCCTCCTCCCCTTTGGGTTCCCAGTGTATCAGCACATTTAGGAATTATTGGAGCGGTTTCTGTGTTGCTCTGAAACCACGAGGCGTTGGTTGGAGTCTGTCAAACTTAAGCGATGACAAATGTCAGGCTGTCTGAAGATCCTGAATCCACAAGCGGAGAAGGTAAACGGGGCAGCTTCATTTCAATAAATCATGCAGAAGGGCTGGAGTGGGTAAAAAAAATCATAACAATATACAGTCCTGCTTTTTTCCCTAGGGCAGGGGTAGTCAACCTGTGGTCCTCCAGATGTTCATGGACTACAATTCCCATGCTGGCATTTGCTGGCAGGGGCTCATGGGAATTGTAGTCCATGAACATCTGGAGGACCACAGGTTGACTACCCCTGCCCTAGGGGGTAGAATGGCTGTGTGTGTTCATGAGCAGAGCAGGCTTGATTTACATAAGAGTATACCTTGCTTGATTCCTCTCTGCCTGAGCGCAGGCTGCAGAAGCCATGATCTCATTCTATTGAAAACCACTGTGTGTGAGATTTATGGAAATTCTAACTCTAATGGCACATTTCTACCTGTGAACTGGCTTCCTTTTCTTGTCATCTAGTGAGGGACATGCATATATTAACCAGTCCTTTGTTCAGATGCAGCCGCTATACTGGACAAGTTGTCAGTGTAGAGATTTGAAATGCCCCCCACAAAACAAAATAGCCAGGAATAATTGGGAGGGGGAGATTGGTAAAAAAAAAAAACCCTTTCCCCTCATTCTGTTTTTTTTTTCCATTGGGAAAATAGAAATGTTGGTGCTCTTTGGCACACTCATCAAATATTTGTCTCAGAATGAGAGTAATGTTTTTTAAAGTTGGTATTCCTAGGTTGTACTATTTGTAATACAAATATTTTTATTCAAAACACTCTTCAGCATTAGATAATGATTCTTGAGAATTCTTTAGTCATATACAGCAGTTCTCTCTCTTCCAAGTCCTGAGTGGGTTCAGAATTTTTCTTGTGGAAAACCAAGGCATCATTTCCTTCTAAATTCCATAAATACGATAAATAATACAATTGCATGTCTTATATTTGACAGGCCACCTTCTGTCATGGTTCAAGAAAGCTTGCAAGAATAGTTAAAACATTTTGTCTTAAAAATAAAATAACCTCATTTCCCCCCTCTCTACACCCTTAACATATCCCCCTCCCCAACCGCTCCTATATAATGTGAGAGTATGCTGTACTTTCTGCCCCCAAAGGCACAGACTGGGCAGCCGACACGCAACATGTCACATTTCAACGGCGGGATAGTTGTATTTGAAAGCCCTCTGGGTGCTGCTCTCTGTTCCATTATGTGATGATGTCCCATTGCCACCCTTCACTCACATTGTAATATGGAAACGTCACAGAATGGTCCTTGAAAAGCTAGGATGCTGTCAGGCTCGAGAGGCATTCGGTTACCGTGCGAAAGGAATGAACATTGCAAGAGTGGGATAAACAGTCCCACCAACAAACGTGGCTTCTTTAATGTGTCTGGCAGTTAGTGTGGGATGTAGAGGTGAACCTGCAGTAGATAATTGGTCAGTGTTGCACCTGTTGGGGCTTCCTTGCCGATCCCCCCCCCCCTCCATGTGAAGCAGGCATGTGGTAGGAAACTCTGTGTTTGCTTTGTAGGAATTTGTTCTAGCCTGAGGGATGTTTTATTACGCTCTGGAGAGGCTGATGGCTGAAGGTACAAGGAACATGTCCTTAGACAGAAGCAGGAAGGTTGACTCCTTAGACCTGGATATAAAGTCTGGTTTCAGATTCCTGTATGGCCATCTTTGCTGCAATCCTGTATCAGTTTAGCTTTTAGGAACTCTCCTTGGCTTCCAAAACGCCAGATCCATTAAAAGCAGAGGTATTGTACAGGGATTCACAAATGCACTCTCCAAGTTGCAAAGAATGGCTGTATCTTTTGATCTGGTAATGCAGGTGCAAAGGGCAGCCAGGCTGTGCTTTGGAAATTTGGGGAAAGCAGCAGGACCGTTGCTGCCTTGAGCGGGTTTTGAAGCTTGGCATGACCTCCGAGACAAGATAAAATTATACTTGCGGTGGGGACAGTTGACCAAGAGAACTGTGTTCCCCCTCTTCCAAAGTACTACAACTCCAGAGCTGATGAGCAGTTGATTGAAGATGGGCACTATGAATATTTCTTTACACAGCAAGGGATTAAAATCCGTTCCCAGAGGATTTTGTGAGGGCCACAGGCATAGAAAGCTTTAAAAGGAGATTAGATAGATGAATGGGGGGCAGGTCGATCAATGGCCACCAGCCATGGTGATTAAAGGAACCTCCATGTTAAGTGGCACTCAGCCTCTGAATTCTGGTGCCAGGAAGCAACATCAAGGGAAAGTCTTGGTCTCTGTGCCCCATCAAAGCAGGGATTCCAAGCCAGCGTCTCTCCGCAGTCAAAAGGTTGAGAAAAGCTTCTTCACAGTAACTGGTCAGCCGCTGGACTAGGCGATCCACTGCTCTGATCCAGGAGGGCTGCTCTTATGTTCTTCAGACAGGCTTGCATTTTCAAAGGCTGATACAAAATTTTCGTTCTTCAAAAATCAAGCACAGTCCTGCCACTGGGGAAATCAGAACTGTACCCTCACAGGTTGCACCTTGGACACTGGTGTTGAAATGTGTGAAGGCAGAATCCTGACTATTGAGAGACATCAAGCAAAGTAAATTTGGGCTGTGTTTGGCAGATGGTTCTTTATTTGTAGGAATTAGTGAGGCTCTGTTTTCTCTCTCCCTGCCCCAGGGGTAGTAAACCACTTGTGCCTCTTGTACCTTCATTGGCCAGAGGGTTCTGCAGGGACGATGACTAACCCATGTGTATTTATGTTTCACAGAATCACTAGAAGCCAATGTGGTGGTTTAGTAGTGGCTAGAACACGGATAGTCAAACTGCGGCCCTCCAGATGTCCATGGACGACAATTCCCATGAGCCCCTGCCAGCTCATGGGAATTGTAGTCCATGGATATCTGGAGGACCGCAGTTTGACTGGCTAGGATGTCAAACTAGGAGCTTGGAGGTCCAGGTTACAATCCTGAATCTATCAGGGAAGCTCATTGGGCGACCTTGGACCAGTCACGCGCTCTCAGCCAAACTGGACTCACAGGGTTAATGTTGGGAGGATCAAACAGATGAGGAGGGTGGAGAATGGTTGTTTTTCTTCAGTTTGGGTCTAGTGGGCCTGAGAAAGCATCCTGGGTTCAAATACTGGTATGGGATTCCGATGTGGGTTTTTTTGTGGAAATGCTGCTGCCCCACTGATACATTCCCCTGGCCAAGCAGCTCCAGCCCTGCCCCGTGCTGCTCCAAACAAAGCGCCACTAGCAGTCTAAATCAGAAAGGCGCAAACAGGAGAGCGAGGCCAGTGGGGGGCGACTCCCGCAGAGAATCACATACCTGTATCAAGAGCAAAGTTAACCCGGCCCCATTTAAAACCTTGTCCGTCCAAGCCCACATTTTGAGTTTTTATCAGAAGTGGTGTGATGAGCCAAAGAAATGCGGGGGAAGCCTGGTAAGTCACCAAGGTTTCCGCTCCATCAAATGACTTTAAAAGTGTAACACAAGGAGGTAATTGTTTCTCATAATTGCACCCATAATACTCCTTGGCATGGAAATTGCAGGGTGTATTAATTTAATTTGGGGCTGTATCAAACTTAAATGGCCTTCTAGGTCTGCCGCGGGCACAGCATGTAAATCCCCGTAGCATTTAGCCCTCCATCAAAGAGCGTGTAAGGGGCTAGCGTTCGCGGCATAATTATTCTGTGCCCAGTCTTAGCCTTGCGATGGTTTTGCGAGCCTGTGAAATGGGAAATTGTGATCTAATTGGGGATTTAAAACAGTGACTGCAAGGCCAGCCTTACTGAGCACAGCTTATGTGAATCTCTGCAGGAGAAGGAATGATGGAGACTTTAAGTTTTTAATCTATTTGTCTTTGTTGACGTAAATGTCACCCTCGTCACCCTTGTAGGGGAGAGAAAAATCTTACTGTATTGCAGCCATCAGATGGGTCCCAGATCTTTTGGCTACAGCCCCATTACTCTTCCTACCTGTAAAGTGAAGTCCTGCAGGGCAAAACTTTGCAGCTCCAGTACTGGATATAGCTGTTGTGTTGCTCACAATGATCAAAGCATTTATTTATCTAGAAAGTCTGCATGACACTTCTCTTCTTACATTTAATATAAGAAACAGTATAGTTTTGTATCTAAGTCATGCATGGTTATATTCTATGTTAAAGCAGCAAGTATATGTTCAGAAGAAAGGTAAATATTGCATATATTTCAGTTTTCTCTAACGTTTCTGGATTCTCAGGGACGGGGCTGGGTGGGTTGTCCATTTCCCATAGCTTCAGACCATCCGGAAATTGTACCTCACTGCCATTGCCACTTCTTGAAGTATCTTACCCTTGTCTTCTTTGTTTGGATTGACGTGCTGTGATTTGTCACTTTTTATTTCCTCCAAAGAGTTCCAGGAAACATGTGTGGTTTGTCTGTCTGACTGTTGCTACATGCCTGTGAGGTAGATTATGCTGAAAGAGAATAGCAGCTGCCAGGTCACTCAATGGGTTTCATGATGGCCCACGATTGGCCCCCAGTACGACCAGTTCCTGGCCCCTGAATGACATGTTAAGGGAGAAGGGAATGCCTGCTTGGAGACCTTGGAGAGCAAATGGCAGTCAGTCAGTTCAGTTCTGAGTTAAATGCACCACTGCTTTGACTTTGAGTCTGAACCTTCTTACCCCCAAAAACTTTCTGTAGTTAGTTAGCCTGTGATTAGGTGCCTACGGGGATCACCCAAGAAACGGGATGTTCTAGTGGTGGAAAACCTGAGCTTGGGGAAGTTCGAATTTCAGCCAGGTTACCGTCCACAGGTCTCCAAGCTCCCTTGATAAAGGGGCTAGAACAGTTTCACAGCAAAGGTTTGGAGGACCAAGAAGATAGCTGAGCTTGTGGGAAATGGTTAATAATCATCCACAGTATAATTGGTCTGTTTGCTTCTTGTCTTGAAGGTGGCTGTTCACGCGGCCTGATGAATGAGGACATCCGTATCCACACATGGCCCTGTTCGTATTACGTCACCTCCGAGAAACGGTGGATTCCTGGCAAACTCTCCCTGACCCCCGTTTCGGTCAGGTTTACGGCCGATAAGTCTGGAGAGCTCCTGGTCAGCTTCCATCTTTCCAGCATCAGCGAGATCAAGAAGGAGTCTTCCAACTTCATCTTTAGCTCCCTCACCATTTTGGAGAGGAGCGCCAAGCATTGGTTCAGTTCCCTCCAGCCCAACCGCAATGTCGTCTTCAATATCCTGGAGCACTTTTGGAGGGAGCAGCTCCTCTCCTCCGAGGGGGCAGCAGCTCAGGCCCCCCCTTCCCAGACCCCCAAAGGGAAGGAGCTGACCGGCTTGCTGACGGGGTCTCAGAAACGCCTGGAGGACACGGCCAAAGTGCTGGAGCACCAAGGAGAACAGTTCGATCACATGATGAAGGGACTGAACAAGATCGAATCCGAGATGGATGTAGCAGATAGGTACGGTGATACGAGGGAACTGCAGCTCACACTGATTGTAAGTGGACAGCGGGGTGGAAGTCTGCCAGGCAATAGCCTGCGAACTCCGGTCCTCTTCACTCACGACACCGTATGCTGGCAGGGGCTCATGGGAATTGTAGTCTGTGGACATCTGGAGGAGTTTGACCACCTGTGGTTTAAGTCAGTGGTCCCCAACCCGCAGGCTGCGGCTCGGTGCCGGGCCGTAAAGGCCTTGGTGCTGGGCCGCGGCTCCCTCTCCCCGCTCCCCCACCCGCAGTAAAAAATTTCCCAGGCCGCAAACTTGCGGCCCGGGAAACTTCTTACTGCGGGGGGGGGGGAGAGGGAATCAGGGCCGTGCCCGCGCATTGCGCATGCGCTATTTCAGCCGCACATGGTGCATGTGTGCATGCGCGGCCCGGCCACGCATGCACAATGCACAGGTGCATGCGCACATGCGCGGCACGCACCGGCGGGCAGTTGCCCTGCCGGTCCCCAGCCTCAAAAAGGTTGGGGACCACTGGTTTAAGTCATGGCAGCCTCTGCCTCAGCAGTCATGTAGGCCAGGGGTAGTCAACCTGTGGTCTTCCAGAGGTTCATGGACTACAATTCCCATGCTGGCATTTGCTGGCAGGGCCTCATGGGAATTGTAGTCCATGAACCTCTGGAGGACCACCGGTTGACTACCCCTGATGTAGGCTTCAAGGCTGCAGAATGCAGCTCGGGTGAAGGAGAAAAGAGGGGAAAGAGGTCAATGTTGTCGGAGCTCGGAAGCGAAGGAGAGCCCGTGTGTTGTAGTGGTTGGAGTATCAGACTAGGGACTGGGAGACCGGGGTTCCAATGGGAGCTGGCTGGGTGCCTGGGGTCCATTCAGGCACTCTCAGCCTAGCCTACCTCCCAGACCTGTGGTGGGGATAAAGGAGAGAATGGCGTAAGCCACTTCAGTTTTACTAAGATTTAGTAATAGCCCATAAACCACACGTCTATCGATTTGCGAAATTTAAAAAAGGACAGTAAAACAGAAGTTTGCTGAGTCAACAACACCATTTTGGCATAAACTGCTCAAAAGCAATCTCGGGCTTACATTATCAAGGAAGGATAAATATTTCAAAATCCCATTTTCTCTTTCTGCTTCCATGTTTCGGACAGTAAAAGCAAACACAGCATAATGAACCAAGCGCAGGTTCCGAGTGGATTGTGCACCTGTCAGCTGCACACCATCTAGGCAGGGCTGTCAGGCTTCCTCTCCTGGCCCTCTGAGATGAGCAAAAGGCTTGGCTCATTTTTGGCAAACTTTTTTTTCCCCTTAGAACCTCTGCTAGACTCACCAGTTTCCTGACAACAATATTTGCTTAGAACATGAATCAACTCAGGCCTCGGATGAATTACTCATTGCCTTGATTCCTTCCTTGTAAAGTGGGAACCGAGGGAGTTCCTTTGGGTTCTGTTGAAGTTAGTGTAGGCACTCTGCACATGTTCAAGTGGGAACCTTCAGAATTGGCTAAAGGTTACTGAACTGTTTATGTTACCTACAAGCACCCAACCATTGCCAACAACTCTTGGCAGGGCTGCTGCGAAAGATCCACAAACATTCTGACCTCTCTAGCTCACAGTGTCAGCGATACGCTTACGAACGGCTAGCACAGGAGTGAAAATGGGGACAATGAAAGGAGGATCTGGTAGTGAGAGTGGCTGAGAAGCCTCGCTGGGAAATTCAGTGGAATTAAGGGACACGAGGGAGGCTGAGCAATCTCATTGCTGCTCTTGCGCAAAAAGGCGGGCATCCGTTTGTGGAGGAACGAGGGATTAAAAGGTGGCCAGGGTGATATTTGACTTTGGGTCTCCTGCAGGTGAGCAGCAGATTGAGGGGGGGGGGGGGGTAGCAGGGTCCAGAGAACCAGTGTGGTGTGGTGGGTAAGACTGGCAGCCTCTAATCCAGAGAACCGGCTTTGATTTCCCTGCTCCTCCTACGCATGTGGCCACCTGGGTGACCTTGGGCCAGTCCCTGTTTTCTTAGGCTGTTCTAAGAAGGGACGTAGGGTCATTGCTAGAGGAGGACAGAGAGCTAGCTCTTGAGAGCGCATGGCCGTGAAGATCACCACATTTGTGTTAGGCTTGAAATAAAGAAGAAGAGTTGGTTCTTATATGCCGCTTTTCTCTACCCAAAGGAGGCTCAAAGCGGCTTACAGTCACCTTCCCTTTCCTCTCCCCACAACAGACACCCTGTGGGGTGGGTGAGGCTGAGAGAGCTCTGATATCACTGCTCGGTCAGAACAGTTTTATCAGTGCCGTGGCGAGCCCAAGGTCACCCAGCTGGCTGCATGTGGGGGAGCGCAGAATCGAACCTGTCAAGGCAGATTAGAAGTCCGCAATCCTAACCCCTACCCCAAACTGGCTCTCACCAAAGCTGATTTCTATGTCACGGAAGGGCTCTGTTGCAGTGGGTCGTGGTGGCCGCTAAATAAGATGCATTCCGGGGGTGGGGATCAGGTTTTTGCTGTGGTAGCAGAATGGAGCCACCACAATCCAAAGCAGCATATCTGGAAGCCGATGGCTCTTGTGCTTTTACGGAGGGCTTTGGCTGCTGTTGGAAATAAGCCAGAACTAGCTGGAGTTGGGGCAGATCAAAGTAGCTTGCATGGGAAATAAGCTTCTGAACTGTCTTCTCTTGATAGGCTGTTGTCAGAACTCGAATCTCCTTCTTGGTGGCCTTTCGGTGGCCGACTTTTGAAGAGCCCAGTCGACACAAAGCCAAAGGAAGCCCACTTGGTTACCGATCCCAGAAACAAAGACGGTGTAATCTTGCGCATCCCGGTTATTATCACCGAAAGGACCGATTCTAACGTCCGGCCCGGCAAACTCACCCTCCTGGCTTCGGGCCTGGAGATCAGTGACTCCAGTTCTCAGCTGCTTCACCGGTTTGAGAAGAAGGATGTCGATGACATCAAAATTCACACGCCGTACGAAATCAGCATCCGCCAAAGGTTCATCGGCAAGCCAGACATCAGCTATCGGCTGCTGTCCGCAAAGATGCCGGAAGCCATCCCCGTCTTAGAGATGCAGTTCAGCAAGAAAATGCAGTTCATGGAGGATGCCCTGGGGCTCGTTGGTGCACGGAAGACGCCTCAGGAAGATCCTGGCTCTTCCATTTGGCAAGCAGGTAAAGGGCAGAGGATTGCCACCTCCCCTCCTCCCAAATAAATGGAATAAGTTTAGGAAGACGATTGGGTTTACCTTGTGTTTATGGAGCATTTTCAGAGGCTGAGAGAGTTGCGTTTAGTGAACCGTAGAGCACACCGGCAAGGGGTGTGTGTGTCTCTATGACCTCTCCTTTGCGAGGGGAGTGGAGAGGCTGCTTTGCCCTCAGGCCCCTTAATCAGATTGCCAGGCTGTAATGAGATTTGAACTGGGAGCAGCCCAGCCCTCCATACAGTACGAATCTGGTTGTTGTGGGTCTTCAGATCTCATTGGATATCAGGCGCTGGAATAGCCCAGGCTATCCTGATCTCTTCAGGTCTCAGAAGCTAAGTAGAGTCAGCACTGGTTAGTAGTTGGATGGGTTGCTACTCAGATGTAAGCAAGGACAAACCGCCTCTGTCCATCTCTTGCCCCCAAACCCCCATAGAGGGTTGCCATGTCGGCTGTTTATTGATGTCCCTTTACACACACAGTCCTTCAGTTGGAGAGCAAGGCATGGATGAATCCTGGGGTCAAGGGAGGGGCATGATGATAGATCCAGAAATCAAGGATAAGATCTCTTTGGAAGTAGCTGTGTAGAAAAGCTGGATTTGAGCCTAGTGGCATTTTAGAGAGGTTTTCAGAGCATATGCTGAAAATTTTGGTGGTGTCTAAAGAGGCTCTCGAATCTGAGAGACAATCAGAAAGGCAAAGGAGAGCCAGTAGATCTAAAGGTCAGGTTTAAAGAAATAGATGATTTTATTTTCAAAAAGGTTAGAAGCTAGAACAGACCTTGCACCCCCTACTGAGGCAGAAGCGGTACTGAGGAAGGGTGACTCCTACACAGAAAGAGGGGAAAGCCCTTTCCTGCCTCCCTAAGTGAATGGTGGGAATCACCCATCCAAGATGTCCTCCAGTCCTCAATGGAGAAGGACCTTTCATGGTTATTGCCCCATGGTCATTCTCTTTGAAAAGTCTTCGGGAATGAGATCTCCCCGATTTGTAGACTCACAAACCTTTTGTGACAGTTTTGCAACAGTTTATTACCTTCTTTGCCTGCAGAGCCAGAGTCTGTGTCTCTTTTATGTGTAATTCATGTGTTCTCTGCCAGGTATAAGAATGTCCTGTGTGTTCTCCCTGTTGTCTCCTTAGGAAGGGGCTGGTTCTCTGTTGCTACCCATGTCCCTCTTGTGTTGCCTTTAACCTTTTCTCCATTCTGCCTAGCGCTTCTCTACTCACTACAGTCTCACTGGATTCTCTAGTGTCCAGTATATACCCAATCCCTGGTCATGCATATCTCTTTAAGAATTTTCTTAAACCCACAATGCGTTTGAAAGCCGGCTTCTTAAGAAATACTGCGCTTCTGTGCCCTGTGCTAAAATTAGATTGCAGCAAGGGTTTAAAATGTTCTCTTGTTGACTAGTTGCTGAGATCCCACAGTTGGAAAAGCTTGTTAATTTTGAAGGAAATAACTCCCAGCCACCTGGCAGGAAAGTCACCATCACAGCTCAGAGGGGGGAGAAAACAAACCTGCCGGTTGTTAAGCACAGAGTTACATCAAGGCAAACTGGGGTTGAGTTCCTGATGCGACATCATTGCCTCCTGCATGAAAATTGCTTTTGTGGTCCTGGGTTTCCTGGAGGGGGGGGGGGTGTCTTCTTCTTGCTGCTCTCTCCGTTAACTGACACGTCTGATGTCTCCCCCCCCCCCCCGCCCGTGGTATTTACCGTCCAGCAGAAACATCAAGAAGGGAAATCTGGAAGCGGTGGAAACTCTGAGTTTTGCAGCTCTTTCAAAAGCGTTTGCAGCCCCTTTCCTCCGTCTTTCAGTTTGCGTGTCGTTTGCCA
Source organism: Paroedura picta (assembly GCF_049243985.1). Taxonomy (NCBI): domain Eukaryota; kingdom Metazoa; phylum Chordata; class Lepidosauria; order Squamata; family Gekkonidae; genus Paroedura; species Paroedura picta. The sequence continues at coordinate 2,147,675 of NC_135379.1, forward strand.
CTAGATGGCAGCCACCACCCATGCCCAGTTCCTCATCCTTTCCCCAGATCTCTCTCCTGAAGAAAATGGGGCATTTTCCAAAAAACAAATAAAGAACAAGCTTAAGTGCATTTCCTACGCAGCTGCCTAACTTCCCTGGGCAAACCGCTGAAATATTTTCACTATTGTTTCCCTGTGCAGGGACACAGATATTTGCACAGCTCACTCTGACTGGGGAAAGGTGCTAAACATCCCTTGCTTGCTTCTTTTCCTTCTCTCTTGTCATTCTTTCGTATCCCTCCTTTCTCACCTTGTCTCGAGGTAGAAAGATTACACTATAAGAACGACAGCGTGGGGTGTGGTTGCATTTTTCTCATGCTGTCCTCCACATGTTCTAGCCCAGCTGTTTTTGTTTCCCCAAGCTCTTTGGTAAACCACAGGGTCTTCCTGGGCAGGGCAGCAGGCGCTGGGGAGGAATCCTGCCCACCCCTTGGGCCATGTTTCCCTTCCACAGAGTGGCCAGGATTGTGACTGGAGTTCCAGAAAATCCACCAGCACCATCTGGGAACCTTCCAACTCCACTACCCTCCTAGAATCATAGAGTTGGAAGGGACCCCCTGCACTGTGCAGGACACTCACATCCCTATCGCTCATCCACTGTAACCTGCCACCCCCTTGAGGCAGACCATTCTTCCTCGAACCCATGCCTTTGTTTTCAGAGTCCAGGTGTCCATACGTCTAAAGCTCAGCAGATATTGAGAGGAATGGAAAATTCCCCTCTGCTGAGCCGTGACCTTTGATGGATTTGCATGCCAGCTGGGTTCCTAAATGAATCTTGATTGAAGGAGAGTTGTTTTAAGTGCAACGGCAGCACCTAAGGGCTCAAACTATCCTTAGGGCAGCCCAGCCCAAGGCAGGGCCGGGACTTGGGTGGGGAACCACCTAGGAAGACTTTGCAGAGGAAGGAAGTGGCCAGCCACCTCTGCTCACCTGTCGGCCTTGAGAAGCCCCCTGGGGTGCAGCTGAGCAGCACACTTTATCTTTAGGTCAGCCCCAGCAACAAGTGCATTACTCTGGTCTATTTTGTAAAGCTTCTAGGGCTTTGTTTTCAGTGGCGTTTTCTACTTGCAGGCCAATAGTGGATGGTTGCTTGCATAAGAAGAGAGAAAGGCCTGGCCAGTGATTCTGACTGCCCTTGCGGGAGTGGTGAAGGTTTGATTCTCTACTCCTCCACATGCAGCCAGCTGGGTGACCTTGGGCCAGTCACAGTTCTCTCTGAGCTCTCTGAGCCCCACCTCCCTCCTAGGGTGTCTGTTGTGGGGAGAGGAAGGGGAAAGTGTTTTGTAAGCTGCTTTCAGACTCCTTTGGGTAGTGAAAAGCGGGGTACAAGAAACCCAGCTCTTCTCTCTTCTTCTGCGCTTTGTGGCTGAGCCAAGGTTTGCGCTGCTTGCCCTAGACATTCTGGCCCTCCTTAGTCCAGACAAAGAGCTACTTGCATTGGAATCCAGTCCTGAGAGATGCTAACTTGGCATCCTTCTAGCCGAGGCTGGTGCCAACCGTCACTCTTAGCTGTCTGGTTTTCTGTGTTCCGAGGAAGTCCTTTCCTTGTGGGCAGGTCACGCCATGCTCGGTAGCCTCCGTCACCATGTCACCAGGAGCTCTGCTTACGGAAAACTTTCCGATGACTCTGCCTCCCATAAAGCTAGAGAACTGGTCCACCACGCCCCCCTGGAGAGCGGCTGTCCAAGGATCTGCTTCCTTTTGACAAGACATGCCAGGGATTCGGGGCAAAGCATTGGCTCTGCCCCTGAGCCACGGGCTGCCATCTCTGCCAGGACTTGATTTTTTAAAAGCTTCTATATCTTGCATAAAGCTTCGTTGGTCTTCAGTGAGAGCCAGCTTGGCATAGCAGTAGAGCGGGGGCCTCTAATCTGGAGACCTGGGTTGGATTCCCTGCTTCTTCTCCACATGCAACCACAATCCCCCCCCAATTTTTCTCAGTCCCATCTGCCTCACAGGGTGTCTGTTGTGGGGAGAGGAAGGGTAGGTTATTGTCAGCTGCTTTGAGACTCCTTCGGGAAGTGTAAAGCGGGGTGCAAAAAATTGGATCGCTCTCTTAAACTTGCCCCTGGGCTCAAACTTTGTTCTTCTGCTTCAGACCAGCACGGCTGCTATCTGAATCAGTGTACCTGAATTAGTTTGCATGCACAAGAAATCTTATGCCCAGAATGAAACTGCCTTGGTCTTTAAGGTGCCTGACTGGACTTCATCCTGTTGCTTCAAACCAACCTGGTTACCCACCTGAAATCGGCACTTTATTCTGTGTGTGGCTGGATCAGAAAGTTCAGAAACAAGAATGTGCAACCTCACTGGTCTCCCCTCCCTCCCTTGTAAAAGAGTTTTAAAAATCCTTCAATGTGTTGATTGTGATTAGATTCAGAACCAGCCATCAGTAATTAGGTCCTTTGAGATGTGTTATAGTCAAGTTCAACCATGTTGGTCTGAAGCAGCAAAGCAAAGCTTGAGTCCAGGGGCACCCTTAAGAGCAACCAAATTTAATTCTAGGTATAAGCCTTCATGTGCATTCTTCAGGTACATTGATTCAGGTGGTTTGCTCTGTTGGTCTGAAGGAGCAGAACATGCTCCTTCAGACTTCACTAAACATAATAAAGCTCAAGTTGACAGCTCGTTCCCTATCTGATTGGCCCTCATTGGCTGAGTGCTCCCTATTGGCGGCCCACCCCAGGGAGGGCCAATTAGTTCAAATTGCACTCTGTCAAAGAGGGTCAATCAGTTCAATTCAAGCAAATCCCCAGACCCCAACTGGAGATTGGCATCCTGCAAGCTCTCTGGGGCACAGTGCCACAGAGTCCCGTCCCCCCTCCAAGTAAGCCCTTTCATGTCCAGGAATCTAGAAATGAGTTGTCACTGCAGAGCCCCCCCATTCAAAACAGCCAGTTCCCCCTGGGGAGCTGATCTCTATAGCCTGCAGATAACCTCCAATTCCAGGAGATTTCCAGGCCGCACCTGGAGGTTGGTGACCCCTCGGTCAGGAATGTTCTTTGAGGTTTGGAGGTGAGGCCTGAAAAGTCCAGGAGTAGGCAGGGGCTTTTGCCATGTAGCCAGCCCCGGAAAGGCCACAGTGCTGGTGGGCATCCTAGCTCCTGTTGTTTCCCTGGGTGCAACGGGCCTTGCCTCTAGTACTCTCCATAAAACCTTGTTTGCCTTAAAGGTGTGCCTGGACTCAAACTTTTCTCCTGTGTTGTAATTGTCTCTCAAATATTATAACCGGCAAAACTGGGAGCCGCTTAACGTGAGATCCTTACTTAAACCTGGTTAAACCTTGTGGTTTTCTGAGGGAGTGCAGTGTGTCCTGTGGCCACCACATTTTCCTCCATTTCTCCCCATGCCTGCTTCTCACCAGTGCGCTAGGAATAGCTTTAGGGTGCTGTTAAAGATCCCGAAAGAGCGCCTCAGCAAGTAGCTCTCTTTCAGGCTAACTGCAACCGGTGTGTTACAGTCAGAAGGCACAGAGTTACACCGGTGGCATTTGCTTGCTTTGCCGAGGCACCAACTGAAGGTTTCAGACCGAGTTGAAGCTGGTGTGATTGTTTCTCCCGTCGCAAAGCAGCCTGTGTCCCAGCTCCGGAGCCAGTGCTGTGATAACCAAATAATTCCAGGGGATTAAGAGTTTGCCGTAATTACTCCTGCGGGGATTTAGAGGCTTGTATTTTTAGCCTCTGCTTTTGTGCCTGCCTTTTGCATTAAGTAACACAATCCACAGCCGTGGGGCAGGGCTCTGTCACCGGGCCAGACGCTTTGGCACGGGTTCTTCGAAACCCCGAGCGCGCTTCAGTTTCCAGTGTGCTTTCTGGCCCCGTGCCCCACAGCTGTCGTTGCGGTGAGCAGCACCGGGCAGTGGCCTCTTCCTCTAAAACTCGCTGCCCCTTCTGTTGGTTTGCCCCGAGCGCGGCGGGGAGGGCCCGCTAAGCATCTCCAGAACGAGAGACACTTGGTGCTAAGCGCCCGCAACTATCTGTATTGCAAATAATGGCCTTTAATTGCCACACTTAGTGGGTATCGGGTACCCGCCATTGGAGCCGGCGCTTTAAATAAACCACAGGTGGCTCGCTGCGTCGAGAGTCGCCACCTGCCCGCTACCGTTTTGACTCGCTCTGGGTGCCCCAGTGTCATCGGCTGGCGTTTTCGCTTCCCAGGCTGGCCGATGACGGCCTGTGCGGGGGGTTGCCAAGGGATCCGCCGTCTGTTGTTTGTTTGATCGGTACTGAGAGAAAGAAAAGGGGATCAGCTCTTCGGGGAGGGGGGGAATGCAGAAAGATCAGGGGCAGAAGAAGCCAACAATAACTTGGACCTTTCTCTTCTCCACCAGCCCTAAATAGGAGAGGGGAAGACCAGAAGGGGGGAGGAGGCTGTTGCAGTGGGTTCCTCTGCAAGGATTGATCGTTTATTTATTATTTGTTTTTCAGTTTCTATCCAGCCTCGCCCCCAACAAACACAGCTCAGTACCATAGAACTGTTTGCAGCAAGGTAGAACGACGTGGTTTAAAGCCAATTAAAAGCTGCATAACTGTCTAAAATGTCGGTGTCAAAAATGCAAAGCCCCCCAAAACTGATAACGAGAGGAGAGAAGTAACCAGAGCTGGGCAGCCTGATGCAAACACAAGCGAGGGAAAGTCTGTTGAAAACATTCACCTGTCCCATAAAGCAGGGGTAGTCAACCTGTGGTCCTCCAGATGTTCACGGACTACAATTCCCATGAGCCCCTGCCAGCAAATGCTGGCAGGGGCTCATGGGAATTGTAGTCCATGAACATCTGGAGGACCACAGGTTGACTACTCCTGGCTTAGTTGACTTCACTGCACTCAATGCAAGAGAGAGATTCCAGCAAATGCTGGCAGGCGCTCATGGGAATTGTAGTCCATGAACATCTGGAGGACCACAGGTTGACTACTCCTGGCTTAGTTGACTTCACTGCACTCAATGCAAGAGAGAGATTCCAGCAAATGCTGGCAGGCGCTCATGGGAATTGTAGTCCATGAACATCTGGAGGACCACAGGTTGACTACCCCTGGCTTAGTTGACTTCACTGCACTCAATGCAAGAGAGAGATTCCAGCAAATGCTGTCAGGGACTCATGGGAGTTGTAGTCCGTGAATATCTGGAGGACCACAGGTTGACTACCCCTGCCATAAGGCACGAGCGTCTTCTTCTTCCATCCTTGATTTTCCTCCTGTGTGAGTGAGTCTCCCTATCAACTTTGAACTTCTGTGTCCTGAAGCAGGGTTGCGCCCCCCCCCCCCAAGGAATACCAGGGATGGGACGGGCAATGATAACTTCTCTTGTCTGGTAGCCAGAGAGTCTTAGGATCTGCTTAGGATCCACAGGGCCTGTAAGACGGAGCTCTTCTGCCAGGCTTTGGGTTGAGGCCAGGGAGGAAGAGCTGTCCGGGGGAATAATCTACAAACTGGAGGTCCCGCCTAGTAGAAGATCTATTTGATTAGACCAGAGCACGGATGCAGTTGGGTGATCCCTGACTGGGGTAGGGGGGAGGAATGGGGCTCCACCTTCTGATGGAAATTTTAGAGTGTTTTAGTATTTAATGGGAATTAATTAAGGGGGTTTTATGGCAATTGTTGTATTTTATTCTTTTATCTTGATGTGAGCCGCCCCGGGCCGACTACACCAGGAGGGGCAGGGTATAAATTAAAATATAAATAAATAAATACTGGCCGCATTGCTCACATGCTGGTAAAGAGAGAGCCTGCGCTTCATTTGTGCTCCAGCAGGTGGCATAATGCAACCACCTTTCTGGAGCGGAAAGAATCCCATCCCCTAGGGGCAGGGTGGGTGAACTGTGGCTCTCCAGATGTCCCTGGACTGCAAATACCATGAGCCCCTGCCTGCATGGCCAGTTGGCAGGGGCTCCTGTTAACTGTCATCCATGGACACCTGGAGAGCCGCAGTTTGGCCATGTCTGCTTGTAGGGCTATTGAACAGTGGCATCTTAAAGGTAACCCCAGTGACGTGGGGCTAGCGGTTTCAACTGCTGATCTTTTTAAGGAAATAATTCCAGGGGGATAGTTGTGTTTGTCTGTTGTGGCAAAATGAGGCAGAAATCCAGTGACAATCTGTTAACATCACTCATGAGCGGAGATTCTCTGCTGGTGAGAAGCGACCCAGGTTTCTAACCTGGTGTGGACGGACGCGGCCCAAGCAAGCTACGTTTCCCCACAAACCCAGCCTGGCCAAGGCTCTGAACCCACTGGTGAGCACGCAAAGGGCGATGCTGTTGTAATGTCTTTTTCTTCAACACAACCGTCAGGTCAGAATTTCTCCGTGCCCCAGCATCGGAACCCTCAGTGCCTCCGTGACCCCGGCAGAGCCTGCCAGGACTGTGAGGTTGGCAGCTATGTAGAACACACAGCCTCTTGGCCCCCACTTCACAGAGAAGGCCCTCCACGCAGGGCTCCCGTTGTTGGCAGCAGCTCCTCTTTCTTCCAGCATGCCATGGTGCTTGTAGAGCAGGCTCTCTCAACCAGGGTATCTTGACAGCCCTAGAAGGGTTTCCTGGATGGGTGGGAGGTAATTAATTTTTGATGTATCTTTAAAATTTGTTCAACAGCTATCAGGTAGTATGGTCGTGTTGACCCACCCCTCCCTCCCAGAATGACCAATGGTGGGAAGGGGCAGGGCCCCGGGTGAGTGTTTAAGCTGCTCTGTTTCCCAACCGTATTCCGCACGATCGTGCCACTTCTTGGGCTTTTTGAAGCCTGATAATGTTTCAAGGGTTTCTCAAGGGTACAAAGCTTGAGAAAGGCTGCTGTCGAGTGTGCTGAAATGCTCTCCAGAATACCTGACAGTGGCGGAATGCACAGCGGAGAACATGGGCTTCAACCTCCTTTTGTCCCCTTGCAGCAACGGGCCTCATAGGGAGTGTGATGCAAGGCGGATCGATGCCGTCGTCCTCCCAAGGAGCAGGAGGAGGGAGCCAGCAGGCTCAGCTGCAGAAGCAAGAGGAGGTGGTTTCTGAATCAGAGGCCCAAGAGCTGAAACGGGTAAGCTGGGGGGGGGGGGGGAGAGCGAAGGGAAGCAAGGAAGCTGCCCCCCCTAAGTCATACTTCCTACTGCTGAAGAGGATATTATGTTGATGTTATTATGGGCCTGTTCCCTGTCTAGCAGCTTTCCTTCTTTTGCTTTGTAGAACACTGTAGCAGGACTCTCTCTTATGGTCAGTGCCTAGACGTCTAATGGTTTGGCCGTGTTTAACACAGGCCTGCATGGTTTTTCTTGTAATAGATGTCTTCTTAGGGCTCTAGAACTCTGTGAAATTATTTAAAATCCTGGGCGGAAAGACAGTAATGCATTTGAATGGCCAGCCGTCAGAAATCTGTCGGCTTATATTCTGCAAAGCGCCAATGGGATACTGAATTTTTTTCCCTTGCATAGCTCTGCTGACGGAAGCAAAGGAAGGAGGAAATTGACCCCTTTCCTGCTGCTCACTGCAGGCTGCCCCCTGACCCATGCAGCCGTCCAATCACGTGGGTGAATCTCTCCAAGGTTCAAAGGGACTGCAGAAGAACATGGGGAATGTGGGTTTTCTAGCACTGATCCCTAAGATGCAAGCCCTTGCTTTGTGAGATCCAGTTTTATATACCCTTGTTTTTGTTAATGTTTGTATTTTTAATATAGACCAAATCTTTATCCTGAATTTCTGCCCATCAAGGCCGCTAAAAGCTTAAAACAAGCTTGATGAAAGCACATTTTAAAACCATTCGAATCAACCCGCCCCCAAAAACCCACACAACAATCGAAACAACTAAAAACAGAGTTGAAATACATACAAAACATAAAAACAGAAATAAAAAAAAATAGTTTAGGCAAGAGAAATCCTCGAGGAAATGGCAAATGAAATGCAAGAAGAGACCAGCCGGTAGGGGGAGATCTTGGAGTCGTCGTAGAAATCTCGCTGCAAATGTCACTCAGAAAGGCAGATGCTAGGGTGGGGGCTATTAGGAAGGGGACAGGAAACAAGTCAGCCAGTATCATAATACCCCTGTCGTAATCCATGGTGTGGCCTTGTTTGGAATATCATTTACAGTTCTGGTTGCCACACCTCAAAAAAGATACTCCAGCCCTGGAAAAAGTCTAGTCAGGGACAAGCCAAAATGATGAAGAGGATGGAACACTTTTGCTATGAAGAAAGGTTAAAGAGGTTAGAAAGGACAACTGAAGGTTGACAGAGAGGTTCACAAAATTATGCTTGGGGTAGAGAAGGTAGAGCAAGAAGTACTTTTTCCTCTTTCTCCCAGTTCGAGAATTCATGGGCACTCAATGACATTGATGAGCAGTAGGTTTAGAAGAGATAAAAGGAAGTCCTTCTTCACCTAAGGAGTAGTTAACAGGTGGAATTCACTGACACGGGAAGTGGTGGTGACCACAAGCATAGCCGTCTTCAAGAAGGGCCTGGATAATTTCCCAATGCAGTGGTCCATCAATCGCTATTAGGCACAAGGTATAGGTGGAACATTCTGTCCGGGCCAGTGATGCTCTGTCTTCTTGGTGCTTGGGGGGGCTACATGGAAGGGCTTCTGGAGTTCTGGCCCCACTGGTGGACCTCTTGATGGCCCCTGGGTTTTGGCCCCTTTGTGCCACAGAGAGTTGGACTGGGTGGGCCCCTGGCCTGATCCAACATGGCTTCTCTTCTGTTCTTACATATTTGCTCCGCAGCCTCATTTTCTTCCACTTTGGGATGTGAGGTTTGACTTCGCTAAAGAAGAAGGTGCCACAGCGCAGACCCAGCAAAAACTACACATGGCGTGAAATGTCACCATCTGAATTCTGTTGTCTTTCACAGGCTCGAAACAGCTGTATGTTTGCTTCTGTTTCCAGCCCCCCCCCTCCCCCGAACCGGCACCTGATGCTCTCAGAATGCAGCCGCCTTCATTCGCCGGAGTAAAAGCATAGCCGGCATATTAGATGGGGGATGCAGGCTGTGTTCAGCTGCAGCAAAAAAATGTCGCGGTTTATTTAGAGAGTTGCCCTTGTCAAGTTAGCTAATCCGTTCTAATTTTAAAATGGCTGAGTCCCTCCTCTGGGGGAAGACCGGCCGGGCTGGTGGCGACTGGGGCTCATGGCACACTGGAAGTGCCACGTCTGGGCTTTTCACTAGCCTGCCCACCCCTTTTTCAATTTGCCTTTGGGTGTGCAGGGTCAAAATGGGGGGGGGGGCTGCAGCACTCCCCTTGAAGGAGCAGGTGGGTAGCCAGGGCGGAGGGGTTGCTGGGTCAGGGCCTCCCGGTGGATAAGTGGGTGGTAACTGTGTTCAGGGTTGCCTTTTAGCTGTTGCGGCCTTTCCTGTCCAGAAAAGATGGGGCCGCCCTGGTGCCTCCCCCTGGAAATGTCTAGGTTAGACCCTCGCAAGGCGTGCTGCCTTTTGGAAACGCGTCCGGTACAGAACGCTGCAGCCAGATGCTTAGAACATGAGAAGCCATGTTGGATCAGGCTGGTGACCTATTCGGTCCAAGACTGTGTTGCACGGGCGACATCAGGAGGCCCAGAACTCCAGAAGCCCTCCCCCCAAGCTCCAAGAAGACAGAGCATCCCTGGCCCAGACATAACGCCCCATCCATACCCTGGGGCTAAGAGACCCTGATGGACCTCTGCTCCATCAGCCTACTCAGACTGGCAGTCGCTCTCAGGGTTCCTGAAGTCCGTCCATCCACCTGGGAGCCTGTCTGTGCTCGGGACCCCGGGCGGCTATCCGTTAAGGCGTTGCTGTCGAATTCACATGCCCACGAAAAGCTCGGGGCTGTTTTTTGAAGCGATCGCGTTGTGGGCTGTCTTCTCCGCTCGACTATAGATGAGGGAAGAGGCCCCATCGAGTTCCTGCGGTTGCGCTTCTGTCTAACTACCCGGGGCTGACATAACGTCAGTGAAGATGGGAGGGGATGAGATAATATTAGCTCAGGGGCTGTGGTTGGAGAGAGCTGCTTGGCTACATTTTGGCTTGGCAGAATCGAGCCAGTGCGCTCTTATTTCGGGCTTTCGTTTCTGCCAAATTCTGATCTTGTCCCACCTAGAGGCCAGGGAACAGTGGTGAGATGGGGAGGGGGTGCGATTCCCCCCCACACACACACACACATCCACACACCCTGCGTTATGTTCTTGTCTCATCCTCTTAGCTTACTTGCTCTGTTAATTAATATGGATCCATCCAGCTCCATTTTTACCACTTAGGGCATGTCTTGTAACCCCTGAGCCACGTGGGAGGGGGCAGTATATAAATTTATAATAAGAAGAAATGAGGGGAGGGACGGTGGCACAGCAGAAGAGCCTCTGCTTGGCTTGTAGACAGTCTCAGCTTCAGTTCCCCACCTCTCCAACTGGAAGTGTCACGTAGGCGGTGATGTGCAAGGCCTCTCTCTGCCAGAGGCCCTGGGGAGCAGCTGCTCGTCTGAGTAGAGGATGCTGAAGTTGACGGGCCGGGGGAGTTACGTGTGTTCCCCTTCATGGACCAGGAGGAAGGTTGGGGAAGGCCCCTGAGAGTCCGTCTCAGCAGGTATACGAAGTGGTTGGCCGTTTCAACCAGCGGTTTGACTTGTCCAGCAGTGCTTGTATCAGACCTTTTAAATGAAATCATTACATTGGCCTGCATAGCTTTCTCGTCGTTTGGCTCGTTTGCCAGAAAGGCTTCTGTGTTTCATAGGGCTTGTCTTCTGAAGTACCCAGCAGTGCTTAAACCGTTATTTCTATAGCATCATCAGGAGGGGGACGGGGACCCGCAAGCCCTTGGAAGGGGCATCTCGTCTTTCCTTTCCCTGAAACCCCATGCAGCCTGTGGCCGTTGCCTCGTTCTTTCCTCCTCCACTGCCCCCAAGCAACCGTCTTCAGCTGTATTTATTATTTGATTCATTGGTATCCCCACAGTTCTCCACAATGGGGACTCAAAGCAGCTTATAGCGTTCTCTTCTTCCCTGTTTTATCTTCATAACAACCCTGTAGGGTAGGCAATTGTGAACTGAGGTCACCCTGTGAGCTTCCCCAGTAGAGTAAGAATTTGAACCTGGGTCTCCCAGAACCTAGTCTGAAACTCTAACCACTATATCAAACTAGTTTTTGTGTGGTAGCTGCTGTCAAATAGGAGTAAGCAGCCAGTCCTAAGTGAGTTATGTAAGTTCCATAGTAGCTAATCTCCTGGTTGCTGGTGGGCTGTCACCAGTGAGTCCTCCTTCAAAGGCCACAATAGCCCTGTAAAGCAGTGGTCCCCAACCCCAGGTCCGGGGACCGGGACCGGTCCGTTGCGAAGCTGCTGCTGGCAGCGCCCCCCAGTGGGCGGCGGGAAGTCAGGGCTGCCGGTGGGAAAGCAAATGGAGCAGGGGCTCAGGCAGCAACGTCCCTCAGCAAAAGACTGGTCCCCGGTGCTAAAAAGGTTGGGGACCACTGCTGTAGAGGGCCCTGCTCCCTCTCCTTGCCTATTACAGGCTTGAAGGTGGACAATACTGTTGTGGTTGTCTAGCAGCGACCACTGAGGGCATTTGCTTCTTAAAGCTGCAGGTGCTGCTGCTATCTTTCATTTGATTGCGTCTTTGGTTTCAAGTTTTCCTGCAAACCTGGGGCTTCTCTCAACTTGTAGGAAGTCCTTTCTTGACTGTCCATGGTTTAAGTATCCACAGATGGGCCCTTACTGGGAATTAGTTACGTTGATACATTTTGAACCCTGAAGCTCTGGCCTTGGCTCAGCAGAGCCCAAAACATGCAGCGGAGGGCGGGATGTTAAATGTTTGGATAATTGGGAGTTTTTCTTCCAGCTGCCCTGTTGTGGAACTGAATGGAAACAACTCGGTGGGTTTGTGTAATTAAGTGGTTTGGATAAACAGTGTGTCTTTTGTTTGTGTTAAATTATCAGCTGCGGCGTCACAGTAAGCCTGCTGCCATGCCATTCAGTAGAATAAGGGCTTTCCTTCTGAGTTGCAATTCCTCAAGGCACTGCCAAGTCAAGAGTTTGGTAAGGAGGGTGGTTGAGGCCTTTGGTAAGTGGCAGAGGCCAAGCGCCAATGGCTTGACGGCTTGTCATCATTTTACTCTGCAAATACCTTCGCTCCTCTCCATCTGCCCTCTCCCCCCCCCTTTAATATTTGGCCCAATCTCAGCCTCCCTATTTTGTTTCCAGCAGCCTCCAAATCCCAAGAGCAGGACTAAATCTTGCTGCTGTCAGACTCCATGAAAAAATCAAGCTGCGGTTTGGGGTGTTTCCCCTCCCCCCCCCTTCTTTTTAGTGCTGCCTCACCTAATTGTAGATGCAAAAGAAGCACAGCAGAGGCTATGGAATTGGTGAAGTAATAAAGCAAGCCACGTGTCTGAACGCACACCAAGAATACAACTATTTCGGAAGAAAGCCTGATTTCCCAGGGATCAGAGTCAGACTTCTGCAGTCCACTTCACCCTACAAAGTCTCTTAGAAAATGGGCAGAGCCAGGCAAGGCTGGTGCCCCACAGGGCTTCTGTTTGACTGTGCATGCATCTATAGTTAAAGAGTTAGTGTGACTTATTTCAGGTGGGTAGCCATGTTGGTCTGAAGCAGCAGAACAACATTTAGAGTCCCCGGGCACCTTTAAAACCAGCAGAGTTTTGTTCCTGGTGTATAAGCTTTCCTGTGCATGGATGTACATGGAAGTGTATACCTTGAACAAAAGCCCATTGGTCTTAGCAGTGCCACTGAAGTCGAACTTTGTGTGTATATGAGAGTTACGTTATGTATAGCCTTGTGCCCTGGCATTTTGTGGTTGGCTCTGCCTTATGCGGCAGCCATTTTGTTGGATTATGACCCCCATGTGAGAATCCCAAAGCTACGAAAAAGGCGGGAGTCCCCTGGTGTAGACTGCGGCCCATTCCAGGCAGTTGTACCTTGAAATAAGGGAAGGACTGGGCTAAATTTCCTTCATGTCCACTTCGTGATCTTTCTCTGACTTTGCATGTTTCATATTTAATCTTAGTCAACAGTAAGAAGGATCTGTAGGGGCCATGCGCAGGGAAGACGTAGAGTTCACACTAAATCAAGCTGAATCGCTGACAAAGATTTAAGCAGCTGATTCCAACTAGCTAACCTTGGAACGTCTCCCGACAGATCCTGCGGAAACTCAAGAGTCTGGCCTTGGAAACGGAGACCGAACTGGAAAGGCAGGATGAGGCCTTGGACGTCATCACCTCTTCCGTGGACCGAGCCACTATGAGTATCGACAAGCAGAACCGTAGAATCAAGAAGCTGACGTAGCACGTCCGTTGTGACCGCGCAAGTCTAAGTAGTCTCTAATGTCGTGTTGTGCCAAAACTCGTGTGACAGAGAGGCTCAGGGCTGGAGGAAGGAAATATTCATTAGCCGGGGAGCCTGCAGTCTTGCTGAATTGTCGCGCGTCGTGACTCCAGACTGCCACATCACGCAGCATCTCTGGGAACTGAGGGAACGTTGGATTGCAGCGCGACTCCTCAAGGGGGAAGCCTCTGGCCTGTTCTTTCCGAAAGCGAAGTCAAAATACAGTTGGCCGGTTTCTCCCTTTGCTTTGCCCGATGAGTGACTTGTGTTGATAATTTCAATGGCACTTTTTGTACATAGAGGTTTTCATCCTTCCCCTAAGGCAGGGGTGGTCAAGCTGCAGCCCTCCAGATGTCCATGGACATGTGGAGGGCCGCAGTTTGACCACCCCTTCCCTGTGGGCGTGACTGGCAGGTTTCAGGTCAGAACAGCGTGCCACCATCACACCGCTGCGAGACAATTTGGGTGCAAGGATTTAATAAGAGCATTGTCAGGTCAGGCAGAAGGGCCCTCCAGTCGGGCCCTGAGTTACTAACTGGCCGCTTCCTGGGAAGAGACCCCAAATGTCATGTGTGAAAGCCCCTGGAAACACGGAGGTGCCGTTAGGTGCCCTGGTATCGAGGGCTGAGCCAATCCCTTTGTGAAACCACATAAGCTGGCAGCAGTGGCCTCCTGACGTAATTGGGTGGGACAGTTAGGTCCCCACCATCGACCCGGGCAGATGCTTAAGAGGCAGGGAGCGATCTCATGCCGTTTTGAAAGCTCCCTTTGTGCTTGTGGTGCACCTTACCTGTTCGAAAGGGGACAGCTGTAAACAAAACGCCATATTGTTCAATTCTAAAACCTGGTTAGTTAACTGTGATTTTAAATGCTTTCCTAGCCAAGGGACTTGTTTTAACAGAATAGGTTTTAGATGTGATATAGTATTGTCTGTATTTCTACCATCCAGTTATGGCGTTGATAGTTTTAAGCTGTCCTGCTGTTATTCTTGGCATGCAGCTTGCTCTGTGTCATTCCCTCTATTTTCTGGTTTAGGGTATGAGCTCTGGAAATACGGATTTGGGTGAAAAGAGCCAGAAGGGACACCTGCCCACTGAAGTGACTTTAGTGCCCTGATTTAGTTCTTCTGAGTAAATTACAAAACACTTAGGCAGGGGTAGCCAAACTGCGGCCCTCCAGACGTCCATGGACTACAATTCCCATAAGCTCCTGCCAGCATTTGCAAATGCTGGCAGGGGCTTATGGGAATTGTAGTCCATGGACGTCTGGAGGGCCGCAGTTTGACTACCCCTGCACTTAGGTCTTCCCATTTCAGTTTGAAGCTCTAGGGCAGGGGTCTCCAACATGTTACCCTCTGACACATTTCCTGACACACCCTGGTTGTTTTTCAGACCAGCTGGAACTTTTGCTCAGCAAATTATTGGAGATTCGATTGGTTGTGCAGATTTTCTTAAAAGGTTGCTTTGGCAGTAGTTGCGACAAGAGCAGAAGGAGCTACGCTGTGATACTGAAGCTAAGCCACGGCAATAATTTTTGTGGAATGGCCGCATCTCCCGTGGTAGCCATTTTGTCTCTGTGCCCACCATGTCATTATTCCAAATCTCAGGCTCAGAAAGGTAGGGGGGCCCTGCTCTAGGGACTTAGCTGACCTCAAATCATAGACTTTTTTTGAAGACCATTAGCTCTGTTCCATGTTAGCCTTGTACATAGTGCCTCTGTACTATTGCAGAACAAATTGTAGAAAAGAGAAAACAGCACCACCGTGAATCTAATGTATACTTTGGTTTTTGATGGAGAAACTGCAGTTTTGGGCAGTTAGCCCCATTTTCAAAAGAGCTGTCTTCTGCCTTTTACACTTCTGAATGCCTTGCTTGCATCCATGACTTTGGCAAACCTCTGCTGCCCAGGTGCTTCTTTTTTTTTTTTAATTGAAAGCTTCACTGTATGACAAGCCAGCACCATTTTGGTGAGCATCTGTTTGCAGCTCTTCACACTGTGCTTTTTCACAGGGAGGGTCTGTGGCTCAGCGGTCGAGCATCCGGCTGGCATGCAGAGGTTCCCTGGTTCAGTCCCCGGCATTTCCAGTTAAGAGCAGGCCTGGCAGAAGGCGCTTCTGCCTGAGTCCCTGGAGAGCCCCCGCCAGTCTGAGCAGACAATGCCAACTCTGACGTTGTACCGCCTCATGTGGGGCGTGCCGACATAACCAGAGGGCCTCCGTCTTAGCTGGATTCAGCTTCCCTCAACTCTGCTAGAGGCAATCCGTCACCGCCTGCAGGCAGCTGGACTCGGGGCCGTAGACGGCCATCCATCAGCCGATGCAGCTGGGTGTCATTGGCATTTTCATGACATGTCAGCCCCACACACTGGATTTGGCGGCACGTATAGACGTTGAACAACATCGGGGAGAGGGCTGCTTCCTGTGGGATCCCACAAGTAGGGTCTTTGACTGGGAGGTCCTCTTCCCTACTGCCACCCCCTGGCCCTGGAGAAAGGACTGCAGCCATTTTAGGGCCATGCCCCATGTCAGCCAGGCATTGGGTGGGGGAGCAGCTGAAGAAGGCTGCCTGAGCACCAGAACTCACAGCCAGAATTCCTTTGCTGGTCTTTAAGGTGCCGCTGGACGCAGACTTTGTCCTTCTGCTCCAGACCCCCAGGGCGACCCGCCTGAATCTACCTCACAAGAATCTGAGAGTGTAAGATGGTGGGGGAGAAGAGAACGGCATCAGCCACGTAGGGTCCCCATCAAGGAGAAAGGCAAGTTGTCAATGAAGGGAATAAGTGCTTCTTGAAATCGAAGCACAGTGAACAGAATCCCTTTTCTACCCATGTGAAGTCAGGTTCTGCAAGTCTGTGGGTTCCCTCAGCTCCTCGGGCTTGACTGGGCGTTTGGTGTGCCATACCCCAAAGCAGCTGCTATTAACTGTCCTTGGAATGACCGGAGAGGAGTCCCACCAACTATGGTGGTATCCCCTCTTTAGTCTGACGTAGTGGCCCCAAGTCATAGCACTAACCTGCGAGTTCTTAAATCCCTCCTTGTTTCTCAGATGTGGTCCTTGGTTTTGCAGCTCCCAATACGTGACATGGAAGTCAGCACAGACAGGACCCTCCTCTGTACTTGGTGATCTGCAGGTATCTTTACTGACAGCCTAGCAAATGGTGCTTTGTACACCCAGTCACATTTTTGTCTTAACGAGGGGGGAAATCTCTTTGGAAAACTCAACCAGTATCCTCTTCAGAGCAATTTTGTCTATAAGGCTGAATTTATCTCAGTTGGCTCCTAGGAGATAAATTGATAGCAGGGCTTGAGGTAGACCGTGTGGGCATCATCTCTGTGGTGACAACCATCATGTGGCAGCTGCCGGGCGGGGAGGGGGGACTGCAGCTTTCTTAGCACCATCTTGCATTGAATTGGGAATGGGCCGTAGAGAGCCGGATAATGGTCACATTGTCCAGTTTTCTTAGTGCCTCCTTCAGGGGATGCAACACGGAATTGGGTGGGAGGGCTGGAAGGAATAGGCGGTGGGGAACAAAATCAGTGGTCTGTTGTGCTAAGCAGCACGTCAGAGTGTTGGGAAAGTGCTTCTTTGGTGTAAACCTTTTCATCGGCCTGGGTTGCGATTGTCTAAACCAAGGGTAGTCAACCTGTGGTCCTCCAGATGTCCATGGACTACAATTCCCATGAGCCCCTGCCAGCAAACGCTGGCAGGGGCTCATGGGAATTGTAGTCCATGTATATCTGGAGGACCACAGGTTGGCTACCCCTGAAATGACGCTGAACCTAGGCTCATAAAGCGTGCACTTGTTCTGGAGAGGTTGGAATTGGAGATGGCTAAAAGAAATGGGGGAACAGCAACCAAATGCCATCTGCGTGCTCACCAATGTGGTTGCCAGTTTTAAGTATGAGTGATGTCACTTTTTTTCAAGGGTGGGGTACATTTTGGAGGGAAAGATACAGTCACCTGTATTTCTTGCACTTGAGGAAAAGAGCATCAGGCTTGTCCTTTTGTATTTTATATTTTCAGCATTGACATGAGCTTTGGCAGTTGTTTTGAGCTCCTGTTTCCAGGGTCTTTTGTTTTTGACACAAGAGGATCGGATCCCCGCAGCTGGCTTTTGCGCTGCTCCTATTAAAAATGGCATCCCTCCCTGCCCCCCCAAATGCTGCAACTTCTTAGGATAATAGGATTTTTTTTTTTAAATTAAATTACCAAGAAATGGGGAAGGGGGGAATACTTTCCACACTACAATGTGAATTTTTTTTAAAAAAATGGGGACAGGGGCTTAAAAAGAAAACCAGGGTTGGAATATGAGAAAATGAAATGTTTCCACTTGGCAATTGATTGCAAAAATAGTTTTCTTGGTTGTCTGCTGCTACAACGGGTTGGATCCTAACAGCTATTTTAATAGCCGAAGAGGGAGGGAGGTTCCCTTTAACTCCTGGAAAGCTGTGCTTGGGGCTTTGTGGAGACCACATGAAGAAAAACCGGTGGAGAGTTGGTTGCAGTATTGAGGGGAATCTGATCTTGTAGCTCCTTCATCTTGTTCTAGTGAGAAAGCCATCAGTTTTCCACTGCCCAAATCTTTGACATTGAGGTAATGAGGATTTATTTCAAGTTTGATGATCAAGAAAGCATTTTCCTCCAGGCCAGGGGGGGCTTTCTCCTTCCTCTGGGCATAGAGCAGGGTCAAGTGGGGAAGGAGCTGAATTTCCTGCATTGTGCAGGGGGTTGGACTAGATGACCCTGGGGGATCCCTTCCAGTTCTGCTTCTGCGTTCTCTGTTTCCGTGGCCTGCTGCCCATGTCTCAGGCTGCATGAAGCCAGATTGCCCTCAGATGCTACAGGAAGCGTGACCTTGCGTGGCATTTGCACTTTCATTCAGCCGTTCCCCTTTTCCCTGTTTCTTCATGAATCTCTCTTTTTAAAAAAAAATGTTTTCAGCGGTTGTATTTTATTGCAAATGTGTATGAATTGATCTTGTATTGAGTTACTGCGATTCTGCTGAGCCTACACCACGAGACGGTGTTCAAACTAATCGTGTTCTCTTTTCCATGTTTGCATTTGGAAGCTCAGTTGGCCCATTTGTAACGAGTTCTTTCCTGTTATTAAAGTTGTGGAATAAATTGGAATAATTGGCTTCTCTTCCCTTCGTGGAACGCCATGCTGATGCAGGAGAATCCCATGTCCTCTTCGCTTGTGGCCCCTTTTGTGCAAGGCGAAATTGTTTGGAGATGGAAGACAAGTGATTTCTGCCGGGTTAATTCAGGACTCCCTGCTGCAGGAAGTCGTGGCAGCTACAGCACAGAAAACTCCAAGAGGGATTGGATAAACATGCGGGGCAGAGGTCCCTCAGTGGCTCTTAGCCACAAGGTCCAGAAGGAACACTGTCAGGGCCAGGGATGCTGTGCATCCTGAGTGCTTTTCTAGGAAAGAGGTCCTGTCTTCGTACAGGAGGAGACACGGAGGCGCCTGCTTCAGGTGTGTGGAGAAGGATGCCCAAAATGTCTGAACTGAAGCTGGCTTTCATTACTGTGCTGAGTCTCTGTCAGTGTGAGGACCATCTGCATTTCTGTGGGTCAGGATATTCTGCGAATGCATACAGTGATGTGTGGGCTAGTAAAACACGGATGTTTTAGGCAGCTGGCAGGGCAGGGATCTGTCTCTAATAACAGAAGAAGAGTTGGTTTTTATACCCCGCTAGTCACTACCCGAAGGAGTCCCAAAGCAGCTTTCCCTTCCTTTCCCCACAACAGACACCCTTTGAGGTTAGGTGGGACTGAGAGAGCTCTAAGAGTTTGGTGAGAACAGCTGTAAGTGAACTGTGATGGCCCAAGGTCACCCAGCTGGCTGCATGTGGAGGAGGAGAGGGGAATGAAATCGGGCTCTCCAGATTCAAGGCAGCTGCTTTCAACCACCCCACCACACTGGCTGCTCTGAAGTTCTCCCTGTTGTTGCTCAACTGGATTTCAAAAGTCTGACCAGCTGCAAAACAGGCCCGGGCTTGGTCCTGCCCTCTCCCTTGGGGCCTTCCCCACCTGTCTTGTGCAGATGGAGGTTATTTCCCCGGTTTACTTGGGAAGGTTTTCTCTTTCCTTTCCAGAGTTGGTCTTGGCTGCAGCAGCAGACGATGTGGCCACAATGACACAGTCGTTCTTGGTAAAGCCAAGGTATAGAGATGCTGAGATGGGCGGGATACTTAAGGACATGAGTAGGAGTTTTGGGTCTAGGGAGGATGTCCCACCCGGTGGCACTTTGGACCTCAAATATGCAGTCTCCTAAAGCCTGCAGAGCATCTTCTCTTCCTCTCTGGGCTTCCCAACCCAAGGCAGCCGCCGGGTTGCTTGTTACCACATTCAGTCCCGTCAACGTCTCTTTGCAGTCAGCAAAACCACCAGTATTTTCATCTCCCCCTTTCTCTATTTCCCTTCTGGTTCTGGGAAACCACGAAAAACGTATTTCCCGTGAATCTTGTTTGGCTGTACGTTCGAATGACAATCATGGCAGCACACCGGGGAGATTGTTCCTGATTTTCTTGGGGGTTTCCTGCTCCAGCTCCCTCTGCCCCGTGTGTGCAGGGTAGCCAGGAGCGCCTGTGATTGTCTGGCGAGGTGAGCAATTGTAGCATTTTGATCTAGGAAATGATGTATTCAAGTGAAACTATCTTAGACTGAATCCAGGGTCTCAGGCAGAGGTCTTTCCCATCCCCTCCTGCCTGGTGCTTTCAACTGGAGCTGCTGGTGATTGAACCTGGGACCTTCTGCAGGCCAAGCAGAGGCTCTGCCCCTGAGCCACGGCCCCTCCAAAGCATCATCGGACCTGAACACGTGAGGCTGCCTCCTACTGAATCAGTCCCTCAAGTTCAGTATCAGCGACTCAGCCTGGCAGCTGCTCTCCGGGGTCTCAGACAGAGGCCTTTCCCATCACCTCGTGCCTGGGCCTTTCAGTTGGAGAGGCAGCCAGGAATTGAGCCTGGGACCTTCTTATTTATTCATTATGTTTTTCGACTGCTGCTCTCGGTCCAGCTGGCTCACTGCGGTTTACAACAATAAATTTATTTATTTATTGGATTTATAACCTGCTGGTCTCAAAGCCGGTTCACAGAGGGTAACAACAACAACTCGACAATAAAACCACAATTGACAATATTGCAACCCCAAACAGATGGCAGAACTTCATATGGGGAAAGGCCTTATGAGGATGGCATAGGGAGAGACCAACCTGCATCAAGATGTCTGACGTCAATGCCAAGGGGGACCCATTCTACCTCCTCCAACACTGGCCCTGACCATAGACCTGGCAGAAGAGCTCCATTTTGCAGGCCCTGTGGAAAGCAGAAAGCTCTCCGAGAGCCCGCAGCTCCTCCGGGAGCTCATTCCACCTGGTAGGAGCCAGGCATACCTCCTGTGGGCCAGGGATCGCCAACCTACTGGGGGGGGGGGCAATGGGAGATAGACAGTCCCTTCCCACCCCCCTTTTTGTTTTCTTGATTCCTCCCCTCCAGTGAATGATGCCATTTACGTCCTCCCCTTATTAGACCCAATTTTGGAGCCCCTTCAGCGCCACAATGCTATTTTGCTTAACTCACTTCCCATTTCTGCCGCTGGCCTTGGGCAGCTGGGCAGCGGCAAGCAAGCCAAGTGACTGTGCCGTAATGGAAGGGGAAGTCTTGGCAGGCCCGGGAACGCTGTGCCCGCAATTACCTTCTCTGTCTCTATCTCTGACTTCATGGCAGTAAACAAGGCTCACCACCAAATAAACGGCTAAATTAAAAACACACCCGGGACGTGGAACAAAACGCGGCATTATCAGCTGGCCCTTAGCGCCCCTGCCCTCCCCAAATCACAAGCAGCCGTCCATAAATACCCCTGCGTTCCCGCAAAGCTGCACTGGAATCGAAGCAAGTTGACCTTGTGGTTAAGCGTCTGCTAGTTAGTCTCAGGAACGGAGGAAGAAGCGCACGTCCAAAGGAGAGATTCCTCATTCCGCCCTAACTACTTTGAACCCGACATATTTTAGGGAGTGAATCTTCCGGAGTTGCCCAAATGTCTGACAACTGGGGGGATGCGGGTTTTTAGGAACGCATCTGGGAGGAAAATTTTCATACTCAAAGTTTTTTTTTGAAAAGCAAAAATCTGCACGTTCAGTGGAAATGGGCAGAACAGAAAGACTGAGACCGCTATATTTAAAAATAAAAATGAGATTTGCGCACCCATTGAAATGCTGATTGCTACTTTTGGATGAGGAGACGAATTTCCTCCAGGCCAGCCTGGCCACGGATTCTGGTTTTCTTGGTGGGGGGCAGGCATCATCTGGACATGGAATTGGGGTCGCTGTGCATGGGCGGGTAGTTGTGAATTTCCTTTCATTCTATAGGGGTTTGGACTAGATGACCCTGGAGGTCCCTCCCAACTCTATGATTCTAAGATGCAGAATTCCCAGTGTGTTGACTCCATTTCAGAAACTGCATCTGTAGCGTCAAACTAGTATCTGGAAGACCCAGGTTCAAATCACTGCTTGTCCAAGGTCTTCCTGCATGCTTCCGTGCCACACGCCCCACATTCTTAGCCTAACCAACCTTCCAGGGTTGTTGTGAAGTTAAAATAGGGGAAAGGAGGTGAATGTGAGCCACTTTGGGTCCCTGTTGGGAGGGCAGAAAGGAAGGGTATAAATAGAGATCATGCAATTCAGACCTCCAAACTCCAGGTAGAACATGACTGAAGAGAGTTTCCAGTGACATTTCCTTCCTTCCATCCTCCTTTCTTTGTGGCATAGTATTAACACAACAGGGAAGGGTTCTCGCGCACTGAACATACCTGCCCACACATTCATCCTTTGTCTTGGAAATTCTGTGATCTGTGCGGGTGGTGCATTTTTGTTCTCTTTACAGAGGAGAAAGAATGATATTAAAAATGATCGTTGTTCAGAAATAAGATGATGCCGGTATTTACCAATGAATGGTCCCCTAGACCACCCATCGGGCTTTCTTTTCCCAAACTTTGCTCTGAGTTCTTTATAGTGCAATTGTGGGGGAGAAACCGATGGAATTCCATGGCATGGATGCAAATCTGGTTCGTACACTGTCTGGATTAGATCCAGTCCGTTACCTTGACTGTTTATGGGCACATTGTTCAGCTAGATTTGATTTGTCAGCTTTGCCAAGTCCCTTGTGAACTCAGCCGAGACCCTCCCCCCAATCAAATCAAGCCCTGCCGGGGTGAATGACCAGATCGGACGACCCATCTCAAAGGCTTCTGGAGTCATAAGCAAGGGCAGCCTGTCGGTCCATTTTCTATCTCAGGTCCTCAACAGGCTGCTGCCCAAGAAGGACCAAGCACGGCACACAAGAAAAAAAGGATATTTTGACATCACCACATAATTTTGGGTTTTTCCCATGGGTACGCAAAATATATGGTCTGCAATTCCTAAGAGAAAAATGTGAGAGGGGAAAGGCACAGAGTGCAGGCAAAGCATTCCAAGTAAAGCCCTTCTGGCTTGACCAGTGAAAATCAAAAGTACGCTGTGCATGCAGAAAAGGCCAGAATCCATGCTCTAAAGCAGCCATTCCCTCCAAGGGAACTGATCCAGGAGGCCTCACTTCAAGAGGGAGGTGGGCAAAATGGAGAGGGGGCAGAGGAGAGCGACGAGGATGATCCGGTGGTCTGGGGACCGAGCCCTAGGAGGGAAGGCAGAATGTTCAGCTGGAGAAGAGGGGGCAGGATGGCTCTCCTGAAGTATCTGAAAGACTGTCACTTGGAGGAGAGCAGGGAGAGGCTCCTGTTGACAGCAGAGGAGAGGACCCCAGTCACGGCTTCAAACCAGGTACAGAACGGTACCGGTGAAGTATCAGTAAACAATTTTTACAGCCCGGGTAGCTCAGCAATGGAATCGGCTGCCTAAGGAAGTGGTGAGCTCTAACTCTGTAGTCTGGATATCAGTTCTAATTCCATGAGGTCTCCAGGCCCCACATGGAGGTTGGCACCCCTCTCTTTAGGGAATAACTAAGCTCTCCTCACTTTGAAAGCGCCACTTGATTTGGGTCCTGTGGGCAGATGGTCTTCACTCTGTTTGGTCAAGCGGGTGGCAAATTTCTCCTTATCTCTGACTCCTGTTTGTTCTTTCCTGGGTACAGTGAGAGAGCTGGCTGTTTGCGTTGGCTCCCACTCGATGCACAAGGCACGGATAAATAATTGCCAGCACTCCGCCGAAAAGAGGAAGCGAAAAGGAAGTGGCCAAGGCTTATCTGAAAGTGCTCCATCCCCAGCATCTCCTGTTCAAAACAGAGGTCCATCTCGTCCAGTGTCCTGACTCACAGAGTGGCCAACTAGTTCCTCTGAAGGCCCACCGAAAGGGCAGAGAGGCCGAGGCCTTCCCTGGAGAAGACGAAGCATCTTCCGGTCGGGAACGGGGCATTCCAGGTGGCGAGGGACGCTACTTCCGATCCTGCTGCCAAATGCCACCAGGTGCCTCCTCTGCCGCGTGACATCTTCCCATATCGCGAAAGTCAACAGTTGCGCTCCGGTGGACTTCCTTTCGCGCACGGATGCGCCAGGTCTAAGTACCTGCTGACCTGGAGAGGGGCCGGTGTTTGTTTAGCTCCAACCGATGCAGCTCAGCAGACCAGCGGGGATTGGAAAACGGCTTGGCTTTTCCAAATTCTGGAAATTTGCTTTATTCACCTGTGTTGCGGGTTAAGGACACAAAAGAGAACACTGAAAAGAGATGTAGAGACCCATCCCCTTGTCTCCCCACAAGGAAGAAGCACAGCTGAAATGGGTATTTTTTTCAGGCCAAATGAGAAGGGATGTGAAATCCACTGTTGGTGGTACACTGCCTGTGAACATGGAGGTTCCGTAGAACTTGGGGGGCTCAAGTGAGCATGACATTTGAGGTCCATTAACTTGCTATAACAATGGAGGCCTGCAGAAGGCAGGGAAGAAAGCCAGCTGAGGCTGAACGGAGCCAAGCGTGGTTGGCACAGCCCGGCAGTGTTTTCACTTCTTTCTCAGCAAAATGCAGTTAATAAAAGATTATGAGAGTCTTACGTAAAAGAAAGGCCTTCATCGTTGGCTCATTACAGTGTTCGGGATATTAGTGAGCGTAAAAAGGGGTTCTATTATCTGCAGCGTTCTCAAGCGTGCAGCTTTGAACGGCACAAATGAACCTGTCAAGTTCCAGAAAAAAAAACAACCTTACGCAAAAATAAATGCTTATAAATGCAAATATACATAAAAGTTGGTTTCGTTTTCTAATTTATGGCACAATCCCCCCCTTAAGCCCTTTCTCCACTTTTGTCTAATGATCCCCTGATCTTTTGCCATCCCGTTAAAACCTTATCCCTCCGAGAAATAATAAATTTCCAAATATTCCCTCCACCCCCAAAGGGATTTGCTATATTTACCTTTTTTAATAGCAGAGCCCGTTCGTTAAAAGCCCCTTTGCTAAAGTGAAGGCATTTGGAAGCGAAAATAAAAAATAGAAATGGGGGAAGAAATGGGTCGCCACCGGCCATGACGGTTTCCCAATGAAAGCGCTCTGTGGGGTGGGGAAATGAGTCCATGGAACTGTGGGCAGCTGGCCTGCAAGGAACCTGATCGTAGAATCTAGGGCTGCCAGCAGAAGTCTCTTGGCGGTAGCCATCTTGAAGGGCAGCGTTCGTAACCCGGCCAACACCAGGGCATCAGTCCGAGGAACGCTCTGTGGTTGTGTTTGGGTGAAGTGCCGTCAGGCGGCTTGTGACTTAGGCCGACCCTCGGAATGAAGGGTCCTCTCCTTAACAGCCTTGCTCAGGTCTTGCAAACGGTGGGCCCTCGCGGCTTCCTCGATGGAGGCCGAATCATGCCGGACCTTCCTCTTTCCCTCTTGCCTTCCGCTTTCCCGAACATTTTTGTCTTTTCCAGTCTCTTCCTCTGGCCGGCTCAGTGCAAATCCCACGATGCATTGCTGGCAGCAGCAGACCTCGCGTGGCTCTTGGGCTGTGCCAACGCAGGCAGGACGAGCGGAACTCCTAGACCGTCCCACTCCTAGACTGTCTCCTGAGCTGAGTGGACATGCCCGGTGCCCCTCCCAGGCTGTGCGGTCACTTCCACTGGACGCACCATCCAGCTCCTGGGCTCGGACAGCAGCCGTTGGAGGTAGGTGCTACCTCGGTATTTGTGCAGAGAATACGGTTTGCTTGGGGGGAGGGGGGAGCCCCTCTGTGTTGTTGTTGTTGTTGTTGTTGTTAAGATTTCACCCAAGAATTCATCCAGGTTTGCTAAACAATCTGTGCAAATGTGGCCCCCGTCTGTAGGTTTAGGTATCCACAGATGGTAGCTGCTCTCAGGAAATATGGTATAGATGAATTAAATATCCACCATCTTGTCATAAATGAAATTTCTGAACAAGCTGGATTCCTATGGCAATCCCAAATAAGCTTCTCCTCCCCCCCCCCCTCTCCCCCATATATGTGTACTAGAAGTCAAGCCCTGTTCCACCTTTGCTGTCCAAGTTTGTGACGGATGACAAGTTAGCACAATAACTCCAGGGGCTAAGAGGGGAAATTGAGAAGTGGCATGAGGGACCCCTTTGGATTAGGAGGCCAGGCTTGCTCTGAATGTAATTCTAGCTTTGACAGACATCAGCTATGTTGGAATTGGGAGCAAAATTTAGAGTAGAGATTAACTGGAGTGTCACACAGAAGGGGCATCGGCAAACACCTGTCAGGGGAGGGCTGCCAGATGAATCTGGGGGATAGAAAGAGCAAACAAGAGCTCGACATATCTGCAAGGGATGAAGGGTCACGGTTTGTTCAGCGAGAGAAAAACTGCGTCTTTACAGATTTGTCTCGGCTTCTGGAGAACATGCAATAGTCAGTTTTGCAATATTATGGGCCGCCCAGTAGAGAACACTGTGGCACAAGTTTTGACCTGCCAAAATTGTTTGCGTTTGTGTGTGTGTGGGGGGGGGAGCGTGATCGTTGACGATTGGAACTGATGTTTCGTGGTTGTCGCAGGAGTCTGGATGCCGGCCTGACATTGGCTGGGAGGCTGCAGTTTGATAGAATATTCATAAACATTCTAACTTAGGGGTAGTCAAACTGCGGCCCTCCAGATGTCCATGGATGCTGGCAGGGGCTTGTGGGAATTGTAGTCCATGGCCATCTGGAGGGCCGCAGTTTGACTACCCCTGCTCTAGGGGAACGGATAGCTGTTGTCTGGGGGCCAGTTGTAATTCCAGGAGATCTTCAGGGCTCCCCCAAAGGCTTGCAGCCCTAAGTCCATGCTGGCATTAAGGAGGGAAGTGGATCCCAGCGGTTGTCTCTGCTAAGCAGTCAGGGCCCTTATCTGTTGAACCTTACCCTGCTTCGCAAGTGGAAAATGAAGGACAGTTGTGGCCTTTTCATTTCCCCATCCGGTCTTGAAAGGTGACTCAGCCATCAGGCCCCTCGGTGACCCCAAAGAAGCCCCTCTGTGACCGCCTGGGGTTCAGTTCTTGGAAGCGCTTTCAAAGATGTGAGTTCATCTCCAAACGAAAATATTGCCACCTCCTTCTTGACTTCACTCTCCTCCACCAGCCGGGATCACGGAGGCTAAATCATCCCCCACAGCAGGATGTGAAGCTGGAAGACCTAACAAAACACATCTCCTGTCACCCGTGTGTCATGCCCGGGATTTATGATGCTGGCCACAAGCAGGGCTTGCTCCTTTGCCAGGGGCTGCGTTCATTCCCTTAGGAACTCCCTCCAGCCACCGGGGGCGGGGATATCAGTGGCTTTGTGGGCCACGAGGGCTTCAGAAGGGTAAGGATGACATTCCCCCCAAGGCAAAAGAGGCTTTTAGCCAGGGGTAGTCAAACTGCGGCCCTCCAGATGTCCATGGACTACAATTCCCAGAAGCCCCTGCCAGCAAATGCTGGCAGGGGCTTCTGGGAATTGTAGTCCATGGACATCTGGAGGGCCGCAGTTTGACTACCCCTGCTTTTAGCGATCGTTCTGAGCAGCCAGCAAGCAAATGTGGGAGCTCGGTGGCTTATTGAAAGGTCCCCAGCGTGTTGCTTGGGCCGTGGCAGCCATTTTGTGGCTGGCTCCACCTCCTGCAGCCATTTTGTCGTGTGTCAGAATTCTAAAGATTCTTGTGGACTCCAAAACGATTGGGACCCTGAACTTGCTCTCTCCAGCATTAAAAAAACAACAAAAACACTTAGCTATGCACGGCTCAGTTGTTGGTGAAGGGAGACAGAGAGCTAATCCTTCCAAGTAGGGATGCCAACTCCAGGTTGGGAAATTTCAGGAAGTAAAGAGGTGGAGCTTGGGAAGAGGAGGGGTTGGGTCCCTCTGGTGGTCCAGGGCAGATGGCCTTCTGCGTTTCACACCTTCCGGCCTGGCTGGGAGACCTTCTCAGTGAAGAGGCTCTGTTCGCTTCCTCTCCACGACAGCTTGGTATCGCCAAAGAGATTGCAAAACTCCTTACAAACGTCTGCGGGAAGGTGGCCTGCTGGGAAGCACTTGGAGGGTGGGCCGTTGTCTCACCTCAACCCCGGTGGGGCGGCGGCATCCCAAGACCCCCCTCTTGACCCAATCTGTCTACCTGCCGGTGATGAAGGGCAAAGGGGGAGAGACAACACGACTGACTGTTTCCTGAGTCAGCTGGGACAGGTCCCAGGGTAGCGGGGGGGGGGAGGGTTTTGCATCTGCGTATGAATTTGATATTTATGTGTGCTGGAAACTGTAAAAAGGAGGCGAGAGATGATTTAAGAAGCAGATCGGCCACCCATGAGAACCCCAGCGGCTTGCAAGCTGGCCCGGCCAGGATCTTCTTCCAGAATCTGAAGATGATCCGATTTGTTTTGAATGAGGTTAAGCACTTGGGTTAAGGGTCGGTCGGGGCCCCGGCCATGAACACTAAACCATGGGGTACATCAATGGGTCTCCCCCTTACCCCAGAACATACCAGAATAATTAGCCAGTGATATAGGTTGGGGAAAAGGGAGAATAACGTAGCACTCAAAATCTGCGATTTTATTGAATCTGTTTTATGTCAATTTTTAACATAACGTGCATCACCCCAAGCCTTGCAGAGCAGTTTATAGAAGAAGAAGAGGAGTTGGTTTTTATACCCAGCTTTCCTCTGCCAGAAGAAGTCTCCAAGTGGCTTCCAATCGCCCTCCCTTTCCTCTCCCCACAACAGGCACCCTGTGAGGTGGGTGAGGCGGAGAGAGCCCTGAGTTTCCTGCTCGGTCAGAACATCTATCAGGACTGAGACAAGCCCAAGGTCACCCAGCAGGCTGCATGTGGGGGAGCAGGGAATCAAACCCAGCTCTCCAGATTAGAAGCTGCTGCTCTTAAGCATGACACCACTAATAGTAATGATGATCATTCAAAAAGAACTTACTGAGACTGAGAGGGGAAAAGATCTTGGGGTCGTAGTGGATAATTTGGTGAAAAAGGCAGACTCAGGGCTGGGGATTATTAGGAAAGCGATTGAGAGGAAAACGCTCGATATTGTAATTATATTAGTTCAGCAGTGGAATAGGCTGCCTAAGGAGGTGGTGAGCTCCCCCTCACTGGCAGTCTTCAAGCAAAAGTTGGATACACACTTTTCTTGGATGCTTTAGGATGCTTAGGGCTAATCCTGTGTTGAGCAGGGGGTTGGACTAGATGGCCTGTATGGCCCCTTCCAACTCTATGATTCTGTGATTCTGTAATGTCCTGCTATCCATCCCTTGGGATACAGTGTAGAGTTCTGGTCCCCTTCTCTCCAAAAGGACACAGCAGAGCTGGGAAAAATACCAAGGAGGGTGATCAAGATGATGAGTGGGTTGGAGCTCCTCCCTAGGAGGAAAGGCTGAAGGGTCCGAAGACTAAGGGGGAGAACATGATAGAACGATACCTGGGGCAGAGGGACTTGACCGAGACCTTTCCTCCCCCTCCCAGAATACTAGAGCTTGAGAGCATCCAGGGAAGCTGAGGGGGAGCAGGTTCAGGATGGACAAAGCAAAATACTTGACACAGTGAGTGATTCCAAGGCGGAATTCACAGCCGGTGGGTGTTGTGAGGGCCCCGGGCATAGGTGGCTTGAAGAGTGGAAGAAGAGTCAAGTATAAGTGAGGGGGATCTCCCCGTTCAAGGCCCCAATCCTCTGGATCCCGGGGCCAGAAAGCAGCATCAAGGGAAGGGCTCCTCCAAGACTTGCATCGATTCTTCTTGGTGGGGAGGGCTGCCTCCCCCCACTCCCGGGAGGGGTGTGCTCGGAGCAAGTCCCACCTCGCCCATCGGAGGCCGCCTTGCCACGGGAGAGATTAGCCACTGGTGCGTCCAGAGGAATGCGCTTCCCCATCTGCCGAGCAGACGCAGGCTGAATCACGCCGAGAGGGAGAGAAAAGGAATTTGCGAAATGAAATGCCAGCTCATGATTTTGACACATCGGCCGATCCCCCTCCTATAATTCTCCCCTCCCCCCCCCGCCCCAATCCTTCTGAAAAGTCCCCCGCTGCTGAATGCCTTTTGGCACGACGCCAGCGGTAAGATCGCATATCCCTCCCGCCAGCCGTTCTCTCCTGCGTGGGTATCGGGATTTTTATTCACCATGCTTTAGAAACCCAGTTGGGGGCCGCCCTCTGTGATATGAAGAATATGTGGGTTACGGAGACTGTTGTGGACTCAAAGACCTGTCAGCTGGGCCTGAAGGAATGTTCTGGTTGTCTGACCCCAAAGCACAGGGGCTCATGGGATTTGTAGTCCATGGACACCTGGAGAGCCATAGTTTGGCCACCCCTGCTCTGCGTCCTTATGCTGTGCCATCCCCACGCTCCACCCCACTTACGCCCTCCTCAGGCTCCACAATCTGCAGGTATTTTCCTACTCAGACGGCTACCCTTCCTGATTGTAAAGTTTCTTCCAGCTGAGGTCAGGCAGGTCGTAATGAGGATCAGGGCCTTCTCTGTAGCAGCCCCCAGCTTGCAAAAGTCTTCCCCAGTGAACCAACTTCTTGGCTGGTCTGCAGGGGCCAGCTAAAACCTCATTGTTCAGGCAGGGCTTGCTTGCATCCCATGACATTATGTCTACGGCACCATAGACTGCTTACTGCATTTACAGGTGTGCCTGTTTTAATAATTCAAAACTAGGGTTGCCAACTCAGGTTTGGGGCGGAGACTCACCAAGATGGTATTTGGGGGAAAGAGGAAGCTTAGCTGGGCTGTAGTGTCACTCTAGGACTTCAGTTTCTCCTAGGTTCTATGGTATACCATAGAGCCTGCCCTCCGAAACTGACATTTCCTCCATGGGAGCTGATCTCCGGAACTAAGGTATAATTCTAGGAGACCTCCTGGTTCCACCTGAAGGTTGGCAAGCTGCTTAAAACAGATTTGACTGTGCTTTGTAATCTTTAGGAGAGCTACCTCAAGAGCCCACGTTCGGACTCTGAGGCTGGAAACCAGCAGAAGATCTGTCAACCAGCACGAAGATGAATGCCCTTGGCTGTGATCCAGCTGGAGGTTGTCATTGTGATAAACGTCTGACTTGGCTTCCAGGGGGACGTGAGCCACAACCCCCCGTTACTCCTCAGTCAGTCAGTCTGACACATTCAACAGATGAGGCATTTGGGATTGCAGCCCTCCTCACAGCTAGGTTTATCTGGATCGGGGCCTCCAGCAAGCCTCTGCCCCCCATTGTTCAGAGAGAATGTTTGTGCTGGGGAAGAGGGATGCGTGCACAAGAGGGTGTGTGTGTGTGCATGTCTCTGTGTGTGCGCGGGGAATTAACGCACAGAGCACTGGCAAGACGCCAAAGAATGTCAGGGAGGTTTGAGCTGTGGGGCGGGAGGAATGCGCACCCATCTTCTCCCAAACATTCACTTTTCGAGGCAGACTAAATATTTTCACTTTGCTGCTGAAACCCAAGTTTAGGGTCACGTCACATCGATCCTGTCGACACTCTCTCTCTCCCCCCTCCCCCTCCCCCCATCAATTATTTCCTGTATATACTGCAAATATTTTGCAAGGTTGTAGAACTGCCATTTGATTAGAAGGTTATCGGTTTCACAGTCCGCAGATGCGACGGAGCCGAAATTGGCCGTGGAGTCACAACCAAAGCGAGGCTTTGGATCTGGTCTGAAAAGCAGCCCCAAACAGCTGTCCTGTTTGCCAGATGTGCTTGGGCTGGTTTCTTGACCTTTCTGACCTCTGGTTTGGCTAGGAAAGGGCCCAGTTTAGAAATACGTGGAGATTTTATTAGGTTAGAAATCATTTGTCCTAGAAGCACCGTAGGTTTTCACATCCCCAATCCTCCGTGTTTCCCGATTAACGCTGTTCAAATGACAAAGGTGGCCTGATTGCAACGAGAGAAAGAAATTTTACTTGCAAAAATAGAAGCACATCATACATGGCATACATGTGGGTACATTTATTGTGAACAGTATAACTTGCAAAGCGGTTAACTTGCTAGAGCTCCAAACCCAGGTAAGAAAGAAGAAGAGAGGTCCAAAATAAGATGAATCTGTATGGAAGCCAAGGTCAAAGGGGCTCAGCATCTAGCAGGCGAGACTCCCTGCCCTATGAACCCCAGAGAAAGAGCCCCCATAGCCCCTTTTCTCCCAGAGCCTCCTGCATGCTATCCGACAGACGGAGGGGCTGGGATCTGAGGCAGGCGGGCTTTGAGGAAGGGAGGAACTTTTCTCCCACTACAGACAGACTACCCTGGCCACCCATCTTAATCTATCTGGAGAAGTGAGCGGGGACTCCCGAAAGCCCCTCCCCTGCCTCCAATTTTGTTAGCCTTTAAGGTGCTCCCGGAATCTTGCTCTTGTCTGCTGCTGGGGACAGAGGGGGCAGGTAGCATCCTGTACGTTCATTCTGCAAGCCCTCCTGTTGGGGAAGCGGGTGGGCCGGGGACTTCCCGATACATATGGAAAAGCCGTCAGCTCCCGCCGGCCTCCCTAGCCTCAGCGACTGCACGCAAACAAATGCATATTTCATTTCCACGGATTTCGGCAGTCAGCGTTGGCTCATTTTGTAACAGCTGGATGTTCCCGAGGAGTCTCTGGACCACGAGCGAGTGTTGGCAAGGGAGCGTTCTTGGGGGGCCCTCCTTGCAGCTGCGCAGTCTATAAATAAGCGCGTGCCTCCAAGCCTCTCACCCCTGGGGATACCTGCAGAAAAGAAGGTCAGGCGGACGTCATTCCAGGCGACGCCCCACATGGTTGCGAAGAGATAAGCAGGCGTGACCAGAGCTCTGCCTTTGCTCTGCTTCCCAGTTGCCTCCTGAAACTCAGACAGGTTTGGGACCATCCAAGGAGCCTGTTGATCTCGGCTCGTAATCCATCCGGGACACCCCCACCCTCCAAAGCACCCCCACGTCCTCCAGGGGAGGTGATCTTGGGTGTTTTAGAGATCAGTTGTAATAGTGGGAGATAGACAGGTGGCATCTGGAAGTTGGCAACTCTTTGTCTTTAACCCAGTTTGCTGCCGGACAATGTCTTTCTCCGGGACCGAAGACGTGTAGAGGAACATGCAGAACCCAACTCTGCCAGCTTGATCCCAGGAAATACATTCACCAAATCCCATCCCGTGGGCTAGGCACGGGCGCCTCGGCGATCGCCAAACCCTGAGGCTGCTGAGCCGAGGTGCACATCCCTACCATGGGCTCCTCTCAGCAGGAACTGCTGGGGCTGATCCAGAGCCATTGTGCCTTCTCTGGTGCGGCCCTCCTGAAGAAGTCCCCTGGAGGCCCTTTATCCTCCTGTGCCCGCCACCACTTTTAATCTGGGCCCCCCAGAGCGTCCAGCAGGAGATGCGAGAGCCTCAGTCAAATGACAGTCATCCAAGGGGGGGGACCTCCAGGCCTCCAAAGAGGAGCAGGCATCTCTTCTATCCTTTCATGGCGCCTCATAAGCTTGCTTCTCATTCCAACAGGTTCAGGGATCTTGCGTGCAAGAAGCTGCGAAACGGCGGCTCTGGGTGGCTGCTCCAGCTGTCCATCAAACGAGGCTTGTTCTCCATCCTCGGGCGTGCCCCGGCGGACCAAAATAGCTCCGTAAGTCTATCGTCTTGTTCGCAGCTTGTTAGCATCTCCCTGCAGGGAGAAAAGGCCGTCGGAGAGGCAGGGCCTCATCGTAAGACCCCCATCTTCTGTGTTTTTCTTGGCCAAGGGGGTCGCAGGGCTTGTGGGAATTCATTTCGGAGCAGATGCTGGAGAGGGCAGGAGGTCTGCTTCATAACCTCTTTTCATTTCTGGGCATGGGCTAGGGGGAGGGCCCTTCATCTCTCGCGGGCGCATGCCCTCGGATTTCCCAGCAGCCCTCTCCGGGCTAATGGGCGGGCACACCGGGTTCGTGCGTAGAGAGTGTGTTAAGCTCCGTGAATGGGTACCCTGTAGAACAGGAGTAGGCAAACGGTGGCCCTCCAGATGCCCATGGACTACAATTCCCATGAGCCCCTGCCAGCTGGCAGGGGCTCATGGGGATTGTAGTCCATGGGCATCTGGAGGGCCACCGTTTGCCTACCCCTGCTGTAGAATTTTCAGAGCAAGAGACATTCAGAGGCTGTTGGCCATTGCCTTGTCTCTGCAGCACAGCCCCAGCCTTCCACGGGGACCTTCCGTTCAAGGACCAACTGGGACTGACCCTGCTTAGGTGCTGAGATCTCACGAGACGGGGCCAGCCAGCATCTGACTCTGCAAGGGGGGTCTTCCTCGGTGGTCTCCCACCCGAGCTGAGGCTGACCCTGTTCAGCTTCCAAGGTCCAAACACGATGGTTGGCCCATTGCCGGCCTCTGCATAGTGACCCCTGCACTGCCCTGGTGGTCTCACATTAGGAGAAGAAGAGCTGGTTTTTATAGAATCATAGAATCATAGAGTTGGAAGGGGCCATACAGGCCATCTAGTCCAACCCCCTGCTCAACGCAGGATCAGCCCTAAGCATCCTAAAGCAATATACCCAACTTTGTTCTTCAAGACAATCGTCTTCCTTTCCTCTCCCTATATCAGGCATCCTGTGAGGTAGGTGGGGCTGAGAGAACTCTGGCAGGGAGAACAGCACTATCAGGGCTGGGACTAGCCCAAGGTCACCCCAGCGGGCCGCATGTGGAGGAGAGGGGAACCAAACCCGGATCGTCAGATTAGAAGACTCCGATCTTAACCACTACACTGAGCTGGTGTTGCCGGCTGTGGGTCGGAAATACCTAGAGACTTTGGGAGTGGGGGGGATTTGGGGCGGGTGGGACCTCACGGGAGTATTATGGTATGGCGTCTACCCTCCGAAGCAGCCAATTTTTCCAGGGGGTCTGATTTCTGCTGCCTGGAGATGAGCTGTCAAAATAGGGGATTCCCAGGCCCCACCTAGAGGCTGGCACCCCTTTCTCGCCCCCCCCTCCAAGGCTGACCCTGCTTCACCCCCAAGATGAGATGGGGCTTGCCTGGGCCATCCATTAAAGGGCAAAGTGTAAAGGGGAAGCAAACCCGCTGGGGAATTGTAAGATTCTGGTGTTCCTCTGGGGAACAGTTCAGGCCTCCCCCCCCCCCCTTGCACGGCCTTTTTGTCCAGCGGCCTTTGGCAGCTGCCAGCCTCCCCCTGCTGAGAATTCTCTCTCGGGGATTCCGGACGTTTCTCCCCATCTTCCTTTGAGAGCAGGCAGACTGAACCAGGGGGGACTTTGCCCGCTCACTCCTCCACTCCATTTCGCCGTGAACTGCTCTTTTGCGCTGAGATTCCCCAAATGCCATTAATCACCGCAGCCCCCTGCATCTACCAAGCCGTACCTGTCTCGGCTCCAGGAATGGGTGATTAATCCAAACCAGAAACATCGAAAACAATTTTTTAACACAGGACTCTCCGTAGGGCTCCGTTTCTGAGAAGGCCTTCAAAGGTGCCTGAAAGGGTGTTGCCATTGCTAGAAGAGCCGTGTTGGATCAGATCAGTGATCCATCTAATTCAGCCTCCCGTCTCACACAGCGGGCAGCCAGCCACAGGGCAGAGAGGCTGAGGCCTTCCCCTGAGAAGACCCTCAGAAGAGCCCTGCTGGGTCAGGCCAGGGAGGGTCCCTCCAGTCCAGCCTCCCGTCTCCCCCAGGGGCCAGCCAGTTCCTCTGCAGGGCCAGCCACAGGGCAGAGAGGCCGAGGCCTTCCCCTGAGAAGACCCTCAGAAGAGCCCTGCTGGGTCAGGCCAGGGAGGGTCCCTCCAGTCCAGCCCCCCGTCTCACCCAGGGGCCAGCCAGTTCCTCTGCAGGGCCAGCCACAGGGCAGGGAGGCCGAGGCCTTCCCCTGAGAAGACCCTCAGAAGAGCCCTGCTGGGTCAGGCCAGGGAGGGTCCCTCCAGTCCAGCCTCCCGTCTCACCCAGGGGCCAGCCAGTTCCTCTGCAGGGCCAGCCACAGGGCAGGGAGGCCGAGGCCTTCCCCTGAGAAGACCCTCAGAAGAGCCCTGCTGGGTCAGGCCAGGGAGGGTCCCTCCAGTCCAGCCTCCCGTCTCACCCAGGGGCCAGCCAGTTCCTCTGCAGGGCCAGCCACAGGGCAGGGAGGCCGAGGCCTTCCCCTGAGAAGACCCTCAGAAGAGCCCTGCTGGGTCAGGCCAGGGAGGGTCCCTCCAGTCCAGCCTCCCGTCTCACCCAGGGGCCAGCCAGTTCCTCTGCAGGGCCAGCCACAGGGCAGGGAGGCCGAGGCCTTCCCCTGAGAAGACCCTCAGAAGAGCCCTGCTGGGTCAGGCCAGGGAGGGTCCCTCCAGTCCAGCCTCCCGTCTCACCCAGGGGCCAGCCAGTTCCTCTGCAGGGCCAGCCACAGGGCAGGGAGGCCGAGGCCTTCCCCTGAGAAGACCCTCAGAAGAGCCCTGCTGGGTCAGGCCAGGGAGGGTCCCTCCAGTCCAGCCTCCCGTCTCACCCAGGGGCCAGCCAGTTCCTCTGCAGGGCCAGCCACAGGGCAGAGAGGCCGGGGCCTTCCCCTGAGAAGACCCTCAGAAGAGCCCTGCTGGGTCAGGCCAGGGAGGGTACCTCCAGTCCAGCCTCCAGTCTCACCCAGGGGCCAGCCAGTTCCTCTGCAGGGCCAGCCACAGGGCAGAGAGGCCGAGGCCTTCCCCTGAGAAGACCCTCAGAAGAGCCCTGCTGGGTCAGAACAGAGGTCCATCTAATCCAGCATCCCACCTCACACATTAGCCAACCCCTCTAGAGCTCCACCTTTGTTCCCTCTGCTAATAAATCCTTCCCAGCCCTTCTTCCTGCTGCCATCTATTTGGCCCCATGCGTCTGCCATGGGGCCGTCAAGTTCTGCATTTATCTCACCTCCCCTTTCACCTGTGAGCCCCTCAGAGGCCCCCCCCCCGCATTTAAAACATCTCCCGCAGAAGGGGAGGCCCAAAGGAACTTATACATTTTCATGTTATCAAAAAGTATTCAGAGCGGGGAGGGCGGTTCTTACACACCTGCTGCCGAAGGAGAGGGTCACAACATGCAAGGAGCCCGCTGGCCTGGCACTAGTTCCGCTCCCAACCCCTTGGTGTTTGCGTCCTTACAATCCACTGCCATAGAAACACAGCTACACCGCATGGGGTTCGAGGAAAACACCTCCCCAGCAGGACAAGAGCCGAGGGCCATGGCATGCCACGGCCTGATTCAGTGCAGGGCGTTTCACAGCGGCAACAGATCCTGACGTGCTGGGTTGGTTGCTCTTTAAAAAAAAAAAAACAAAAACCCTGCAGAGGCAATCGAAATGCTGCTCCTCAAAAATCGGCCTCCTGTGTAAATCTGCCTTTACATCACTCCATTTTAATTGGCCTAATTTATTCCACTCAGCACTAAGAACTTATGCTGAGCTTGTCCGTCTTGGGCGGCTAAGGATCCAAGGAATCTAAGCCTGTCACCGACAACTGTAAGAATAATATTTCCTGTCCCTTTAAGGAAGGCTTAATGGGATCTTGATGAGTGTCCCCTCAAGATCCAACCACCTGTTTCTGTGTAGTCAGCCTCTTAAAGGAACAGGACTTCTCTCCCTTTTCCCTGCTGCTGCTTGGGTTGTTGTAGACAGCTGCTTTATACGGAGTCTGGCCTTGGGAAGAGAGGGAGAGGGCAAAGGGAGAGAAAGAGGAGATGTTAGAGAACAGCTCTCTGGTAAAGGTAGAAAGGAACATTGAAGGAGCTGTTTCTCAGTGGAATGGGCTTCCTCGGGAGGTGGTGGGTTTTCCATCTTTGGAGGTTTTTAAACAAGCTGGATAGCCATCTGACAGAGAGGCTGATTCTGTGAAGGCTTAAGGGGGTGGCAGGTGACAGGGGATGAGCAATAGGGTTATAATTATGGAATCCTAGTTGGAAGGGACCTCCTGTGTCACCTCCCTGCACTATGCAGGACACTCACAGCCCAATAGGGTTATGAGTGTCCTGCACAGTGCAGGGGGTTGGACTAGATGACCCAGGAGGTCCCTTCCAACTCTAGGATTCTATGATTCTAAGGAAATAACACCTGTACACCCTTAAAGTGATGACACCGCCCCATGTCCAGGCGTGCTGAGTCACTCACTCCAACAACTGTGTGTATATCAAGTGCCATCAAGCCACAGCGTATGGTGGTCCTGGAGGGCTTTCATGACAGCAGGTGTTCAGAGGTGGCTTGGTATTGCTTGGCATTGCCTAGTTCTGCGTCGCAACCCTCCAGGGTCGGTTCTCCTGGGGGAAAGGGCTGCTTTGGAGGATAATCCCTGTGACATTTTACCCCTCTCCTCCCCAACCCGCACCTTTCTCAGAGGCCAACCCCAACCCTTCAGGCATTGCCCAGCACTGAGTTGGCAAGCTCTAGCCGCCCAATTTTGGGATTTCTTTTCCTGCCTGCTCCATCGAGCGACCCAATTGAATTATCCCCGGCCCGGTTAGCAGGCAGGCGGCTGAGTGCAGAAGAGCCTGCATTAGCTTCCATTTCTGCCGTTGCCCGGCTAACCGGATTAGCATTCTTCTTCCTAAACCTGCGGCGCAAATTAAATGTTTATTCTTTCATGTAGGGAAAATGTCAGCTGGCCTGGATGCCCAGGAAGGATCACAGATGACTGGGTGGAAAGGAGAGGTGAGGCTAAAATGAAGCGCCCTTCCTAGGGAAAAGCCATTAGCCGAAGACCTTTGGAGAACAGAAGGTTAACCTCATTAAGGAGGAAGGAGTTGGTCTTGACACCTGAAGCAGCTTACCATTGCCTTCCCTTCCTCTCCCCACAATGGGAGGCAGGTGGGGCTGAGAGACCTCTGAGAAAACTATGCCTGGCCCAGGT
Source organism: Paroedura picta (assembly GCF_049243985.1). NCBI lineage: Eukaryota > Metazoa > Chordata > Lepidosauria > Squamata > Gekkonidae > Paroedura > Paroedura picta. The sequence continues at coordinate 2,186,186 of NC_135379.1, forward strand.
CACCCAGCAGGCTGCAGGGAGAGGAGTGGGGAATCAAACCCAGTTCTCCGCCAGAGGCGGAAGGCATCCTGGGTGTTATCCACCCCTGGCTGCAGGGAGAGGAGTGGGGAATCAAACCCAGTTCTCCCCCAGAGGCAGAAGGCATCCTGGGTGTTATCCACCCCTGGCTGCAGGGAGAGGAGTGGGGAATCAAACCCAGTTCTCCCCCAGAGGCGGAAGGCATCCTGGGTGTTATCCACCCCTGGCTTCAGGGAGGCAGAAAACACTCTTTTCCCCTCCCTGCTATCCGTAGTGTGGGTGTGTCTTCCTACCAGTTCTCTTCTGCATGGCACAGGGAGAACAGCCTCTTTTCTGAGTGCAAACAGGCATTTGGGAAGTTCTTTACTTCTTACCTTTTTTCTTCTTTATTCTGTTCCATCTCTTTTCCCTCTTTCCTTAACTCTAAGGGAGCATGAATCTTTTTCCTCTTTGCGAAAAGAGATACCATATTCACTATTTCTTGGACACGTACACACACCCCGTGAGCACATGCACAATGGTATGGAGGCTAATATTCTGTCAGAGGATGATGCCTCGAATACCGTGGTGGAAGGAAACGTCAGACTCCCTAAGCCGGCAGACACGCCAGCCACGGCTGTCCCACGTCTTTGGTTGGAGCCAGCCGTGAGGAAAAATGCGTGCAGTCAATGGCTGCGGCCACCATGAGACGCCATCTTGAGTCTGAAGCAAATGCCTCAGGTGGCCATTTTAAGTCTGGCGCAAGGGACGAACGGCCTGGAAGACCCCACTACCGATCCCAGGCTCAGGGGCACGGAACAACAACAGCACAATGAGACAGTAAGGCCTGGAGGGCAAGCATCTATTTCCGTTGGTTTAATCTCTGCTATTAATACCTCAATTGAGAAACAGCTGCAACCTATTTGGCAAGCTTTGGGGCGCAGACGTAAGAGTCGGGGAAGGTCAGATTCTTCTCCATCCCCTCCCCTCCTCTAGATTGTACGACTCTGACAATACTCAGCCCAGGAGATCCTGGCTTACCAAAGCAGCTAGAAAGAGAAGATATAGCCCTGTTGGGGGGAGATAGAGAGTGATTCTCATTCAAAAGCTGATACTGTATTTTTAACTGATGAAGAGCTAGAGGTTGGCATGGAATTACCTGAGCCATCCAAAAGGTTTCTTAAAATTCTAGGGCTCTCATCACTGCATACCCCTTTTAAGGCAGTAGGCTGCTTGGATATGCCTTATTTATTTTATTTATTTATATTTGGACTTGCATACCACCGCTCCCAGCAAGTTGGCCTGCGGCGGTCCATATAAATAGAATAAACCAGTATACAACAAGTCACATCAACATTAATAATCCTACAAACAATCCCCAATCCTAAAAACAATCCATAATATCCACAACATCATACAAAATGACGGTATACACAATTAACATTAAAACCTTCTTCTCACGCATTCAAATCACTGGGACTGGTACAAGACAAGGTCCCTGCTGACTCAAAAGAAAAGAAAGGAAACATGCCAAAGTTCATCAGGAAGAATGACGAGGATCTGTATTCTAATTACTCCTTTTGTGCCTCCAACTAATTCAACCGGAACCGTGAGGAAAGACGTTCTTTATGGGCACAGAACAAGCCCTTTCAGAAGAGGTGGTTTCTCCTCCAGATTCAACAAGTATCCCAGGTGTGACAAATCAGAGCAGGGTAACAAGCAGTCAAAAGACTGACTATGAATGTCTGCCAGTGGAGGGCAGGCTAAGTCATTTCCAACATGCATGGTTTCAAGAAGTAGCAGATCGATGGGCGTTGGAAGTTGTCACTCAAGGCTACTCCATAGAGCTCAGTCACCCTCCACTGGAAAGGTTCATACGCTCCCTGCTAAGCAAAAAAGAAAGAAAAAAGACAAAGGACTCTCCAGGCTGTTTTCCACTGGTTACAGATATCAGCAATAGAAAAGGTTCCTCCAGAGGAAGTCAGAAGAGGCCGATATTCAATATTCTTTTCTGTTCCAAAAAGCAACAGTGACTGGTTTGTAACATTGGACCTCAAAGACCTCAATCAATGCACCGAGCCCAAGAAGTTCCAGATGGAATCACTTCAGTCAATTGTGAAGGCCTTCCAACCCAGGAAGTTCCTCTTATCACTGGACCTTCAAGAAGCATGCCTGCATATACCAATCAGGCTAAGTCACAGACGGTTTCTGCGGTCCTGTATCAAACGAGACCAATTCCAATTTCAAGCCCTGCCTTTCGGGCTCAGATTAGCCCCAAGAGTCTTTTCCAACATACTGATCAATCTGGTGGTCATATTGCGCAGTCACCATATTGGTGTCATGGTTAGGAGTGCGGACTTCTAATCTGGCATGCCGGGTTTGATTCTGCGCTCCCACACATGCAGCCAGCTGGGTGACCTTGGGCTTGCCATTGGCACTCATAAAACTGTTCTGACCAAGCAGTGATAATCAGGGCTCTCTCAACCTCACCCACCTCCCAGGGTGTCTGTGGTGGGGAGAGGAATGGGAAGGCGACTGTAACCCGCTTTGAGCCTCCTTCGGGTAGAGAAAAGCCACATTTAAGAACCAACTCTTCTTCTTCTCCTTCTACATGTCCATCTGTTTTTAGACCCATCTGCACATATGAGTGGAATGGCAAAAGCGCTCAATACGAGCCGAGCACATTCGGGGCATTCTCAACTGCCAAGCAGACAGGCTCAGCAGGAAGAAGTTATCAAAAAGAGGAAAATATTTCAGAGCATGATGAGAAGTTTCAGCTCTTCAATTGTGGATCTATTTGCCTCCAGAACTCCCCGGTTCTTTTCCAGGTTTGTGCAACAGGGGTTGGAGGTGATGGATGCCCTGACCTCTCCTTGGCCAGTGGGTCTACTATATGCCTTTCCTCCCACTCAGGTACTATCAAAGGGCCTCTACCAAATCAGGCTTCTCAGGGTGGAGGTCATTCTGGTAGCCCCATATTGGCCAAGGAGGCCAAGATTTCCATCAGTCCTTCAGATGGCAATAGAAGGTCCTCTGAGAACAGACAGTGGCAGGGCCTCCATTTGGCAGGCAGCGGTTCCCGGGCTCAATCCCCAGCATCTCCAGATAGATTGATTAGATGTAGCCAGTGACATTTCAAAGTCGTGGGCAGAAAAGATCTTCCTCAGCACATGATACCCAGATGGGCTCAACTTGCAGCAGAGGAGGAAGGAAGCTGTTTTGCAAAAACAGCTGTTGGGGAGGGAGTTATTCTGCTGATTTTGGAGCGATAACTCCAAAGAACTTGATTTATTTCAAGGCGGTCGTGATCTATTTGGGTTCCAAGTTTCCTTGCTGGACCTGGCCCAATGCATGGTGAACGCCCAGTTTGCCGGAAGGCTCACATCTTCTTAGAGGGTTAGGGTTAGTATCAGCATGGGTCCGAATGACTCCAGCTGATTAACGGGGCAGCACTAAACAGGGATGCTGTCATGGCACCGTTGACTTCAGTTAACGAAGGAGGGTGTAACTATGCCTGGAGCTGGGAAGTGCCGTCAAGCTGCGGCCCATTCGTGGGGCAATCTTGGCAAGAGACAAGCAAGAAGAAGAAGAGCTGTTTTTATTCACTACCCAAAGGAGTCCCCAAATGGCTTACAAACACCTTTCCCTTCTTCTCCCTTTGAGGCAGCTGAGGCAGCTCAGAGCTCTGAGAGAACTGCTCTGCAAGAACTGCTCCAAGAGAACTGGGGATGGCCTAGGGTCACCCAGTTGGATGCATATTGGAGGGGTGGGGAATCAAACCCTGCTCTCCAGATTAGAAACCGCCACTCTTCACCCATCCCCAGAGGTGGTCAGGGGGCAGTGGTTTGCCATGGCTGGCCCCTGCATAGCAACCCTGGACATTCTTAGTGGCCTCCCCTCCATGAACTTGTTGGCAGAGTTTAGATATGCCTGAATGTGGAGCACCAGGCTGCTTAAAATAATAACATAGTTATATTTAGAAGAGAAGAGAGAGACGAGATTCCTATCTGTCTAACTGTTACGTTGTCTTCATTTCTTCTGTTCAGGAGGCAAGCAGGGAGGAAGTCTGGTCAACGGAGCAGGAAGTCTCCAAAGAGCCAATCAGCTCAGTGGAGGAGATAATTTGGAAAATGTCAATAAGGTCTAGTTATGCTAATTATGCCAGCGTGGTGTCGTGGTTAAGAGCGGCGGCCTCTGATTTGGAGATCCAGGTTTGATTCCCCACTCCTCCTCCCCTCCTGCAAGCAGCTGGGTGACCTTGGGCCAGTCTCAGTTCTCCAAGAGCTCTCTCATCCCCACTTACCTCACAGGGTGTCTGTTGTGGGGAGAGGAAGGAAGAGGTGTTTGTAAGTTGCTTTGAGATGCCCTTATGTAGTGAAAAATGAGGTATAAATACTAAATACTAAAAGCAGGGTATAAATACTAAATGCAACCGGCGGGGAACTGTACTAAATACACCTCCCTTCCGATGCCACCTGCAGGACATTCTTCATATGTTTCTGAATCATGCATGCTGTAGACCAGGGATAGTCAACCTGTGGTCCTGCAGATGTTCATGGACTACAATTCCCATGAGCCCCTGCCAGCAAACGCTGGCAGGGGCTCATGGGAATTGTAGTCCATGAACATCTGCAGGACCACAGGTTGACTACCCCTGCTGTACACCAGTGTAACAACGGAACTGACTGGACTTCCTTGATAGTCTCCCATCCTGGTCCTGACCAGGGCTAGCCCCACTTAGACCTCTGAGATGTGATCCAGGTCACGGCGTAGCCCTACTTTGATAATCGCAAATGCCAAAGGGCACCTGGGCCTGCTTCTACAATCACAGCTGGGCTCTTTAATCTGCACTGATTTCATTTATGGGTATTCGGATCCATGTGACTTGAGTACCAGTCAGAACTGAAAACCGTAGCCCAAAAGGGGCAGGCACCAGCCCTGAAATGTTCACAGCCTTCCCAAACAAAAAAAGATCAAGGCAATTCCTGGAGGGGAGCCCACCCATGCCTGCTTGGCCCCTTTCTCTGCATGTGTGGCCCTTCCCGGTGAAGAAATGGACAGCCGTTTTCCAGTTTCCTTTCCGATGCATGCCAAGTGGCTCTCGTGCCCAGGCGTCCCTCTTTGGTCCCTCCACAGGTGCAGCAGAGGAACAGGCCGCAGCCTTTCTGGTGGTGATTTCACCAGCCCCTTGCTCCGGGCGGTGGGCCGTCCACTTTCTCTCCCACCTCGCTCTGGGCATTGCTAGGGGGAGGGGGGACAGCCGTAAATCCCGGCGACGTCATCACGGCCACGCCAGGCCGAAGGCGATATCCCCTCAGAGCAATTTCATTAATAGGAAATCCATGCCTTAAACACCTTGCGGGCTGCGTTTCTGACAAGTCATCACATTTTTGCATGCCCTGTTTTGTTTTAAAACCCCTCTAGCGGTGACATTAGGGGAGAGGGGGAGGGGAGGAAAGGCAGACCTCCGTGATGGGTGTGGGGTGTGTGTGTGTGTGTGTGTGTGTGTGTCTTTTGCAACTGGCTATGCACATGACAATGACATTGGACAATGAATGAAGCTAACGGGTCAGAAGGCGATTCCTTTGAAAAGGGGAGAGGTTGACGGACCCCGCGGACCACCAAAAACCCAAATCTGTAACTTCTAGATCAAATCAAGCCTGAACTCTCCCTAGAAGCTAAAAGGACTTCAATGAGGCTATTATACTTTATTTATTTACTAGATTTAAAGCCCATTGCATATGTAAATGCAACAGGTGCCAGAATCCCGTTCCTCCCCCCCCCCCCCCACCGGGCAGCCGTCCCGCCAGCACCCCCCCCCCTTCCTGACAAACAGGCTCTGGGCCGTTCACAAAAACCATCAAATTAGAACATTCACAGTGAGAACATCCCTGGCCGGTCCCATAGAAGGGCTGATTTCTCACTACCCAAAGGACTCCCACAGCAGCTTCCGAACAGCTCTCCCTTCCTCTCCCAACAACAGACACCCTGTAAGGGAGGTGGAGCTGACATGACACTTCCCCAGCCATTGGCTCAACTTCCGATGGTTATGGAACGCTTACGAACATTCCAGCTCCTCGGAAGATTTGTGTCTGTGTGTTTTGAAGTCCGGGCACAAGGCTAAGGGAACCACGGAGCTGCTGATAAGGCCAGCAGCCGAAAAGGGAGCATTGTTACCATGATGGGCTGAATGGTTAACACGTTAAAGCCAGTTTGGTGTAGTGGGTAGGAGTGCGGACTTCTAATCTGGCTTCCCGGGTTCGATTCTGCGCTCCCCCACATGCAGCCAGCTGGGTGACCTTGGGCTAGTCACAGCACAGATAAAGCTGTTCTGACCGAGCAGTTCTTTCAGAGCTCTCTCAGCCTCACCCACCCCACAGGGTGTCTGTTGTGGGGACAGGAATGGGAAGGCGATTGGAAGCCGCTTTGAGCCTCCTTCGGGTAGGGAAAAGCGGCATATAAGAACCAACTCTTCTTCTTCTTCTTCTAACAGGAGAAAACAGTGTGAACCTGTCTTCTCCTGAGTCACGCTTTTGGACCAGCCAGCTCAGTCCTGTTTCGGATCTTGCACTCGCGGCTCCTGGACCCAGGAAACCTCTGCGAGGTCACCCTGTCCTGAGTCAAACCACCACTAGTCCATCTCGTTAAAATCGTTTATTCCAACTCGGCCCGAAAATATCAGGAATGGGAAGTCCTTTCCCACCACCAGTGACGGACGGAACCTGGGACTGTCTCCCTCTGCTCCTGGAGAAAAGCCCCTTCTAGTTGGCAAGCACTTATGGGGGAATGAGTGGGGAATGGAGAGGAGCATTGAGCTGGAAGCGTCCCCAGGGGTCATCTAGTCCAGCCCCCTACCCAACGAAGAAAATTCACAGCCTGTGGCGGTTGGCATTACCCCCAGGCATGTGAGAAAGGGCCAGGAGAGCTGAATACTGGCTCGTCCCTTTCTGCCCTCCCTCTCACCACCCACCTAAATTCAGAGCGGAGAGGCCAGGCAAACAAAATACCACATCAGAGAGTTCACAGATGCCTTGGTTCAGAGTTTGCAAAGGCCTCAGTTAATGGTCCTCCTTCCAGCGCGTTTTGGTCAAGATTCTCACACTCTGGAAGTGAGATTCGTGGGGGCAAGCACCCGCTTCCTTTGAGACCTTTCCCTTTCATCTCTGGTCACTCTTCTTTGGCTCGAGACCAGCCTCGGTCGATTAGCTGTGGCCATGACAAACAGGAGCGCCATCGCTGACCTCGTCTCACGAGTCCCCCACTAATGCCGAAGCTCATTAAGGCTGTTCTGGGAACTCTTTCGCGTGGTGGTCTCCAGTGGCTTTTCCCGTCCAGTTAGCTTTACCGGCTCCTTTGATCTTATTAATTGGCTTCTCAATAAACGAGCTGGTGGACTTCGGTTTAATGAGCTGACGCTGGCCACCTCGCCCCCACTGGGATGTCCCAGCGAGCTTCTTTGGCCAGCCTCACGGGGCAGTCTGCAGAAGGAAACGAATCGTAGCCATCGGCAGAGCGAGTGCAATTAACTTGGTCATCGGCATGCCCCTCAGCCGCCGGATCAAAAGATACATTTCCAGGGTCGGAGCGGATCTGAGCTTCCTGCGGCCCACGCTGGTGCTGTGAGTTGGCCTTGGACTTTGTAATGACTTGAGAAGAGCGAAGTCAACACCTTTCCCGGCCCCCTCGCGCCCCGGCACTGATGTTCTTCCGAATGGGAGAGAAGCGATTGCACTGCTTGCCACCATCCTAGACACAGATGGCTCCATGGGGGACCCTTCTGGGCTGTGCAAGAACTGAAGTGAGCAGGACTGGGCAGAGTATGGGGAATGTCCTGCAGGGGGCATCGGGGGAGAGGCGTACTTAGCATCGTTGGATCAGGAACTTTGGGGTATTTTTCAGATTATCTCCTGCTTGAGATTATCTCCTGCTGCATCCTGACTAGCTCAGCTGGAGCCTTCCTGCTCCTTTGTGTCCACTTCCTCCCTGCTGGCCTCCCGGACAGACAGAAAGGACAGAAAGAAGAACCATCGGACAGGAGAAAGGTTGAGTCCAGCAGCACCTTTCAGAGCAAGGAAGTTTTATTCAAGGCGTGAGCTCCCCTCATGGGAGGGAGGAATTGATAGAGGCTCTGAACGGAGGGGGGGGGGGGAGGAAAGAGAGAGAGAGAGAAAATGTTTCTTATATCAGCAACTGGCAAGTTCTAGAAGACATCGTAGTGGAATTGTTTTGGTTTTGAAGAGTGTCTTCTGGCACGAAGGACTCTGCTTGCTCCCGAAGCCCCGTTTCCAGGAAGATGGAGAGATGGGTTTTCTAGGTAAAACGGGAGGGGTGAAATGTCACCTGCTGCACCTGTCGAGGGGCTTGAGGGAGAAGTGACGGGCTCTCCGCCGAGATCGGCATGACATGTCCACGACGGCCGACAGGCCTCCCAGGCATCCGCGCGGTCACCGGCTGACCATGCCGTTGTTTGTGCTGGCAACCGGGCCGGCAACCCGAGACGCAGAGGCCTGGCGTTCCAGACGGAAGCCTCCTCATGTTCCTCGGCCCCCAAGTGGTGCGTGTTTTCGGAGCGTGGCTCCCTCCCCTCCAGGTGACACTTTCCCTTTGCAAGAAAAAAACAGCCACCAGGAAATGAATGCGTGCACACAATGGCCCACTTTGCAAACCTCAAGGAGACATAGAATCCTAGAGTTGGAAGGGACCTCCTGGGTCATCTAGTCCAACCCCCTGCACTCTGCAGGACACTCACAACCTTATTGTTCCTCCACTGTCACCTGCCACCCCTTTGAACATTCATAGAATCAAACTCTCCGTCAGATGGCTCTCCAGCCTCTGTTTAAAAATCTCCAAAGATGGAGAACCCACCACCTCCCGAGTGGGCAGGTAGATGTGAGTGGGCAGGTTGGTGGGCAGGTAGATGTGAGTTCCTGCATTGTGCAGGGGGTTGGACTAGGTGACCCTGGAGGTCCCTTCCAACTCTAGGATTCTATTTCTGAACAAAAATTCAGAAGTGACAACCTCCCTGTGACTCTCTAGGATCTCCAGGGATCTCTATGGTTTATATCATAAAGTTGGGTGGAATTTCTAAACTGTTGCTGTTAAGGCTGCTGTCCTGCCAGAGCGGGAAGCCGGCAGCCCTAAAAATAAAGCCACTGTTCCTGGATTCCTTTGACAAACTGCGAACACACCGGTCTCTTCCAGGTCCTGAGGTCCAGTTTCAATCTCCAGTCCTCCCTCACCTCAGGGAGTCCCCGTCCTGCCCACTCCCCCTCCTCCACCACGTGGTCTGCCAGGGGAGCTTGTCAAAGCCCGTATCCATTTGTCAAGGAGGTGGCATATTGCAGGCAGCAGTCCAGGCCTCCTGTCCACCCCGGCTTGGCAAAGAGTCCTTTTTATAAAAATGACCTTGCAAATGGCTCTGCGGGATTAGGAGTCCATTTGAGAAAGGAAAACAGCAGGCCTTGATTTATGAGATGCTTCCCCACCCACCCCGCACCTCGGGGCACTGTCCCGCCCTCCCCTCGGCCTGATACGGCTTAATTCTTTGGCATTTCTGGGCTGCGGGGAGCACATTCGGAAGAGATCACTCCGTCATCCCCTTCCTCGCAGGATGCCTCGGCCTGTGTATCAATAACCCCTCGGTGTTGACAGTTCGCCTGTTCACGACCTCTGGCCAAAAACCAGTCGAGTGACGCCTGTGGGTGGGGGGTGGGGGGAGGCTGTAGAAATTAGAATCTGGAAAGTCCCTCTTCCACCATCTGCCATAGACTTCAGCTGTGAGCCGTGCAGGACGGAGCAATACCCAGGAGGCCTTGAGCTGGGGATGTCATCACATCCAGGACGTGGGGAGCAACGTATTTAGGTGGAAACTCTATGGTAAATTTGGCTTCTACCATAGAGTTTTTGCCCAACTACCAGAGCATGGCCCCAACATTCCGCATGCGATGACATTAGTTCTGGCTCACACGGGCATGCACCAATGGATAATGTTGGCCGATCTCCCTCGTTTGGGGGGTACGGTTCCCCTCCCCGCTGGCCAGCTGATTGGCAAGTGGGGAGGTGGGGCTGGCAAAGGGGGACCCCCACCTCCACCAGGGCAGCCCTAACTGTACAGCGTGGTGCCCCATTGAGATTCCTCCTCCATGAATTTCCCAACTTGGAGTAGGAGGCAGCTCCACCTTGATGCAAATTCCTCCACGACAAAGGAAAGGCCTATTGGAGCTGCCTTGAACCAGTCAAGAGACAGCCTTGCCTAGCTTATTGCTGTCTATTAACACCGGCTGAAGAAAGATCTTTCCCAAAATATCCTCTCACGTATTCATGACCCTTTGGTTTCGGACTGTGCAAGATTTGTAATGTGCATGAAGATTATCCTACACGGGTTATGGGAGGAGATGAGTCTTTAGCAAAATCAGATCAGGCACTTCCTGATGTTTTTGAATAGTCTCCTTCCATGCCCTGATCACCTCATTTGGAGACTTTCTGCCCCCTTGAGCACCCTTCCTCCCTGCTTGCCTCCAGAACAGACAAAAATGAATGAAGAACAGTTAGACAGTTAGGACTCTCCCTCTCTCTCTCTGACTCACAAAGTTTATCTTCTTTTAAGCAGCTTTCCTCTCTTGCAGATTTAAATTCTGCCAGCTTTTAGGCGAAGGAGGACTTCCTTTGATCTGTCCTAATCCTGCTGCTCCTTAATTTCATGCCCACAAGTTCAGAGGCTACGAGAAACTGACTTCTTTCTCGACCTTCTCGATCCCACGCAAAATTTCGCATCGTTGTCACCCCTCAATAGTTGTTTCTCCAAGTTCAAGAGCCCGGCTAGGGCCTGTTCACACTTTTGTGCACTGATGTTTTGATTTGGGGCTGAGGAGACCTATAAATCCCGCCTTTATTGGGCTCCTTCAGGCTCACGTTTATGGAGTGGAGGCTGGCGTTAAAGGCGCCCTGGGGCCTCCTGCCCTTCGAACCCCCAGAATAAACACAGCCCCAGGAAAAAGCATACCTGAGCCATGAGGTCTCCTTGGCTGAGAGGGTTCCACCCTCTTCCTAGGAACAAGGGGGACTCCGGCGCTGCTGTACTCAGGACAGAATGCATGGAGCACCTGGCGTGATGGTGTGGTGGTTAGGGAGGCCAGATCCCACGGGGGACCTGAGGTTTGCTGGCAGGGGCTCATGGGAATTGTAGTCCGTGGACATCTGGAGGACCACAGGTTGACTACCCCTGCTCTACAGCATTGGACCCAACTGAAGTCCCTCCCCTCCTCAAATCACCTCATCTCCAGGCTTCTCCCCCCCCTCCCCAATTTTATTTTTCTTCTGGAGCTCCCCAACCCAACAAGAAGCTCAGGGGTAGAGCCATCATTTCTCTTGAGGGATGCCAGCCTCCAGGTGGGACCCGGGGATCCCCCAGGAACACAGCTCACCCCCAGGCTGCAGAGATCAGTCCCCCTGGAGAAGAGGGCTGCTTGGGAGGGGGGGGTCTTGCCATTCTACCCTACCGAGGTCCCTCCCTAGGCTCCACCTCCAAATATCCAGGAGTTTGCCACCTGGATCTGGGAACCCTACCCCACCCCCCACCCCCTGCCAGGGGGACCTGGTGACCCTATTATCCCCCCAGCCTCTTCTAACGGTTGTGCATCGCAGATTCTCCGACCCTTTTGTCAGGCTGCACTGGCAGGAGATCTCACCCGCCAAGTTTGCTCCGAGAGACCACTTCCTTGCTGGACATCCCCCGTGGCATCTCTTATCACCCAAGTCCGCATCTGCTTCCAGATCTGACAGCCAGCCCAGGTGGTGGGGACCCTCCCCTTGGTGAGGAAATGAAAAGATGCCGCTGAGGGGTGTCCTTTCGGGGGCTCCTTCCCAGCCGTCTGCAGGAGGGCCTCCCTCTCCATGCGGGATGCTGACTCAGGGCTTCCCTGCTTCTCATGTCTCTCCGGGGGGGGGGGGGTCTTTTCCATTTATCGGCTCTCGCTGGACTTTCCCACTTTTTCTTCCAGGTTCGCCTCCCCAGGCCTCCTTGACGCCCCAGTCAGGTCCTTAAATTAGCAGCTAAGCTTTTGAAGCAGCTGCTGGCAAACAGTGAAGCAACGTCCGAAGAATGCCCAATTAAATTTGGAACGGCCAGATGTGACTTACGCGCAGACAGGGCAGCGGTTTGGGGGAGGCAAGATGATGATAAGGTCTACTCAGAGCCCAGCCTGCCAACAGAGCGAGGGATGTGACCGAAGGAATTTTGCACAAGTTCTGCTTTAGTTCAACAATCCCAATCTCTGATCTGGGTTCTCCTTGCTGGGGATGGAACAGTGCGTGTCTTTTCCTTTGTGGCCCTCCTCGGATTGAACTGATCTTGTGTACATTTTTTTTAAAGGAGGAGATGATGGAGGTTGGTGAAATTATGCCTGGGGTGGAGAGAACTTCTTCTCCCTCCCCCAAAAGGCTGGAATTCAAGGGCATCCGATGAAGCCCGTGGACAGGAGGTTCAGGGCAGACGGAAAGAAATTCCACTTTACACAAAGGGCAGTACAAAGGTCGGCTCAACGCGGGAGGGTGTTGGGACGGCCACCTGAGGGAGATCCAGTCCACATTATGGCCTCATGGGGCAATGTCAGGGTTAAAGACCAGCGGGCTTTCATCTGGTTGGCTTCCCCACTCCTCCTCCACACGCAGCCTGCTGGGAGACCTTGGGCCCGTCCCAGTTCTCTCAAAGCTCTTCTCACAGAGCAGTTCACTTAGGACTCTCTCCACCCCATCTACCTCGCAGGGTGCCTGTTGTGGGGAGAGGAAGGGAAAGGGGCTTGTAATCCTACACCGCTCTGGGGACTCCTTCAGGTAGTGAAGGGCGGGGTATTAAAAAAAGACTCTTATTCTTATCCTTCTCCCCCCACTTCCCCTATTTCGTGGGGAGGGCTGCTGTGGGCTGCACCATCCCCTGGCGATCCGCGGAAGTCAAACGAGAGCATCCCCTTATTGTTTTTAAGAATGAGTGGCGGCCCGTGATGGAAACGGCTGAGGTGGCTCTTCCCGGTTTCCCGGCACCATCTGGCCTCTGACTGGGTCTCCTTCCAGCCTGTTTATATTCAGGGTGAGAACATTTTTTCCAGCCCTGTCAACAATTATTGTAACGCGAAGGGAGTGAGGGGGGTGGGGGGCGGTTGGGGGGGGTCAACGGTCATGCCTGAGCGTTTCTTTTTCGCTTTCAACGTTTTCCGCAGCTGTCTTTCCGGTCCCAGCCCTGCCCGAGGGCCGAGGAGCCCAACGGGGGCACCCCTGGAAGGACGGTGGAGTTAAAAAAGAACCGAGGTGGCTTCCTCAGGTGCAGTGGAGTGAAGACCCTGGCTTAGGGATGCCGGCCTCCAGGTAGAACCGGGGACCCCCCGGGATTACAGCTCCTCTCCAGGCTGCAGAGGTCAGTTCCCCTGGAGGGAACGGGTCTTTTGGAGGGTGGGCTCTGGGGCATTGTGCCCCACTGAGGCCCCCGTCCTCCTCTCAACCTCCAGGAGGTTCTCAACTTGGATCTGGCCACCCTCCCCTCCCCTCCCTCCATTCCCCCACAGTGGCCAGAAGGGACCCAAACCAGGCCCAGTTCAAGAGAGCTCTTCTCAGTGGTTCTCTGGTTTGATTGGTGGAGCATAAGCCATGATGTGGATACACACTTTTCTTGGGTGCTTTAGGATGCTCTGGGCTGATCCTGCGTTGAGCAGGGGGTTGGACTAGATGGCCTGTATGGCCCCTTCTAACTCTATGATTCTATCTCTTCCTCTCTGTATATTGCTGGCCTTATCAGTTTCTTGTTTAATGCTGATCTGCCCTGGAAGCTGGGGTAGCCAGTCTCCAGGTGGGGCATGGAGACCTCCCAGAAATACAACTGATCTTTAGAAATCTTTTCCCCTGGAGGAAATGGCTGCTTTAGAGGGTGGATTTTTATGGGGGACTCCTAACTGTTGCCAAACCCTGTCCACCCCAGGCTTCACCCCCAAATCTGTAGGACTTTCCCCACCTGGAGCTGAGAACCCTACCTGATCATCCTCCCCCACGGGGGGCTTGGTGGCACTTCCATGCCAGGAACTGAGCACAGGTGTGTTCTCCATCTGAGAGGACCTGCTTCTCATTGGCTGGTTGCTTGACTGAGAGGCCGTCCTTGCAGATCGCTGCCTTCATTGCCAACAGAACCCGCTGGGTGTAGTGGTCAGGTGGTCAAATTAGGCCCAGGAGTGTTTGAGAGGCGGCTGCCGGATTGAACCAGGGGTCCATCTAGTCTTGGGGTCCAACAAAGTTGCTCCGGAGGGCCAACAGGCAGAACCCAGAAGCTTGATCATTAGGGGAGGTTGTTGCTTGCGGGCTTTGCTTGTGAGATTCAGGGACTGGCTCTTGTACCCAACTGAACCAGCATCGGCTTTTGGATCACACCTAGTAAAAGAAGAAGAGTTGCTTTTTATAACCCACTTTTCACTACCCAAAGGAATCTCAAAGCGGCGTATAATTGCCTTCCCTTCCTCACCCCACAACAGACACCCTTGTGTGGGAGTTGAGGCCGAGAGAGCTCTGACAGAACTGCTGTGTGAGAACAGCTCTAACAGGACCGTGTCTAGCCCAAGGTCACCCAGCTGGCTGTGTGTGGAGGAGGAGTGGGGAACCCAACCGCTCAAAATCGGATGCTGAGCTGCTGTTCGTTTTTGAAGTAAGGCTTGAGGCTGCATTAGAAATCCCGGATCTTTGCGGGGTTCTGTGTTCACCTTTCAGCAAAATGTACATGAGCATTTCCATCACTCTTGAGTGAAGCGAGTTTCCCTTTCAGAACTGGGAATTCCCCCCCCCCCTCCTTAGAGGTGTGACATTGACCAGAGGAGTCTGCAGGACCATCTCCTTCTTGCGTAAACAGGACAGACGAACCGCACGCAAGGGAGGATAAGCAGGGGAACAGCCCCAGGTCCGCTGACTTCTGTGAGGACATGACACAGGAAAACCAGGGCCTGGTTCTTGAGATTAGAGAGTTTATTGCCCCAGCAGACTCTTGTGTATTTCCTTCTCCATCTCCTCCCTCTCGGGATCTGAACTATCCAGGAAAGATTCTCTCGGTTTCTTGGAATAAGAAGGGTTGCCACTCTGTAAAATAGGGAACCGTGATTTTTTTTCCGGGAGGGAGGGCGGGTCAGAAGCGAACAGATGTTGCAGGGAACCCCCATTTAAAAAAATTATTTATTATTTCATCTGTACCCCACTTTCTCCCCGGAGCAGTTCACATTGCTCTCCATTTTATCCTCCCAAAAACTCTGAGAGATCAAACTCTGAGCCTCCGGGGAGGGCGGTATATAAATATAATAAATAAATAAACTTTGAGTCCAGTGGCAATGAAATATAATTCTGGGCATGAGTGTTTGCATGCATGCATGCTTCTTCAGACGCATTGATTCAGACGAGGAGTCGTGTTGATCTGAAGCAACAGACCAAATTTGAGTCCAAAGTGGCACCTTTACAAGCAACAAAGCTGGTATCATTCTGGGTGTAAGCTTTCGTGTGTGTGTGTGTGTGCACACTTCTTGGGATACTCGGTGAGGTAGCTTAAGCTGGATGGGTACAACTGGCCCTTGGTCACCCAGCAAGCACAAGTTGGGATTCAAACCCAGGACTCCCAGAGAGCATGAAAAATGCCACTTGGTGAGAAAGAGATGTCATTCTGTGTCTAATCTGGAGAGCCAGATTTGATGCCCTTCTCCTCCTCCACATGCAGCCAGTTAGGTGACCAAGGGCCAGTCCCAGTTCTCTCAGAGCCCTCTGAGCCCCACCTATCTCAAAAAGTGCCTGCTGTGGGGAGAGGAAGGGAAGGCGATTGTAAGCCACTTTGAGATTCCTTCGGGTAAAGCAGCATACTAAAACCCAGCTTTTCTTCTTTTTCTTCTTCTCCTCCCCTTCCTCCTCCTCCTCCTCCTCCTCAGTTTTTGTGGATTGTATGCTGTTTCCCAACACCATGTTGGAAAGTTTCTAGAGATGTTGTGATGGAATTTGAGAAGGGTGGGGTTTGGGGTGGGAAGGGGCTTCAGTGGGATATAATATAATGCTATCCACGCTACAAAGTGGTCCTTTTCTCCCAGGGAACTGATCTCTGGAGATCAGTTGTCATTCTGGGAGATCTCCAGGCCCCAGCTGGAGACTGGCAACCGTATCTTCCCATCCAGGTAACGGGAATAGCAGTCCCCCAACTTCCCTCTTGGATATGCCTCCAAAGCCATGAAGGCCCTCAGCCTCTCCAGCCCTTTCCTCCGCGCACCTGGCCCTGCCAGGTGGAAAGTAATTTATCTTTTGGGATCGGTCTGCCTTTGCCACTTGTCACCCGGAGCCTGATTCCCCATCAATCACCGAGATTTTGGCACCCGCTGCAGATCCCCATTGCCAGGCAGTTTACATGCCCTCCGCGTGGTCTGATAAACCCTGGCTTTTTGGACCAAAAGAACGGGATCTGGTTTCTCACGGGGACAAGCACCGCCGACCCCAGGCCATTGCTCCTTCTGTCTGGAAAGTCTGCAGGGCGGCCGAGGGGCCTGACGCGCTTTTTCCAGCTGCTCCCCTGCCAGGGGAGGCTGTTGGAACATTCTCTTGTTGTAATTCAATTTTTTGTTGGGGGGGGGAGGGGGGAGTAATACTGAGCAGACAGCCGGCATAATCCTAACAGCTTGTTATCGGCTTCCCTTCTGATTGGCTCTCTTCCTTCCCCAGGAGTTGCAGACTCTGCAGGAAGGATCCACGAGAATGATCGGGCTTGGGTGGCTGTAGCATTCTCGCATGTGTTGCGTTCTCGCATGTGTTGCGACTGTTGGAGTGAGCGACTCAGCATGCCTGTGCATGGGGCTGGGGGGTGCACTACATCCCTCTCAGGGCGTACGGGCGTTATCTCCCTGAATGGGCTGCCTCTCTTTGTCGTCCCCTGGGAGCTGCCCTTTGACCTCTCCTCTCCCTCGCTTTCCATGGCCTTCCATGGAAATATGCGTCCCTGCAGGTCTCACCTGTCGGGACAATGCCCTCCCACTCACGGGATGGCCATTTGGGACGGGGAAAGTCCTCTTTAGATTAGGCTTCACTCTGCCCCGTTGTCCTCCCACAACCTTCACGTGGCCTTCCAGGTACTCTTTCTATTAGGCGCTCCTCTCTGTCCTTTCGACTGCAACCAGACTGTGAGCTGAAGAAAATGCAAATGGACCTTTTTTGCAATGTATTTCTCTGGAGATTTATTTCCTGCCCTCAGGATCAGCCTCCTAGGAATGAGCAAACATCCCAGGAGACAGAAATGCTGGAGGGGCGTGGCGTCCGTGTGGCTTAGAAGCTGCCACTGGTGACCACAAGCCCAGTGAACCTTTGCGCAGGAAATGTTTCCAAGACACAGTCTTTTCCGTGCAAACGGCATGGCTGATTGCCGCTAGAGACGTCAACTGTGGCTTGGGAAATTTCTGCAGATTTTGGTAGGGACCGCAGCGGAGAATTGTCGTCACTGTAGGCCACGGGAGCCCGAACTGTGGCTCTTTAGGTCTCCGTGGTCTACAGTTCCCATGAGCCCCTGCCAGCACATCGTATAGTGCTGCTAAATTCCACGTGGGGCCTGGAGAGCTCCCAGAATTACAGCTGATCTCCAGGCAATGGAGACAAGTTCTTCTGGGGGGAAAATTGACAGTATGACCTCCTGGGCTCCCTCACCAGGAGTTGGCAACCTAGTCGGGTAGGTAGAGCTATTCATTCCTACTTGTATCTGACGAAGGGAGCGTTGACTCTTGACAGCTTATAACCCTCCAGTTGGTCTCTAAGCTGCTACTGGACACAAATCTAGCTAGCCAGGTATACTACCCCTGAACATGGAGGTTCAGTGGATCCTTCATAGCCACTGACTGCGCCATCTTCCACGTGAAGTTTGGAGCCTAAACACTAAAGCTGTTTGTTATTTGCTTTTGCGGCTTTCCCCGCCAAATTCAATTTGGCGTCTTTCAGCAGTGAGGCCGGGAAGCCCCACGGAGAGCATCTTTCCAACCTCTCTCCCCTGCCCCCCCCAGCCCCCCTTCCCAAAAGTTCACTATTGCAAGGTGAGCTGGCCTTTCTTTCTGAAGCTATCTTTCCCCCCGTCCCCTGCGATGTCCCAGTTATTTATGTACTGCATGAGCTCCAGTGTGGAAAAAGAGAGAGCGAGAGAGAGCGCTGATTTTTATAGTACTGTTCTGTTGCCTTATAAAATGAAATAAGAACGTTATAGAATTTCATGCATCTGGAATGCCTGCATTCTGCCTGCCATCTGTTGCTAAGACTCCAGAGATTGTTTCTGGAGGCCTGGCTGGTTGGAATGGGGCAAAGCCGTGGGGCTGCAAATGTAGTTGTTTTAAGAAGTTCTTTAAAAAAAAAAAACCACACACACACACACACACACGCAGGGCCACGTATTTTCTCCTCTTTGTGCCCTCTCTGGGAAGATGGGGCCGAAGCAGCAAGACTTCCTTTCCTGGGGGGCTTGTTTTATGGGAACGCTAGGGAGGGCAGCCTCCCGGTGGGGCCTGGGGACCCCCTGGAATGACAGCTCCTGGCAGACTTCAGAGATCTGTTTCCCCTGCGGAACGGGGCTGCTTTCGAGGGTGGCCTCTGTGGCTTTGTCAGAACAACAACGACAAGAAGGACTTTGTTTTTATAGCCCGCCCTTCCTGGCTGGCTCAGGTTGGGTAAGAACAGGAATTCATGGCATTAACATCACATTGATTAAGGACTGACAGTACCCTTGAGTTTCCCAGCCTGGATCTAGCCCTCCTGCCCTCCCACCCTCCGCGGGGACTTCTGGTTGGGATCTGCACAATCTGTAGCATGTGCCTGATTCAAGAGAATCAAAAGGATTTCCTGTAGGGGGCAGCAGAGGGGATGTGCATTTAGCATACATGCACCAAATTTATTTATTTGGGCCAAAGGGAGCCGTGGCCACCCTCTCATGCCCTCCTGCCTGCCACCCCTTTCAAAGCCCATTTTTAAAATGGCCTTTGATACTAGTCTTCTGTTAATAATAATTCTGTTTTATGCCTCCCTTCCCTGAAAGCTCAGGGCAGCTTGCAGAGTTAGAACCACATAAAATACAACATGACGAGCGAACCGTTAAAAGCACCCAGAACAAACTACACAAAAGCTCTACAGAACTGCCTATTTCAACTCTGTTTCTGGCCTAAAGGAGGAGACACAGACCAGTTCTGTGGGGTTCTAATCAAAGTGCTCTTCTGCCCCGTTCTATTGGGCCTTTTTGCCTTTCTGTTTCTCCTGAGCGACTCCGACTGTATCCTTCCCCACCTTCTCAGGCCTGCTGTTCCATACGGTGAGGGCCACACGGGCCAGTGCACCTGGGCAGGCAGGTGTCGATCTCGGCAATTTGCAGGATCGCACCTGCAGAGGGCCCTGCTGAAATGGCACAGCTGTCATGTTGGCGCACACCGTAAGGAACTAAAAAGGGAAACATAAACCCAACCTAACAAGTTAGGAATTTAAAGGTTAAGCGGCAAAAATAAAAGTTTAAAATTTTGATACATATTACGGGCTGGCAGGGGCTCATAGGTATTGTAGTCCATGGATTTCTGAGGGGCATAGTTTGGGCGCCCCAGGTCTAGGCAGTATCTCCTTTGTCATTATGAGGGCGGTCAGTTGTGTAGGTGAGACCCGAATGTTTCTCAGCATTAGAACCCCTCCAGATTACAGGGATCCCTTCCCCTGGAGAAAATCTAGATTCGGGGAAGGGACACACACACACACACACACACACACACACTTTGGAGACAGATCTCTGTCAAAGGGAGCTTTGATTCCTGAAAATCTCGTTCTCTCTCTGAACCTCTGACCTGACCTTGATGGCCCAGCCTAGCTCGATCTCCTCAGATTTCAGAAGCTGAGCAGAGTTGGGCCTAATCAGTATGTGGATGGGAGACCGCCAAGAAATCCAGAGTCGCTACGCAGAAGCAGGGAAAGGGCCAAAGCCCTCTGAACATCCCTTGCCGTAACCTGGATGGCCCCGGCTAGCCCCGTCTGCAACTGGATGGCCCTTTCCACCGCTGAATCAGTAAATTGCCCTGACCAGGTTGGCCCAGCCTAGCCCGTCTCGCTAGACCAGGGGTAGTCAAACTGCGGCCCTCCAGATGTCCATGGACTACAATTCCCAAGAGCCCCCTGCCAGCGAATGCTGGCAGGGGGCTCTTGGGAATTGTAGTCCATGGACATCTGGAGGGCCGCAGTTTGACTACCCCTGCGCTAGACCTCGGAAGCTAAGATGGTTGGCCTTGCTTAGTACGTGACTGGGAAAACCACCAAGGCTGGCCAGGGTTGCGACGCAGAGGCAGTCAACGACAAACCACCCCTGAACCTCTCTTGCCTTGGAAACCCTCAACGTCCCCTTCACCTGGATGGAACTTTCCTTCGCCATTAACGCCGGAGCTTCTAAAATGGCAGGTGCGCAAATAAGGATTATTCGCCGATACCAGGAACCTCTTAGGGCGGAAAGCTCTACCGTTTATCATCACCATTTGCGGGTACGGAGAGAACTTCATGACTGACGAGCCAGAGCAGGAATCAGGAGGACGAAAGCGAATCAGAAGAACACCCATGAACCACGGCAGAAATTTGCAGGCCGTCCTCCCTCCCGTCCCGGTTCTCCGTCAGCCACTAGATGGAAGCAAACCGTAATCTCTGATGCTGCGGCTCAGCCCTGAACGATCCCCAGAACATCGGCCAGCCTCTGTGTGTGGTCCCCGGGTCTCATCTTACCTTCTCAGGAACGTTTAACGGAGGAAATGCAGAACTTAAAGCAAATCAATCCTTGGACATCATAAAACACGCAGACTTGGCGGTTGCCCAGGCGTTTGGCGGGAGCTGGCAGGATTGTGGGAATGGCTGGCTGGCACAATCGCCTCTCCTGAGCCCAGGCTCCTTTAGGGAAACCTCCCCCCTCCAATCCATCCCCTCCCAATAACTTAGCACTTGAAATGTCCGTATGCTAAATACCCAAACAGGCATCTTTTTGAATTCTCATCTCTGATGTTTTAACCTGGAAATCCATGATTTGATTCCAGTTGTCTCTTGTGCAAGTGGAATCTACGATTCTTTACTTCCGTGCCGTTCTCAGTTTCCTTGCCATGAAACAGATGTACTTATCACTACTTGTGCATTAATGAATTGGCAATATTCATTGTAGGGAGATTCTAGGGCTGGCTTTCTCAGCCAGGGCTTTGTGAAACCCTGAGGTTTCTTGATGGCCCTGGAAGGGTTTCCTGAATGGGTGGGAGTGAAATTTTTGTTTCAATTTGTTAAACATTTCTCAGGTGACAGAGACCAAATACATACAGCCACGTTGACCCACCCAAAATGGCCACTGATGGGCCTGGAGGGGGTGGGGAGGGGAGGGGCCCCAGGAAAACGTGCACACAGCTTTGCTTCCCAACCATATTCCACATGATTGCACAACGTCTGGGGTTTCTCAAAGTTGGGGTGTCCTTCAGAATGGAAGAGTATAAATGCAGTGAAAAAAATGACAATAAAAAAAACCAGACTATTTACCCAATTTAGGTAATATTTCCGCCCTCCTAAAAGCTTGCTTTAGACACGTAAATCACACCATTTAATGCAAAAATGATCTTATTTAGTTGAATATGATGCATTGTATGTGATTCTTATACAACCTGCTGTTCCAGTAGGGAAACTCAACAGTTTAGGGGCAAATGAGTGATGTGCAATGGACTCAGTTTTGTTTCTTATTCCTTGGCCGTATCTTACGCAACACACCCCCAAATTGCCTTCTGGCCCAAACCTGTAGCGGCAGGGGTCCAACATGCAGCAAAATTCACAGGGATACAACACCCTGTTTCTGCAGCTCTAAGACTACAACACCCAGGGTGCAGTGCCATTGGAGGGAGCTATGTGGGCGGGGGAGTAAGGATGCCGTTCCGCCCATGCTTTCTTGAGGGCGAGTCCCATGAAACGGGTTGGAACAGGCTTTAAAGGTTGGTGCCAGCTTGGGAAAAGCCAACACGCCATGCCTCCAAAACTATTTCACGTGAAAATGAGTAGGATTTGGAATTTCCTTTGGGTTCTGCTCTTTGTTAACGCACAACGGAACAGCAGCAGTGACTGCTCTGTGATGCTTGTAATTTGCCCTGTAGGGAACGGTGCGTTCCTCCTGCTATATGTGATCTCAAGCCAAAATCTGCTGCAACCCACGACTGGCAGAAGATAACAGAGACCAGTAAGGGGACGGAGCAGGACTTTTCTTGCTCTCCTCTAACATCTGGCAGAAACTTAACTGGATGACTGCCGTAAAGATGCCAGCCTCCAGGTCATTTTAATAGCTCGCTTCCCTCTACTCTAAGGAATCTCAGAGCAACTTCCAATCGCCTTCCCTTCCCTCTTCCCACGACACACCCTGCGAGATTGGTGGGCCTGAGAGAGCTCTGAGAGAACTGGGACTGGCCCAAGGTCAACCTCTGGGGGAGGAGTGGGGAATCAAGCCAGGCTTTGCAGATTAGAGTCTGCCTTTCTTGAACATGACACCACGCTGGCTCTCTTGAGAACTTCCAGAGGTCAGGGGTAGTCAAACTGTGGCCCTGCTGGCAGGGGCTCATGGGAATTGTAGTCCATGGACATCTGGAGGGCTGCAGTTTGACTACCCCTGTGGCCCATTATTGCATAGGCTGGCCTTCACAACAAGTGCAGGGAGCGTTACGCTTGTAACATGGGGCAGTTTCACCCCTGCTGCATAATGCCATTTTGATCCACTTAGCAACCAGTTGGACAAGTTGGAGCTTTTGGCCAGTTTGCACAGGAAAATCCAAAGTGGATCGAAGCCTCATGATGTGTGTGAAAGAACCCACGTAGTCTCATTTCTGGCTGGTCTCCCTCTATGATCGTTATCTTGGCTGGCCGAGCGAGCCGCTGCTTCGGCCTCCGGCCACGAGTGACCTTGTCATGGGCGTTGACAGAGGCCAGAACAACACCAGTGGCCTCCTGCTCTCCGGAGGCTGGCGGGAGTTTCTGGGATGTTCCTCTAATCACCCTTCGAGATAGCGGGAGCGCATTTCCTGTCGCAGTTCACGGTGGGGCGGAGGAGGAAAGCCTGGCGGAGCTCTGCGGCCTGCAGGAAGTCTTGTCCGCCCGACCCCACCTCAGACCCCGTCCTTGTGATCCCCACCTCCTCTTGAGAAGGCAGGAGAACAGGGCCAGGCAGGCTGGTGGTTGCCTTCCGGGATGGCTGCGTCTGGCCTAGCAGGGGGGCCTCCAGTACTGGGGGGGCCATTGCCCCAGTGCCTTAGCGTTTCCAGTTGTTATTTAAGTGCCGGGGCTGGCCCCCATCTTGGCTGGCTGAGTCCTGGATTCCACCCGCCTGCATCCTCTGATACGATTCATGTTGGTGGGTTGCATTTTGGTCTTCTCAGCCTTCCAGGCGTGGCTTCAGAGGCTGTTCAGCAGATCTCCATCGGAGCTTCCCTCCTTCCCCTGTACATCCAGCACCTGATGGAAGGGAGCGGCTGCAGGGACAGGCTGGGTAAACAGCGCCCTCGCCAAGGTCTGTTGAATTACACAGCCGCAATATTGAACCAAGTTATTAATATACAGGCAAAATGGCCCCCTATGTCAACAGTCGAGCCTCAGCCTATGCGGTTGACACAACACCAGGTGTTCACGGTACGGAGGCCGGATCAGTCCCTGCAGGGAAGAAAAGGCATTCCTCTTTCAGTGAGCCAAGGTCAGACTTGCTAGGGGGAGACTGGAACATTCCTCTTTCCTTTAATTTTGGCACAAGCTGACTTAGGGTTGCCCCGTTTGGTTTCCGAGAGATGTTCAGAGGTGGTTTGTCATCGCTTGCCTCTGTGTCGAGACTCTGGACTTCCTCGGGGTCTCCCCTTGAAATTGCACCCAGGGTTGATCATGCTGACCGTCAGCGGTGGTCTCCCATTGCCTGACTCTGCTTAGCAAACCTTGACTGCCTGGCTGGTCTCCCATCCAAGCATGAACCAGGGCCGACCCTGCCTAGCTTCTGAGATCGGAGGAGAGCAGGCTAGCCTGGGCCATCCAGGTCAAGGCAAGAGATGTTCAGAGCTGTCATAATTCCACTGTCTCCTGCATTGATCAGAGTGCATCTGGAGTCCTGTGTGCAGTTCTGGAGGCCTCGCTTCCAAAAGGAGGTGGGCAAAATGGAGAGGGGGCAGAGGAGAGCGACGAGGATGACCCAGGGCCTGGGGACCGATGCGTATTTAGCATAGGTGGCTTAGGAACTTCCTGATATTTTCCCAATAGTGTCCTCATTGGCTCTTGGGAGACTCCTTTGCTATTGCTGGTCGTCTCCTTGCGCACTTAAGCTCTGCCAGCGCCTGGGGGTTCCATTTGCTGCATCAGCTAGGAACGGCTGGACGGCTTTGGACGTGTCCCAGAAGCAGCGAGTGAGCAAGCGTGAATGACTCAGTATCTCTCAAAGTCTCCATCCCGCACTGCCCACTGATTCAGACCAGCTCCCGTTGGAACCTCAGGGACGGCCTGGGTGGTCTCAGCCCAACTCTCAAGAAGTCATCTTTGGAGAAAACAGGACTGGAGTAAACACAAAGGTTGTCGGCGTGAGAGCCTGGGATTCCCAAATCTGGGTCCACAAACTGCCCAGGCCTAAGGCTGAAGAATGACCTCTGAGAGGGCGACGCCTTCACCGTGGACCATTTTCCGAGGTTCCCTCGACCTCTATTAACTCACGTCGGTTTTGGCCGCTAGTTCTTCGATCGGCTGCCGAAACTCTCCATGCCACCTATATTGCTGGGCTTCATTTTTGCCGAGCCCCAGGGTAATGGTTTGTGAGGCCGCGGCTTTTGCAAACGCACCGCCCTTCTGGGACATTCCGCATGCCGCTCACCTCTTCCTCCCCGCCCCTCGTGCTGACCTCTTTGGGGGTTGGCCGAAGCTGCAGTTGCCACGTTAACCAAACAGAGAGGTCCGTGATAGGCCTTTCAGCCGCGGTGATTTCGAGCGGAGTTCAAGCACCGCTTAACGGCCAAGTTCCCACTCTGGTTGCCAGCAACGGCATGTCAATCATACGGGAGCAAAGGAATTTTCGGCAGGAACAGGCCCCGCACGGGCTCAGGGGCTAATCTCTCTCCGTTTCATCTGGTTCAATGATTTACATTTTTGGGTTTGTTTTTGAACGTTTCTTTTGAAAGGACGGAATGATGGTGGGTTCCTCTGGGCCCGAGAGTCACGTCACAATGAGACTCCGGGGAGCTTTTTGCACCGTGAAAGAAAAGCAAAACTTTATTTATTTCTCACGTGCCTCAGACATTGGCAGCGGCCACGGAGACAGAATTTAGGTATAACATTGCAACGCTAAGGAGCCCGGGGCCCTGACGTCACCAAGGATCCCATGTAACAAAAGGGTCAAGGGAAGGAAGGGGAAAATCAGCATGAAGCATGGCCAGCACTGATGCACTCTTTCATTTATATATATTTATGTTTATGTTTATATTGTCTTTGCTAAAACAAAAGGCTTTACCAAAAGTTGCAAAGGGCAAAGAGGCGAAAGAACGTAACCCAAGCCCCCAGGAATAAGGAACCAAAAAGGTCAAAAGAATACGAACATCCAGCCTACACAAAATTACAAAAAATTAGAAATATTCTCATGAAAATTATTAAGCCTGTGGGCTCAGCAGACACGGAGACAGCTCTTCGAAAACAATCCTTTCTTTCTTAACTCCAATTCCAACCAGAAACCCCAAACGGGGAACCGAGGAATGTCACAAACTTATCTACAGTTTTGGGAGCCCATCAAAGAACCTGATTGGTCCTTATCCAAGGCCACCCATTGGCCCCTGAGGCCTCAGAACAAGAGTCAGGAGTTGATTCAGTTTGGATCCTTCCTTTGCATAGTGCTCAAGGCTAGCGCTATTGAGTCCTTGTACATAGCTAAAATACATGTGTTTATTTAGGAAGGAGGTCAAAACCGATAAAAAGCCTCCTGTGTAAAATCAATTCAAGAGCAAACCTGGGAACTGAAGGCCTCAACCAGAGATCATAGAATCACAGAATCATAGAATCCTAGAGTTGGAAGGGTCCATAGAGGCCATCTAGTCCAACCCCCTGCTCAACGCAGGATCAGCCCAGAGCATCCTAAAGCATACAAGAAAAGTGTGTATCCAACCTTTGCTTGAAGACTGCCAGGGAGGGGGAGCTCCCCACCTCCCTAGTCAGCCTATTCGGTTGTCAGGCAAATATATATAAAATGTGAAGCCGCAGCTTTAAACATTTGGCCCCAGACACATAAAACGATGAAAACAACACACAATAATTTATAGTCATATACACCATGACCCAGGGCTGGGTAGGAATTGTAGAGGCCTCTGTGTTTTATTTATTTAATTTCTATGCCACCCTTCACACAAGGGCGCAGGGGTTTACCATATGAACAAATGCAGTGAACAAAACCATCAACTAGATGTCTATGATAGTTTCTCTCTCAGTATAGTTCATCGTAAGAGAAGCCGTGCTGGGTGGTCCAGTGGTCCGTCTGGGCCAGTGTTCTGCAGGATGTCAGCCCAGATGGACCACTGGCCCACCCAACATGGCTTCTCTTATGCATCTGCAGTTCTACTCAGATTACCAATGGCTCTGCAGGGAGTCAGGCTGAGGTCTTTCGCCTCTGGCCCCCCCATGCCAGTGGGCTGAGGCCAGAATGGGTACGCTAAAGAAAGGACGTACGGTTGTCTGCGTGCCACGCCCAATTCCCTCTTCCCTGTTCTTCCCTCGTCCTCTAATGGGAACAACTCTGCATTCCCTTTTCTCACTTGATCTGATCTCTCTTTCGACCTCTTTCTGTGGCCTTTCAGAGAAGTCACCGTCACGGTCAAACGGGAGTCAAAGCCTTGGGCTGTTTTCCGTGGTCTGCGTGGCCCGGCCGAACGGAAGCCAAAGCATGCGGGCGACAGGCCTTGAGAACCCGTTGGCTGGGCAGGGTGAGGGAAAGGTTCGTGCCAAACACACAGGATGACGCAGAGGGCTGGGAGCTCCACCTCGGATCGCATCTGAAGCTGGATCCGCAGCCGGTGTCTTGCGAGGTCAAGCCGAAACACGCCGTGTGCTTCAAAGTGGGTCTCGGGGGAGAACCAAGGAGTTCCGTTGCACGCCAGCGGAAATATCCAGCAGGGAAAGCATCCACGCTTCAGAGAGGGCCAAGTTGTGTTTGGATTCCTTTGGCTTGCCTTTCCGCTTTTCCTGCTTCTGGTTTTCTCCTCCCAGCTTTTTTCTGGAAGAGGTTTGGATCAGTCTGAAGTTGGAAGGTTTCACAGCCCGTTGCAATTCTCTGTCCAAGCTCCGGCCTTGACGTTTTCAAGGCAGGCAAAGATAGGAGGCATCAGCAGAAAGAACTGAAAGAAGGAGGGAGTCGCTCTTCTCCTCTCCACTCCTGGGGCCAGGGGGACATTCGGGGACACAGGAAGCTGCATCATGCCGAGTCTATCAGTGTCTGTATTGCACACTCTGACCGGCAGCAGCTCTCTCTCTCTCTCTCATCTTAGGTGGGGGGTCCTTGACAACACGTGGTCCCTGATGCTGTTCCCTTAGCGGCCGCTGATCCACAGCCCCTTCCCATGCAAGGAAGAAGAATTCTGGGCTTCCCTCTCAGGGGGAATACTGCCAGAGGGACCGTGAGGCTGGACTGAATGGCATCATCTCCGTCCGAGATCCCTTCACAATCCTCCCTACCATCATGCCATGACTTTCCCGTACCTGGAGTGGCACAGGGTGCCGTGGCCAAGAGCAGTGGCCTCTCAGGTGCAGAACCAGGTTTGATCCCCCACTCCTCCCCCTGAGGCCTGCGGGGGGACCACGATGCTTGGGCCCCCTTTCCAAATTGCTCGGTGTCTTCAATTGCCCCCCCCATCAGTGCTTGACAAGTGAAAGCCCCCCTCCCCCCCCCCGCATCTATTTGGAGAAGGCTTTTTTTCCATTAAAAAAAATGATTTTCCTATTTAGCCTGACCAACTCCACTATAAAACTCTGCTGAGGCCCGAAAACCCCAGACGGAGAGCAAATGACGGCTGATCCGCTTCTTTTCCTGTTTTCTTCTTCTCTGGAGCTGGAGATGGCCGGGATGGTTTTGGCTCGCCCGTCTGTCCGTCAGCGAAGGCCTCTGTCCTTCCATCCGTCGCCAGAACTTGCCGGCAATTTCCTCTTGGACTTTCCAGTTGCCCACGAAAAACAGCTCTGGTTATTATAACCGGCCAAACCAAATGTTTGGGGGGGGGAGGGGCTATTTCGGCTAACCACGGTCGTTTGAGGAGGGGGGGGGGGCGCACTCCTCTGTCGAAGCAGAAGGAAAACAGCGATCCCGGTTGACAGTTGATTTGCTCTGTGTCACTCCGCACATTTCTCCTGGCTGGGGCATCCTTAGCAGCTAGTCTTTTATGTCCTCCTTGCAAAATGGGCTTGGTGGAGTGGACAGGAGTTTATTTAGGCTTTCGGGCGTCTGTGACGTGCTTTCTGTCAAGGACTGAGGGACTGTGGGTCACAATTACGTACCCTTTCTCTCCCCAAAGCAGAGACCCTGTGAGGTAGGTGGGGCCGAGAGAGCTCTGGAAGAACTGTGACAGGCCCAAGGTGGCCCAGTTGGTTGCATGTGGAGAAGTGGAGGATCAGAGACCGTTCTCCAGACCAGAATCCGCACGCTGCCCAGCCCCTGCTTGAAGGCATCTCCAGAGGAGGAAGAGGATGCACCCAGGTAACAGTCCCGCTTCAAAACTCTTCTCTTTCCTCCGAAGGTTCTTCTAGTGCATCGTATCAGCATGCGACTCACTTGCCCTGCCCTGAACTCCTGGATGGCTTCAGCCAGCCTGATCTCATCCCATCTTGGAACTGAAGCTGGGCTAGCCCTCGGAGGCGAGACCCCCAAGGAAGTCCAGGGGGGCTACACAGAGGTAAGACACAGCAGCCCCCCCCCCCAAACATCTCTTGTCCTGACCTAGATGGCCCAGGCTAGTCCAATCCCATCAGCCTCTGGAAGTCTCTATGCAGAAGCCAGGCAAACCACCGCTGTGAGCCTCTTGCCTTGAACACCAAACGAGCAACCATCCGTTGGCTGCAGCTTGATGCCTCTCCCCATCAACAATATGAATGCAGATCCCCTCCCCTCCCTCCCTCCCTCCATCTCTTTCTTCCTTCCTTCCTTCCCTCCATCTCTTCCTTCCTTCCTTCCTTCCTTCCTTCCCTCCATCTCTTCCTTCCTTCCTTCCTTCCCCTCCCTCCTGGACTTCCTTCCTTCCTTCCTTCCCCTCCCTCCTGGACTTCCTTCCTTCCTTCCTTCCTTCCTTCCTTCCTTCCTTCCTTCCTTCCTTCCTTCCTTCCTTCCTTCCTTCCTTCCTTCCTTCCTTCCTTCCTTCCCCTCTCAAAGATGATCCCCCCCCCCTTGAGATCTGTGCCAACTTCCTGTCAGCACTGGGGAAATGTTCTTTTCAGGAGACACATCTGTGTGGCTTCGTGACTCTTTCTGAGCTGAGCCATTGAGTCGGGTCTCAGATAGCAGCCCAAGATGGGTCACCACACCCCACAGAGAAGAAGGAGGGAAACAGCAATTATGACACGATTTTTTGGGGAATGCTTTCAATGCTGTCGAAAAGGGCCTGCCTTCCCTCCCCCCCGTAATTTTTCAACACTCCTTGCAAAAGTCTCCTCAAGGGTTGCATGAGAAACAAGAGCTCTTTTCTCCACCACTGACTTCTCCCTGCTAGCAAATCCATCCATAAAAATGGCCCTCATGCCTTGGTTGGCAGCCTTATTCTTCACAGGAAGTCATCTCTGTAGAAGAAGAACTGGGGTGTGCCTTGCTTTTCACTACCTTTCCTTTCCTTTCTCCACAACTGACACCCTAGGATGTAGGTGGGGCTGAGAGAGCTCTGAGAGAACTGTGAGTGGCCCAAGGTCACCCAGCAAGGCTGCATGTGGAGGAGGTGTGGGGAATGAAACCTGGTTCTCCAGATTAGAGGCCACTGCCCTGAGACACTGTATCAAGCTGCAGTGGAGATGAGCTGTAATTCCGGAGGTTTCCCAGGTCCCGCTTGGAGGCTGGCACCCTTAGCTTCTGGGCACCCTGGAGGGTCTCCAAGACAAGAGAGGAACAGGAGGTGGTCTGCCATTGCCTGCCTCTGAGGGGCAACCATGGATTCTCTTGGTGGGCTCCCATCCATGCAAAAACCAGGGCTGACTGGGCTTGCATCTTTGCAGACCCCGCAGAGGTGAATCACCACGGCCTACCTCCACGGAGCCCCCCTGGACTTCCTTCCAAGGACTAACCAGAGATGGCCCTTCCTAACTTCTGGACGTGACAAGGTGGGGGCTCACCTGGGCCGTTCATGTCAGGGCCGTTGCTAGGTAGGGAGCAACAAATACGCCCTCCCTTGTTTCCTTCCCATATGTTGTCATCGTGGACGGCGTCAGCCTGTGAATGTTCAGTGTCAGAGGCGATTACTTACTTGGCTTTTTATTATGGCCTTATGCAATTTATATGGCGTTTCTAGGGACAGTGCATAGCATTTATACGTGCCCCACAGCTGATTTTTGTATATTTCAACATGTCAGTTTTAGAGAGGGGGGAAAATCAGCTTGAGGAAAAAGGAAGCGGAAGGAAAAGAAACCAGTTCAAGGTCCGATTTGCACAAAGGAGCAGGCAAGCTCATGCAGTTCGAGGGGGGGCCATGGCTTCTTTGTTGGTCTCCGGTACCACTAGCGTTGAGGACTCCTGGCTGGGAAATCCCTGACGGTCTGAAGGTGGAACCTGGGGCAGGCAAGTTTGGGGGAAGGAAGGGATCTCGTGGGGTGGGGGACAACGGCATCGAGTCCACTGTCCGAAGCAGCCATTTCATCCAGGGGATCTGGCTCCATAATCTGGAGATAAGTGGTAATCCTGGGAGATGTCCCTTGCGTAGATGTAAACAAAGAAACTGAGCTAGCCCAAACTCTTCCAAACTCGGACGTTCAAGAGGTTTGGCCTTGGTTAGTACGTCGGTGGGAGACCTCCAAAGGAGACCACAGTTGCTACAGAGGCAGGGGATGGGTACTCCTTTAAAGACCCTACTTTCTGTTCCTGGCAAAAGCTGCAAAACCAGCGGGGGGGGGGGGGGGGCTTTCTGGTCCAGCCCCACCACTTAGCTGGTTTGAGGTGCTTTCTGCAAACCTGGTTAAAAGTGATTGTCGTTCCTTTCAGTGGGGTTTGTGGTGCCAAGAACCGGTTTCATTTGTGAATAAATATCCTGGTTCGGTTCATGGTTGGGCCACGAACCGGCCCAAACGGCATCTTTTGTGTTCACGGCCATCGCCAAGCGTAACGCTGCTTAGGATTGCATTATGAGCCGCCTGACCAGCTTCCTGACCTCAAGGTCATCGAGCTATTTGGCAGCTCCCCCTGGACTAGCAGCCTGGCTGTCCTAATAAGAAAGGCATCCTGCTTTCTAATCCCTTTTATTGGCACTCGCATTCCCGAAGGACTAGCAACACAATAAAAATAAAATAAGTTCTGCTTTGACACGAGAACGAGGTTTTCTGCTTTCCATAATTTATTGATTTTTTTAAAAAGGTCTCTGACTTCATTGGTGGGTTTTAAAGGTCTAATAAAGTAATCTGTTTTATGTTGGCATCCCAGGGACTCCCCATGCCTGTTTTATGCTCTCGGAATACGTATAGATGAGCTGTTAGTCTTCCTAAAGTGTCTACTGGCAAAAGTCCCGAGGAAAGGGAAGAAACATGCAATCGAAGTGAAACCTCCAGCGTGAGCTCCCTCAGGCCAACTGGACTCTGTCCTTCCAGTCCGTTGAGGCTCTCGAGATTCTTGACCCTTGGGAGGGCCAGGGATGAACTCCAAGTCCTGGGTTCAAATCATGCCTCAGCTAAGGACTCCTCATGTGACCTTAGGCCAGGTGCCATTGACTCTGATCTACTCCAAGGACAGCAGGTGCAAATGAGATCTTGGGGTTCTTTTGGGATGTAAGCGAAATTGGAGCAGACGGTGCAATGCAGTGGTAAAAAAAAAAAGCCATATGCAATCTTGGACTGTATCTAAAGAGGGCATTATATCAAAATTGCAATATATCACAGTCCTACCATATGCCAGACCCCGTCTGCAGTCTTGTGTGCAGTTCTGGAGGCCTCGCTTCCAAAAGGACGTGGACAAAATGGAGAGGGGGCAGAGGAGAGTGACGAGGATGATCCAGGCCTTGGGGACCGAGCCCCAGGAGGGAAGGCGGAGGGACTGGCGAATGTTCAGCCTGCAGAAGAGGAGGTGTCCCCTACAGGGTGGCTCTCATGACGTATCTGAAAGGTTGCCCCTTCAAGCTTGGCCCTGCAGTGCCTGGGGAGGGGGAGGGGTCTCGATGGAGTACAACGCCATAGGGTCCACCTTCCCAAAGTGGCCATTTTTCCCAGGCGAAACTATTTCTGTTGCCTGGAGATCAGCTGTATTCCCAGGAGAGCACCAGCCACCACCTGGAGGTTGGCAAGCCGACATGAAAGCAAATTTCTTCACGTCCTAAGAACACTTCAGGCCTAGGATTCCCATCCTGAGCAGGCAGGTAGCTGAAGGCAGTGCCCGGCAGAGCGGCCTCTGTGGCTCGGTGGTGCATGCAGCCCCCCCGCGCCATGGAACCCCCCCTGCGGATCTTCCTG
Organism: Paroedura picta; assembly: GCF_049243985.1. Taxonomy (NCBI): domain Eukaryota; kingdom Metazoa; phylum Chordata; class Lepidosauria; order Squamata; family Gekkonidae; genus Paroedura; species Paroedura picta. The sequence goes on from NC_135379.1 coordinate 2,218,850, forward strand.
CCAAGTTTACTCAGCATGCTGGGAGGCAGGACGCTCGCCCAGGGGGAGAGGCTGCTTGGCGCAGACCGGATTCCCCAGCCGTAGGGGCAAAGCAGAGTCCCCGTTCCACCCCCTTGCCTGGACCGAAATAGCTCTCCTCTCCCCCGGAGATCCTGAGCTGGCCTCCTGAGGAACCCATGGGCGACCTCCATCCATGCCCGGGGGCAGACGGTAGGAAGACCACCAGGCCACCGGGGAGCTCGAGGAGTGAGCCAGCCCGAGGAAACGGTCTGCAAACGGCTTATAAATATTAGCCTTGGACGCTGAGCTTGGGTTGCACTCTGGCTCAGCAGATGTCAAAAGTCTGAGTTGGGTTTGCCAGCCCTGTTCTCTCTGCGTGCGTTTGCAGCCATGCCCAGAGCTTCCCAGGGCTGCCTGGACGGGGTGCGGAGGAGGCCGTAACCTAGGGGTGGACTTATCAATGGGGCCATTGTACTGGACGAGCCGAGGGCTTTTGGATCCCGTAGCCAGCCAGCTGGTGACTGGGAAGGGGGACTGGGCCAGGGAGCTCCGTAGCACGGGAGCTGACTCATAGAGCAGGGATTGCCCAGTCGCAGAACCAGGATGCTGAGTTCAGTAAATAAATATGGTGCTCATTAAAAAAAAGAAAAGCCACCCTTATATGAAACAGACCTCCTATCTCGAATGCTATTAATCAATTAATTGCATTTCTAGACTGCTCTCCCAAAGGGTGAGCCAGGGCGGTGAACAGCAGGAGGCCAGGGCTGCCACAGTGACATTGGCTGCCAGTTGAGTACCGGGTTCAGTTCAAGGTTTTAGTCCTCACTTTTAAAGCCATACGCAGTCTGGAATCTGCCTAGCCGAGTACTTCCCCCGGAGAACGTTCCGGTTGGCCTCGGCTGACTGATTAGTAGGCCCCTGCCCCCCAAAAGTGCGACTGGCCTCAACCAGGGTCGGGGCCTTTTGGGGCCTGGACCTCACTTGGTGGAATAAGCTCCTGGAAAAGATCAGGGCCCTGGCGGAACTAGAAGAGTTCTGCAGGACCTGCAAGACGGAGCTCTTCCGCCAGGCACATGGCTGTGGCCAGTATGCCCGGAAGAACCAAACCAACCTATGGGCCGCCCCTACCAGGACTGGGTACTCCTACCCTCCATTGATAGTCATTAACTCTGCAGCGCAGTGTTCCTACCAGTTTAAAAACGTATTTTAATGTATTTAATGCTTTTACTCTGGTGGAGCAGGCTTCCTTGGGAGGTGGTGGGGTGTCCTTCTTTGGAGGTTTTGAAAGGGGAGGCTGGAGGGCCACCGGGCAACCAGGCTGGTTCTGTGAACTTAGGCAGTTCTTCAGAGGCAGGGTGGGAATTGATGAGCCAGAGTTCGGCTTTTCACCCCTTACATGCCGACCCCCACTTAGGGGTCAGGAAGGAACTTTTCTTCAGTCCAGGTTGGCCCAGGGATCCTGAAGGTTTCTGCTTTCCTTTTGGCATACAGCACTTGTGAATCTCCAGCATTGTGCAGGGTTGGACTAGATGCCCTTTCGGGTGCCTTCCAGCGCTATGTTTCGATGTTTCTATTTCAGCTTCAGGCTGATGCCGGCACTCGGTGAAAGCTCTGCCCTGCCAGACTCAAGGGCCTGTTGCTCTGACCGCCTTGTGAACTCCCCGCTTCCATCCAAGAACATGTCCTCTCCGCCACCTTGGCCTCTGGACGGAGGGCCGGTTTCCACCACGGAGCCGGTCCCTGGTGTTGCGCGGGAGCCAATAAACAGCACGAATCCCTAACCACGAGCCACTGTCGCCACCCCCTCCTGACCTCTGGGAGCCCTCCTTCACAACATTTGCGAAGCAGAATTCACAGCCGTTGAGTCACGGCAGTGAGCTCATCCTCCACACGGACTTGCCACGACATCACCACCGTGGAATTCATGTGCCGTCCGTGGGGGGAATGCCAGCGGGGCCAGGGGCTCAGCCGTCAAAGGGCAGCCACCATGCTCCCTGGCCCAATTTCATGGCGTTGTGTGGGCTTCCCGGAGGCATCTAGCCAGCCACGCTTTGAGAGAAGACGCTGCATTCGCCTGGGGAGACCACAGCTCACGTGCTCTGCGTGGACAAGGTACTGAGTTCGGTCCCTGCTCCTTGAAGCTGAAGGATCACTTTGTGGCAGGGAAAGGCAACTTTGGAGATTTATTTTTTAAATTTATCATATGGGATGCTCAGGAAGTATATTAATAATATAAAGTATGTAGTTCCTGAGAGTTATGCTCAGGAGGTATCTTAATAATATAAAGTAGCCAAGCCGGTGCGACAGTTTTGCAGACCAGTTCATACTAATATCAGCTGCGGAGAGGACAAGGAGCTCCAGCACATCTCCCTAGAAAACACAACGCTCGCATTCCTGTGACGGATGGAAAATAGCTTGGCAGGCTGTTCCACAATTGCATTTGGATCTTGCTACACTGCCCCCTCCCCAGAGGTAGTTAACCTGTGGTCCTCCAGATGTCCATGGACTACAATTCCCATGAGCCCCTGCCAGCATATGCGGGAGGAATGTGGCACAACGGAGGTCACCAATAGGTCGGAGTGGGTTAAATGCATCCGCTGATGGTTCCCGTTGCTGTATTTGGTTGGGCATCATATTTGCAGGCGTTGGAGAGAGGCCGCCAATCAAAATGGACGGTCCTGAGCTTTAAAGACCAACGGCATGAATTGCCAACTTGGTGTCTAATCTGGAGAGCTGGTTTGGATCCCCCGTTCCTCCTCTCCATGCAGCCAGCTGAGTGAGCTTGGGCCAGTCCCAGTCCTGTTCTCCCAGCAGTTTCTCTCAGAGCTCTCTCAGCCCCATCTGCCTCACAGGGTGGATGCTGCTCTGAGACTCCTTGTGGAAGAGAAAATAAAAACCAACTCTTCTTCTTCTTCAGAATTAATGACTTCCAAAAACCCTCTTTCATTCACAGCCTTCCTCTGGCCTTGCAGACTGAGGGTTGCAGCTTCCTCTTTTCCAGCTGCCTTGCATATTTCCTGGCATTATCTTTTCTAGAGCAGTGGTCCCCAACCTTTTTTAGGCTGGGGACCGGCAGGGCAACTGCCCCGCCCGCACATCACGCATGCGCGGCCACATGCGCGAAAGTGCCGTGCATGCGCGATTTCAGCCGCACATGCGCAATGTACGGGCGCGGCCCTTATTCCCTCTCCCCCCCTCCCTCAGTAGGAAGCTTCCCAGGCCGCAAGCTTGCGGCCTGGGAAGTTTTTTACTGCGGGGGGGGGGGGCGGGGAGAGGGAACCGCTGCCCATCGTCATGGCCTTCGCAGAACGCAGGTTGGGGACCACTGTTTTAGAGTGTCACAGCGTGCCCGACCTAGGATCGCCTCCTTTGAGCTGGGTCGTGTTCTCTGTGGAATTCTCCCCCTGGACCCCGTTTCCCTTTCCTCCTGGTCCGCTTCCTTCATAGCCCAACTTATCGTGATCTTCAGGTAGGTCAAGGCTGTTTTAGCGATGCGGAAGTGATCCTCAGGCCCAAGAACTCACCAGCAGCCTTCCGTCCAAATAGGAGCAGGGATTGGATAGCTCACCGCAGCACCGGCCGCATTTCCCCTGGCCCGGGTGAGTTCTCAGAGCCATGTAAAAATGTGAGCTCCACCCCAGGATGCCAAAGATCCAGGAAGCCGCTGGGTCTCCGGCCTGCCTGGCTAGGGCAGCGCTTTTTTACAAGGACCCTGGAAAATTGGCTCCCAAAGCCCTGAGAAGATGTCACCGTTGGCATGGGATGAAGCTTGCTGAGTCCAGGAACGGAAGTCTCTCCTATTTCCGAACATCGCTCGCCCATCCAGGACAGGTGTTCAGAGGAGATGTCTGTCATCAGGACAGCTGGACATGAAGCCCCATCAAAAGAAATGTCCCGGGAGTTTCTTCCAAACAGGAGATGGGTTGATTCGACAGCTCACCTTGGGCTGACCAGACTTCTCATTGGGAAAAAGAGCCAGCGAAGCTGGTCTTCACACAAAGACTCCGCATCTCCAAGAAGCAGAGCTGCAAACATTTGGTGTCTTCCACCCCACCCCACGTTCTTAGACCATCAAACTGAATAACGCATGTTGTGGGACAAAATTCCACTCTGTGTTAGAGCAAGAGTCCAGCAGCCCCTTAGACTGACCAAATTTATTCTCAGGAGGAGCTTTAGTGAACAGAAAGAAGGGAACGGTGACTTACAAAAGATGATGCCCTGAACCCCAATTTTGTTAGTGTTGAAGGGACTGCTGGGGAAAACCTGGTCAAAACATAGAGCAGGAGTAGTCAAACTGTGGCCCTCCAGATGTCCATGGACTACAAGTCCCAGGAGCCCCTGCCAGCATCCGCTGGCAGGGGCTCCTGGGAATTGTAGTCCATGGACATCTGGAGGGCCACAGTTTGACTACCCCTGCCATAGAGTTTCCAGTGATTCCTAGAGCTACCTGCCATCACTTCCAGGGCTTCCAGGGGAGTGATGTGATGCCATCGAGTTTTTGATTTTTCACCTTCCTGGGGCTCAGGGAAGGGAATCCCCCAGCCCAGTGGGGGAAAGGGAGAGCTACTTTGGATGATTCTGCTGCCCTCCAAATAGGGGGCAGGAAGACAAAAAGAGGGCATCCCCCTATTTGTTTTCTCGCCCCTTTTGGATCCTGCCTTTCCTGCCTCTCGCGTGGGGCTGTCCAAGAGGGGTCTTTTGAGCGATTGTGTCAGTCGTTTGTCACGGCCTGGCCTTTTCGAAACCCCTGCCCCGCGAAGCGATTAAGACTCCCAGCTCCATGAAAGGTCTCTCTGTCACATGCATTAAAAGAAATGATAATCATAACTTTTGGCGGGCTCCGCATGAGGAAAAAAAAAAAAAGGGCCCTTCCCGATCCTACAGCTGTTCTCACTCTGGCATTTATAATTTTATTACTCAAATATGAGCTTTTGTTCGCTGTCCAAGCGTAATGAAAACATAATATTTCAATATAAAAATCCCCATTTACCTTTCAAGACTCTTTCCTGTCCAAAAACGTTCCCTAGCAATTTGCGTCCAGAGTGGGTCTCGGTCCCATTATTCATGCCTTCCCCTGCTTGTTCGCATTAATAGGTGCTAATTCTCCTCCCGTGACATCATCATCTGTTCCCACGGCAACCAGCTGTGATGTCACAAACACAAGACAATGCCCTCTGGCGAGGAAACCAGGCCTGCTGGGAGCCGGGGTAAGGATCCAAAAGAGCCCAGGCCTCAAAGCATCTGCGGGCCAAAAAACGTACCCGTGTTGACTTTTTGTGATCATTCCGTGCCTTGCACAGGGGTGTGGACTCTTCCCCGCCGGCCACTGGGATTTTGTGGTGAAGAATAGGATACGAGGAGAAAGAGCCATGAGTCATGCCCTGTCCATTCCGGATAGCCACAGACTCTCCCAAGCACTCATCCCACCTCGGACTATTAAATCCCTCTATCTAAGCAGATTGCCAAAGAGCAGAGAGGGGTCAAAGAGCGGGCTGGATTTCGGAGTTCTCTGCTTGCTCCCTGCTGTTGGCGTGAGCGACTCAGCATGCCTGGAGATTGGGGGGTGCTACATCACTCTAAGGGTGCCCAGGTATGATCTCCTTGGATGGGAGGCCTCACTTTGCCTTCACCTGGGAGCTGTCCTTTGGCAGGTTGTCACCCTTTGTCTTCTCCCTCGCTGCACATGGCCTTCCATGTCTCTGCCAATGTTTCCTGAAGAGGCAACGTCCTCATTCTTCCACACACATGGCAAGCTAGCCCTTTGCGACAAGGAAAGTACTCGTTAGATTAGGCTCCCCCCTCTGTCGCTTTGTCCTCCCACTCTCTGCACATGGCCTTCCCTTGGAGACATGTCTCTGCAGATCTCTCCTGTAGAGACATCCTCCTGCAGATGTGATGCCGGACAACCTGGCCATTTGGGATCGGGATAGTGGTCTTTAGATTTGGTTTCTCTTTCTCCTTTTGACTGCAACCTGAATTTGAGCTGGATTGACTTTATAATATATATATTTTAGGGCTTTTTTTCTTGGGAAGTTCATTCAGTACCACACTTCTGTGACTGGGAAAATGCCGCTATATTAACCAAATCTCCCAGTAACTTCTTAGTCGTCTTCCCGTAGCCAAAGAAGCTCAAGGTTTGATTAGCTCTTACCAGGGGAAGGGCTTTCTTGGTTGTGCCCCCCTACTCTCTGGAACACACTCTCTGGTGACACCTGGGCCTTGGGGGACTGTTTCGATGTGGTACGTTGCCGTGAGTCCCCCAGGGTGAGTGGTAACTAAGGTATATGGCCTGAATAAATATTAGGGTGGCAGCCGTGAGTTGGGGAAGATCTCAAGATTGGGGGCAGGGTGAAGCCTGGGGCAGGGGGAGTTTGTGGGGGGGAAGGACCTCAGTAGGGTACAATACCATAGACTCCACCCACCAAAGTGGGAATTTCCTCCAGCACCACTGATAGCCCCAGTCTGGACATCAGATGTGATTCTGAGAGATCTCAAGGAGGTGGGAAACCTACACCTAGTGGGAGGATGTAAGGAGGGGACGGGGGACAGGGGAAGCTGTCACATTGACGGTGAGATTGTCACATTGACAGAGATTGATTAGAACGTGGCACTGGCTGCCAGAGGATGTAATGATGGCCACAGGAACAAACAGAATTCAAAAGTCCACAAAGGAGAAGTCTGTCGGTGGCTACCAGCTGTAGTGACCAAGGGAAACCTCCACAGTCAGAGGCACTAATCCTCTGAGTCCCAGCGCCAAAGGGCTTTTCTGAGGTTCTTCTCTGTGAAAGCCTCTACTGGTAAGTCCTGTTGCTGGTTCTTCAGAGAAACTGGTTGGCCACCGTGTGAGACAGGATGCTGGACTAGATAATCCCTCAGAATCAAAAATACCCTCCCTGGATCAGCTGGGCCATCCTGCATCTTTCCTAGCGCTCTGTCTTCTTCCAACAAGACTGTCCCAAGGGTGGGAATGCCGACAGGCATGCCCCTAACAATTTTGGTGCCTGGGGCATGTGGGGCTAGGGGCATAATTGTATTGATTTATTGAATTTGATGTCCCGTAAACTGCCCTGAGACAGCACCACTGTGGGGTGGCATATAAATCCCCAAATAAATAAAGTTTCGGTAGAATCGTCGTCCAGGAGAAAGCAAGCGCCTGTCCCGTTGCTAACCAAGGTACGGAGCAGGAAGACAGAAGAACGGGGGAGAAAGATGTCGGAGGAACTCCCAGTGGCGGAATGGGGAACATTTGCACAGTTTTTCCACTCACAGAGCGCTGTGCTTGGCCCGGGATTCCTGCCCAGGGAAGCCTTCCCATAAATTCAACTCCCGTTTTGTTTTTTCTAACATCAGTCCATCTTACCGCAAGGTCTCCACACTATGCCGTGTTGGGAGACCACGTTGGGAGTGTCAGCCGTAAATCTCCGGGTGTGGAAGTTCCAGAGGGCCGAGAGTTACGATCCAGACATGAGATGTAAATTGCCGCATGTTAACGCCGGCCTTCCCGTCCCCCCCCCACCCCTCCCCTCCCCTCCCCGCTCTTTAATAGGATCGTCCTAACAACCCAGAATTAACAAGATTCAATTAAGGTTACGTTCACTTCCAATTAGCCAGCCTCGGCTGAAGAAGGGAGCCACACAAAACACCCAGAACTGGAAGCGGCCGATGGAAAAATTTGGTTCCTTCCTCTGGAGGTCTACCCACAACGTCTACCCTTTCCCCTTCCATTCGCGTGTTCCGGAACTATTTTGGTGGTCCCTGGAGATGTCCTGCTACCTCCTGGCAAATTTCACATGTGTAATGACATCTCGACGCCTTGCGGAGGGGGACTTTCCTCCTGAAATATTATGGCCAGGAAGAAATGCGTGGGTAACCTGGAATTAGCATAGAATCATGGAGTTGGAAGGGGCCAAAAAGGCCATCTAGTCTGATCCCCTTGCTCAGCACAATATCGGCCTCAAGCATCCAGGATAAGCATCTGCCCAGCCACTGCTAGAGGACCACCAGAAAAGAGAGCCAGCTTGGCGCAGCGGTTGGGAGTGGCAGACTGATCTGGAGAACCGGGTTCAATTCCCCATTCCTCCTCCCCATGCAGCCCGCTGGGTGACCTTCGGCCAGTCTCAGTTCTCTCAGAGCTCTCTCAGTCCCACCTACCTCGCAGGGCATTGTGGGGAGAGGAAGGGAAAGCAGTTATAAGTCAACTCCTTTGGGTGGTGAAAAGCAGGATATAAAAACAAACTTCTCCCTTGGCAGCCAGTCCCACTGCTGAACAACTCTGAGAGGCCGAGGCCTTCCCCTGATATCGCCTCCTGGCTCTGGGACCCGGAGGCTTAGTGCCTCTGAAGGTGGAGGCTCCCCTCAGTCGTCCATTGGTCGACTTCTCCTCCGTGAATCTAACCTAATCCCCTTGATCCTCCTGAGTGTACTGCCTCCCACCCCCCATTTCTTTGGATGCCCTCACGGTCTAGGCCGGGGTAGTCAAACTGCGGCCCTCCAGATGTCCATGGACTACAATTCCCATGAGCCCCTGCCAGCGAATGCTGGCAGGGGCTCATGGGAATTGCAGTCCATGGACATCTGGAGGGCCGCAGTTTGACTGCCCCTGGCCTAGCCATTTGGGAGAGGGAGATTCGGCCTACGACTGGGTGCTCCTTTTTGTGCTGGGCTGTGTGTGTCTTAACCCCCTCCTCCATCTCTTTTTCTGCATGCTTCCGAAAACAGCTCATACTTTTCTCCGGTGTGACACCTTGACACCTTGAGCAGCTTGAGGTACTGACTTTGTCAAGGTCCCTTGTCTGTCGCCGCTCACAGGAGCCGAGCTTTGTGAATGTGCCCGATTTAGAATCAGAGAACCATCAAGTGGGAAGGGGGTCATAGAGGCCATCTGGTCTGACCCCCTGCTCAAGAGAGGATCAGCCCAAAGCAGCCAGGAGAAGGATCTCTCACACAGTGGCCAACCAGTTCCTCTGGAGTGCCAACAACAGGGCACGGAGGCCGATGTCCTCCTCTAGTGCTGTCTCTTGGGTCTGGGATTCAGAGGCCAAAAGCCCGTACAGGTTGAGGTTCCTTTGAGGCCCCATGGCTAGTAGCCCCTGCTAGACCTCCTCCATGAATCTAGTCAATCCCCCTTTAAAGCCATCGATGCCTGGGGCCAGAAAACAAGGGGAACAGGCAATCTCAGGCCCCTTGCAGAATCCCAGAAGGGAGAATTTGAGGATGTTGGTTCAAAATTATCCTCTCTCCTGTGTCTTGTGGGAGCCCAGCTTGGTCCTTCCTGATATAAAAAATCCAAAATCCAATGCTGTGTTGGACCGGTTCCGACTTGCAAAGGGTTTCATTCCCTTCTCACGCTTTCTGTCTTGAGAGAGACAGAGAAGACCCATCTCCCATGGCTAGTTCATGACCAGCCCTCTCTGTCTACTGTTATTCAGCAAACCGCACCCCATCCGCCATGTCCAAACGCAGTGGAAAGTCTTACGGAGATGGCCACCCACAGAGCGTGAACACTCATTCAACAACACCTCCGTGTTTATTCTATTTGTTAGCGTGGGATGTGCCAGGATTGAGCACACACCATGTGGAATAATATTAATATTAATGGGGATTCTGCGCTGTTGGGATACCCGTCCAGAACGTCATCCTTCTTGGAGCAGCAAGCAAGCCATGGTGACCAAGTAATATCATGTAGAAGATAGGTCATTGGAGGGTTGAATCAATCTCAGTGCTTTTCTTTTCAGAATGATGGGCATATTGGAGCAGGACTCTGGTTCAGTAGAAGAGCCTCTGCTTGGCATGCAGAAGGCACCAAGTTCAGTCCTTGGCATCTTCAGATAAGGCAGTAGGTGATATGAAAGAGGCTGTGCAGGACCCTGGAGGACAACTGCTGGTCTTAGACAATTCCGACCTTGGTAGATCAAATGGATGTGTCAGTATAAGGCAGCTACATGGTAGAGTTTTGCTCAGAAGAAGTACTGCGGCTCAGTGGAAGTCCCTCTGCTTGGCATGCAGAAGGTCCCAGGTTCAATCCCCAGCATCTCCAGTTAAAGGATCTGGCAGGAGGTGATGTGAGAGACTTCCGCCTGAGACCCTTGGAGAGCTGCTGTCCATCTGAAGAGACAAGACTGATCATTATTAGATGAGGTTCTAGATTCGGTATTGGTAAGATTCCAGGTGAGATCTCTTTGCATGTCAGCATCTGACATCTTTGCAGTGGAGTAGATGGACCATTCAGCTGTGGAATGATATGTCTCAGCAGTTAAGCACTATTGGTACTTGAATGTGAGAGGACTGAAGATGACCCTGCCAAGGAAGGCCATGGCCAACCACCTCATCTTCTCCCTTGTCTCGAAAGCCCGTTCTGGGGTCCAAATAAGCCTGGGATGGGAGACCACCCAGGAAGACTCTGCAGAGGAAGGCCATGGCCGACCACCCTTGCTTCTCCCTTCCCTTCAATGCCACATGCTGGGAGGTCTCCATAAGTCAGTTGTGACTTCATGGTGCATAAATGGTCCACTGATCTGATCCAGCAATGCTCTTCTTCCCTTCTGTATGTTTCTTCCCTCCGTAGGGAAGGCCACTCCTCCCAGGACCTGCCCTTGACTGGTGTAGAAAAAAGGAGAACATGAGAACATGGAAAAACACAGCATCAGAAGCAGCGTGGAGGTCCAAGTGGTCCTTAGGCTAATTGGGGTCGTTTTGCTGGCCTTAATCTGGCTGTCTAGGAGAGGCCCTGTGGCTTAGAGAAGAAGGGACGTGAAATCCAAGACAGTGAAAGCCTTTCTGTTGAAGCTCTTCTGGAAAGGAAATTTCTCCTGGATGGAGAAACCAGGCCTTGAAACGAATGCAGGTCGATATTGAGCAATGAGAAATACATGCCAGTTGGGAAAGCAAATATAGTATTATTGTATATTATTATTAATGATGACTGGGGAAGGCACTGGCAAAGCACCCCGTATTGAGTCTGCCATGAAAACGCTGGAGGGCGTCACCCCAAGGGTCAGAAATGACCTGGTGCTTGCACAGGGGATACCTTTACCTTTACTTTATTATTGGTGATAAATTCTGCTCAATTCCCCCTGCCCGCCCCCCCCCCCCCCAATCTGGTTTCTTTTGTTTTAAGCATTCGCCAACTTCGGAATGTCTGTCATTTTGGCACATAATATAAAGAAGAGCATAAACGTCCTAGCTGAAATCACTGGGGAAGATCATTCGCTGTTTTGCCGTCTGGTAACCAGTCAAGGAGATGCCCCCCCCCCTTGTTGCATGGAAGCAACTGAAAGACACACGTGTGCACATACTTGCCGTGACCCACAGCATCCGCATCATCAGTCTTAATAAATTAGTTCATCCCAGCAACCACCGGCACTCTCTATTCTGTGGCAGTGAAAACGGGGTAGATCTCGTTCTCCCTTGCTTCTAATTGGGATTTTACTCTTTTCTGCCAGCTGTCGAATCTCAGGAATAGCTGCTTTGGCAGCAGTTAAACCTCCAGGCATCATGGCAAAGATGGAAATTCTCTGGGAAGTCCTTGGGAAGAACTCCAGTCATTTTGGACCATCTTGATTCTCTTTTTTAGATAGGCCTTGGCATAGATTGCAGCTCGGAGAGTTTCGATTTACTCATTCCATTAAAACATTTTTATCCCGCCTTTCCGCCCAGTCTGAGTCCACAAAGTGGAGAATACGCACAAAAAAAGATTTAGACAAGGAAAACAAGAGTGGAAATCAGTAAATCCCATTAAAACAGAGAAACAATCTCTACAAGGAGGAGAACTAAGAACTGTTCCTGAAGGTATGCTAGACAAAATGTACACGTAAAAAGCCCACAGGAAAATTGTAGGCAGAAAAGAAAAAAACCTAACACACAAAAACCTAACACACAAAAAACCTAACACAAAAAATCTCTATGCTGAAAATTGCTTGTGTAGAACAATATGCATATATGGTAATTTATGTATTGGGCATCATTGAATAATTTGCTGAAAGTAAATTAGTTCATTGCCATCAAAAGTGGCCTGTGGTTGAAGATGGTCTAGACATTTTAAAATAATAGAAACAAGATGAATAGTCTCAAATTTTCCATTTTCCCATTTGCATGCAGCCTTTCCCCAGGGGGCTCAGGGCAGCTCTCAACAATGACGACCTACAGTCAATTGAGATCAATAAAATCATCAGTCCTAAAAATGGTTAACATTAAAAGACAGTCTCAGCGTTTCAGACAAGCTGCCTCTTTTGCTCTAGAGAGAGGAACTTCCATAGTGTGTGTCTAAGCGTTTAGCAGTTCTCCCTGCAAAATAACCAATTAAAAAAATCCTTTAAAAGGTTCCGATTTCTAAAATATTATATAAGCATACTTGAAAATTATGAGCAAAATTTCTTATTATTCGTTTGTTCCAGTCCATTGTGAACCACTTTTGATTCTTTTTTGCTGGTTCTCTTCCTGCATACCCCCTTTTGTGTTTCATGTTTGCTAAAATTCAGCAGGACACTTGTCGGCCCTGCAGAGGAACTGGTTGGCCATGATGTGAGGCAAGATGCCGGACCAGATAGACCACTGGTCTGACCCAGCAGGGCTCTTCTGATGTTCTTATCAGGGGAAGGCCTCGGCCTCTCTACCCTGTTCTGGGACCTCCAGAGAAACTGGCCACTGGGAGAGGTGGGATGCTGGACTGGATGGACCCTCCCTGGCCTGACCCAGCAGGGCTCTTCTCGAATTCTTATGTGTCCCTCTTGTTCTCTTCTCCCTGAGCCACAAACCTGATGCTTCCACGGAGGTGGTGGAGAATCTCCTATTTAAACAGAGGACAGATTTTAACCGGCATCTATTTATGCTGTAAATCGTCTCCACTGACCTGCCTTCTCGCTAAGGCTAAGGGGAACGGCAGTTTTCATGGCCTCCCGGGTTGAATTGGAAGGCTGAGAAAACTGCCATTTCCGTCAGCCTCCGCAATCCCATTACTTATGAGGCCGTGATGACAGTCGCTCTCCTGCCTGATGCCATAATCGGTGCCACCAACTGTGCAGAGGCAAATGCATTTTTTACACTGCGAGTGAAGTCGTCATGTTAGGATCAGCATCACCCAGAGCCGGGAAAGACCTCCAAGGGCCATCCCATCCAGCCCCCCCCCCCACCTTCTCAGGGACTTGAACCCCACACCCTCCTGAATGGTGCTCCTCCACTCTCCTCCTAAGAACTTCCAGCGAAGGAGACTCCACCCCCCTCTGAGGGAGAAAATCCCATCTATGAACAGCCCCCACCGTCAAAAAATGCTGCCTAATATTTAAGTGGAACCTCCTTTCCTGTCATTTGAACTCACGTCCTGACTTTCAAGAAGATCCCATCCAGTCAGGGAGCCAGTGCATTGGTTCCCCATAATCTGCAAGGACTTTATAAGCTCCTCCCAAAGGCCGAGTTTTGTCTTTGCCCCAGACTAATATAAGGGTTGCCAAGGCAGCAGGACCCACTGGGAACCTTCCAGTTGGTTCTCTGCTGCCCCTTGCGGTGAGCCAGTTGGTGCTGTTGACCAAAAGGTTCTCTGTGATAGGGTATCGTCCTACATGCCAAGGAGATTCCAACCAGTCAGGGAGCCCATGGGTTCCCCGTAATCTGCATGGACCTCGTCGACAAGTATTCTGGGCTTGATCTTTTCTCCTGCTGGGTTGCCAGACTTCTGTCGGGAGCCAGACTCAAGATGTTTCCTGTTCCCCATCTCGCCGGCTCCCTGGGCTCCACCGCCCAGCATCCCAACAAACAGGTCCCGCCCGGCCTCGTCCCCGAGCCTTGATCCTTGAGAACGCAGGATACAATTTCAAACATATCCTTTCCATGCCTGAGGCTGGAGCTGCTCTGTCCTGGCAGGGAATGACCGACTTTTGCCAAGACCGGTGCCAAAACTGCTTTTCCGTTTACTCCTTGGCCAAGGCGACTGCTCTACTGTATGTCAGAGGGATGCAGACTTTCCTCTGAAGAGGCCCATCAATCAATTTCTTTCGGAGGAGCTGGCTACCCGAAGTCAGCCGCAAGCCGGGGCTGCCAAACGGGCGGGAGATGCTCCAGGGGCGGCTAGGCCCAAGTCCTCTTGCCCACGAGGTTCGTGACGGGGAGAACGGCGCGAAACACAAGGTGTCCGGGTCAGACTCGGACATCTGGCGGGGCTAATTGCTTCGTCCGGAGGGTCACGGACTTGGACGAGAGATAAGCCCGTGTGGGTTTTCTGGGAGCCTCAAATAAACCCTTGGCCCGCCTCGAGCTTGTGATTTCTGCTCCGACATCTTTTTGGAGTGTTGTGTTCGGTTTGAGGAGGTTGTTTTGACATTTGGGAAAGAATGGAGAGGAGAGCCCATGTGCAAGCAGGCGGAAGGAGCTGCCAATCTTTAATTTAGAAGGTATGAGAGGAAAAAGGGATTGGCTGATTTATTTCTGGGTTGTTTGAGAGTATCAACTCCATATTCTGCGCCATACAGGGCTGTCAGGTCCGCCTGGCTAGCCAGAGGGAGGGAGTGGGGGGGAGTGAGGGTGAACTAACTGGGACCAGGAAGGGAAGAAGCCACAAATAAACTCGGCCTGTCTACGTCACTTGGAAGTGACATAGTCATGCTGGGGGGCAGCATTCTGGTGTGCGGGCAAAACCTCTATGGTAGAATTACCTTCTACCATAGAGTTTTGCCCCCAAACCAGAGTGCCATGCTCCCCTGCATCACTGATGTGCTGATGTCATTTCTGGGTGATGTGGGCATGTCACATGTTTTTCCGGCTTCTTGCCCATAGGTGGGAATCTCCCTGCTGCAGCGGGGAGCACCCAAAACTGGTAAACTCCTGTCTGTGCTGGGGGAGGGGGTGGCCTGGCATCCCTATAGCTACGTGCATTGCAAATTTAGCAATAATAAGGTCCCACTGGAAGCAAAATACTAGTAAATTACTCCTAACAGCAAACTACTACTGGTAGGAAACCTTAGCAGGAGTCATTACAAACAGGTATAGGATCCGGGAATGGGGGTGGGGTTGCCTGGACATTTTGAGGGTGGAGTCTGGGTAGGACAAGAACCTCAGTGGGCTATCAGGCCACAGAGTCTGACGCAGCCATTTTGTCCCAGGGAACTGAACTCTTTCGCCTGGAAATGAGCTGTAATTCCCGGGAATCCGCAGGCCCCACCTGGAGGCTGGCATCCCTCCTTTGGCAGCAGTTGCCTCCACAGCACAAGGATCTTTTCTGTGCAGTTGAAGGGAAGCGGAGGCCGCCATTTTGTGGCTGGCTCTGCCTCCTGTGGCAGCCATTTTGTGGCTGGCTCTGCCTCCTGTGGCAGCCATTTTGGCAGCCATTTTGTGGCTGTCTCTGCCTCCTGTGGCAGTCATTTTGTGGCTGTATCCGGCACGCTCAGTCACAATTCCAAAGACCCCCGCAGTCTCAGTTGGAAGCCCCCGAACTAACCTAAGGCTACATCGACTTCTGCGAGAAGCGTGAAAGACAAAAGAGGACCCGGGGCCTAAATTTCCAGGCCTGCCGGAGTCTGAAGTTCCATCGCAATGTTTTACTTTTACAAATTAAGTGCTTGACAGATTTGGGATCGGGGAATGATTCCGTTTTGGCTGGCACCTTCATGAAGAGACAAGTGCCCAGAACGTCAGGCTGCTAACTGAGGATGAAAATCCTCCTTGGAGACCCCCCCCCCTTCCGCAACGTTGGGCATTCAAACAGAAAGACTGACTTGTCCGCTGCCTCCGTCCTGGAGACGGAGCCGCGTGTTGGTGAGGTCTCTAGGTGGGAGCTTGTGTGTAAAGGAAAGGGGTCAACCTTTCCACCTTCCCAGTGTGGAAATCTACAGTTCACCGGGCGATGGTTGAGCATTGGGTTGTCAGCAGGAGAAAATGACACGTTCCTCTGTCGGGATGCCTGGAGATCTCGGTGATGAATGGGGCTCTTCTTGTTCTCATAGCTTCCTCCTCCTCCTCCTCCGAGAGGGGAAACAGGGAAGGCTCTCCAATGTACGCATCCCAGACGGACGCAGCCCCGGGAAAATAGCTTTGCCCTGCTCTTTGGCGCACGCTGCTCTTGGGAAGCACGTGAAGAACGAGAAACGTGTGAAGAATCGGGGCCGGCGAGGGAAATGGACTGGGGTCAGGCTGAGGGCTGGAACAAACGCCCAAACCAAAAGTGAGCAAGAACTGGGGCAAATTCAGTGGAAAAGCACAGGGAGTCCAGAGCAAACAGAAGCATTGGTCCAAATCCAGGCAAGCAAAACAGATTCAGGGATGTGGAGTACAAAAGAGGTCTAAGGAATTGCTCTAAGTATATTTTTCTGGCTAGTTTCTTTCGGTGGGGGGTCATTTGTCTTTGCAAAGCCCAGTGGCAACATCTCGTTGGCCGTTGGGGAAGGACTCGAAGGTCCTTGATGCACATTGTTGGCCAGGCTCTGTCTTTGGCCTATTTTAATGTCATATCAGCCTTTACCTATCGGTGCGGGGTTTTGGGAAAGTGGAAAGTGACAATGGAATATTCAATATTTTAAACACGGGGGTCAAACCATAAGCTCAGGATGATTCTTATAGATTGTTCCCCACAGACATTGGCGGTCTTAATGAAGGATTCGAACCATATTTCCTTCGTTAGTGAACTCTGATTCCACTGAGTAGCCGTGTTGGTCTGAAGCAGGAGAGCAAAGCTGGAGTCAAGGGGGGGGCACTTTGAAGACCACCAGAGTTTAATTCTGGGTAGAAGCTTTCGTGTGCATGCACACTGATTCAGAGACGTTGATTCGGGTGGGCAGCCGTGTTGGTCTGAAGCAGCAGCAGAAGAGGTTTGTCCAGGGGTGTCTTGAAGACCAACACAGTTTAATTCTCGGTAGAAGCTTTCCTGTGCATGCACAAAGTTCATACCTTGAATAAGACTTCATTGGTCAAAGGTGCCAGTGGACTCAAACTTTGTTCTCCAGAAAAATCTGTTCATCTCCTTCATTTATTACAGTCAGGTGATGCTTCCAGAAGGTCATTCTCCCCACACATTTGTGGAGTTATTGAAGGGTTGAATCCTTTAGGGTAGGGATAGTCAACCTGTGGTCCTCCAGGTGTTCATGGCCTACAATTCCCATGAGCCCCTGCCAGCAACGCTGCTTTAGGGATCTCTTTCGGAACCTCATTGCTCCAGGTATTAGTTGGATGATACTTCTAGATCATTGTTTTCCCCCAGATTTTTTGGGTGTGAATGGAGGATTAGCTCTGTATTTTCTTCCTTTGGGAACTCCTTGGACCTGCCTGTGATTTTGGTCAGTCAGTACCTGTTAGCACCAGTATTTCCCCCTCTATTTATTTATTTACAACCTACTTTTCCTGCCCCTGGAGAAGACTTGTGGAAGTCCCTTCTTTAGCAAAGCTGTGGAGCAAAGCCACAAAATCCTTCCTATCCATTCCTTCCTTCCTTCCTTCTTCTCTTATCAGGACATCTCATGAGCTTTCTGAGAAGGTGGAGAAACTGGCCGTGTCCTGTCAAAGCTTCGTCCCTCCGGGTGAGCGATGAAAGGCGTCGTTGTCTAAGCCCAGCAGAAGGAGATGTTTCAGCTTCATGGTGAGGTAATCAATTGCTCCATATCCTAGAAAAGGAAACGCGGACAGCCAACACTAACCGCAATATTCCACAAGTTCAGGTGTTCTCACGCTGACTCAGAGCTGAAGGGGTGGTGGGGAGAGACGGGTGAGCTTGGAAACGCGAGGTAGCACCTTCCGTTACCTCAAGAGCAGGTGTTGTGGCTCAGAGCGGAGGAAAACAACTCACAGGTGAGGGAGGAAGGAAAGGAAGGAAGGAAGAGGAGGAGGATAAGAAGAACTGTTTTTTGTGCCCCACTTTTCACTCCCTGAAGGAGTCCCAAAGCAGCTTAGAATTGCCTTCCCTTCCTCTGCCCACAATGGACATCCTGTGAGGGAGGTGGACCCGAGAGAGCTCTGAGAGAACTGCGGATGACCCAAGGCCACCCAACTGGCTGCATGTGGAGGATGAAGAAGAGTTGTTTTTTATACCCCAGTTTTCACTACTGGAAGGAGTCTTGAAGCAGCTTACAATCGACTTCCCTTCCTCTCCCCACCACAAACACCCTGTGAGGTAAGTGGGGATGAGAGAGCTCTGACAGAACTGCTCTGTGAGAACAGCTCTGGCAGGACTGCGACTGGCTCAAGGCCATCCAGCTGGTTGCACAAGAGCAAACCGTCCAGGCAGGTGGCCCCAAACGACATGGCATTTCCCCCTCCCTCTTTTCTTCTCTCGGCCACAGCATGCCTGATAACCCCCTGGAGCTGTGTCCAGCGAGGCCGTGGGCAGGCTCCCTCCTCTTTCTGAGCAGGAAGGAGAAGTGGAAGCGTCAGGTCTGAGCACCTCCTGTGAGACCATCCGTGGCTCCTCTCCCTTGCTCAGCTCCTGCCGGGCGAGAGACCGAGGGGAGGTGATAATCTCCTTGGAATGTGCTATCGCGCATGCATCTGGGAGGCAAGGTTTATTATGACCCAAGGACTGTTAGCGCTATCGAACACCCCTCAAGGAAAGAGACAGGAGCCGGACAGGCTGCTGAGAGGAAAGCCTCCTTCATCCGATGCACAGTTGAGGAGAAGGAAGCTTCATCGGGTTTACTACCTCGCAAACTCTTGCATTTCCCGCTTCTGAGATACATGCTAGATCGGGCTTACTCAAACAGGGTTTTGTGAAGCCCATGGCTAATAGCACCTGGTGGAATTCCCCGCCATGAATCTATCATGAATTTATGGGTTTAAACTTCAAGTACAACGATATAGGCTAGATATCAGGAAAAAAATTTTCACAGTGAGAGTAGTTCAGCAGTGGAATAGGCTGCCTAAGGAGGTGGTGAGCTCCCCCTCACTGGCAGTCTTCAAGCAAAGGTTGGATAGACACTTTTCTTGGATGCTTTAGGATGCTAGGGCTGATCCTGCGTTGAGCAGGGGGTTGGACTAGATGGCCTGTATGGCCCCTTCCAACTCTAGGATTCTATTCTATCTAATCTCCTTTTAAAGCGGTTTATTCCTGTGGCCACCACTACATCCTCTGGCAGCGAATTCCAGATTCAAATCACTCTTTGTGTATAGCAGTCGTTCTTCCTGTCCGTCCTGAACCTACTGGCCATCAGCTTCATCGGCAGCAGAGGAGAGGACCTGCAGTAATGGCTTTAAACCACATGCAGAATAGTACCAGCTAGATATCAGGAAAGGAAATTCACAGTCTGAGTAGTTCAGCCGTGGAAGGGGCTGCCTCAGGAGGTGGGGAGCTCCCTCTCTCTGGTGGTCTTCAAGCAGCAGCTCAACCAGGTATTTATCCTAGATGCTTGAGGCTGATCCTGCCTTGAGCAGCGGGTGGGACTAGATGGCCTCTAGGGACCCTTCTAACTTTCTATGATTCCAACAGTATCCTGGGAGTGAGCCCACTGAATACAGTGGGAGGAATTGCTTCCGCTTGTTCCCATATCCTGAGGACGCAGGCAGCAGAGTTGTGAGGCGCTGGGGAGAAGCGTGATCCACCACAGGTTCCCGACTCCTCCCTTGCCCCAAGGTAACTGCCATTCCAGAACACGGGTGCCTCCCCTCAGCGGAGAGTACCACATGTCCGGTTGGACCAGCCTGTTTTCCCACCTGCAAGAGCGAGCCGTTCACGATGACATTCCCAAACGGAGCCGAGGGAGGTCGTAAAAAACTTTTCTGCGGTCACCGATATGTTTTATTTTATGCAGGCGCTTAACGCAATATATATTTTATAAACGTGCTAATGTTCCGTAAATCACTCTGCGTGTAATTTGGCATGCGGGGGGCGTTGCAAGGCGCCGGAGATTTCCACACGTAACCACACAAGCGTGCAACCCGCACCCCCCCCCCGACACACCTGGGCTGTTCTGGGCAAAGTTGAGGGAGAGGAAGACTGTTGTTTGGGGTCATCTCTATGGGAGATGTCAAAACGCTGGTCAGATTTTAAATCAAGCAGTGCTTGGGTAGTATGACCCTGTTTGGCAGAGGGAAGGGTACCTGAGCGGTCATGGATTAGGGGTGCCATCCTCCAGGGGATTCCCTGGAATTACAGCTCATCTGCAGACTACAGAGATGGGTTCCCCTAAATGAACAACCATCATTTGTGATATAGGATTGGACAAGCCATTTAGATAATATGTGAAAATTGTAGAATGAAAAACAGTCCATAGGGCTTTCATGCTGTGCCATCCCTATCTAGAGGATTTACCAACGGAGTCCCTTCTACATCTAGAAATTTGTATTTTTCAAGTTCTAGGTTCGTGTTATATTGTCCAAACCTTTATGTTGCTGCACAGAGTGCTTTTTTTTTATGTTTCCACCCTGATTTTGTTGGAGGCATGTAGAAATAGAAGTTTATTTTGATCAATCCTGTATGTTTCTATGCCTGATCCCAGCCCCCTCTGGCCCCCGGGCTCTCTCCTCTGCCTGCACACCCCCACCTCCTGCATCGGTTTCTCGCTTGGCAGCAGAGGGCAGTGGTCCCTCGACAAAGCCTGCTGGCTCCCGCCCGCCCGCCCTTTCCCAGAGAGCCGCAGCGCTCAGCCTGGCTTCGCGACGCTGTCCGTCTGCAGGCTCCTGCAGGCTCCATTTGTCTTGGCGGCTGTTCCCTGACATGCTTTGGGAAGGGCCCGGAAAGGAAATGGGTGTGATCCTTCTCATCAAGCCACAAGCTTGTCCTCGCTCCCCCCCACCCCCAAGCAGGTCTGGGAGCACGTTGCCAGAAGAGCCCGCGCTACATCATCCCCGAACAGCCGCGCCAGATGTGGCACGGGGGACTTCCCTCCCCTCTTCTTGGAGGGAACAGGCCTCGCTCCGCTCCTTTCCCAGTTTCCATGGACTCACTTGCGGAAGGGGGGGGAGAAGGGCTGGTGTGGCCGCTCTTCTTGGGGACGGAAACGATTGTGATAAGCGGTTGTGTGGGCCTGCACACTCAGGGAGCAGTGGCCAGGAGTTGTGGGGCTGGGAACGAAGGATTTGGGGATCCCCCGGGGTTGCAGCTGATCTATAGAGATCGTGTGTCCCCCCTCCCGGAGGAAATGGATGCCTTGGAGGGGGGACTCTGGAATATTGGACTGCACTGAGGTTTAGGGATGTCAGCCTCCAGGTGGGACCTGGGGATCCCCTGAGGTTATAGTTCATCTCCCAACTGTAGAAATCAGTTCCCCTGGAGGATATTAATATTATTATTCTTATTATTTTAGACTGATATCCCGCCACTTTCCGAAGACTCGTAGCAGCTTACACATAACGCCCTCCCGCCAGATCCCCCTCTAAAACCTGGTTATGCCCAGGGCTCCCGGCCCCTGCAGCCACAAAAGAACGGCGGCCTAAAGACCCCCCTCGCTTGAGCAGACCTCCTTAGCTTTGGCTGCTGTGAAGGGCAGACTCCACAGCATTATACTCCGCTGAGGTCTCTCCTCACCCCAAATCCCGCCCACTCTTGGCTCCACCCCCAAAGTCTCCAGGACTGTCCCCAACCCAGAGGTGGCAACCCCAAGCCCACCATCAGCCTTGTCAGCTCCCCTCTCCCCAAAGGAGCTGTCAAATAAAGTCATTCACGGGCTATACACACACCGACACCTCCTGCCGCTGGCTCACAACTGGAATTTGACAGCCAGCCCCAGCAACTGACCTGCCGGCCCTTCCGCCGTCATGGAGTCTCTCTTGACAAGGAATGTGAGCGCAGCTCCGAGCAGCTCTGCTTCTCGTTCCACCCCGAGGCCTGGTATTCTCCGCCGGCAGAGGGGAAAAGAGGAGGGAGAGAAGCCCGAGGCTGGGGGGAGGCCCGGCTGACTGCAGGAAGGCGTGAAGGTGTGTGAGCAAAGGGGGGAGGAATGGCCAGGGTGATTTCCTCCATTTTTTGGGGGGTGGGAAGGAACCTGGGATAGGCAACAGGCCGGAAAGGAAAGGCTCATTTAGCCAGGAAACAGATGAGTGCAACATTTTACAGCCACTATGTAAGTGTGGGAACGGCTCCTCCTTCCTTTGGAGCGAGAAATTATATTATTGGCTTATCGGAATCTTGTTTTTTTTAAAAAGGAGAAAAGTGGAAAATGTTGTTGGGATGTTATCGGCAGTAAAACAACGAACGGAGGAGGTCTAGAAGCTGGGAAACTCTAGGGCAGGGGTAGTCAAACTACTGCCCTCCAGATGTCCATGGACTACAATTCCCAGGAGCCCCTGCCAGCAAACGCTGGCAGGGGGCTCCTGGGAATTGTAGTCCATGGACATCTGGAGGGCTGCAGTTTGACTACCCCTGCTCTAGGGCCTTGAGATCTGGCAAATGCAGAGCTGCCGACCTCTGAGCAGAACCTGGAGATCTGATAACCGAGATCAGTTCTCCCTGAAGAAAATGGCAGTTTTGGAAGGCGGAGTCTATGCTATTGTACCTTGCTGGTGTCGGCAGAATTTAAAATATGCAAAAGGGGGAGCACCAGGTGCTTAAAGAATAAAGTAGTTCTATTGTGAAGAGAAATCCATAGGTAAGGGATGACAGAGAGTGTGTGTCCTACCTGTCTAAGTGACTAACTATTCAGGAGGGAATCAAGCAGGAAGTGTGCTCAAAGGAGCAGGAAGGATAAAAAGAATATCATGTTGGCGGCATAATTAGAATAGGAACTTCTTGGAAGTTTTTCAAATACTCTCCTCCAGTGTCCTCTTTGGAGACTTCCTGGTCCTTCAAGTACACTTTCTCCCTTCTTGCCTCCAGAGCAACAGTTGAACAGACAGAATGACTGCCGACAACAGTTAGAATAGTTAGTTAGGTCTCTCTGTCCTCGTTCTATAAATAGTTGTTTCACTTCATGAAAAAATACTAATTTATTCTTTAAGCACCTGGTGCTTTGCCCTCTCTGCATATTTAAACTCTGCCAAATGGGTTATGGGCCCAGAGTGAGCATTCAGGCTACAAAACAATAGGTTGAAGGCAAAGGCTTACTGAAGGCAACTACCAATTTTGGTCACAGTCATGACTGATATTATGTTTTCCACATGTATGTGTCTGTGTGTGCTTGTTATGTGCCATCAATCTGCTGGTCTATAGGAGTGCCCGTTTGCCTCCAATGGTGTGTGTGACATACATCCCAGTGACTTCTTTTTATGGTGTACCTGTGAAGGAAAGGCCTCCCAAATATCCTGTTGTTAAAAGCCTTACTTAGGTCTTCCAAATTAGGATTGCTAGATCTGAGTTGGGAAACACCTGGAGACTTTAGATGTAGAGCCATTTTTCGGCAGTCAACTCAGAAGTGTAGCTGGAGTCAACCAGGCCCAGGGCCTTTTCAGGCTGGCCTCAACTCGGTGGAACGTATTGCTAATTGAGGCCCAGGCTCTGGCGGAACTTCCTCAGTTCTGCAGGGCCTGCAAACAGTGCTTTTCCACCAGGCATTTGGTTGAGGCCAGGACAAGCTAATACAACAAATAAAACCAATTTGTCTCCAGGCTATTCCCACCACTGAACAGGATACTAAGATACAGCAAGGGGGGGGGGAATGGATTGATAAACAGATAAAGAGTGGAGCACTATAAAGCCAGCATAGTGTAGCGCTTAACAATGGTGGCTTCTAACCTTGCGTGCCAGGTTTGATTCCCCGCTCTTCCAGCTGGGTGACCCTGGGCTCCTCAGGGCCTTGAGAGTGCTATTCCGACTGAGCAATAATATCAGGGCTCTCTTAGCCCACGGTCTGTTGTGGGGAGAGGACGAGAAGGCGATCACTAGCTGCAGGCAATGAAAAGCGGGGTATAAAAAACAATGCTGTTGCTTCTTTTATGGTTTTAACGGTGATTTTATAATATTATATAGGTTGTAAACTATCCGGCATAGTGCAGGGGGTTGGACTAGATGACCCAGGAGGTCCCTCCCAACTCTATGACTCCAGCTGCCAATCAACTTGGGTGGCGACGTTGACGTGGAAGTGACAGGCCACCAGGCGCTGGAGGGACCTGACCCCCCCTCGTTCCCAAGCGGCACCAGCAAAGGTGAGGAAAGCCACCGGGCCCTTGACAGACCACCGTTGAGAACGGACCTGTTTTTGCAGAGCGCAGGAAATGGCCTTGTGTGTCCGTCTCCCCCCCCCCCCTGCTCAATTCCGAAGCAGATGCTGGAATTGCACGCTCAGGTTGCGTTTTTTTTTTCTTCAAGCATAGTAATAATCACTTCATTATTATTAATCTCCATGGCAACAGAATGGAAATTAATCACATTCCTTCGGTATATATATTTTTAATCGCCATAGAAACAGAGGCCAGGAAACAAACAAGCCGTACCCACAAGGTCGGATTCCTAGAAATCATATACATATTATATCATTTCCGACCAACCAAACCCACGGTTACAAGCTGCCACCAATTATCCAGTAGCCCCTCGTTCTCTCTCTCTCGCTTTTTTAAAAAAAGGAATGTTTTCCAGCAAGATCAGATGGCGAAGTGCCGGGTCAGACCCGGCAGGGGGAAAGGAGCTCGTAGGGGGATGACTTAACGACTCGGAGGCGGGTGTGTGGACTGGGAACATTGGTTGTTTTGCTAAGGTGTTGTCCGGGAAGCGAGCTTAGGCCCAGTTCCTCGGACTGCATCGCCTGTCAGAAATCCCCCGCCCTTTCTCCTAGGTTTTGGGATTTTGCCACGTCATCCTAGTCTGCCCAGCGGCACTTGAGATTGTCAGAGGTGGTCCCACGGAGGAGAAATGCAGGCATGAATCGCTCATTGGCTCTGTGCAGGTGTGTGTGTGTGTGTGTGTGTGTGTGTGTGTGTGTGTGTGTGTGTGTGTTAAGATTTGCCAAGGGGTGGTCATGCTTGCTTTTCCTTTGAGAGGGGGAAAACAACAATGATATGGCATAGCGCAGAAATTGCTCTTGACCCTGGGAAACAGCTTGAGGCTGATCCTGCATTGAGCAGAGGGTTGGACTAGATGGCCTTTATGGACCCTTCCCACTGTAGGATTCTAGGCGTCTAGGAATCAGACCATCCATCCCTGAAGGTCAAGATGAGAATTCTCTGCCGGGACTGGCACCAGTTCTCCAGGGTATCAGGTGCAGGGCTTTTTTACATCACCGGTTTTTAAAAATTGGAGATGCCAAGGATTGAACCTAGGACCTTCTGCATGGTGAGGAGGAGGCCTGCCTGCCTGCCTGCCTCCCTCTTCAGCAGCTACTTTTACTAGAGGGCCAGTGTGTAGGGAACAGGGGAGCATTCAGGGAGGGCAGGAAATGTTTAAAAGGGGTTATTTATTTATTTTATGATCAGAGGCCGGTACCCTGGGCCCTATTACTCAGGTAATGCCCAATATCACATTTAAAATTATGCTCTGGGGACCAATTATTCAGGTAATGCCCAATATTAGACCCATCTTGGAATTCTGGGGCTGACAATTGGCAGCCAGAGGGATCGTGGAGGGGGCAGATCATGAGGTGACTCCGATTCAGGGAAAGGCCAAATACCTTCTGTCTGAATTGCAGCCTGATGCCAAAATGTGACCATCCCTCCCAAGCAGGGGAGAAAATAGCAGCCTTTTATCGAGTGCTCAACACATGCTCTGGACGGATATCGCAAGTGAGTGGCTCAGGCGTGTGGCTTCTCGCAAGGCCTTTCCGGGGCTCCGGGGAAGGGTTCCCTCGAGCGTTGGATTCTCTGCCCGCCTCTCTCCGAAAGCTGAGCACGTCCGTCCAGCCTGCTCAGCCCCATCACCAACACTTTGCACATTCTTGCAGAGCAGTGAGGGTGCCAACCGGGCGGATGCCGGGCCGAGGATGACGAATGCCGTGGACCACACAAACTCAGCCCAGAAACGAAAGCTGCGACTGCGTTGAAAATGAGGCATGACGGTCTGTGATGAGCCACTGACAGGCGTCACCCGAGCAAGACAGTAAAGGGGGAGTGCTGGCCAAGCGGGGTTGCCAAGCCGGGTGCAACCTTGACAGAGGCGGAAGGACTATAAGCAGAACCAGAGGACCGCAGGGGTCCATAAAGGCCATCTAGTCCCACCCCCTGCGTTTTATTTAAAAATCGAAGCACTCTAACTTATCTTCCAGGATTAAACACGTGGCCACATGAAGTTGTCATCTGTTGAATCGACCTTTCATCCACTGAAAGTTTTCCTGGCTTCTCAGACCAGCAGCAGCCATCCCAGCGGCCAAAATGGTCTTCCCCAGCCCCTCCTGCCTGGCCTTTCCGCTGGAGATGCCGGGGATTGAACCTGGGACCTTCTGTCTGGCAAGCAGAGGCTCTGCCACTGAGCCAGGGTCTCAGGCCAAGGTCTTTCCCAGCCCCTCCTGCCTGGCCTTTCTGCTGGAGATGCTGCCGGGGATTGAACCTGGGACCTTCTGCCTGCCAAGCAGAGGCTCTGCCACTGAGGCCTGATCACTCTCATGAGTCTTTGTTGCAAGGGGGAGGAAAGAAGAAGAAAGCCATCTGTGTTTCATGCAAGGAACTGGATAAATGTGAAGAGCTGGGCGGGCGCAACACGGTGGAGCATGAGGAACCCCTCCCGGTCACATCTGAATTGTGACCTAAGCATGCAGGTGCCCAGGACTGCATAACGAGGGTGACTCACTTGGCAAAGAAATGCTCTTCATAAATCACGAGGCCTGGGTCTGGGATGGGTGTCTGAGAAACCGCAGGAACGATCCCCAAGTAGAGCGGGTGTCGCCACGGCCCAGCAGATGCTCCGAACGGCAGGTGGACCAAAGCGACCGCCTTCGGCGTTCAGCACACGACGGGAACCTGGCCGGACGATTTCATTGACCCAGCAAATTCCTTACGGATGAGAGCGAAATTACGATGGGTTTGCTAGTGCCAGGAAAGGGGGGGAAACCACACAGGCGCACAATGGAGAAGCCAGCGGCGTCACACCACAGCTGAGCGAAAGAGGAAACTCGGCCTTGCTCGCACGAGAAAGGGAGAGCAAAATAGCGGGTGGGGCCAGAAGGAGAGAGGCGGAGCGGCAATTGTCTGAGAAAAAGCGTCCCATGTGCACACCTGAGTATCAAGGACTCTGGAGCAAAAAAGCCATGAATCGTTTGGAAAAAGCATGAGGGTCTTGTCCACGTGGGCAGGTCTGGTGTTCCGGACAAACCAGCACTTCTTATTGGGTTGTTTATTCTTTTATTTTTTAGACCAGGGGTAGTCAGGGGCTCGTGGGAATTGTAGTCCGTGGACATCTGGAGGGCCGCAGTTTGACTACCCCTGTTTTAGACGCTCAATTCCTAAGGTGTCTGACCTCCGGTTTTTGGCGGGAGAACTGACCTGTAGGTGGCAAAGATCACCTTGGAAGGTGAGCGCTATGGAGTGATGCCTCACTGAGGCCCCTCCGCTCCCAAACCTCATCGTCCTCAGCCTCCATCTCCCAAATCTCCAGGTGTTTCCCAACCTGGGACTGGTGCCTGTCATGCTCCCTCGGATGAGTATGGGGGTCTCTTCTTTCCCAAAGTTTGCACTTTGAGATTTTTCTCAATGGACATGCCAGAGACTGAAGTGGAGACCTTGCGTACCTGGACCTTGCTGGCTCCAGAACTGAAGCATGGGAAACGTACCGGGGGGAGGGAAGGCGGCAGGTGGACCCCGATCTTGTCAGATCTCTGAAGCTCAGCAGGGTTGTTACTTGGAAGGGAGACCACCTAAGAAGTCTGTGCAGAGGAAGTCCCCTCCCTTGTCTCAGAAGCCCCTTGCTGAGGTCACCAGGAGTCTTCAGTGGGGAAACCCCCAAGGAAGACTCTGCAGAGGAAGGCCATGGCCAACCATCTCTTCCTCTCCTTTGCATTGGAAGCCCATTTCCAGAGTACTGTTAGTCAGCTGTGCCTTTAAGTTATTTTGCACACTCAAAGGTACCAGGGTACCAGCTGGACGGTGGTCAAAATGAACTTGCTCTCTCTGGGAAATAAATCCAGGCTGTTGTTGAGCACTGATCACATTTGCGCCCTGATGCTATTTTTATGGTTAGAGACAGCCTTGTAATGCAACCACCTTAAAAAAAGAAAGAAGTCAGATGTTTCGGGAGGGGGGAGGGGAGGGGAGGGTGGCGACAAGGAAGGGGACGTGCCAAAACAAGTCAAAACGGGAGCCAGGGTGGAAACCCAAAAGCAAGGATTTCTGTATTGTTCAGCCCCAAACTAGAATCTACCTTAAAAAGTGAAGTTTCTGTAACCACGGGGTACGTGAGTGCACAACTCAGATATGTGGTGCAAAAACAAACACAAAGTTCAGCACCTTAAAGAGTCAAAAGTGAGGGATGTCACTAGTGCAGAACTGGTCATGGGGGAGATGAGGCATGCCAACCCCTGTGCTGTGCCAGCCTCACCCCGGAGCCCCACTCCACACCCATGACGCCCCATGCGATCCTCACCAGAGGTCTGCCCTCCGAAGGCCATGGCCGTCAATGGTTTTAGAGGGGCGTGGCTATATTTAGGTGTGCACTGAGGAGCTTGGGGCTTGGTCTGGCCTTCCCCCCCTCCCCCGCAAAATATGGCTCCGTCAGAGACCCCTCTCCGGCCCTCTGTGCTTGTGTGCATTTCGCTGTGCAAGATCTGACCCACAGTGGGAGGCTAGGAGATGATCCAGCACATTTCCTTGCTAATGAGGGATTATTGCCACAGCTGGTAAAAGTTTTCATTTGAAACACTATCCCAGAAGAAAGCAGGATTTTGCCAAAATAATTTCTCCCTCTCTTTCTGTAGGAAGTAATTCAACCCAGCACAATGCCCTGAATTCCAACAGCCTGGGAGACGATCCTCGTCCAAATAATGCACAGTGTTTATGATCTCCGTGACCCCCTTTTTGTGCAAATGAGATGTGTACAAATGACTTGCAGGGCTGAAGAGCAGAGTTCCTCAAACGCGGCCAGGATTTGTAATGTATTCCGTTGCATTGTGCATAGAAATCTGACACACCTACAGCTGTTTGGTGGATTTCTGTTGGTGTTAGCCTTCTGGGTATGTATGAGATATATAGAATCATAGAATGATATAATCCTAGAGTGGGAAGGGGCCATGCAGGCCATCCAGTCCCACCCCCTGCTCAGTGCAGGGTCAGCCTCAACCATCCAGGATAAGGATCTGTCCAGCCGCTGCTTGAAGACCACCAGTGAGGGGGAGCTCCCCACCTCCTGAGGCAGCCTATTCCACTGCTGAACTAGACTCACAGATCCTAGAGTGGGATGGGTCCATGGAGGCCAGAGGCCATCTAGTCCACCCCCTGCTCAATGCAGGATCAACCTGAAGCATCCAGGAGAAGGATCTGTCCAGCTGCTGCTTGAAGACCACCAGTGAGGGGAGCTCCCCACTTCCTTAGGGAACCCATTCCACTGCTGAACTACTTGGAGTGTGAAATTTGTTGTCCTGATATCTAGTTGGCACTGTTCTACATGTAGTTTAAATCTTCTGGACTCAAACTTGACGTTCGAGACATGATCAAGGCAGATGCGAAACTGGCCAATGTACTGCAAGGATCCCGTCTGCTGGATCCAATCAGTTTCAATCAGTCAGCTTCGATCTAGCCAATCACACGCAACTGGTGGAACATTCGGAGCAATTTGAGTCCACAAAGAGGCACATCTCTCTTAGAGGGACGCAGTAGTCTACTGTGAAGAACACTTGGATCCTTTGTTTATTTCGCCAACCTCAGGAGGAGGAGGAAGAAAAAGGGCATTTTATTTTTCTGATTTCTCAGCCCCCCCCCCCCGTCTCTTGCCAGCTGTGGCCCCTAAGCCAAGGAGGTGGCTTCCTTGGTACAGCAGAGCCAAGGAACTCCGTTGTGGAGTGGCCGAGAGAGCCAGCCGCTCAGTTCCCGCCTGTTTGGAACTTCCGCCTTTTTGGAACTTCCGTTCTGGGCCTGCGTTTCTTCATCGGCTGGTTCCGTGACCTCCTCAGCCATCGATGATGAATGAGCCACTCCAGGGGCGGAGGAGCCGCCAGGGGGCTCTTCTGAGGCTTATCCAAGGAGGGGAAGGCAGGTGGGACCCAGGTGGCTCAGACCTCAGGCTTCCGGCTTCCTTGGCACGCCGTCAACAATCAAGTGAAAGGGGTGGAAACCGAACTCCGCGGTCCCTTTCGAGATTCAGTTGGCCTCGAATTTTCCTGCCAAGGGAGTGTGGGGGGCAGCTCCGAGGTGGGGGACCCCCCACCTTCCAACAAATGCCATTAAGCTGACAGCGCAGTTCAAAGCAGGTCTACTGAAGGCCGCCAGGTGTGTTGGGCCAGCCGCTGGTGGGCGGGCAGGAATTTACGGGGAGTGGGCAGGGAAGTGAGCACAACGTTGCTACACCACCTGGAAGTGATGTAACCACACTGGTGACATCAGGGGGTGACTCTCTGGGCTTGGGGCAAAACTCTATGGTAAGCATCTAATTCTACCATAGAGTCTCCCCCCAAAAGCCGGAGTGTTGCCCTCCAATGTCACTGATATGGCTACCACACTTCCAGGTGTTGCAGCAATGTTGTGTGTCTCTCTGGCTTCTTGCATGTTTGGGACGGGGTAATTCCCCTGGTTTCTGCCATGCCAGTGGGAGCCAAGGATGTAGGAGAAAGATGTCTATCACTGGATAATGTGAGAAGAATGGGTCATAGGGATGCATTTTTGGAAACAGGAGAGGAGGAAGAGCTGGCTTTTAATACCCTGCTTTTCATTACCTGAAGGAGTCCCAAAGTGGGTTGCAAATCCCTTTCCCTTCCTCTCCCCACAACAGACACCCCGTGAGGTAGGTGGGGCTGAGAGAGCTCGGAGAGAACTGGTCTGTGAGAACAGCTCCAAGAGAACTGTGTCTGGTTCAAGCTGGCTGCATATGGAGGAATGAGCAACTAAACCCAGTTCTCCAGAGTAGAGACCACCACTCATTAACCGCTATACTACGCTGGCAGCCCCCACCCCCATATCTGTAGTATCTAAATCTGGCCAAGGCTCGTACAGATGTATTGCCTGAGTGGGATCCTGCACCAACAATTATGGATATTTTCCAAGCAGAATCCTCGTCTAAAGTTTTTGGGGAGCTCCTTGCAACTCCTCCTCGTCTTGCTTCCCTCTCCTGGACTCATGACCGACCTGCACGAAGTCCCGACCCGTTTGTGAGTCCCAGCCAACAGCCGGCAGCAAACCTGCATTCTGCAGGGGTCCAGGGGTCCAGTCCTGGGCAGAAGTGCTCTGCTGTAGGCCTGCGTCTTTCCAGGGAAAAGAACGGCCACGCGAAGCTCAAAAAGACCCACCCGAATCCCACAACTTTCAGGGCAAGGGAGAGAGAGGGAGGATCCGCCGCGCGGAGTATGACCCATTGTTTCCACTTGAAATAATAACGTGTGGGGATGATGAATGCTTCCTTATCTTGGCTGCCCTCCTGCTCTTGGGGAAGCGATTGGCTGGTACAGCACAGGAAAGCATTCTGTGGCCAGTGCAGCCAGCCACCGCCGGCGGCCTGCATGGACCCTGCGATGAGAAAAAAGAGGGTTTCTCCCCAAACATCCAAGCCAAAACAAAGAAGGCGAGAAAGCAGAAAAGACAGAGGGGTCTTCTTGGCCTCTGGTCAGCCTCGGCTGTTTTAAGATAAGGGGAGGCGAAACGGCAGACTCCGAACATGTCCCTGACGTTTGGGGAGTTTTTCTTTTTCCGCCCGGCTTTATTGTTTTTTTCTGCGCTCCTTTTGCGAGCCAGTGTGATGGAGAAATAGAGGGAGGGGATGGAGCCCCCTCTCAGTGCTGAGTTGGATGAGAGGAATCCAAACCCAGCCATCGGTCGGCACCAGGGTGCGATTCGCTCCGCAGAAAATATCCCCGCTGCCATTTATGGTGCGGTGTGAAAAGGGTTCCAGTGGGAACGGAGACTAGGTCAGGTGTCTTAACTTCCAGAAACTTAAAGGGGATGACGACGCTTTGTAAAAGGGCATTGAGCAAACCCACAATCCCAGCCACTAATGACCACATTCTGGAGCAGGGATGTGTGTGTGTGTGGGGGGGGAACGGGGTTTGGTATTTTGATGAGATTTTCCCGTTAGGTGGGAGACTCGGGTCATATATCTGAGATTCCGCCTGTGACCGATCCGTGTCCCAGAGGCAGTTTTCAGTGCTAGCCAAGCTGGAACTGCCCAAGAATGAAATGAAATGAAATGAAATGGTGTTGGGGAAGAGTGTGGCTCCCACACCACTTCCACACCAAGGAATGTCAGGTGCAGACTTTCCATGCGCTTGTATTTAATGAGAGCGTATTGGAAGTTGTGAATTCTTTTTTATTAGGGTTGCCAGGTGAGAGCCAGAATATACAAAATCGGATGCATACTGTATTGCAGTTGTACAAAAGCTTAAAAAATATCCACTTTGTAAAGGCAACACAATTAAATAATTGTTCAAACAGTTCCCCTGGAGATCCAACAGCAAGGCAGAGAAGCTGAGGCCTTCCCCAGATCATCAGAAGATCCCTGTTGGGTCAGGCCAGTGAGGGTCCATCTAGTCCAGCATCCAGTCCTCTGTGTTCTTCTGTCCAGACCCGTTTTACTCTCCTTTTCCCAGCAGCTGTCTGTCCATATTATCTGACCAAGGACATTCCCAGCCCAGCTACGTGAGACTTGTTCACTGGAGATGCCAAGACTTAAAAAAAAAATTGTGCTCTGTCACTGAACTATGGCTTCTTCTCCCTTCTTCGATTTCACCCTCCTACCATGAGACTCATCCTCCGTTTGTTTGGCAAGCATCCTCTTCAAATGAAGCCCAGGACACTGGCCAGAAACCTCCGGGGGAATCACCCCGCCCGGCACAACCTACTCAGATTCTTTCAGGATATCAGGATATTGTGCAGATTTTGCTTTACAATCTAAAAATCCCAGCCTGAGGTTCTCTGGGGAGCTTGAGCTGAGGGGATATCGCTAATGGGCATGATGAAGCAGAGAGTTAAGCTTACTTAAGTCTCCAGATATTGCCAGAAGTTTACAGATGAAATCATTTTGTGCATAAAAAACGGAGGGGATCAGCAGAGCACGCACTGCAATAACTTTTATCAAAATGTCTTTACGAAAAGGAGGCTTGTGGCTCCGTTTTTACAGATGGGGCTGCTTGATCAGTATAATTGGATGCAGGGGCAGAAAAAGGGCCCATCTTGCTCCAGATGTGGACAGACAGATGTTTCTGGGAAGATCGTAAGCAGGGTGCTGGGGGCATGCCCATCCCAGGTTGCTGCCAGTGTGTGATGGTGAAGTCTACTGTAGGGATGCTTAAACACCCAGCGTACAGTTTGTTGGTGGCATTTAAATACTCAAAGAATAAAAAAAGTTTTATTAAGAAGATAAACAACTTTGAAAATAAGAGAGGAAAGAGATGATCCTAACTGCCTAACTGGCATATTTTGAAAGAAATCTGGCAGGACATGTGCTCAAAGGATCAGGAAGTCTCCAATTAAGCCAGTCAGGACATAGAATGGAGATAATTTGGAAAAAAAATCAGGAAGTTCCTAATCTGAATATGTTAATTCCACTTCTCCCCCAACGTCCTCCCACAGGATATTCTTCATATCTTCATGAATCATGCACACTTCGGATTTTGCCTATTCCAACACAGTTTACATCCTGTTTACCAGTTGTGAACAGATATATGATTATCTGGCAGTCAATCAGTTCATGAATATTTAGTGTGTTGTTTCTCTGTATTTCCACTGACTTAAAGGATGAAAAGACTGGATAGTTGACTGTGGTCACTGATGAGTTTAAATCAGCAATGTCTTTGCACACGTGCAGGTTCATGAAGTCCCCCGATGCAAATGGTTTCAACAGTTGCTTGGCACAAAATGAACAGATCGAATCTTCGGCTCCCATCAGAGTGACACCTTTAAATATGGCAAGTTCAAGCATCGAAGATACTTATGGCAAAATTCACAGCATCCCTCGTATCCTGCTGCAGAATACGCACAGCATTGGTGACCACGGTTCCTGGCCATCGGTGGGTCTACCTTCTGTGAAAACTGATCCGATCCTTTCTTCAAATCATCTAAGCCGGTGGCCATCAGCTCATTTCGTGTCTGTTACGTTGGCGATCCACTGTTGTCTCGGGCAAAGATTCTGCTCTGGTTTCA
Organism: Paroedura picta; assembly: GCF_049243985.1. NCBI lineage: Eukaryota > Metazoa > Chordata > Lepidosauria > Squamata > Gekkonidae > Paroedura > Paroedura picta. Next base: position 2,252,885 of record NC_135379.1, read on the forward strand.
TCTGTCTTCCATCGGACCACGTCTCTCCCTAAGAGCTGCAGCCAGTGAGCAGGAGGCCCACCTAACTGCTGGCAGAGTCTAAATATCCAAGGGATGGAGCACCCGGCGGCTTAAAAGAATTAAGAAGTTTTATTGTGGAGAGAAACTACTTTGTAAAGAAAGAGGAAGGGGAGAGAGATTCCCGACCGTTGAACTGATCTGTTCTGCCTGCTGTGTCGGCTCCGGGTTGGGAAAGACCTGGAGACTTCGGGGGTGAAGATGGGAGTGGGCGGGGCCTCACTACTACTACTACTACTACTACTACTACTACTACTACTACTACTACTACTACTACTACTACCACTACCACTACCACTACCACTACCACTACCACTACCACTACCACTACCACTACTACCACTACTACCACTACTACCACTACTACCACTACTACCACTAGTAGTAGTAGTAGTAGTAGTAGTAGTAGTAGTAGTAGTAGTATTGATTGAATGGTGTGTGAGTAGAGAGGACAGGAGATCCTAAGATTGTCTGGCTGCAGGCAAGAGATGCATGGAGTAGGAGTGAGCACTTTGGCTCAGTTGGGCTGCCTTGACGATCACCGTGGCGCGGAAAGGAGGCACAGTGTCGGTGTGTGAGCCAACCCCCTGCCCTATGCAGGACACTGACATCCAGCATGCACCGGGCCTTGCAGGACACCAGCCCGAAGAGAGGCCCTTGGCCCGTGGTGCCGACAGCTTTAAAATCAGGCGCAGAACTGAGGGCCAGGAAGAAGATGGAGGCGAGAGGGGCCGATTAGCATTCGGTTCACTTACAGTCGAGTTCATCCGAGGCTACCTTGGACCGCTTGCCTCCACCCTCTCAGCAGTCTCCATCCAGCCTTGCCTCCCCCTCCCAGCCCCCCACCCCAAGGCAGACTCGCTGGAGGCCCAAGAAACGGGCTGGATCTTCTTTATGATCCCATCCCTGATGGGTTTTCTTTTCCCTCCCCCGCTGAGGACATGGCCTCCCTCTTTGCCAAAAGCCGCCAGGGACTTGGCCTCACACGCCTGAGACATAACAAAAAGAGAGCCGGTCGCCTCCCCTCCCTTCCTTGCTTCCATTGCTCACCCTGCTGTGCGACGGGGTAGCCGGGCGCACCTTGTGGAGCGGGGCCATAAATCCTGAAAAAATGAAAAATGTTGAAAAAATGAAGGGAATCGTGTTAATCCGGATAATGAGCCCGGCGTTCTCCTCCTCCTCCTCGGAGAGAGAGAGAGCAAAAAGGTGGGGGAAAGAAAGATTTTGAGCCAGTAGAAATAAATCCACTTTGGACTGGACAGCAGGTTCTTCTCAAGTTCCCTCCCCACAACCCCTGTGCATTTAAAAGGGGCTTGTTTAATTGGTGGTTTCAACCATTTTGAGCCTGCAGGCACTTTTGGGATTCTGTCGTTGGGTGGTGGACACAAGCACAAAATGGCTTCCACAGGAGGCGGAGCCAATCGCAGAATGTCAGGGAGCGAGGCTAGGCCAAACGCTTATGGCAGCTCCTCAGCATCTGAAGCAGGATCTCTGCTTTCACGGGATGCCTGCACAGCCAATGAGAAACCTTGCTGGAGAAAAGCCCGCCTTGGCAAGAACCAGGAAAGCTATTGGTGGACGTTTCAACATCTACAGCACCAACTTGGAGCCAGGGATGCCAGTTCTGAGTGAGAAAATACCTGGGGATTTGGGGGTTGAGGGACTTCAGTGGGGTGTAATGTCATATATCTACTCTCCAAAACCTGCCATTTTCCAGGTGAACTGATTTCTGTTACCTGAAGATCAGTTGGCATCCACCACCTAGAACTTGGCAATCCTAAAAGGAGCACTTTTAGGCTTTTTGCACCCACCATGGGATGATTTCAACCCCAGGCAGACCTGCAGCCATCGCAGGTACACCCAGTGCCAGTAAACCAGGGGTCCATCGATCTATTCCAGTGCGGGAAAGAAGGGATCTCAGATGACACAAGTTTTCCCCCTCCCACTGCAAGTTTCCACTTTGTGGCCAGGGTGCCTTTCCTTTTGTGGCCTGTACCAAACAATGTGGCCTGGGGGGGTAGCCCAGTCTGTCATATCTCGGAAGCAAAGCAGGGTTGGTACTTGGATGAGAGACCACCAAGGAAGGCTCTGCAGAGGAAGGCCATGGAAGACCGCCTGTTTCTCCCTTGCCTCGAAAGTCCCTTGCTGGGGTCGCTGCAACTTGACAGCAGTTTACACACACACAGGCGCCAAATATTGCCAAGCCATTGCAGGATATGGTCCCTGTTTTAATATCACAGACTGAAAATGCCCACTCCACACCCCCCCTCCCCAAACTCACATAAAATTTGCCAGAGTTAATCTGCTATCGGGAACGGGGATCATTTTTCATATACGATGATGGGTTTTTTTAATTTTGAAAAAAGGCTTGAGGAAATCATTCCACCGACTCATTAAAAAGCGCTCGGGCGCAAGAACCCTCGTTCCCTTCCGGAGCGACTCCCTCCCTCTGAATCAACGCTTGGATTTCGAGTGCTTTCCGCCGCTTATTCTTGGGCCGTGGATACGTGAATTCTCTGTGAGTTTTTATGAGAGGTGTTTTTACGGACCGGGTCTCAGGGCAAGGTTACCCCATTCCTGGTTTAACTGCGGTTGCCACTTTGCTTGTGTGTCCGTGGGGGGAAACCTGCAAAATTATTCTATCAGCCCTGGAGCTGTCCAAGGGAATGTTTGCAGTTGGATTCACTCCTGTGTGAGACAATCACTCTTCTGACCACAGGACCTTCAGCTCCTCAAAGTCTTCGGCCTCATTCCTTGATTTCTTCCATTCTCACCTGCTGGCCCTTGTGCCTCGGTCCCCTGTCCTGCCTGTTCTTCCCTCTTTCCCGCCAAACCTTTCAAAGTCCCCCTTTATCTCTCCCATGGTGCCTTTGGTTAATACTGTCCTCTGGCCATCCCCTGGAGCACAGCACGGAAGAGACCCACAGAGCAAAGGACCCAGCTGCACACCAAGATGGATGCTGTGGTCCTCCTGCCATGACATACATCCTGGTTGGCCATTGCATGCTCAGTCAACCCGAGGGCTGGTGGCCCCACACTGCTGAGCCCCACAGAATGGCTTCCCTCAGGTGTGGAGCTGTCCTCGTAGGGGGCTGAACTAGACATCGTCATCATCCCGGGATTACCACGGGGCATTCCCCTGCGGTGACACGGGGTCCCAATTCAGACTGGGAGAGGGGTTTCAGCTTCGCCTCCACCTAGAAATTTACCATAGAAATTAGGGGGATGGCCTAGCTCATTCTCCAGAAATGGCATCACTCCCTCTCCCAATTCCATTCTCCCTCAAAATCTCAAAATTCAATTCCATTCTCCCCCCAAATCTCCCAGCCATGCTAGCCTCAGCTCATTTGCCACACTACCGTCCAGTCCGATGGTCCTGATTGGACACCCAAAACTGGGTCCACAAATGGAGCTGCAGAATAAAAAGTATATTTTCAGTCATTGAGCTATGGGCCTGCCCTGTGTTGTATGAGGGATTTTTAAAAAATCTGCCTGTTTGCACCCACCCTTTATTCCTAAAGCCCTTTTTCTGTAATCACCAGTAGTTTCCTCCTGCCCAGCTAAGAGTCCCCCTAGTTAAAAATAACAGATGATGTTTGCCCAGCTCCACCCGTCCAAATGGGGGGGGGGGGGAAAGCCCAGCCCTTTTCCCTTGTATCCTTCGGCAGGGTCCGGTTCCCATGTGAAGAAGCTCAGAGGTGCCAGTCCTCAGGATATCCACACTGTCGCTCAGGACAAGGAGTTCGTGACCTCCCTTCACACCAGGGTCAGCTCCTGGCCGGCGAGAGCAGCTGGGGAATGGAGACAGCCCGCTTTTTCCATTCTGTTGTCAGTGAACTGGCCACTCCTGTGGCGAGTCTGAACTCTCTGCAGAGATGACTCCTCTCCGGCCGGAGCGGGGAAGGGAGGGGTGCCGGGAGGTTCGCTTTAATATGATCGCTGCTAGAACGTCAACCCAAAAAGTCATATAGATCCGCGCCAACACAAGCGGCAGGGCAGGGGAAGTCATTAAAGGAAATCAGCTCAGGATGCACGCCGAGGAATTGTTTTTAATAACAGACCTTTTACGACGCCCGGTTCTCACCGCTGCCCTCGGTCCAGGCCCTCCTTCAGTCGAGGGAAAGTTTATCTTCCGTCAAGCGACGGACTGAGCCATCTTCGGGGCGTCGTTGTGAGAAGAATTGGATGGGAGGGGTGGGAAGGCCAGCAACACCCTGTGGGTGGACCAGTCTCTTGGGCATTGTGGTCAGCCCTCTGGGAAAATGTTCCGCGTCTTCTGGATGTTCTCTGTGGGGCTTGTTGTTTCCAGGGATGGTGGGGCAATGCTAGAAATTGCCATCCAATTCCCACACACACAGAGTCTGCTGAAAGGATGTTGCTTATGCTAGAAAGACAAATGACGCCTGGAGTCTCGAATCAGGGATTCTGGAGGATTTTATTTCCCCTTGTGCTGGTTTGGCAAAATAGGTTGGCTATATTGCCATCTCCACCGGTGCGCTCCCAGCGGCATTGGCTCCAGATTGGACGCCGAATCATGTTCAAGGTTTTGGTATTAACCTTTAAAGCCCTAAACGGTCAGGTACTGGTGTATCTATGGGACTGCCGTTTACACTATGCCCCCCCCAAAGAGCATTAAGGACGTTGGACCAAAACTTGCTCAGGATCCCTGGCTCAAAGGAAGTGGGGCTGGCCTCAGCCTCGTGGAACATCCCTCAGGGCCTGTAAGAGAGAGCTGGCTGAGGCCAAAAGGCCATCGTGAAGGCTGTTCTCACTGCTGAAATAGAGAGATCGGCCCCCTAAACACCCAATTCCCCCCTGTTTTAAATCAATCGGGGGTTGCTGTAACTTATAACAATGTTTTTATTGATTTATATATGTTGTTTTACTAATGCCTTGGGCGCGAGGTGGCTGCAGGCTTGCATTGGGAAGGAAGAGGACCTCCCTGATACGATCCGACATGCAGCTGCCCCCTGCCATATCGAGGAACCTTCCCCGACACTGCATGAGGCTCCACAAGCTGGCTTGTTACAACGCCACAGCATTGTAATGTGATGACCTAAAAAAAACACACACACACCTTTGGGGGGAATGGAATCCTGAAAGGAAGGGGCATAATTAAAAGAAAGGTGCAAACAGACACCATTTTGAAAAACAACAACAACCCTCTTTTGGAACAGGGAAGGAAGCAAAGCATTATGGGAGGCTGCCTCCTTACGACCCCAATGCGGAAAACATGTGGCCTGGAAAACGAGGGGAGGAAAGCCCAAATGTGGCTGGCATCATTCAACAGAAGTCCAAAGCGAGGCTACAATGAGGTATGTCTCCTAATGCGGAAATGGTCAGAGTGTTGGACGGGAGGGTCCCTGGGCCTGATCCAACAGGGCCCCTCCTGTGTTCTTATGACTGAGCTAGATGGATTGTTGGTCCAGCCGGTGGTCAGCTTTATAACTTCTTATTTCATGTGAGCCTGCCTTACATTCTCAAGTAAATTTCCAGGGCTCTAACCCTTTGTGCGTGGGAGATAGATACAGATTACCTTTAATGGCGTAAATCAGCTAGTCACTTCTGATTTGGGGCGGCCCTATAGATGGATGACCTCCAAATTGCCCAGTCCTTAATAACCTTGCTCAGACCTTGCAAGTGGTGCATTCTTCGACCAACCCAACCATCTAATGCAAGGTCTTCCTCTTCTCCTGCTGCCTCCGGTTTTTCCTAGATGCTCTAAACCAGTGGTCCCCAACCCCCGGTCCGGGGACCGGTGCCGGTCCTTGGATCAGTCGGTACCGGGCCGCGGCTCCTCCTTGTCCTCCCTGGCTGCTGCCTCAGGGGCTGCTCTGCCACTCTGCTGCTGGCTCACCTTTGGTGCTCTCCAGTGGCTGCCATGGCTGAGGCTCCCCCTTGGCACGGCACTGCACAGCTACTGCTGGCAGCGCCCCCCAGCAGGCAACAGGAAGCCAGGGGCACCAGCTGAAAAGCAAGTGGAGCAGGGGCTCAGGCACCGGCGTCGCTCAGCAAAAGACTACCCCCCCGGGCCTCAGTAAAATTGTCAAGCATTGACCGGTCCTCGGTGATAAAAAGGTTGGGGACCACTGCTCTAAACCTAGCAGCTTTTACCACTGTGATTCCACCCGCCTCCTGCCCGAGAGCTGAATGGGGACAATACGGATTCAGATGTTGGCCTGACCATTCAAGCTAGAGCAAGCTGCCTGGGAATCCGCTGCCCTCCCCTGAACTCTCCCCATCTCTAGGAATCTCTTCCACCAAAGCTCTCCAAGAGGAAATGTCGTTGGAACAAGGTTTCGCTGGACGGACCAGCCCTGTTAGCGTTCAAACTGGCAGCCAGAATAATATATTCCATGTTGGTCATGGAGAATAAACGCTCATAAAGTGTTGGGAAGGAAGGGAAACCGGGTAATCTCTGAGGCCTAGGAGGGGCTTCAAACGCTCTAGATAAAGGACGAGATTGAGGAGGGAAAGCCAGCTCTGCGGTGGAAACATTTTTTCCTGAAGCGGTAGGCAACTTAATATGAAAGTTTGGCCCTCCGGTACGAAACCAAGCCAAGGCTAGGGGAGAACGAGAGCTGCAGAGCAAATGAAGGAAAAGGCCAGGATGAATTATTCCAAGCTCTCTGGCTAATCTTATCAAAATGTTTCCCACTGCACTAACCTTATCAAAGTCCTTTTTAATCCCCTTCCAAAATTCCTGCAGACATTTTGCTTGGGCAAGGCCCATCCAAACTGGCCTCCCATTTCAGTCAAGGTGTTGAAAGTTTATAGGTTTTTGAGGAGGGGGTGGGGGTGGGGGGGTAGAAAAACTAAGTTTACTGTGCCTATCAATTGTGAATGCATTTTTTCTCCTTGGAAATCCTTGTCATTTCGATCTACTCTGTATTGCCTCAAAGGAGCAGCCCAGCCTTTCTCAACTTTTTTACTGTTGACAATCCCCTGAAACATTTTTCAGGCTCCGTAAAACCCCAGAAGTGGTGCAGAATATGGTTGGGAGGGAGATACAGGCTGATATGACCACCCGATAAATGTTTAATTTTTTAAAAACATATATGAAAAATTAATTAACTCTTGCTCATTTGGGAAACCGTTCCAGGGAGCCTGGAGTAACCCAGTCCTCAGGTTAAAATCCCAGTCCCGTAAAATCAGAAACCTCCCATCCAGTAATACAGAGGATTTTCTTGGGCTTGTTATAAGTCACCTTTCCACTTGAAAAGACACGTAGCAGAAAATAGCCAATAGAACAATAGGGTGCTTTACCATACCATCAACATATAGAATTCTCAGCATGGCCCAATCAGTGGATACATAAATCTGGAGACTGGAGCCATTAACAGACCTGGTGGGGCTTTCTATAAACCTAAGAAAAGCCTGAAGTTTGCAAAAAAAGAAAAAAATAATCAAACGGAAACAAAACTACAATTTGTTCCATCTCCTAATAAGGGAGAAGCAAGCCCACTTTCAGATAAATCTCACACAAAACCCCCATGTCCTTCCTTGTGCGGTCAAATTTTCCCATTGGAAACATGGAGGCTGCCAGTTAAGGAGTGTTAGCACCATTTTTGGGGCGGTTTTTCAGTCTTTTTTGGCCTCCTTGAGATTGATTTGGGCTCCTCAGTATCTGTATGTGCCAGGTTAGCCCGATCTCTTGTGTTTATTTAAATCAGAGTTACCAACTGCATTGACCTATGGCCACCTCCTATATACCCTTGCCAAGCCGTCTTGGATTTCATGTGTCCCGTGTAGCCAGGAGGTGCTACGAATTCCCAGCAGCTAAAAATTCCAGCTCCTTAGCATTACCCAGAATGCACCACAAGGAGGAGAGATAGAATCGCGCCCCACTGGACAACAAGGTCGATACGCTTTGGTGGCTGCCAAATGCGCTTGGGATCTACAAGAGTCAGCTTTGGTGGACAACCTTTCTTCTAGAGAAGGCCTCTTCTCATTGAGGAGCCCAGAGAAATATCAAGGAAGCCCAAACAGACTGAAAAAACACCAAATAATGGTTTGTGAGTTCTCAAAGGACTAGGCAGAGGTTACCCTTAATAGTATCTCCAGTGTTATCCGAAGGTAAAGATCACCAATTAGGACCCCGTCTTCCAAATTATTTTTTCCTTGGAGGACTCCCATCTGCGTACCGGCCCAGTCCCCCCATGTTTGGCTTGGAAGGCTGTGCAGAATCACACTGAGTCCGCGGAGAACATTCTCTTCTGAGTTCTCTTTCTCAGCGGAGACCTCTGCCGCCTGACCTGCTGTCCCGTCGGTGACCCTGCGGTTCTTTGGAGAGCAGCACCCGTCCAAGGGTTCGAGGGTGTTTCCGCATCCAATTGAGGTCAGTCCTGGATCCTGCAGAACGGAGGGCCCGCCAGGATGTGTGCTGAGGCATGATGAACGAGCATCGCCCCGTGCCAAACGCAGTCAGCCTGGAGAACCGGAGGTCAGTCGGCGTCCAGAAGCCAGCTCCTTCAGGTAGGTGACTTTTGTCCAAAGGGATCCAGAGAATTCACTTTGCTGCTTCTGTTGTTGTTTCAGCCATTCATTTTGGGTCACAAGCAAAGGGTGATTTTGTTACGCTCTGTTTTTACTGAAAGCCGAGCCGCGCAGACTTTTCTGTGGCAAAGGACGCATGACCACAAAAAGAGCCTGGCTGGATCACAGCATGAGCCCATTTAGTCCAGCATCCTGCTTCTGAAAATGGTCAGTCAAGTGCCTCTGAAGGTCCATAGGCAACAGCCCTGGCTGTCGTGGTTAGGCACGGCAGCCTCTCCCCTGGAGAACGGGGCTTGATTCCCCACTCCTGCTCTCCAGGAGGCCAGTTGGGTGACCCTGAGCCAGTCCCAGTTCTCTCAGAGCTCTCTCAGCCCCACCTACCTCATAGGTTGTCTCTAGACTTCTTCAGCTATAGAGAAATGGGTGAGGGGCATAAAGGACAAGAGTACATAGCAGCCAGGCAAGGGACATTTGCCATGGCCTGCCCCTGTGTCCCAACCCTGGCATCCCTAAAGGCTGCCCGTCCAAGCGCTAGGTAGGGCCGACCCTGTTTAGCTTCCAAAATCGGGTGAGATGCTGGTTTCTCTTGCTTCAGACCAACACGGCCATCCACTTGAACCGGTGTATCTGAAGAAGCGTGCATGCATGCAGAAGCTTATACCAGAATAAAAATTTGTTGGTCTTCAAAGTGCCCCTGGGCTGTAGTCAGTGGAAGCTTCAGAATGATCACCAAGGGCAGCCCTATATAAAGTACATGACAGTAGTCAAGCCTTGGTGGTTGGAAGGCATGGCCAAAGATTGCTGTGCTTCCCTTTTCTCCCTCCCCTCCACCCCACCGTTTGTGTTTGTGAGTCTGCAAAAAAACGTCTCCGTCCCGCTGCAGCAAGCAGAAAGGAAAACCAGCTCACCCTGCGTTTGTGGACTTGTCTCCGAGCGGGAACCACGATAGAAACCGTGTCCTTCAACACACCGTGCCAAAAATTCATGTCCACAGTTAGCACAGGCCTCTCAGGGGAGCTCTTGTTTCCACGACGCCACCATCACTGACCTTCTGGTGAGCATTTGGACGGGAAGACTCGTCCAGGGGAGACCCGTCAATCATCGGGGACCTGTCGCTTCCGTGATCGTTGGAGGTTATTAATTGCTGGGGGGGCCTGCGGGGAATCTTCAGCTGCAGGCAGGAGGCCCGTGGGCTGGTGATTCAGGGGCTCATCCCGCACGGACCAGCTGTTCTGGAGCTCTGCCCCGGCTTCAGCTGTCAACATGTCGGACACACGATACGGTGCAATGGAACTCGTGCCATGCAGGGAACTTCCCATAGGTGTGTGCGAAACATATAATACCACCAAGATGGAGGTTAATTATACCCACGGGAAATTATATATACATATATATATTTGTGTGTGTTTATTGGTGCATGCATGTGTGGGTTTCAGAGCATGGCTTGGATATCTGAGGCAAGACTTTGTCGTCCACGTTTTGGCCTGGCTGTTGTCAAACTAGGATTGTTTTAATCCCACCTACCCCTCCTCTAAGGAGCAAAGGCCCGTCGATTCCCACAACAACCCTGCGGAGTTGTTAAGAAGAATAAAGAGGTCCAAGTCACCTGAGGGTGTATGGGGGGTGGGGGGATGTGGGCTGCTCAGGCTGAATCTGGCCTTTGCACCAGGCAAGGCTGTCTTCACTGCAACTTGTAGCAAAGAGGAGTCTTGATTTCACCCCAGTCCTTTGGGATCTACAAATCCCCATCTGTTTCTCATCTAGAGGAGGGTGAGCAGAACCAGCCCTAAGGACATAAAAAGAGCCCTGTTGGATCGGACCACTGGTCCATCTAGTCCAGCACCCTTGATAAGAACCTCAGAAGAGCCCTGCTGGATCAGGCCAGTGAGGGTCCATCTAGTGCAGCCCCCTGTGGGCCTGGCAGTCCTCCCCATTCCTCATGAGGCCTGAAGGTCCGCCAACCCTCCAAAGGAGCCACGTTCTCCAGGGGATCTGATCTCTGTTCTCTGGAGACCACCTGTAGTTCCAGGAGATGTCCAGGCCCCACCTGGAGGTTGTTGGCCTATTGCTACTCCCCCCCCCCCCCATCTGCCTGTCTCTTCTTATGTCCTGTTTTAGAGCTGGAGTGGCCAGACTGGCAGGGGCTCATGGGAACTGTAGTCTGTGGGCATCTGGCGGGGGCTCATCGGAATTGTAGTCCGTGGACATCTGGAGAGCCAGCATTTCCCCACCCCTCCTTGAGAGTCTAGGACAGGGGTAGTCAAACTGCGGCCCTCCAGATGTCCATGGACTACAATTCCCAGGAGTCCCTGCCAGCTTTCGCTGGCAGGGACTCCTGGGAATTGTAGTCCATGGACATCTGGAGGGCCGCAGTTTGACTACCCCTGGTCTAGGACATTCTGGGGCTACAGGAGAAATGTCGCCGTGCTTGGCCAGCCTTCAGGGCGGGTGGGTGGAGCTCCTCTGTGGCTAATTTGCTAAATCTCTTCTCACGAAAGAGGCGAAGGAGAAGCAAAACATAAAAATGCTTCCCCCCCCCAGCCACATCCCCCTCCCCCAGGCCACAGCTGTCAGCAAAGCCATGTGATGTCCAGTCAAGGCAAGAGATGTTGTGTGTGATAAGAGGCAGCCCTTTCTGATAATGGGAACCACATTCTGGAGCCATTCGGCTGGGGCGGGAGCCAGGAGAAAATTTCCCCCCTTAAGCAGAAAGCAAGTCCAGAATTTGGGATTAAATTTCCCCAGATAGGATATCTGAGTATCCTAATATGAGGGCTGCCAGCCTCCCAGTGGGAAATGCGGATCCCCCGGGATTACAGCTCTTCTCCATACCGCAGAGATCAGCCCCCCTGGAGAATGGATGCTTCGGTGGGGGGACTCCGTGGCACCGTAGCCCACTGAGGGGCCTTCTCCCCCTCCCCACACCCCAACCTCCCCAGGCTCGACCCTCGGAATCCCCAAGGACAAGTAGAATTTGGGTTTTCTTTGAGTTTTACAGGGAGAGTAGCTCAGCAGTGGAGCCTCGGGAGAGGGGGATCTCCCCCTCACTGGCGGGCTTCAAGCAGTGGCTGGAGAAGTTCTGGCAGGGGTGGAGGAGGCTGATCCTGCATGGGCAGGGCGTTGGACTAGATGGCCTCTAGGGGACCCTTCTGATTCTAGGCTTCTGCTCTGGCGCCATCCCTTCCGCCTACTTAATGTGTCAGATTGCATCTGTCCGCAGGGTGTTGACTAACAAAAAAGAAATGATATATAAATGGGTTCCAGGCAGCAGGAAAAGGAGCCACGAACCGTTGATATTTTGCAAATCTAATCTGATGAGCCGATGTTTCCAACAGAGCTCTGTTCCACAGGCGCTCATCCCACATACCGATTGTAATTTTTGTTGTGGCGCCTGTCTCCCTTTTACGCCACACCAAACAGTTGCTCGACTGGTGCGGTGAAGAAAACGTCCAGGCTCTCGTCACTGGCCGGGTTTGAATATGCAAAGGAGGGGTGCAGAACAGGCTGCTAAAATGGTCCTGTTGAGAAGAGAAACCGCCACGTGAAGAAGAGAGGAGAGGGATAGTCCTAGCAGTCTAACCGACTAACAGTGGGGCCTGCAGGGCAGCAGGGAGGAAGTGGCTCAAAGGAGAAGGAAGCCTCCCGCTGAGCCAGTTGGGACACAATTGAAAATATCCGGAAGTTCCTCATTTGAATCTGCTGACAGGCCTGGCATATTCCAGTACCCAGCAGTCGAAATTATAGGAAATTCGTCTCTCTTGCTGAAGTATGCGAAAAAAGAGGGAGTCCAATTAAAAGTTGGCTCGCAAACCATTTTCAGAACTTGAGCGGGGCTCTTTAATATCAGAAGCTAAACTCTAGGAGAGGAAGATATTTATATGGGGCAGGGATGCCAACCTCCAGCTGGTACCTGGAGATCTCCCCATCTTACAGTTGAGCTCCAGGCAACCCAGATCAGTTCCCCGGGAGAAAATGGCTGCTTTGCAGGGCAGAGTCCTTATCATCCTACCTAGCCAGGTTCCCTCTCCACCCCGGACCTGGCCCTTCCCGGGCTCCACCACCCCAATTCCCAACCTGGAGCGGGCAACCCTGCAGGGGGGGTGGGAGGTAAAGTCCGTACCTGAACTGTAATCCAGGGCCCCAGAACTGCCAAATTCTCTCTCTCTCCCCGCCTCCCCCCTTACTTTAGAAATCTGGCCCAGTTTTTACCACTGTGTGAATCTGTGCTTATGTGTGTTATTCAGAAGCCCCCCCCCCCCGCAAAAAAGAAATTGGCCTCAATTTTCCATCTTAAGAGCCTCTCCTCTTCCCTGAAACGCCTCCCATTCAAAGCACGCTTAATCCCTTGCTCTATACATCAAAATCTATCGTTCCCATCTTTCAGCGTCTACATTTTGTATAGATTTCTGTGCTGTTCTCTCTCTCTCTGTCTTGGCTGGGGCCTCTTTTGGAAGTGGGACAGAAGCAAAGTTATTAAGCCTCTGCACTCGAGTTTAAAATACCTCCTCCGTCCAACAAAACACGCTATTGTTGAACTGGGAAAAGATCTCTCCCAAAGTCAAACACCCATGACGGGAATATGAACGGGGGGCGGGGGAACCAAGCGAGATATTAAGCCATATTTGACCCTTAGAACAAACAGGCAGAGGGAAGGGAAACTCGACGCACACGCAGGGGCAGTCAAACTGCGGCCCTCCGGATGTCCATGGACTACAGCTTTCTCTGGCAGGGGCTCATGGGAATTGTAGTCCATGGACATCTGGAGGGCCGCAGTTTGACTGCCCCTGCCAGGGTGTCCCTGATTGAAAGCACATTGCAACCAGCCCTCCGTCCAAACTTGCAAGAGATAAGCAATAAGCCCCCACCCCACCTCTCCATTCCGGGAGCACCCCCTCTCCCCCGGCTCTCCACTCCCCTCCTTCCCGCTTGCCACCATTCGTTCAAAGCAGACTGCTTGAGCAATAGTGTGAAATCGCTGGACAGATCCGTCCCCAGGTGACGCTCCACGCCTCACTTGCTTTCCAGAAGTAACTGGCCACTGGAGACCAAACCTGCAGCTTTGGTTTATGCAGCTGTGTATCGATGCAGAAAGTTCATTGCAGTTGCTTGAAGGCCTACTTTTTAAAACTGGGGGTGGGGGGTGGGGAGAACAGAACCCTGTTGAGGGTGACGGATAATATTCCCTCCCCCTCATTGACTTAAATCCCACTTGCCCGTTAGAGCAACTTCCAGGAGGACAAGTGAAGCCTGGGGATGAGGGATCTTTCAAATGGGGGTCAAACTTGCTGGGCTGTGCAGCCGGGGTCTCATGGCTCTAGCCCTGGACGTTTATCCCGTAGCGGTAGCTGGCATCTTCGGTGGTAGGACACGGACACAGCTCAAGAGGCCAGCCACGGTGACTGAAAGGACCAGACCCTGGCCGCACAGCCCGGAAAACCCACTCAAAATCCCCAGGCATTTCTCGAGCCCAGAGGTGTCAGCCCCAGGCAGACTCTGATGTTGCTGTGGTGGCCAGCTCTGGCGTTCATATCTTCCATGGAAGCCAGCTTGGTGGAGTGGTTAGGACTGCGGACGCCTAATCTGGTGAGCCAGGTTTGATTCCCCGATCCTCCTACACGTGCAGCTCACCATGACATTGATAAAACTGTTCTGACTGAGCAGTGATATCAGGGCTCTCTCAGCCTCACCCACCTCACAGGGTGTCTGTTGTGGGGAGAGGAAAAGGAAGGCGATTGGAAGCCGCTTTGAGACTCCTTCAGGTAAAGAAAAGCAGCATATAAGAACCAACTCTTCTTCTTCTTCAGTAATCTTGGGGCTCTCTCAGCCTCCTCTCCCTCACAGGGTGTCTGTTGTGGGGAGAGGAAAGGGAAGGCAAAGGGAAGCCACTTTGAGACTCCTTCGGGTAGAGAAAAGTGGCATAGAAGAACCGACTCTTCTTTGAGTCGGATCAGCCCTGGTCAGTATTTGGATGGGAGGCCCCCAAAGAGGGCCAGGGCAGAGGCCGGCATCTGTCCATCTCTTGCCTCAAAAGCCGTCCCGCTGAGCATTCCCGGCAGATGAAAAGGAGGGCTCTCTCCCTCCTCCGAAAGGTTATCCAAACTGGCCCAGGGATCACGGACAAGTCAGTTCGGGTTCGGGTTCCGTCCCAAGCATCGTAGGCGAGATGCTCTCCTCGGTGTGGTTTGGGGAACCGCTCAGTCCCGGTCCGAAGACCAACCCGTCTGAACCGATCATTTGGAAGGAAGGCGAGGAGCAGGTCAACCCGGCCAAGAGTGAATCAGAGCTGACGTTTGCATTCTGGCCCAGCGGAGACTCCCAGTTTCAACCTCTCCCGTTCACAAATCAACAGCTCTGGACTTCCGAGGCAAAGGCCGAGCGTGCTCATCCCCCACGCCCTCGAGGGCTTCGCCACAGGATCTAGCAAAGCAAACTCGGACGGAATTATTTCCTTTGTCTAATCCTCCCCCGGGCCTTGCAGAGGGTCCCTCCCCAGCGATAGAGATGTGGGGGCCACTGCTGGCCACAGGCGATGGGCTGGCTTGGGAGAAGGAAGGCTCTTGGCCGTTTAAAACAGGAAGAGGCCGGGGCCAATCCAAGGGGGGCCCTTGGCCTAGGCCTCTAGCTCAAGGGCGGGCCTGAGACAGAGAGACCCCCCTGATGGTCCTGTCAATCAACAAAGCTCCTCCAGTGGGCACACGGGACAGAGCCTTGCCCCACGGCTGCAGGACGACATCTCCAGGGCAGTGTGCCTGGGCACTTTTGATTTTCAGGAGGCAGTTGAAGACCCTGCCTTTGAGTGGTTTGATTTTTTATTCATTCACAAATTGGAGTTTTTCAGTTGTGGTCTTCTGTGTGTGTGTTTTCAATCACTGTTGTTTTATTTACTTTGTAGGCCTCCTTTGAGTTCTGCAAGATACAAAGATGGCTAAGAATGAATCCAGTTTTAGTGATGAATCGATCACAGTGTGATGTCACTTCCAGGGGGGAAACGGAAGTGACATCATGCCACTTCTGGACACTGTGATAAAACTTAGAGAGGATCCTTTTAGAGATCTGCTTGCTAGATAGAGCGAGGTTTGCTCCAAACAACAGCAAAAAGGAGGAGGTGGAGAAGCTGCATTTTTATACTCCACTTTACGCTATCCGAAGGAGCCCCAAAGCAGCCCACAAACACCCTTCCTTTCCTCTCCGCGCAACAGACACCCTTTGTGGTAGGTGTGGCTGAGAGAGCTCAAAGAGAACTGGGACTAGCCCAAGTTCACCAAGCTGACTTCAAGGACAGGAGTGGGGAATCAAACCCAGCCCTCCAGATAAGAGTCCACTGCTTTTCACCACTTCCTCACAGGGCCAGACACAACCGGTGGAGTGCCTTACATGACACTGTGGCCACGATCCTGCCATGATACCGTGAGCTTAGCTAAAGACTGGCCAGTACCTTGATGGGAGATCTCCAGGGAGCCCTAGGAGAAGAAAGGCAAGGCAGCAATTCCAAATGAATAAAAGACGGTAACTAAGGAAGGGGTCCAAATAAGGTGGGTCCCTTGATCTCCATCGCCATTTCAGCATCGATAGCAACCATTGTCAACTCATCTCCGAAGCCCTCAAAACATTTTGAGCCTCATCCTGCCCAGTCCTTCCGCGGAGCAGAGAGGGCCTCGGGAACGGCGGGGAACGGTTGTGATGACGCCCAGCGTGCTCGGAGAGGCGGTTGTGCCTCGTGCTTATCCTTTCCTGCCCTCGGTCCTGATCCAAGGATCTCAGCCTTGGGAAGACGCGTCCCCGCCGAACGGAGCCGAAATGGCAGCGCGGAGCGTCCCCCTCCCCCCTCCCCCAGTCAACAGTTGAATGAAGGGAGCCGGTTGCCAAAAAACATTTGGATTTGATTTGCGTTGTGCAGCATCATTTCCCATCACGTTGACCGGCCTCCAACGTTTCCAACTTCATTCTTCTGGACCATTATTTACTGGTTTTAACGGCTGCCGAGAGATGTCATGAGATGTCATGTCTCTCGTTTATGAGTCGACATTCTGGAAGGCCCACACGTGTGTGCGGGATGAACTCAGACCTCGACGAGGCTGCCGGAGGGACAGCCACGCAGGGGAGAGGAGGGGAGGGGAGAGGAGGGGAGGCCGTGGCGGAACCTCATAGCCCGTGATGCCGTCGAGTAAACAAGACGAGGGAACAAGCTTTTCCACGTCCTCAGAGGAAGGTGGTGGGGCCGTGTGGGTTCTCGTGTGAGGCTTCACGAGCTCGGGAAATGCGGCTCCCCTGAGTGACCGGAAGGATGGGAAAGGGGGCTAAGCCGAGGAATCAAAATGGCGCCTTCCGGGCGGCCCGCAGCTCGCCTGGGTTGCTCAGTCAAATGGCTTGTTGGCATCTCTTAAGTTCCTGCAACAGGCACATGGGCGGGCTGCCAACCTCTGGGGGCACCTGGTGCGCTCTCAGGATTACCTTTGGTCTCTTACATTGGGCCTCTAGGGGTGGGGATCGTCATCAGATTAGAATTTGCTAAACACAGAACTCTCTCTGGGGGGGGGGATTGCATGGACAGGTGGCCCCTCAGGTACGCCGGCCCCAGGCTGCACCAGGCTACAGGGCTCCCAAGCAGCAGTAAAAAGGCGGCAGCTTCCGGCATCCAAAGTGACCGCCCAGGTGCTACAGTTAGTAAAGGTTCTAGAAGGCCCTGTGGAGCGGAAAACATCAAGGACAGTCAACAAAATAACCCGAACCCTGTTTGATCTGCAAAATTCCCCTGGGAAGGAGCTGCGCGTATCCCACGTGGCCACTAGAGGTCTGTGCGGTACTCTAACTCGCCATGACACATTCAAATGGGTCGCCCGGTTGGCCTGAAGGAGCACCTTGGAGACCAACAAAGCACTCAGTGCAAAGCAAGCGCTCCAAAGCTCATGCCTTGAATAAATCTTTGCTGGACTTAAGGGTGCTACTGGACTCTGATTTTATTTAGCCATGACATACACTTTGAGTTTGAGTCAGGCGATGCTGCCTAGGATCTGCATCCAGTGGAGACGACAGAAGACGGGGGTACCTTCTTTAGAATTGGACCTCCCAGTCTAATCTTTTTGACTCTTGGGGGGTCTTTGGAGGAGGGGCACCAGAAGCTACCCTGGAATGTTGGTGTCTCTGCCTCAGAAAACAGCCCCACTCAGACCCCCGGGGATGCCCCCAGATAGATATCCTTTTGACTATTATGGTCCCATGGGCATAAGGGAGCAAAATAAATAAATAAAATAAAATTGGGGAGCCAATACAATTAATAATAATTCCTTTTTTTCTGAAAGAAAATGACTCCGGGTGCCTGTAAACAGTTTCTCGTCTCTTGGGACAGCAGGGCAGCAAATCCGCATTGGGAGGAGACTTGTTTCAACGAGAAGACAAACCGGGCCAACAAACCGTCTCCTCGTGACCCTCCCCTGCCCCCAGCATTGGTCCCAGACAGGCAGATGCTTCTTTCATCTCAAAGCCCTTCTGTTCTTTTTAAGATTTCTAGGGGGAAAAAAAGAAAAGATGTCAGGCCACCCTGACCCACACGTGTCCCCACCCCCGGCCACTGCGCCAGCCCACTCCCGGGGAGGGTCCGGTCCTTCCAGGAGGGGGGCAGGCCCACATGTGCAAGGCAGACCGCTGACCCCACGTGGATCTTTCATCTTCTTCAAGGTTTTGACTCCTGCGTTCAAAGCCCTAAGTCGCCTGGGTCCCCTCTCTCTTTGGGATCGGCTTTCCTGCCATTCGACCGCAGGACTCCTAGTCCTCGTCTCCAAAGCTGCAGACAACAGGTTGGCCCCCTCTTCAACAGGCCTCCCTTTGATGTCGGTCAGCACAGCTCTCCTCTCAGCCCTGGCCCTCCTCGTCTCCAAGCTACGCAGATCCAATTCTTTCTCGCAAGGCAAGGATTCCAACCCATCAGCCATCCTATAGTCACCTTCCTCTCAACACTGGCCAAGGTCCTTCCTGAACTTCCCGAACTGCGGCACACAGTAAACGGGAGAGAGAAGGCGCTGTTCTCAGTACTATATCCTATATAGTTGCCTTCTTGCTGCCCCCCTAGAGTCTTCTTCTCTTCTTTGTAAAGAGGACTTTGCCTTTTGCAACCATCCTTTTAGCCTGTGATGCCGGGGATTGAACCTGGGACCTTCTGCGTGCCGAGCAGATGTTGAGCTACAGTCCTTGCTTCCTCCGTGATCCCTCCTTTTGATTCCCCTTGGCTGTTGGTGTAGTGCATTTCTAGGGTCTTTCTCTGAGATGGGAGATTCTTGGAGATTTGGGGGATGGGGTTTGGGGAGGGCGGGGCTTGGGGAAGGCAGGTACCTGACTGGTTACGATGCCATAGTCCACCTTTTTGGTCCCTGTAAGATCTCCAGGTTCTGTAAGGAGCTTGGTAGCCTCAATCCCTAGCCCAGATCATCCAGTTTTGCGCACTGCATCTGACATGTGACCAAAGCTGGATCAGGGCCATGATCTATCCATATAGATTCCAGAACCATCCAGCCTCTTGCTCATTTAATCTTTTTTTTTTAAGATTCTCATCAAATTCCCTTTTCAACAAGTTTCGTTATTATTTTTCCCCCTCCGCGTGCGGACCTTCTGCTGAAGTCTGTTAAACTACTCTCGCCGGTTTCTTTTTTCCGAGCGCTCGGATATTACCTTTCGGTCGAATGGAAGAAAGAATTGAAATTATTATTCTTAGACCAAACAGTGGAAGCCGGCAACAGAGGAAATGGCTCTTCCCTTAATGGGGACGGTTGGAGAGGAGACAAGAATCCAGGGATCCCGAGCCTCTGTCAACACCGTCCCCATTAGCCGGTCTGTTTCCCAGATGCCCCCCGTCACTGGGACCCCTGCCTCTCTGGCGAAACTGGGTGGGGAGGGGTGGCTAGAAGAGACGCTTGAATTGCTCGGAGGAAAAGAGCCTCCTGTGCTTTTTGGGTTCTGCAAGAGGAGTCGATTTGGCCCATGACTGTTACGTAATGCGTAGGGTCTTTGTGTCGGTCAACGTCTGAACAGATGCTTATGCTCCTAACACACTCCCAATGATAGGACATGCATGGAGAGCTCCCACCAGCAGCCCCTGCTACCTCTTGGCAAACAGTAGAGTTTTCAGTGATTTCTAGAGCAGTGTGACATCACTTCCAGGTTTTCCCTGGAAGTGACATCACACTGTTGCATGGACGGAAATCCTACACAGCGGATGGGACTGTGGTGAGAAGGAGAGGTGGAGATCTCCCGTTTTGGGACACCAGGAAATCGTACCTTCTTCTCATGAGCTTCTTCAGAGTGCTGCTGGGTTGAACGAACGAACCAACGGTCCAAAGCAGGATGACGGCCTTTTACAAGGGCTTCTCACGTCAAGAGAAAAAGGGGTTTTCCTGTTTCAAGCTTTATTTCTGAACAAGGAAGCCAATAGGGCTCTCTAGAGTTGGGTGGTGAGAACACAAATTTATGAATTAAAAAATGCCCATGTTAGTTGGAGTTGCCAGCTCCAGTTTCGGAAATAACTTGGAGTTTTGAGGGGAAAGGGCCGGAAGAGGGTGAAAATTGGGGAGGGGAATCCACCTTCCAAAGTAGCCATTTTGTCCTCGGGGAACTTTAGCCACCACAGGGCGGTCAGCCACTCTAAGGATTGTCGGACTTCAGAATTTCAGACTCAGGAGGAGCAGGCAGAGTGATGCAGCGGTAAAAAAGGCAAATGCCATTTTGGGCTGTATCAACAGGGGCATCACATCAAAATCACAAGATGTCATAGTCCCATTGTATACGGCACTGGTCAGACCACACCTGGAGTACTGTGTGCAGTTCTGGAGGCCTCACTTCAAGAAGGATGTAGATAAAATTGAAAGGGTACAGAGGAGAGCGACGAAGATGATCTGGGGCCAAGGGACCAAGCCCTATGAAGATAGGTTGAGGGACTTGGGAATGTTCAGCCTGGAGAAAAGGAGGTTGAGAGGGGACATGATAGCCCTCTTTAAGTATTTGAAAGGTTGTCACTTGGAGGAGGGCAGGATGCTGTTTCTGCTGGCTGCAGAGGAGAGGACACGCAGTAATGGGTTTAAACTTCAAGTACAACGATATAGGCTAGATATCAGGAAAAAAATGTTCACAGAGTAGTTCAGCAGTGGAATAGGCTGCCTAAGGAGGTGGTGAGCTCCCCCTCACTGGCAGTCTTCAAGCCAAGGTTGGATACACACTTTTCTTGGATGCTTTAGGATGCTTAGGGCTGATCCTGCGTAGAGCAGGGGGTTGGACTAGATGGCCTGTATGGCCCCTTCCAACTCTATGACTCTATGATTCTATGATCCCCACCCAAACCTCACTTCTTTCCAACCACCTTGAGATGGCAATCCCAGAGGAACTCTGCGACTTCTGCTCCCCCTGTCTGCGTGGCCATGCTGGCGCCCCACAACTCCTCCTGAAGAGGCTGAAACCCAGTAGGACACAAGCGGCTACTGTTCGGGGGGCAAGCCCAAGCGGAGCGCTCCCCTCAGCCCGGCAGGAGGCCATCTCGGGCGGTGGTTGTAGATTGAGGGCCGTTCGCTGTATTCATCATGCAACAAACATTCCACGGCCCTGCCAGGCCTCATAACTCTCCCCAGCATGCAACCTCCCATCGTAAACACATTCAGCCACACTTAAGCAATCGCTGCACCGGGGAAGGTGAGCAGGCGTTTCCCATCACAGCCCTCAGCAGCCGGGGAAGGAGGGTGGCAGCGGCGCGTCGGGGACAAAGGGCGTGGGGGAGAGGCAACGAACCCCTGGGAGCACTTGGCTTTGAGGGTTGCGGTCATCGTCTCCCCACCCCGATGGCCCTGGCTAGCCTGGCCTCACCGGATCTCGGAAGGTAAGCAGACCACCAGGTAAGTCAGGTTGCTACGCAGAGGCAGGGCTACCTCTGGACATCTCTTTCTCTGAAAGCCCTACAGCAGGGGTAGTCAAACTGCGGCCCTCCAGATGTCCATGGACTACAGTTCCCATGAGCCCCTGCCAGCGTTCGCTGGCAGGGGCTCATGGGAATTGTAGTCCATGGACATCTGGAGGGCCGCAGTTTGACTACCCCTGCCCTACAGGGTCACCATGAGATGGTTGTGACTTCACAGTCCTTTACCCTATTGGTTTGGACTCGAGGGAGAGAAGCCCAGGTGGAGGGCCACGAGGTGGGGAGCTCCCCTTCACTGGCAGTCTTCAAGCAGCAGCTGGACAGCTACTTTTCAGGGATGCTTTCGACCGATTTGGCGTCGAGTGCAGGGTTGGGCTAGATGGCCTCTATGACCCAGTTCCAACTCTATGATTCTCTCCTGTCTGGAGATTAGTTGTAATTCCAGACTATTTCCAGGTCGACCCTGGAGGTTGGCAACCTAGGAGAAAATCTTGACATGTGTTAATTTTTATTGAAAAGGAAAACTGAGTTGACGTTACGGCTCTCAGGTTTGTTCTAGGCAAGGAAGATGTAAAATCTGTGCTGATAACCAGCAGGGATAAGGAAATCAATCGTGCCGCTCCCGTTCAAGATGTCCTGGTCCACGTTACTGGTCAGGAGTGGCCAAATTGTGGATCTCCAGATATCCCTGGACTATAATTCACAGGGTCTTATGGGAATTGTAGTCTATGGGCATCTGGAGGACCAGGGGCTGGAGAGCCAGGGGCTCCTGGGAATTGTAGTCCATAGACATCTGGAGAGCCACAGTTTGGCTACCCCTGTTTCAGGCACAAATACCTTCTTGATTAAGTGAAGTTCTTTTTTTCCTTTTTTTCCCCCTGCCACGAGCTTTGTGCGGGAAAAATCATGTGAAACTCTATCAATCTCAGGCAGCTTAACAGGTTAGAAAAATGTTTGGACAAAAGGAGAAGGCAATAATAATATTAATCGGACGCATCTGGTTTGATAACTGTGCTTGCCAATTTATAAATTTATACAGACGTCTGGAATCTGAAGCATCGGAGATCTGGAGCCCCGGTAATAATAGGTTACTTCATGCTTTCAACGTGAAATGTGTAGTAATGTTCAGAGGGTTAGGAAAACTCTTGATCAAAGGGTCCCTAAATCACGGCCTGGTTTGGGACTGGAAGAGGGGCCTACATCGCCCAGATCTGGGATGTGTGCAGACATTCAGGAATTACTGTGAAAAAGACACTAGAAATCCAAGTTGGCTTTACGATAGCCTTTGGAAGACCTGGGTCAAGTAGGGTTGTGAGTCTTGCAAGCCCTGGGAGACTGAAAGGGGGTGGAGACTTACCCGAACAGCATGTGACACTGCAACGCCAACTCCAGCCTGGATGTGATACCACTGCTTTGCAAGGCACTCTAGGATTTCCCCATAACTCTATTGGCCAAACCATAGAGTTTCAGAGGGAAACCGTAGAGTGTCCTGCAACATGATAGCATTGCTTCCAGTTATGTGACCGGAAGTGAAGCCACAGTGTCATCCTAGCACATGCACACCAGAAGCCCTTTTCAGCCATGGCTTAGGGAAGACCTATGGTCCTTTGCTAGAAAGTCCCAGGTTCAATCCCTAGTATCTCCAGTCAAAATGATCAGATGGTAGCGGATGTGAAAGACCTCTAGCCTGAGACCCCCGGGGAGCTGTTGCCTTTCAGGCCTTGATAAAAACCTATATCTGACGCCAGGATAAAGCAACTTCATGCGTTCCTGTGTCCTAAGCATTTTGGTGGCCACCTAGGACCATCGATGCTCCCACAAGAAGCTCTGGCTCTGCCGAAGCTGCTCCCTTTCCCTTCTTGCTGACCCCAGTCCCTGTCCTCCTTGAATAATGAACTGAAATGAGCACCGATAATTGGATTCCTCGCTAACGCATGATGGTTGTCATGTCCGAGACGCCGCTCCTTCCCCAACGACTGGCAATGCAGTCCAGATGTGTTCGGATGAAAGGCTGGCGGGAGACGTCGGGGCGTTGGACGGAGGGCAACTCCCCGGACTTGATAAACAAAGTTTTCTTTGAGGGCTCGTTGTGCAATGAGAAATGGAAAACAGCTGCTTTCGGGTAAAAACTGTTTCTATCTTTATTTATTTACAAGGCTGTGAAAACGTTTGAGAATAGAAAATGGAAAATGGGAAGGTCACGTCTGCTGGCAGGCGCTAATGACGACGGATGGGTCTCGCTGGGGAGGTGGAAAAGAGCGGGGCTTCAAGGGGGGGTGCGGGGCCAAGGGGAACGAGAAGAATGCCTCTGGGGGGTCGCATCCAGGCTGCATTGGGTCCAGCAGCCGCGTTGGAACAAGGGCCGGACAGAGGCTTCGGAGAAGCCCATAGCAGGTCACAAAAGCAGCTGGCCACCAGAAGTGGAATAAATATGTTTGATAAAGAAAGAATAAAAGTAAGCAGTTTATGGAGTTCCAGAATTCGTCTGTCATTCCAAGAGATCCCCTGCCTCCTGCAACTCCGTCCCCTCCACTGGTCTTCAGGAGTGTAACATTGTTGTTGTTGTTATGTGCGAAGTCGTGTCCGACCCATCGCGACCCCATGGACAATGATCCTCCAGGCCTTCCTGTCCTCTACCATTCCCCGGAGTCCATTTAAGCTTGCACCTACTGCTTCAGTGACTCCATCCAGCCACCTCATTCTCTGTCGTCCCCTTCTTCTTTTGCCCTCGATCGCTCCCAGCATTAGGCTCTTCTCCAGGGAGTCCTTCCTTCTCATGAGGTGGCCAAAGTATTTGAGTTTCATCTTCAGGATCTGGCCTTCTAAGGAGCAGTCAGGGCTGATCTCCTCTAGGACTGACCGGTTTGTTCGCCTTGCAGTCCAAGGGACTCGCAAGAGTCTTCTCCAGCACCAGAGTTCAAAAGCCTCAATTCTTTGACGCTCGGCCTTCCTTATGGTCCAACTTTCGCAGCCATACATTGCAACTGGGAAGACCATAGCCTTGACTAGACGCACTTTTGTTGGCAGGGTGATGTCTCTGCTTTTTAGGATGCTGTCTAGATTTGCCATAGCTAGTGTAACATTAGAGGTTGTATTTTCAAAACCTGCACTGCCCATCAACAGCGAATTTTAAAGACAGGTTTGATTTTGACAGTGCCTGGAAACATGGAAAGAACAAGATGAGTCTGGTGGTACCTGGGCTCTATCGGTACCTGGACAAAGTGGAGGGCTAAACATTCAATAATAAACAATTTTTTTTAAAAAAATTATTTATTATTGAATGTTTAGCCCGCCAATTCCCGCAAAGCGGCATGCATACCTCGCCAGAGACAATGAAAACCAAACCAGTAAACAATAAAGCTTTGAATAAACTTTTGTTGGTCTAAAGCAGGGGTAGTCAAACTGCGGCCCTCCAGATGTCCATGGACTACAATTCCCAGAAGCCCCTGCCAGCATTCGCTAGCAGGGGCTCCTGGGAATTGTAGTCCATGGACATCTGGAGGGCCGCAGTTTGACTACCCCTGGTCTAAAGGGTGTCCCTGGATTCAGACTTTGTTCTGCTGCTTCAGACCGACCAAGCTCGATCGATGTATCCGAAGATACACCTTGAAAACCCTGAGGGGGGTCTCTGGAAGTCAGCTGTGACCAGATGCCACTTTATGCATACACACGGTCTAATTTTCCCCAGAGGGACAACTTGCGGCTCTCCCAGGTGGTTTTCGGTTTGGGTGGCATCCAGGGTCGCTGAGCAGAGGCAGGCAATGCTAAGCAACCTCTGCCTCTCTTTGCCCAGATCTGGACGGCCCAGGGTAGTCTCATCTTGTTTAGATCTCCAAAGCCAGCTAGATCTCATTAAATCTTCAAAGCTAAGTAGGGTTGGTCCTGGTTGGTCCTTGGATGGGAGATGGAGATGGAGGGGCCTCTGGCCTGGCCCAGCAGGGCTCTTTGGGTGTTCTAAGGCTTGATTTGATCTATTCCCCACGGGAATCAGCCACTTTTACACGTGTGCAAATCTTACAGATGGCAAACCAAGCCCAGTTTAGACGCAGTTGACCGTGATGGTCGGTGGTCACATGGCCTAGCCTAGCCAATGAGGAGCATGAAAATAACTGAAGCTTAGGGGTCAGGGGAGGAACTTGCCTTGCTACCTGGCAGAGTCATTCCTGGAATATCTCCAAAAAGCGTCCCCAAAGATCACACCTTTCTCTGGTTAGCTAATTCACAGCTAATTCTCTCCATTTCACAGATTGGAATGTAACGGCCTGGGTGTCAGAGCTCTCCCTCCTGGGGAACTCTCTCCAGATCGGCTCACAGGCCGTGGTGGCCGGACCAAGAGCGAGATATTTTCCGTTTCCAGGAGAATCAACTCAGGAGAGAAGAAAGCCACAGCGGGGGGGGGGGGGAGGTGGCTCTGAAACCATAACGTGTCGCTGTGACCCTCGCCTCTCTCTCTCTTTCTCCCTCTTTGTTTTCTGCAGCGCCGTTTTCCAAAGGGCATCTCACCTTGGCATGCTTTGTCCTCCAGCTATCTCCAGGGGGATCTGCTAATGAAATCCAGAAGAGCAGCTGGGGACAATTACCTCCGTGGCCAGGGTAGAGGCAGAGAAGCGGTCCGGACAGCCAGCACGCAGGCAAGATGTGTCATCCCAGTGAGCCCAGGTGGGGCTGGAGAAGAGGAGGAGAAGGGGGGAGAGAGAAGACCCCCGAGACGATCCTGAGACTGCGCCATTTCAGGCTGCGGCCCTTTGGATTGGGTGGCATTCCAGGGCTGAGAAATCTCTTCCTGGCAGGTCGTCCTCCGGGGATTGTGAGTTATTTGCAGACCACAGATCACTATGAAATCCTCGGGGAGACTGGGGTGTGTCTGCTTCCCAGATCCCTTCTGGGAAAGAGAGCTGAAACACTACTTAAGGGGAGAACAGACCAGAGAATCTGTTTTTTTCTCATCATAGGAAATAATGGCAATCAGATGGGGGCGCACTCTTTGGGTGCCCCTAGAATAGGACCCCCGTGTCCAATCTTCTGAGCACGTGGAGGTTCTTTTGAGGGGAGGCTCCTGTGGCCACACTGCAAGTTCCATGCCTTGACTTCAAACCAGCCCCCCCCCCCAGCTGGGGAAATACAAAAAAGGGAACCCCCCCCCCCTTTTCTCTTTCCCCTTAACGTTTCAATGGCCACTGGCTTGAATCATAGAATCGTGCTGCACTGCAGTTCAGTGATTCAAGCAAGGCTGAATTTAATCTTATTGGGAAATGGCAATTCAAACCGGATTTGGCCAATTTGTTCTCCAGTCAAGGCTGAATTTGGTCCTTTTTGGACAGATTGAATCGCACACAATTTTGGGTGTCCTGGGCGGGATCTTGAGGAAGTGGATGCAAGTTTGATGAAACTAAACTGTGATGCAACGGAGCGATTTTCCCCCCAAAATTATTTTTAAAATTATTGAAAAGGAAATGTCTACAAGCATACTTGTGACACTGCACCGATTTAAGCGAGAGTTGACGGGAGCCCCCAGATCCCCCCTCCCTCCCTCCGCGAAACAGGCCTTGCTGGCGGTTAGAAAGCAAGGCAGGCTGCATACTACATACAATAGTGATCTCAGCACCCCCCCCCCCTGAGTTATTCCACCTCGTGTACCAGAATCCATCAATGTGGGGGGGGGGGAGGCAGAGAAAGGTCCACAGTGATGACAGTTCGGGGCCCAGAGAAAACCTTATCTGACATTACAGAGCGAGAGGGGAGCATTCATAATGCAGCTGTCATTTTCCAACCCAAACGTGATCCTGAGTCTTTGGTTAAAAATTCTCTCTCACGTTCTCAGATGTGAAACTCCCTTATGATGCACGGGGGGGCCAACCTCCAGGTGAGTCCTGGAGGACTCCTGGATTTACAACTGAGCTCTAGATCCCCAGCAGAAAATGGCAGCTTCAGGGGGGGATTGTGCCCCACTGAAGTCCCTCCCTGCCCCATACCCTGCCCTCCCCAGGCTCTACCCCCAAATCCCCAGGGATATCCCATCCCAGAGTTGGGCAATCTTATCCAACGCTTGAGATGCCAGACACCCCCCCCGCCCCCCAAGTAGGAGGGGAGGTCCCCTGTTTGGGGTGATCGTCTCTGCTGGCTGGCAGGGGGGAATTACCCTCCCCCCCCAAAAAGTAACAGTAATAAACATGGCCCAGAAGTGATGTAGGCACACAGGTGACGCCAGGGGGGGGGGGGTTTGACATTCAAGTTTTGGAGTAAACTCTGTGGCAGAAACTAATTCCACCATAGAGGGTTTGCTCACAAACCAGAGTGTCATCCCCGACATGCCCACCTCCCTTCCTGGTGCTGCAGGCATGTAGGGTTTATTTCCAGTGTCTTCCCTCCCGGCTCCCGGTAAATTCACCCCCCTCCCGTCTCCCCCAGCTGGGCCAAGGAACCTGGCCGCCCTGTCCAGCACCCCTTCAGGAAACGTTTCCCAACTTATTGTAACATCCTGTAAAACATTCCGATGGAAGGTCTCCCTCCTCCCAAACGGCCTTGAATTTCTCTCCGGAGAGGCTGCCAAGGCACCGGCTGAAACTCTCCCCCCCCTCGCCCCACCCCCGGCCTCCTCACCTTACAATGTCTCCACTCCTTTCCAGAGGAACCAGCTGTAACAGAGTCCCTTCTAACTGGGCCGCTAATTGGTTACATTCCCTCCCCAATACATGCTCCCACACACACAAGCACACATGGATACACACAGCCCCAGACCAAAACCTCAACCCCCCCTCCCCGCTTCTGCTCTCATAATAATGCGCGGATATTTGTGAGCCTGCTTGAAATGTGGCTGTGCTGTCTTTATTTCCGTATAAAATGCCATTTATTAGGTTTACAACCTTGACAGTGTGAATACGCGGCCATGTATTAAGTGCTGGCACCGCACGAAAACATCTGTTGCCGTTACAAGAAACTTCGGACACGGATGGCTGGGGGCCTTTTTCTCTTCTCCTTCTTCTTCTCCTTCTCCTTCTTCTTCTTGTTAGATGGAATTACCTTCGGGAACTCTCCGGAGACCAGCGCTGGCTCCGGAGGCCAACTCGACATGGCCGCCAGCGATCCTGGCGTCCGCTCAGCGCTGAGCCTAAGGGCAGAACACGGACTCATTTCCTCGAGGGCTGGTGGGCGACGGACGGAGCCAAGACGAAGACCAGAGAGGGCTGGATTTAATTGCTTCCCGGAGGGATTGCATCGAGCATCTGCCATATATGGAGGAACTGGATCCCTTTTCGTTCCCACTGTGCTGCTTTAGCAATACTGCCTCCCACCATAGCATCCCCTATTAGTTTGTTTGTCTCCTTGATTCAGAGAGGGCTACTGTCCAGGGTTACTAAAGGGAACCTCCCTGTTCAGAGGCAGTAAACATTTGAATCCCAGAGCCAGGAGGCAACATCAGGGCAACATCAAGCCTTCTATGCCTTGTTGTTGACCTTCAAGAGGAATTGGTTGACCCCTATGTGAGGCAAGAGGCTGGAGGTCTGACCCAGCAGGGCTCTTCTGAGGGTCTTCTCAGGGGAAGGCCTCGGCCTCTCTGCCCTGTGGCTGGCCCTGCAGAGGAACTGGCTGGCCCCTGGGTGAGACGGGAGGCTGGACTGGAGGGACCCTCCCTGGCCTGACCCAGCAGGGCTCCTCTGAGGGTCTTCTCAGGGGAAGGCCTCGGCCTCTCTGCCCTGTGGCTGGCCCTGCAGAGGAACTGGCTGGCCCCTGGGTGAGACATGATGCTAGGCTAAATGGACCCCTGCTTACAATCTAGGGATCACTGGTCTGTTCCAGCAGGGCTCTTCCGATGTTCTTATCAGGGGAAGGCCTTGGTCTCAATGCCCTGTTGTTGGCCCTCCAAAGGTCTTTCCCGGCCCCAAAGCCTGCCCACTCCACCCCCAAAGCCTCAAGGTACTTCTCAACCTAGAACTGGCAGCCCTATATTTCTCCTATGGGACAGTGTCTTGCTGAGGGCCTGAAGTCTTAAAGTGAGGATCCAGAAACAAGGGCTATCAGCTGGAGAGTATTTCCCTTGGCTTCATTGGCCAGCCCCTGGGCTGAACTCTGAAACACCCAGACACACCCAGTGCCCTCCCCTCCTCAAATTCTGCCCTCCCTCAGCATCATCCCCAAGTCTCCAGGAAGTTCATAAGCAAGAGTTGGCAACCGTAGGTTAGGCCCATCCAGGTGTCTTTCTCTGCCCTTCTCAGGTACCGCTAGGCTCCTCCCCTAAGCAGGCTCCTTTCCTTACCCTTCCGGGTGCAGCCCCTGAGCTCAGCGTTCGGGCAGTGCTGACCGGCAAGATTGGAGCTCTCCCATGTGAAAAACAGGCAAACATCTGAACCAGCCCCATGTTTGTGTGTTGAAATTTTCTGGTCAAATTCAAGCTTCTTTAATCCGGAGCCAAAGAGGATAAGCGGATTCCACAGAGTCAGAGAGCTGCTAGCGGGCGGACAGGAGATTTTCATCTGCTGAGTCAAATCATCTCAGTGCTGCAGGGTCAATTCCCGCCCATGGCTAGTTATAAAAATGTAGGTTGGACCCCCCGTAGAATGGGGGAGGGGTATTTGGGGCGGGGGAGAGTTCCAGCAATGGACACTTGACCAAGCCTTCGGGGAAAGGTGGCATATAAATTCAATAAATAATAATACATGTATTTATTTACAATTTGACTTATACCACTCTTCCCCGGGAGGTGGCTTTGGACAGTTTCTGTCAAAAGCAATTAAAAAGCAATTAAAAATGCAAGACCCGTTAAAAATATAACACTCATTACACCAGGGGTAGTCAGCCTGTGGTTCTCCAGATGTTCATGGACTACAATTCCCATGAGCCCCTGCCAGCAAATTGGATCAGGATCCTAGCTGCGCATTGCTCAGTTTTGCGCCTGGTTGGATCCTCCCTCAGCCCTCAAGCTCGGCCCTCGACCGGTCCACGTACAGAACCACCACGTGGGGGGCATCTTTGCCCTCGACATTCGGATGCCTCCTGGATCACCGTTTCTATCACGGTCCTGGTGATTCCCCCTTCCTTCCACCAAGGCTTCAACATCAGTCCTGGATCCCGGCCAGCCTTCGGATGACAGATGCCGTTTTTTGGACAGGGAGCCGACTCCGGCTGGGTCTGTTTTTAATTTGGTCGCGAACTGCATGTCCTGTGATCTGCGTGATAACGCAGGGGGAGCTCAGAGACTGCCATGTTTTTTAAAAATAAAACACACCTGAGGTTTGTGTGAGCTTGCTGGGGGCTCTTGGCAAACTACAGGCGGCCTTGAAACTGCACAAGGAGCAGATCTTCCTTTCTTCTGACCCAGCGCTTCTCTTCTTCCTCCAAAGTGAAGGAGCTTCCAAAGGCAACCTCAAGTGGAGGGAGACAGCCGCAAACAAGACTCTTTCCTGGGTGCTGTCGACGGGGGATGGGGCATGCTTCCCAGAAGTGACACGACATGCTGATGTCACCGGGATTTGATGTCAGCATATTGGAGATGTTGGGGGGGGGGGCAACACTGGCTTTGGGCAAAATTTGGGCAGAATTTGCTTCTAACCATAAGAGTTTTGCCTAAAAAAACAGAATGCTTCTTTGGCAACCTTGATTTGCTGGTGTCACTTCTTGGAGATGTCGACACATCAAGTTAAAATGTGGCATTCTTCCAGTTTGGAGGAAGTTGGAGGGGGGGGCAAGGTGCCTCGGGAAAAGGACCCCCCACCTGGACCCTACCAAAAACTGAGGTGTCTTCCCTCCTCCCTCAATGCTTCCAATCCTGTTTCTCTTTCAGGGTCAGGAAGCTCTTTCTGGTTCAAGCCAGGAGGAGAGGTTAGCAACTCTACTGACTTCATTTCTGGGAGGGAAGGCGATCATAAGCCGCTTTGAGACTCCTTCCGGGAGTTAAAATGCTGAGTGCAAAATTGCACCACGCTCTCAGAAGACTTGTCCAAAATCGTCATGGCCGTACGTATGGAGAGAGGTCGTCTGGCTGAGGAAGGCAGATAAAGGAGAAATGATCAACGTTTGGTGATAAAGGAAGATTCAGGTGAGGCCCCATCTTGGTCTGAAGTAGCAAACAAAATGTGAGTCCAGGGGCACCTTTAAGACCAACAAAGATTTATTCAAGGGGTGAGCTTTTGGGTGGAGGCACCAGTAATCATAAGAGAACAGACATAAGGTGAGAGTAAACCACTATGCCAGTTTGGTGTAGTGGTCAGGAGTGTGGACTTCTAATCTGGCATGCCGGGTTCGATTCTGCACTCCCCCACATGCATCCAGCTGGATGACCTTGGGCTCGCCACGGCACTGATAAAACTGTTCTGACCGGGCAGTGATATCAGGGCTCTCTCAGCCTCACCCACCCCACAGTGTGTCTGTTGTGGGGAGAGGAATGGGAAGGCGATTATAAGCCGCTTTGAGCCTCCTTCGGGTAGGGAAAAGCGGCATATAAAAACCAACTCTTCTTCTTCTTCTTATAAATTAGTAGTAATTTAGTAAACAGCATCGTAACAAATATGCAGCATGATAATGAAGACTGGATAGCCCCTTATTAGAATAATAAAAGGCATCTTCTTGCAAGGGGCTTTTTTTGTGTGTGACTTTATCGCAGGCAGCCTGAGCCCTGCTCCCCCCCCCCCCCCGTTTTGACAGGATCTAAGCCGGTGGCTGGGCTTTCATGAGCATGCCCGATCAGCTTGGAGGGAGCACGCAAAATCTTTCCCGGAGCATGTGAGGATCTCATCTCCCTCCCGACCCAGTTGCCGGCTCTCTTCTGAAAGGGATGTCGGAGGGAGCCAGCTCACACAAGAATGTGTCCTTTAAGGGAGACTCAAACGCCCCGGGGGGGGGGGGGATAGGAGCGGCTGGCTTTCCCCCAGGCCCAAATTTGAGACCGTTCCCTTTGGAGAAACGCTGCAGAGGAAGCCTGCGCAGCTATTTTTATTTCTCCTGACACAAATCCCACCCAGGCTTCCAGGCACAATTAAGGGAATTTGGCTTTGATCGCGCTGAACAATTCTATTAGCTGGTTGGAGCTGAATTTACGAAAGCAAAAGGCAAAGGTTAGGCCCCTTGGCTAGTGGAGCAGTTTTCCATAGAGCCCTGCTCTTTTGCAAAGGACCGGCACCCAACCCGTGGAGCTGAAGAGCTGTGCTCTGCCCAGTTCTAGCCTTGCCAGCTTCCAGATGGGAGCTGGAGATCCTCCAGACAACCATGATCTGTTCCCCTGGAGAAAATGGATGCTTTGTAGGGTGGGCATTAAACCTTACTGCAGTCCCTCTCTTCCCCAAACCCTGCCCTCTCTGGGATCCACCCCAAAAGCTCAATGCAGAGCTAGTAACCCAGCCCCTCTTCTCTTTTTGTGAAACAGGAGATGCCAGCAGGAAAGGCAGGGGTAGATCCCGGGGCCTCAGTATGCCAGCCAGTACAAGGACATGCCAGCTCTGGATTGGGACATTGCTGGAATTTTGGGGGTGGACATTTTAGGAGGTTTGGGGGAAAGGATGATCTCAGCAAGGGTACAATGCCATAGAGTTTACCCTCCAGAGGAGCCCTTTTCTCCAGGGGAGCTGATTTCTGTCCTCTGGAGTTCAATTGTAAAAAGGGAGAGTCACTAAATAGAAAATTCCAGTTTGGTTTGTTCTGGTCAGTTCTGCTTCCATGCTCCTCCAAGCAAGGGCTGCCAGCCATTTAAGCCTAACAACTAAAGGGTGAACTTGTCAAGCTGTTAGGTTTAAATGGCTGCAAGTCAGCAAAATCAATGTTCACTGAGGGCTGCATCTTAAATACTGCAAAAATATCATTATCGGTTTGGTGAGGATGCTACAGTACATTCCAAAACAGTACAAAGTGTGGTTTAATACAGACAAACATCTCCTCAGTGTTGTTACTCAATAACAATTAGACCCTGAAGCTGTAGATAAAGAAGGACATCCAAAGTATAAAAGTTCAAAGATGGGCTTCTGGATAAAGTTTTATCTTGGATTATGTTTTGTGCTTTTATTGTTTTAGGGGACTGGTTTTTATGTGACCTGTCTCGACCCTCCAGGGGGAGGCGGGATATAAATTTAATAATAATAATAATAATAATAATAATAATAATAATAATAATAATAATAATAATAAAGGCCCTTTTTATCTATTCTTCTTCAGTTTGCCTTCAATTTCTTCTTAAAACCAAGCCTTTTGAGCATGCAAAATCAACAAGTTGCTTCTGAACAGATGTTTCCAAGGGAGAAACTTTTACGGAGGGGGGGTGGATTTGAAGTTATTTGCTCACTGGCCCCAACCAAATGCTTTTCTGCTCCTGAGAGGTAGGTGAGAGGGTTTGACTTGCTGGAGTTCATCCAGTGATGCTCTGCGGGAAAGTGGGGATTTGAACCTGGGTTTCTCAGATCCTAGTCTGACCCTTTAATCCCTACTCCACAATGACGCTTAGAGGGTTCATGTGCAGGCCCTGACAAGCCCTGAGATGCATCTGTTGGTGGGGTCTGAACATGCAAAGTGGAGCCCAGCACCAGGCTGCTTCAAAGAACAGAATGGCTTTATTAAGAAGAGAAACTATGTAAAGAAAGAGGGTGGGGAGTCCAAGCTACTATCTAACTGTCGTTCAGCATTCATTCGGACTGTTCTGGAGGCAAGCAGGAAGTCTCCAAATGAGCCAATCAGGACGCTGGAGGGAACTATTGGAAACGCACCAGGATGTTCCTGATCTAAATTATGTTAAATACATACCTCTATGGTGCTGGCAGGGGCGCATGGGATTTGTAGTCCATGGACATCTGGAGAGCGACAATTTGGCCAGCCCTGCTATAGATCTTGCCTATTCTGACATAAACTACCTCCCAGTCTGAGACTGACCTGGCAAAACCAGGGAGGGAGCCAGCCCCTGAAGAAACACAAGTCTAGTAACTCATGGAAGAAAACCACAAATAATGTGCTTTCTCAAAGGCAAAGATGGGGAGAAAGCCTGAGCCGTGATGTATTATGGGTGGATCCCCCCAAAACAGGCCTTGACCCTGGTAAACGGGGACCAGTGGGGGAGGTCTGTCCACCGATATGTCAACACTGTGCTTGATCTATCCCGTCCCTGTATCAAAGTTCAGCTGTTTTCCCTTCTGCCATAATCTCCATGCGAGCAGAGAATACAGCCCCTCTAATATACTTTAAACTAGATATTCAAGGCACAGACCTTATTATCTGGAGAGGATCCAAACCGGTTCCTGTCTATTAGGATCCATCAAGGGGGAAAACTCTCTGGCAAAGAGCTCCAAAGTCGTAGTACCGTCTCCTTAATGGCCACTGGAGACCTCTCCCGAGGGGCAGGTGGAAAGAGATGGAATATCTTGTTGGGTCTGCCTAGGCCATAAATAATTATTTGCTCCTTAAGGCACTAAAAGGGGGGGGACCATTTGCAGTGCATTATTGTCTCTGGGCCAGAAAGCGACAAGAGGCAAACAAAAGGAATTCATCATGCGCTCGGTAACCAGGCGTGGGTAAGTGCATGCAGCTCCTGGGGGGATTCGAGAGAAATGCTCCCCATCCAGGGTTTGTCTGGCACCATAAATCTACAGTCCGCCTGCTGGTCGACGGAACAATCCGGTTGTTTGGGGTGGACGAGGTTGGGGAAATCCTGCGATCAGGGATAACTGCGAGGGAAGCAGCTGGTAAAGGAGGACCACAATGATTTTGAACGTGGGAGGGGAGCTTCCCCCCAAGACTTCCCCACTTGTGGGGGGGGGGGAGGTGACTCATTGGGATCTGGGTGTGGCATCACAACGAATGACCGAAATGCTCTTTTCGCTGCGACCTGCAGGATTGTAAGATCACTCCGTTGAGGAGTCAATGCGTCACAACTTGTTGTAGTGGTTAACAGCGGTGGCCTTTAATCAGGAGAACCAATTTTGATTGACAGCTCCTTCGGAGTTGCCATGCCCACTGGACTGAGTGGGGGGGGTTCCCCATTTCCCGAATGCACCTTGCCCCCCCCTCAAACCTCCCCCAGCTCACCTGAAACTGGAAGAATACCACATTTTACCGTGACATGCTGACTTAGCTCAGAAGCGATGTTGGCACATCAAGATGGGGGGGGGGGAGATCTGTTTTGGGGCAAAACTCTATGGTTAGAAGCAACTTCTACAATAGAGTTTTGCCCCAAATCCCTGATGCCTCTGATGTGCTGATGTTACTTCCGGGTGATGGCCGCACATTGCATAGCCCCTGGTAAGCGCCCCCCCCCCCCCATCCTCTGCCAGCAGCACCAATGCACCCCGGAACAGAGGCTGGAGAGCCCTCTGACGTCCCACCCTCTGATGCTCCTCTTCAGAGGAGAACTTCTGGGAGACCAGCCCACGTAGCCCGGTAACCCCTGAACAGCGATAGGCCCACATCTGTCAGGGGAGAAGTCCCGGTCCAGACGGCAATAAAAATATCCCTGCGCGAAGTCATCCAAGGGGCTTACTGGCTGGTTTTGCTCTCCCCCCCCCCGTGTATTCCCACCTGCCCTGGTCTGTCAAGACTTTATTCCGGTCGTAAATCCGACGTGATTCAATCAAGTGTGCCATCCAAATCAGAACACGTCAACCTTTTGTTCTGCTTTGCATTGTTTGCCGATCTTTTTAGGTAGCTGCACGGCCTGCAAGTGAAGGGAACCGCTCCCAAATTGCAGGCAGGGTGGAGTTTCCTGGTAATTGGCAGAAAGGTTGTGGGGGGGGGATGCCAGCTGTAGCGCCACATCACTTCCCATAAAAAGGAAGCAATTTAGGGTAACTCTAGGCATAGCCAGAGATTTCAGTGATGGACACAGTGTAGTGTCCATAATTGAGCAGAATATAAAGGGTATCCTGCAGGGGGCATCAGAGGAGATGTATTATTAGCATAGATAGGACAGGAACTTCCTGATGATTTCCAAATTGTCTCCTCCACTGTTTGGCTCAACTGGAGACTTCCTGTTTTTTTGAGCACACTTCCTCCCTGCTTGCCTCCAGAACAGGGGTTGAGAAACTGGCGGCCCCCTAGAATGCAGTTCACTCCTAATGTCACTCGGAGGGGGTGGAGCCTGGGGAGGGCTGAGACCTCAGTGGGCTACAATTCCATAGACTCCTCCCTTTGCCTTCAGGGGTCTGGACTCCGCAGTCTGGAGGCTGGCAGCTCTATTTCTCTGGAGCCGCTCTCTCCTTTCCCCCTTTTCCCGGCTCCCTCCCCAGCCTCCAGATTAAAACAATATATGACCCAATCTCACTCGCTGCTTATTGATGCTGGTAATTACATAAGAATCAAGGGGCCTTGTGTGTCTTGGCTCCCCCTCAAACGCCTGTGGGATCCCCACACAGGCACACCAGAGCTGTGGGGTCTCTCTGGCTCTCTGGCGGCTGCCGGCCTGTGATTTCCTATTAACGTGACACAATTATGGCCCACTTACTAAATGCTTCCTGTCCCTTAGGCCGAGCCAGGAAAGGGCCTGGCGCGAGATAACGGCAGAGGAATGCCACAGGCCGACCCACCCTGAGGAAGGGGCCGTGGGCAGATGGCCCCCACGTTTTCCCCCGCGAGATGAATCCGACGCCCTGCTCCCCTCCGTAGTGGGTGGAGTAGCGGATGGGGAGGGTGTCATTTGGAGCCAGCCTAGCATCTGTCATGACGAGGGTGGTGGGCCCCTTGCTTACCAGCCTTCCCCCACAACCCTGGGACCTCTTTCAGGCCCACAAGAACCTCGTCCTCCAAATCTAATTGTCATTAAAAAAGATAAATTTGCTTTTAGAAAATCTCCATAAGTTTTGGAAAAGGAGCCTTATCTAGCCAGCTCCCCCCTGGAGAAGATGGATAATTTGCAGGGGGGACTCTCGGGCATCGTGCCCCACTGATGTGCCCCCCACCCCCCCAGGAATACCCCTAAATCTCCAGGAATCTCTCAACCAGGATCTAGCAACCGTACCCACCCCGACCCCCCAGTGGTGAATGGGGGAGATCTGGCGATTGCTTGTGAAATCCTCTCTCATCTCCTGCTGCCCCTTTCAAATGGCCCTTTTGGCTCACAGTATGGTGTAATTTCCAGAAAAGCGGTAATTAATGCCACGCCACTGAAGTCCCTGTCGTCCGCAGGATCCGCTGGGGATGCCAGCCCCCCCGGTGGGACTTGGGGATTCCTGGAATTGCAGAGATCAGTTCCCCTCTGGGACTCTGCCCCACTGAGGTCCCTGGCCCCAAATCTCCAGGGGTTTCCCGGCCTGGGTCTGGCATCCCTACCAGTGGCCAGGGGCGGGGGGACTTGGCAGCCCCACACAGGGAGGGGGGCGGAGAATCAGGTCTCTCTCTTTTGACTCAACTGCATTGCAACCGGTGCTTTTGGGCCCTCTTTAGAGCAAGCCCCCCCCCCCCCCAATCAGGTTCTCCCCCAGCCGAGCTGCCCAGGAGAGGTGAATTCCAGGTGCTTTTCCAAGCCGGCCTCCGGGACCTTCTCTGCCAGGGTCCCCATCCGCAGCGCCAGGCTGGTGGCAGCCGAAGGAGAAACCCAGCCCGGTCCGTCCGCTGAACTTTGGCTGTTTTGTGTCTGGGGAGGGGGGGGGGATTTTTTAAAAAAGAAATTGCATGAAATGTATCAGGTTCCAAATTAAACCCTTGGAGGTGCTCCAGCTCTATTACGAGCCCATCCAAAACATGCTGAGAAAGGAGCAACGGCGGGAAGGAGAACCAGGTAGGATATTTTTCGTTTGAAGGCTGAGGGCGAAGCGACGTGGGGGGGGGGGGCTGCGGAAGAGGGAGCCGGTTCAGAAGGCGGCTCAAGAATGGCTGCCCGATTGCAGGAGGGGGAATTATCTCACGCACTGCGTTTTCCCCGCTGCAGATATTTATAGGGTTGACGTCTCTGGGTTGGGAAAGTCCTGGAGACTTTGGGGGTGGGATTTGGGGTGGGGAGGGGCCTCAGTGCTGTATACGAATGCTATGGAGCCCCCCCCCCCAAGCAGCCATTTTCTCTGGGGGAACTAATCTCTGTCGTCTGGAGATGACCTGTAATTCCAGGTCCCACCTGGAGGCTGGCATCCCCAGTATTTAACATCTCCAAGGATGATAAATAAATTGTCCACTCAATAAACCTGGCTATGTTTTCACCCCTCAACCTTGGTGGTTCTCATCTGTTGTGTCTGTAGTTATAGTTCTGCCAAGAACCAAGCGGGAGGTCCCGGGCAGGATCAGAACCCGGCTCTCTCATTGACCAAGGCGGGACGAGATCCCATCGGCTGGATCCAGTCAATTTAAAGTGGAAAAGACCAATGGTGGGAAACGACTGACCAATTACCAATTGAACCCGCAGGACTCATTGGCTTTTCTAGCAAAAAATTATCAAACATATTTTCGACTTTGTTGTGATGCTGTTTACTAAATTGTTCCTAATTTCCTTTCTCCTTCTATCTGTACTCTTGAGATCCCCGTTCCATTGTCTGCACACAAAAGCTCACACCTTGAACAAATCTTGGTTGTTCTTAACGGTGCCCCCAGACACAGTCAGAGTAGTTCAGCAGTGGAATAGGCTGCCTAAGGAGGTGGTGAGCTCCCCCTCACTGGCAGTCTTCAAGCAAAGGTTGGATACACACTTTTCTTGGATGCTTTAGGATGCTCTGGGCTGATCCTGCGTAGAGCAGGGGGTTGGACTAGATGGCCTGTATGGCCCCTTCCAACTCTATGGTTCTATGATTCTATGATTCTATGACTCAACTTTTGACTCGGTGGTGGTGCATCTGCTCGCCATGCAGGAGTTCCCAGATTCCATCCAAAGGGTCTCCGTCATTTTTCAAGGGCCCCGTCGAAGGTGGTGAGAAAATCTGTTGCCAGTCAGAGTCAGCAATCCTGACTTGGGTGGACCAATGCTCTGATTCAGCTGAAGGCAGCTTCACGCGTCCAGGTGGATTTTCCAGCGAAATATCTTAGGATGCTCAGCAGCGCGGTCCTGCAACGGATGCTGGGAAACCGTTTCCCCTCGGAAATTGTCTTGGAATCCTGTTTCCTCTTTTCCAGCCCTGAGGAGACGCGGTCCCATGGGGCTTCTCCCAGCCAAGACAGGTGTTGGTGGTTTCTTGAAAATCACGGGTCACAGAAGAGTGGATTCCTTCGCACGGTAGGTCTTCGAAACCCCAGCCGGCCTCAGGCCAAGCGAGGAAGTGGTTCGGAGGCAGGACACGCCGCGGGACGCTGCAGGCACACAAAATTGGCCTGGAGGAACAGCTGGAAGCAAAATAACCCTCCCAAGGCAATCTCTAAGGAGACACGGCCCTTGACGGCTTGTTATGACAACATCCTTGGCTTCAGGGCCCAGAGCCTGCTTTTGAGTCAAAAATCCTGAATATAAATATACGTCGATGGGATCTGAGCTGGCAGAAACTGGCCAGGGGGGAGAGATCTTGGCACTGTGTAGAGCAGGGGTAGTCAAACTGCGGCCCTCCAGATGTCCATGGACTACAATTCCCAGGAGCCCCCTGCCAGCAAATGCTGGCAGGGGGTTCCTGGGAATTG
The DNA here is from genome assembly GCF_049243985.1 of Paroedura picta. NCBI lineage: Eukaryota > Metazoa > Chordata > Lepidosauria > Squamata > Gekkonidae > Paroedura > Paroedura picta. The sequence goes on from NC_135379.1 coordinate 2,292,819, forward strand.
TAGTCCATGGACATCTGGAGGGCTGCAGTTTGACTACCCCTGGTGTAGATAAATGACTGAGATATCGGCTGAAATTTTAAAGGACAAATGCAAGGCAGTCTTCACTGGCAGTCTTCAAGCAAAGGTTGGATGCACACTTTTCTTGGATGCTTTAGGATGCTTTGGGCTGATCCTGCGTTGAGCAGGGGGTTGGACTAGATGGCCTGTATGGCTCCTTCCAACTCTATGATTCGATGATTCTATGAGGCTGGGGGGTGAAATTAGGAAGGGGGCTGAAAACTAATCAGGCAGTATCATAAGGCCCCTGTAGCAAAATTATGTCTGGGATAGGTGAAGGTGGAGAAGGAAGATCGACAGACTCAGACAGAGAGAAAGCAGAAAGGCTCTGTGCCTATTTTGCCTCTGCCCCCCCCCCAGAAGAATATGGACACTTCTAGGGATGGAAGCAAAAGAGCCTCTTGTGGCGCAGAGTGGTAAGGCAGCCGTCTGAAAGCTTTGCCCATAAGGCTGGGAGTTCAATCCCAGCAGTCGGCTCAAGGTTGACTCAGCCTTCCATCCTTCCGAGGTCGGTAAAATGAGTACCCAGCTTGCTGGGGGGTAAACGGTCATGACTGGGGAAGGCACTGGCAAACCACCCCGTATTGAGTCTGCCATGAAAACGCTAGAGGGCGTCACCCCAAGGGTCAGACATGACTCGGTGCTTGCACAGGGGATACCTTTACCTTTACCTTAGGGATGGAAGCAGACAAGGGATCGTGTCTGGGTGGTGGGCTGACATGGACAGAGGGTATCGAAAAGCACCTGGCTGCATCAGCCTTACGCTACGTACTGGTACCAGCTACCTGCGAAGGTGGCTTTCAGCTGTGTGTAGAACGGTACCAGCTAAATATCCGGGGAGGGGGGTTCAGCATCCAAGTAGTTCTGCAGTGGGTTCGGCTGCCCTGGGAGGTTCTTGCAACGTTCCCGTGTGAAGTGCTGTGGAGCCTCTTCCGCAAAACTCCAGAGTCGGATCCCAGGGGCTGAAGCTGATCTCTGGAGTCTAGAGGTGAGCTGTAATTCCAGGGGATCCCTGGGCCCAGGTGGGACACTGGCTTCCCTAGTCTCCTTCCCCGTTTGCTGCATTTCTTCTGGAACGGCACCACAGCTGCTCAGCCGTACCTCTAAGCACGGCCTCGCCATCCCCGCGGGGCCTTTAAGCCGTGGAGCCCACGTCGTCCGTGTTCCACGAGGGGCCGTTTTATTAGCCAGACCACTGGCCCGGCAAGTGGATGAGTTTCAGACCCTTATTGCAGTTAACGAACCTCTTCTCCGACATATTGCGAGGAATATATATGGGGAGAGATATAAATTGTAAAGAAGAAAGGTCAACAGATGGAAAAATCTGAATTTCCATGTTGTGTTTCCAGATAATATTCAGACACCGCCAGGCTCCAGGCTAGCCCCGCTTCTGGGACTCTGCCGCCCCCGCCTCGGACTTGTTTCGCGGGTCTTTAAAATGACGGGCCCGGAATCCTCACAATCCCCCTTTTCTGCAACACTCCATCAAGGTGATCCTCAGCGGCAGGTTTCTGGCTTGGTCCTCTCCTTCTGAACAGGCCAAACCGGGCTGAGAATGGTGTTTCCTGAGCTGCGCCTCGGTTGTGCTTCCCTCTGGCTTACGTGGAGGAGAGAGATGTCCCCCTTAAGGAGGGGGGCAGCCCCCTTGCGTTACAGACTGTCACTCTGCATTGATAATACACCTGTGTCTACTGAGCCCGTGGGACCACGGGGTGCCCCACGACCATCTTTCCAGGTTTATAAGGGGAACCAGGCAGTAGCTTGAATATTTGGGAAATGTTTAGGATTCTTCAGTTACATGGTTGGCTGTGTGCTCTATGCATCATGCTGGGCTTTAGTTTTCGTTTTTTGCATTCATTTCTAATTTTATGGGTACTGTTTGGATTATCATATTTTTTTAAACCTTTGTGAATCGCTGTGAGCCAGCTGGACTGAGAGCAGTGGTCAACAAATATGATAGATAGATAGATAGGTAGGTAGGTAGGTAGGTAGGTAGGTAGGTAGGTAGGTAGGTAGATAGATAGATAGATAGATAGATAGATAGATAGATAGATAGATAGATAGATAGATAGATAGATAGATAGATAGATAGATAGATAGATATCTTTGGAATGCTCTCGAATTTTGCACTCCGATTACAAATTTTGTAATCTAGGTTTAACGATGGCATGTATTATATTTGTTGTTGGTCTCTGGACTCGTATCTAGCTTTTCTTTGGCAGACCAACATGGTCACCTTCCTGGAAGGCATGCACGGTGGGCAGAGTTTAAATATGCAAAGAGGGACAGAGCACCAGCTACTCAAAGAAATAGTTCTATTAAGAGGTGAAACAACTTTATTAATAAGAGAGGAGAAAGAGAGTCCTGTGTTCTTCTGGAAGCAAACAAACCGGACACAGAAAGAGATTGTTTTTTTTTTTAAATAGCAGGAAGTTCCTGAACGAACTATGCTAATTACACCTTTCCTCTGATGCCCCCTGCAGGATATTCCTCATATGCTGTTGAACCATGCATGCTCTACAGATTTTGCATATCCCGACAAAAATGAAATAGAAATCCATCAACCTCGCATAGAAATATGCACAGGTACAAAGGAAGGTTGTATCTGATATTGTCTCAGCTTCAGGGATCCGGGATGGCCTTTTGCCTGGCCGCTGGTTGACAAGCTGGCAGTAAAGGAGAGCTCACCGCCTTATGTGACGCTCTAACCCAGGGGTAGTCAAACTGCGGCCCTCCAGATGTCCATGGACTACAATTCCCAGGAGCCCCCTGCCAGCATTCGCTGGCAGGGGGCTCCTGGGAATTGTAGTCCATGGACATCTGGAGGGCCGCAGTTTGACTACCCCTGCTCTAACCATTGCGCACCCAGCCTCAAAATCTCATCCTGACTCCCCCCCCCCCCTCGGTCTCACAGTTCTTCTTGCAACTGGAAGGGCTACAGCTTCTCCCTGGCAAAGCATCTCCTCCATTCTCTGCAAGGAACTCTTCTGTTTCTTCTCACCTTAACTATAAAACCGGACCTTTGCTGCTCTGAGGTTGTTATTCCTGCTGAACTCTCCTTCTCCTGGCCCCCCGAGGACCCAATGATGTTGATTTAGGAAAACCACAGAGAAAAAGCTTCCCTCGAAAAAACAGAAGACAAGAGAGATGGTTTTCGCATTACCCAGATTTCACTGACATAGACTGGAAACCTCAGGAACAAATCATATTTTTATTCTTCCACGAGGAATTTGTTTCTTTCTGTGCCAGTATTAAGTACTCTCTCTCTCTCTCTCTCTCTCTCTCCCTCTCTCTCTCATTCTCTGTCTCTGCCATTTAATCTTCCTTTGGCAGCTGCATCCACGGATTGTGGCCTCTGGAAACTCATTGTTCCAAACCTGTGAATTTTCTAGATGGTTGGGGTGTTACATGCAATGGAGACCACCTCGTCCTCTAGGCTGAATTCTGGTCTTTCAGGTCAGACTTTCCCTTTTGCTGACCAACCACGAGACAAACAGAGATGTGAAATGCCAACAGCTCCAGTCACCCTCTGATTTTATGGGATGCCACTTGGGTGGCGGGCGATGTTCCCGTCTGTTGCCAGAGTTTAAATACGCAAAGAGGGGCATGGTGCCAAGCTGCAGAAAAGAGTAAAATAGTTTTATTTAGAAGAGGAACAACTTTGTTCAGAAAGAGAGGCAGAAGAGATTCCGAATGTTGTAACAAAAAAGAGGAGGGAGAGTCCCAGTAGTCTGTCTAACTGTTGCTCTTTGTTCACTCAGTTCTGGAGGCAAGCAGGGAGGAAGTGTGCTCAGAGGAGCAGGAAGTCTCCAGTTCAGCCAATCAGGACACAGGAAGGGATGATTTGCAAAACATTGGGATGTTTCTAATCTTACTACGCTAAATACGCATCTCCCCTGATGCCCCCTGTGAGGTATTGTTGGCTCTCCAGAAGAACTGGTTGGCCTCTGGGTGAAACAGGAGGCTGGACCAGATGGACCTTCAGTGGTTTGATCCAGCAGGGCTCTTCTCATGTTTTTATCAGAAAGTTTCAGCCTCTCTGCCTCGTTGTTGTCCCTCCAGTGAAGCTAGCTGGCCCCTGTGTGAGACAGGACGCTGGGCCAGATGAACTCTCCCTGGTCTGACCCAGCAGCGTTCTTCTGAGGTTCTTAATCACTGGTGGATTAATTTAGGCTTCAAGTTTCCAGTTGCCTCTTTGGAGAATGTAGTGAGGCATTCTCAGCTACCTCAAAACTGCAGAGTTCTCATTCATTGGTGACTCACTGAATAACGATTCTAGGAGAATCTTTATGGATTAGTTGCTGATGTTGAGTTGTTGGAGTTGCCAACCTCCAGGTGAGAACTGGTACTCGCCCAGAATTGCAGCTGATTTCTAGACTATACAGATTAGCCCCCCTGGAGGAATTGGCTGCTCCGGGGGCAGAGTCTGTGGAATTAAACCTCTGCTGAAACGTTTCCTCCAGGGGAAACTGATCTCTGGGGATCAGTTATAATTCCGAGAGAAGTCCAGGCCCCGACGGGAGGCTGGCAACCTTACGAGTCAGCATCTTCCATTAAGCCAGAATCGGAGTTCTCGGCAGCTGGGCCCGTCCTGTGGCGTTTTGTTCCCTTCCAGGTCTCGGAATCGGTGGAAGAGAGCCGCCAAGCAGGGAAGACTCCCGTGGGGACCCCAGGGCTCTGGCGCAGGATGTCTCCGCTCAACCAAGCCCGGCTCCCTCCCATCATTGCAGCTGCTGTCTGCAGTCTCTTCACGGGAGCTAATAATGGGAGCTTTGCCTTTCCGCAGAGCCTTTTATCCCCCCCCCCCACGCCTTCCCCGCGACTCCCCAAACCCTTCGCAAATTGCCCAGGCAAAGGTCACCTCGTCTGTTTGACCCGGCGGCTGCTGGATGTGGGATGAATCAAAGGAAAGACGGGGCGGAAACGGTGAGGTCAGAGGCAGCTGCCCATACCTCTGACTTGCGGGGCGGGGGGGGGGTCTTTAATACCGCAGGGTATTCCACAGCCCCCCTCCGGCCCGATTTGGCAAAACGTCATCTTCGATCCACTCGAAACGCTTCACCGGCCTATTGAAAATTGACCGGCCGGCCAGTTATGTCTCCCTCGAGTTCAAAGCATCCCCCCTGCCCGGTTCCAAAGTGTCTACAGTTTTTATACCTGACACTCCCTTTATTAAGCATTGCCCCCCTGCCCCCTGCAAATCCCCCCCCCTGCCCCCTGTCCTCCCAGGGGATTAGTGGAGCCGTAAAGTCCCAGCTGGAAAGCATCCGGTTGGTAGATCCCCAAGCAATCTAGCCGGGTAAGAGAAGCTGGCATTGTGGAGGGGAGGGGGGCCAAACGGAACCCCCTGAAAAGACACACAACAATCTGATGAGAGCTCTCATCCTCCCCCCCCCCCCCATCCTCCTGCAAAGCCACGGAAGCCAACAGCCAGGGAAAGAATGACAATAACCCCAAGAAAGACCTTGGCCTACTGTACTTGAAGGCACAGGATCTTTTTTCACCTGTGGCCCCGTCCAGAGTCTAGGGTGGATTCTGGATGCCTCCTTAGCTACGGAGGCCCAGGTTATCGGGCATTTGACCACCTACGCCAGGTGCGACACCTTGGACCGTATCTGACAACGTCCGACTTGGCCACAGTGATCCATGCAATGGTCACCTCCAGATGAGATTTCTGGGGTCGACTTGGATATTTAGCTAGAGATTTTTAGACCACGCCCTTGTGACTGGTCCTCTTCTTTGCCCCCTACCCCTTGGGAGATCCCTCAGGATCGTGCTCCTACAACTGGGCAACCCTCTGCTCTGTCAACCAAACATCCCAATACCACGCCCATCCAGTCATGTCCAGACCTGAAGTTGGCAACCCGAAATGCTTCCAAGAGTGCTGCCGATAATTGCCCAGGGAGGGATGGAGGAGAACTGCTGCTTGCTCCCAGCAAAACAGGCGGTGTTTGGCTGAAGAACTGACATTAAAAAAGAGAGAAAGAAATCAAAATCAACTGCAAAAAAAAAATCTGGAGTGAGAGAAATATTCCCCAGGCCTAAAAAGGGTTGTGGTCAGCCATGATTATATACAGCCCCAGGCTGGGAGACAAACAAAAATTAAATCTAGGAGTGACAGCGAGAGAGAGGGAGAGAGAGAGAGAGAGAGAGGACACATTCTCGGGGGGGGGGGGAGCAAGATTTGCAAACCAAAAATATTTGCCCCTCTGCAGAGAGGGAGGGGAGGGGAGAAGCTCTCAGCCACCATCCGGTAGCAAATTACCATTGGGTTTTTACACGGAGAAGCCAATTTCCATTCTTGCCGATCCCCCCTGCTCTGCTTGGCAGCCCCAAACCACAGAAAGACAAGCCTTCGCTTCAGAGCCGGAGGCCTGGCAGAGGCGTAACCCCCCAATCGTAATAGAAATCATGTCAGTTCTAATGTGCGCCATGCGCCGTCCCAGAGAGAGAGCCTTGCCTTGGATGGCATAAGGGGTCGGGGTCTGTGTGAACCCAGGAACACGTGACGCTGCCTTCCCCTGAATCAGACCCTCGAGGTCTGCCTTCTCTGCTCAGACTGACAGCTGCCCTCCAATATAACAGGTCCCTTTTAAGGGGATGTTGAAACTGTGACCTCCAGTGTGCCCAACAGATGCTCTGCCACTGAGCCAGGGCCTGTCACATGACACTGCCTCGCACGGAATCAGATCACTGGTCCGTCCAGGTCAGTATCGTCTGCTCAGACTGGCAGCTGCTCTCCAGGGTCTCAAGCAAAGGTCTTTCCCATCACCTCCTGCCTGGTCCTTTTAAGTGGAGGTGCTGGGGATTGACCCTGGAGAGGGTTGACTAGGGAGGTGCACCGAAGAAAAAATTGGTACAGTGTAGGCTCAGCTGTCAGTGATTCAGGGCCCGTTCTGCACACATTGGATCATGCAATTCCAGTGTGGGATGTTGGACTGGATGGACCCTCCCTGGTCGGACCCAGCAGGGCTCTTACATCTTTATGCTCTGACTCTCGGAAATCCTACTCCCTTTTCTGACCTCAAATGCTCATATTTAGACAGCCAATTCTGAATGCAGACCGGGATAATTCACCCCCCCCTCTTTTTGCTTCTGCGCATCCTTCTGCATATTTGCCCCCGAAGCCGACTGTAGGGCAGGTTTTGGCTTCCGTCATCCTCCATCAGAATCCCTCCCCCTCCTCACCCCAAATTCCACTCTTAAACTCTCCCCTTCCAATAGTTTCCTGGAAGAAATAAAAGATCTGATATCACACATTGTTTTCTGCCGCTTTATTCTCCGAAATTAAAGTCTTCTCAAAGATTTTTTAATAAGAAGAAGAATTTTTAAAAGGGCCCACGCATCTTGCGCCGTGAGGGTTGCCAGCGTCTTATCGTGCCGAGAGAAATTTAATTAGGGGCTGCCCAGTTAAGCTACGGACCCCGGGGTCAATACGGAAGGCCGGGTTCTTGGAAACGGGGGTCTGCGTTATTAAGGTTTCCCTTTATTATCTTCTGCTAAAACGACGGCTTCCTCTTTATTTGGGAAACGTTGAGCTTTTAAAAGAGGTCAGTTGGAAGGGTAATGGGGTTTTTATTAAATTGAAACCGCATGGATTTGCAGTTCTTCTCTCTCTCTCTTTTTTTTTTTCTTTTTTCTTTTGCCGCAAAACAGCTGCCGTCTCTGAGAGAAAGTGAGGACGAGAAAAGGGGTTCACTGGAGCCCATTAGTTTTCAGTGGTGGCCTTGTTCCTGCAATGGATTGTGAACAGAAGAGGACCGTAGCCGGGCCCCAACTCTCTAAAATGGAGGAGGTCTTCGAGGTAAATGCCTGATGCCCAGGGCTATTTAAGGTCACCAGCTCTGGATTGGGGAATTATTAAGGATATCGGAAGAGTCCTGCTGGGTCAGACCAGTGGTCCATCGAGTAGCCCAACTAGTCCAGCACTGGGCTACTCAGTGGCCAACCAGTTATTCTGGTGGGCCAACAACAGGGCAGAGAGGTCGAGGCCTTCGCTTGATAAGAATATCCAAAAAACCTTGCTGGATCAGACCAGTGAGGGTCCATCTAGTCCAGCAGCCCTGCTCACACAGGGGCCAATTGGTTAGGACGGAGGTCCACCAACAGGAGGTAGAGGCTGAATTTTCCCTGATGTTGCCTCCTGCACTGGGTTTCTTCTGGCCATGGAATTGAGATCTCATGTTCCGATCAAGGAAAGGCCTTGACTTCTCTGCCTGGTCCAGGAGAATTGATTGGCCACTGTTTGCATTCTGCAGGGGGTTGGACTAGATGACCCCGGAGGTCCCTTCCAACCCTATGATTGGTGGGCGGCTGTCCAAGGGACCGGATGCTTCATTGCAAACCCCACTTCCTGCCTTTCAGTAACACCGCCTCTTTAAATCCCCATTCCTCAGGAAGAGAACAGAAAATCTGCCATGTGCTAGTTCAACAGACCCATGTCCCTAACCAGGGGCACTTAAGAGCCTTTTACACAAAGCAGCTCCCGGTTTCTCTCCGCCTACCCCAAACAGAGCACCTTCCCTCGTTTGCTCCTCTGGGGGAGGACAGATCGCAAGGCAGTGCCTAGCCCCCAACGCCTGGAGGAGCTGACGCAGCAAAGAATCACGCAATTAATATTTCTATTTGCTCCGTGGAGTCTCCAAATTTCATTTATATGAGCCAGGATTTATTGCATATTTTACACACGGGCATAGCCAGACAGTGCGGCAAATAGACTAGCAAAAGGCTTGTGCTGGGTACGATCTATGCTACAGCAAGATTCCAGCTGAACAGCAAGGAGACGAAAGGAACGGCTGGGAGGAAATGACACGACTAGAAGGTTGACGATGAAGAAGAAGAGAGATTCAAGAGGGTCGCCGTGTTGGTTTGAGGCAACAGAACATATTAGAGTCCGGTGGCACCTTTAAGACCAACAAAGATGCCACTAGACTCTAAATTTGTTCTGATGATGAAGAGAAGAGGTGTTTTTTGTTTGTTGGTTTGTTTTTGTACCCAAAGGTTTTTTCTACCCAAAGGAGTCTCCAAGCGGCTTGCCAACACCTTTCCCTTCCTCTCTCCACAACAGACACTCTGTTAGGGAGTTGCGGCTGAGGGAGCTCTGAGAGAACTGGGACTGGCCGAAGGGTGGAGTGGGAATCAAACCCAGTTCTCCAGCTTAACCTCTCGTAGCATCTCCAGAGACCATGTGTCCCTCCGCCTCCAGCCCATAGAACCATGCTGCGGTCTCCGCCCTGTCTAAATCCAGTTGGGGTCAAGGTGGGAGGAGAGGTCACACCTAACTGCACACCTGTAGTTCTGCACCCAGAACGTGAACATCAAGTGGGAATTGGGGTGACAGCGTGTGGGCGGAAGCTAAGCCACGCTTTCAAATGCTCCAGTGATTCAGAATAAGTAGCTGGATTTGAAAAGCGATGCTTTGGTCCCAGACATCTGGGAGCAAGTCAGGCTTATAAAATGTTTTATAGAGATAGATAAACTAAGTATTGTGACGCTTCTTGATCTGCTGGCTTTCCATGCGTGTCTGGACTCAATTCAGAGCCCTGGCTGTGACCCTTACACGACTGGAGTATCAGAAGGACGCTCTGTTCTGAAAGAGACCAGTTCCCCACTCCTCCACCTGCAGGCAGCTGGGTGGGCCAGTCCCAGTTCTCACAGAGCAGCTCTCTAAGAGCTCTCTCAGCCCCACCTACCTCACAGGGTGTCTGTCATGGGGAGAGGAGGGAAAAGCAATTGTAAGCCACTTTGGGACACCTTCAGGTAGTGAAAAGCAGGATATACAAGGAAAAAACCCAGTTCTTGTTATGTTCTTCAGTTGGACCTTAAAAGCTACATTTGTGGCGGGTTAGTGTAACAGCTGGCCAGGTGCTTCATCAGTCTTCCAAGCAAAGAAAGCTGAGGGAGATTACAGGACGCAAGGTTGTTCCAATTGAAGGTTCAAGGGTCCCAAAAATCAATCACACACTGTAGTCTAGTCCAAGAGGTCAAGGAGTAGCAGCATATAACCATCTAAATTTACATCCCCCCCCCTTCCCCGTGCTGCTCTAACCTCATCCTGCAATGACTCATTCTCACTTTGAGCAGGTAGCTGACGTCTAGCCATAAAACAAGCGCTTCTCCTTTTGGCCTGCAGCTCTGCTCTAAGCCTGTGCCTTCGCCTGGGTAATGGTGCTGGTGATCCCTCTCCAGCATCTTAAACCCACTTTATTTGCAGGATTTAAGGTGCAAAAGGGGCATTTCATGACTTTTGTGTAGATAAACAGTTGTGTAACGGCAGCTGAAGTGGTTTGTTTTCATGCATGCACACATCAACGCAAGATCCCCCTCCTTTTTGTGTGTGTGATTTGAGTGCCATGAGAATCAGATGCAGTGGTGCGATGCTGGAAAAAAATGTTTTTATTGTGTTATAGTGTGAGTGTGTTATTGTTCATGCTCAGACCAAAAAAAGTGGGGGTGGGTCCCCGCCCACTCTCCCAATGAAAATGCAAAATCCATGCTGTGATTGGAGTCCTGACCAGTGACGGGAGGAAGCCACAGATGTAAAATGCCAGGCGCAAATTCGGAGTCGACATTTGGACTCCAGCGTAGTGTGAACGAGACCTTGGGGTACTTGTGGATTGTAAACTAAACATGAGCAGGCAGTGTGATGCAGCGGTAAAAAAGGCAAATGCCATTTTGGGCTGTATCAACAGGGGTATCACATCAAAATCACAAGATGTCATAGTCCCATTGTATACGGCACTGGTCAGACCACACCTGGAGTACTGTGTGCAGTTCTGGAGGCCTCACTTCAAGAAGGACGTAGATAAAATTGAAAGGGTACAGAGGAGAGGGACGAAGATGATCTGGGGCCAAGGGACCAAGCCCTATGAAGATAGGTTGAGGGACTTGGGAATGTTCAGCCTGGAGAAAAGGAGGTTGAGAGGGGACATGATAGCCCTCTTTAAGTATTTGAAAGGTTGTCACTTGGAGGAGGGCAGGATGCTGTTTCTGTTGTCTGCAGAGGAGAAGACACGCAGTAATGGGTTTAAACTACAAGTACAATGATATAGGCTAGATATCAGGAAAAACATTTTCACAGTCAGAGTAGTCCAGCAGTGGAATAGGCTGCCTAAGGAGGTGGTGAGCTCCCCCTCACTGGCAGTCTTCAAGCAAAGGTTGGATACACACTTTTCTTGGATGCTTTAGGATGCTTAGGGCTGATCCTGCGTTGAGCAGGGGGTTGGACTAGATGGCCTGTATGGCCCCTTCCAACTCTATGATTCTGTGATTCTATGACTCTCTCTCTCTCTCTCTCTCTCTCTCTCTCTCTCTCTCTCTCTCTCTCTCTCTCTCTCTCTCTCTCTCTCTCTCTCCTTCTTTTCTTTACAAAGTTATTTACAAAGCTGCAATAAAACTAAACAATACTTTGCTCCTTTGTACATTTCGACTCCGTCAGTTTCTATAACCTGCTAGTCGGTGCCCCAAAGGAGTCTCAAAGCAGCTTACCGTCGCCTTCCCTCCCTGTCTCCAGCACAGACACCCTGTGAGGGAGGTGGGGCTGAGAGAGCTCTGACAGGACTGCTCTGGGAGAACAGGTCTAACAGGACTTTGACTGGCCCAAGGCCCCCCAGATCGCTGCATGTGGAGGAGCAGTGGGGAATCAAACCCGGCTCGCCAGATGAGAAGCCATGCTGAGAACGGGTTGTCCATGGGAATACCAAATGCCCGTCATTGGCAGCTGTAAATGACATTTATGCTTAAGGTGAAAACTGGCTTTCCCCAAGTCAGACTCTTCAGCATTACACAAAATGCCTTCTCACGGGTAACTTGATCAGGGCGAGCGTTTCATTTCCCTGCTTAATTTCTTTTCGTATTTGATTCCTTTCTTTCCAGTGGCCTTGGCTCTTGGCTTTCCACCGACCGAACCTGTGGACTTCCTTGAGCGAGGTGGGCCCTCTGCACAGATTCTTTCCACCAGCTGCAAAGTACGACATAAAATTTCGGTTGTGTTCATAACCCATCTCACCTGCCATGTTCATTCGTGGATGTGCGAATCGTGTTGAAAAAGCCATAAATGTTATATGGGAAGCCTTTGGCACCAGGGCCCTGAAAAGGGTGTGAAAAATGAATCACAGATTTGATTCGCACTTGGGAGACATAAAACGGGAACGGGGATTTTCAGGTCAAAATGAGAGGGATGAGGAATTGAAGCATTCCGCAAACGGGGCCAAAGGGCCCTGCTAAGCGAACTCACATTATCCAGAATAAGGATCACGCCAAGCACAGACTCAGACTATGGACGTGTGTCTAGCTTCCTAACTGGGGTTGCCAAACTCCAGGTGGCGCCTGGAGATCTCTTGCTCCGGATGACCAATCAGGTGTTGGCTCCCCTGTTCCTCACTCTAGGCAGATCTTACTTCTCTCTGTAGTCAGGAGATTCCAAGGGATCCCCAGGGCCTGCCTGGAGGTTGGCATCCCTCATTGGAGAGAAAGATTTCATGAAAGGAAGGAGTCAAGGGTACCAAAAATCACTGCAGCGACCTCCGAATTTTAGCCAGGAACGAAGAGAGGGCAGACGCGTACATCCGAAATACCTGCTCAAGCCCACAGCTCGACATTCCTGTTTTACAAGGCCATCTCCAGCTGACTCGCAGAGTTACGGCAGACGAAAACCCGCAGCGGAGAGCCCCATTAAAGCAAAGCCAGTTTGAAACTGGTTTAAATTTAGAATCCGGGCCCGGCCTTCAGCTGCAGACTTTCATGCAACGGATAGATTGAGGGCAGCCGCTGTGTTCTTGCTCCAACTCCCTCGTGCCTCTGACTCGTGGGCCGGCCGCCGTGGTTATCATATGGTCTGTATTTTGTGTGAAATCCCTTCTCTGTCTGGTTAAGATCACCTAGACTATTTCTCAAAGATGCTACGGGAGGAACGGAGGGGGAAGAGGCCTTCTCTTCACTGCTGCGTCCTGCCCGGGGTCTCCGTGTCGTGGCCCTCAGCATCCCAGGTATTTCCATAGCTTTCTTGTTGGGAGAGTGGAGTTATAAATCACGCAATATGTCCCTCCCCCCTCTTGCTTTTGTGATGAATTAATATCTCCAGTGTCAGCCGCTCCTTAACAGTCGGAGGGCGGAGGAAATCCTGGCACGGAGGTCTGGAAGGGGAGACTAGAAACATAAGACCTGAACGAGATCCGAGAGGAATTGGGAGGAAAAGCCCTCCCCTCCCCCGTTCACAGTGGAAATCTGTCACCCTGCTCTGCAAAGGAGATAATGTGCTCTGCAGATAGTGCTTTTTCATGCGTGTGGAAGCGCCTGGCCTTCAGTTACTATTTGCCATGATGACTGAATCCAACCTCCATCTTTAGAGGCAGTCGTGCCTTTGGCGATCGGGAGGGGCTATGATCTCTGAGGGCGCTTTCATACCAAAGAAGTCACTTTCCACCCGCTTCCAATGCACTTTGCAAACAGTTTTATCGCCTGATAGTGCACTTTCAATGCACTTTAGAAGCAGGTTTTCCTATTTTGCACAGGAAAAATCCAGCTGCTGAAGGACCCCGAAAGTGCATTATTCAACATGTGCAGAATGGGAATCCACCTGCAAACCGTCTCCAAAGCGGATCGCAACTGCATTATTTCGCATACGTGGAACCACCCACTGTCTTGTGCGTCTGCCTTCCGGCGGTAAATGTGCAAAACAAGATGCTGGACCAGACGGGCCACTGTCTGATTTGCTGTTGCCAACCTCCAGGGTTGTCCTGGAGACCTCCCAGAATTATGTCCACTCTCCAGACTCCAGAGATCAGCTCCCCCAGAGAAAATGGTAGCTTGGGAGGTGGACTAAAAGCCATTATACCCTGAGGAGGTTCCTCCCCTCTCCGAACCCTTCCCTGCCCCCCCCCAAATATCCAGGAATTTCCCAACCTGAGTCTGACCCAGCTGTGCTTCTCTTACGCTCCATTGGAGAAATTCCCCAACTTCGGCTAGAATGAAAGCGAAGCGGTGCAGAATGCGTTTCCAGAGCGTAACCGGAACAAGCACTGCCCCCAAGACCCCCTGCGAGCTGTTTTTATGAAGTGTTGATTATGGGGCTCATTCCACCAAAAAGCAGCGCAGGAAATTTGAAAATAAACAAGTAAATAAACTTCAAGAAATGAGGTTTGGTTCCTGTCTTGTTTCGATTAAAGAAGTTGATGCTTCCCAGGAGCCGACGGCTGGAACGCAGAAGGCCTTGGAAAGTAACTCTAGCTGAGCCAACAGGCAGGTGGGGCAGAGAGAGCTCTGGAAGAACTGCTGGACAAGAACAGCTCTGAGAGAACTGGGACTGACCTAAGGTCACCCAGCTGGTTGGATGCATAGGAGAAGTGGAAAATCAAACCCAGCTCTCCTGATTAGACGCTGCCGCTGTTACCCATGGGACCAAAGCTGGCTCACCAAGCTAGCAGCTGGACTTCAGCCAGGCAGTCCTTGGCCTTGCTTGTAGGCCTCCCTGGAAGGGGCTAGATGGACCACAACTCTGTTCCAGCACGGCTGCTCTTCCATGCCTTTTGGACTTTTTATTTACCTTTTGCTATTGTCACACTTTCGAGCATCTCCATGAGGTCTAGACACTTAATTTTCAATACTTTTGCCCAGGGTAAGTCATGCAGTTTTGATCCACTTCAGCAACTGGTTGCAAAGTGGATTTTTCCATGTCACGAGGTAAAATCCAATTGCAAAGTGCATTGGAACTGGATCAAAAGTGCATTATTTGGTTTGTGTGAAAGAAACATTTGTTTTTTTTAAAGTGCCTTGCACCTGTCAAAAGCCTAACATCTTATATCATTCACAAAGATTTTCTGGATCTGTATGCAATCTGTTACCCTCTCCCAACCTAGTTTTTCTGTCTATTCTTCTGTGTTTGCCTTTGTTGAAGAACTCTTTGCAACATAACTGACTCCAAAAACAAACCCCAGAATCTGTTTTTTTAGGTCGGGATCCAAGCTGTTCCCTTTGACTCCCCCCTTTCCCCCCCACCCTCCCAGTTCTTTAGCTTCTCTCTCTCTCTCTCTCTCCCCTGATCAAACTATTTACTTTTTTGACAGCAGTTTCCAGAATCAATTAATTTGGGACTGAAAAGCCGCTCAGCTGGAGGATCAAGGGATGTTTTCCCCTTCGGGGAGAACTTGAATGAGTTTGGATTTCATTTTATTATTCAGATTGCAGCGTGTTTGAAACGGAGGAGGGGGGAAAAAACCTGTCGTGTTTACAAGCCCAAATTCCAAACCCAGCATTGCTACCAGATGTTCACTTGGAGAGCAGGGCTCAGAGTTCGGGACACGGTACGATGGCTGGCTCCAGGCTGGGAGCGCTGATCGCTGAAGCTCCAAGATTCGGATACACCCTGGAACTGACAGCACAGGAGTGCGTTTTGGGATGCTAACGGATGGGTTCCCTTAAGGATGCCAATCCGGTGTTGGGAAATACCTGGAGATTTGGGGAAATGGAGGTTGGGGAAGGCGGGGGCCTTAGCAGGCGGATTCCTGAGGTCCCTCCCTTACACATACCTGCCCAGCCCTCCCTGGGTTGCCCCCTCCCACCCCAGAGCTCCTACCCCATCCTAGAGTTGGCAACCCAACCGGGCCATCTTTCATGCCATGCTGTATCTGTGAATTCTGTGGGGAGGCGTACAGCTGGGGCTTGCGGGGGGCCTGGCACAGCCAGAAGGGAAACCCCTCTTCTTCTGCGGGCAGCCCCCATCGGGACCCTCCTGGTCCAGCGATTTCATGAAATGGACGGCTGCCGTCCAGCCCTCCGCTGATTCTTTTTGGCCCTCTTCCCCCCCACCCCAGCTTGAATTAATATCTGCAGTCTTCTGACACCCATCTGATCGCGATCTGAGCCAGAGGCCCTTTCGAAGCGTGCTTGAAGGACGCCATCTTCCTCGCGAGGCCTTTGAAGTCGCAGACCTTTCAAAGGAACCAGGTTGGGAGATGTTTGGGAGATTGTTGCGCTGGGTGTTTCTCTCTCTCGCTCGCACACAAACACACACAGACACACACACACCCTGCGGCCCTCTTTGGGCCGGCTTCTCTGACGATGAAGCCGTTTGAGATGTGGCAAAGGGGCTGGGGGGCGTATCCAGATCGCTCTGTGTTCCTCTTGCCGGGTGCCAGACTTCTCCAGATACGGAATGTGCACATGTTCAAAGCAGAAATAAACTATTAACATCCCCCCCCCCTTCTTGGATCGGGATGAAGGTGTCGGCAGAACAACACGGTCAGCGCTCTGCAACCCTCATGTGAAACCCATTACGCCGCAGCGCTTAACAGGGACCAGATCCCTGCAGTCAAACCTAATAAAAAAGACACAAAGAATATGGACGGGCCACTCAGGTTCTGGTTTGCAACCTGATTCCCTCCTGCCTTGTTCAAAGCAATGCAGGAAACTGGATGCTGGAGGAATCCCTCCTTCGGAGGCAGCTCATGGCCACAGGCAAGGGAGGCCAACCTCCAGGGGGGGACTGGAGAGCAGCAGGAATCATGACTGGCCGCCAGCCAGCAGAGATCACTTTCCCTGGAGAAAATGGCTACTTTGGAGGCCTGCAGGGCATTAGACCCCCTCCCCTCCGCCCCCCACATCTCCAGGCATTTCTCAAGCCAGAGCCGGCAACCCTAACAAGCGAAGGGAGTCCACTGGCTGGATGGGGCAGGCCCTGAACCGATCCGGAAAAGGGGATCCTTCGCAGACGCCCCAGCGACACCGCTGAAAAGGAGCAGTTGTCTCGTGAAGGCATAAAGGCTCTTCATCATGGTGGAGCAAACCAAGGAGTCTAAATAAGAAGGGAATTTACCTTTAACAGCTAGCGTGGTGTTGTGGTTAAGAGTGAGCCAGGTTTTTTTAGAGGGCAAATCTGTGGACAGAGTCTAAACATGCAGTGGGCAGAGCACACGCTGCTTAAAGAATAAAATTGGTTTATTCAAGAATAGAACACACTTTATAGGAGAGAACAGGGAGGGATAGACACCTGTCTGTCTAATCTAGCCGGGAGAGAGGAAGGGAATGGACCATTCTCGGAAGCACTGGGGGAAAACAAGCCAATCGAGGGACAGGAACAGTCTGAAATAGAGGGAGGTCTGAGCTAATTAGCTAGCTGTCCCCTTCCCTGCCCCCTGCAGCCTTCTGCATTGATGCACAGTCTACATGTCCTATGCACACTGCCTGCAGCCAGAATCTTCTGATTTCCCATCCAGGAAACTTTACCTTCCAGATGTGATGTTGCATAATGTGTCGACCTCACATTCGGCCAAATCCACAGATGTGACATCAAGGAGTCAGCCAACTCTCTGAAAACTCTCTGGTGCCGCGATATGGGAGAAGGGAGGGCTTATGGGAGATCCCTGCCAGGAGCTGCAGTGAAAAGCCTGCTCCTCTTCCGGGCATCCTCACAACAAGCCTGTGTGGTAGGTTAGGCTGAGAGGATGCCTGGTTCAATGTCACCAAGAGAGTTCCAGCGCCAATGGAAACTTGAACTCAGGACTCCCAGATCCTGGCCCCAAACTCAGTTGACCACAGTAGCTCTCAATGCTATAGAAACTTGCCATGCAGAATATAAACAAATGTATTGGAAAAACTATCAGCAAAAAGAAGAGGACAGAAACCACTAGTTAATTCTTTTTAAGGCTTCTGCGTGTGTCAAGTGTGGTCAAGTCTAAGTCAACTTAGGGTGACCCCCAGCAAGGGGCTTTCAAGGCAAGGGAGAAGCAGAGGTGGTCGGCCATGGCCTTCCTCTGCAGAGCCTTCCTTGGTGGTTCCCCATCCATGACTTCTGGTGACCCCAGCAAGGGGCTTTCAAGGCAAGGGAGAAGCAGAGGTGGTCGGCCATGGCCTTCCTCTGCAGAGCTTTCCTGGGTGGTTCCCCATCCAAGACTTCTGGTGACCCCAGCAAGGGGCTTTCAAGGCAAGGGAGAGGCAGAGGTGGTTGGCCATGGCCTTCCTCTGCAGAGCCTTCCTGGGTGGTTCCCCATCCATGACTTCTGGTGACCCCAGCAAGGGGCTTTCAAGGCAAGGGAGAGGCAGAGGTGGTCGGCCATGGCCTTCCTCTGCAGAGCTTTCCTGGGTGGTTCCCCGTCCATGACTTCTGGTGACCCCAGCAAGGGGCTTTCAAGGCAAGGGAGAGGCAGAGGTGGTCGGCCATGGCCTTCCTCTGCAGAGCCTTCCTGGGTGGTTCCCCATCCATGACTTCTGGTGACCCCAGTAAGGGGCTTTCAAGGCAAGGGAGAGGCAGAGGTGGTCGGCCATGGCCTTCCTCTGCAGAGCTTTCCTGGGTGGTTCCCCGTCCATGACTTCTGGTGACTCCAGCAAGGGACTTTCAAGGCAAGGGAGAGGCAGAGGTGGTTGGCCATGGCCTTCCTCTGCAGAGCCTTCCTGGGTGGTTCCCCATCCAAGACTTCTGGTGACTCCAGCAAGGGGCTTTCAAGGCAAGGCAGAAGCAGAGGTGGTTGGCCTTGGCCTTCCAGCTGCCCTCTGTGGAATCTTCCTTGAGAGTCTCCCTCCCAAATAGCAACCCTGCTTTGCTTCCAGTATCTAACTAGACAGGGCTAACCCATGACACCTCCTTTTCCTAATTTTCCTACGAGGAAGCCATTTTCACGTCACTTTTAAAAAATAAGACCTGCATTCTTGATTACAAAAACAGCCTGCATCAATTTCAAATCTATTTGGGAACACAAGACTCTGACTTCAAGATGAATTTCCCTCAGCAGTTTTAGGAAACGGGACTGACGTTTCCACACCCAAATTCAAAACCTGAGAATCTGCATGAGAAGAGAATTTCCACAGGTCGCCTCAAAAGGCAAATGATCCCCCAACACTATCGCTGCATCTCCGTTTCAGAGGCACAGGCCAGCTGGGGGAGTCTGTAGCGGCGGAACAAAATTCGCATCCGGTACCAATCTGGCAAAATGTTCTTTGGATATCTGGCAAAATGTTCTTTGCCTAGGGACAGCTTAAACCTTGGAAAAATTGTGTTGATTTTTAAGAGGTTGGCCCTTAAGTTGTTGATCTGTAGATGAGCAAACAGTGCGCCACAAAAGAGGGTACAAAATAACCCCACCTGTTGCACGAGCCAGGAGCCTAAAAGGCTGAGCAGAAGAGGAAGATATTATATACCCAAAAGCAGATATGTATCATAATGCATGTGATGTAAGAATGGGGACTATAAGCTGGCAAAAAAATATATGAATGCAGAGGCTCCCACACTTATGAAATGTGTCCCGATCTATCTCTCTTCCCATTTAAATCTTTATTCTTCAAAGATCGATGCTTTCTCAGCCTGAATTAATGTCACGTGTCTCATGGAACGGAGGGAATCATATGAGTGTATTTAAATAATAAACCACATTGAAATGCATTTGGCTTTTTTTAAAAGGGGGGGTCATTTATCCATGTGCCAATATGTTATGGGTTAGTGCAATAGTGTGTGATGAATAGTGATGTTTTAATATTTTATATGTGCACATGAATTATAATAAATATTTGCATTTCACTAGGCACAGCAGCCCTCCTGAGCCACCCACCAAATAAGCAAACTTCTACGGGATGGTCCTTATTTACCATTTCAAGACTGGGACTTTCCAACATACAAATATAGAAGAGAGAAGTCGGGTCACGGAGGGATGCTATGAGCTTGCCAGCCTCCAGCGAGAGCTCTCTCATCCCCACCTGCCTCACAGGGTGTCTGTTGTGGGGAGAGGAAGGGAGAGGTGTCTGGAACCTGCTTAGGGACTCCTTGGGGTAGTGCAAAGCAGGGTATAAATAACCTGCTCTTCTCTCCTTCTCTATCACCTTGAGATCAGTTGCAGTTCTAGGAAATCTCCAGAGGCAGAGAAATCTTCGGGAACAAGGACAGTGAAAAACGCAACTCTGTGTATTTGATTCATCTCATGAGAGCCGCTTGCCACCCCATGATCCAGGAGGCAGACCGGAGCACGCCTGATATGTGGCCGGTTTGCCTCTGACCCTGGGAAAGTCTGCTCCCGGGCAGAAAGCGCCAGGCCAGTGTTGTTTTTGTACCGCGTCTGTGGCAAGGAGCAATGGGCTCGAAAGGTGGGGCTCCGGTGACCAGGCCTCCCCCGGCCTCCCCTTGGCTCGGCGTTCCACCAGCAGTGGGAAATCACAGGGCGGAGGGCCGGCCGGCCCGAATAGTTTCCATTCGCTGTGAACCCAAAGATTAGGGGCACATGTAATCCCGAAAATGAGCGATCAGGGAAAGCAAGAAGGGATCCAGGCACGAAGAAGGAATTCCAGCAAAGTGTACATCACACGTAGGGTGATAAAACATCTGGAAAACATTACCAGCCCAATGGCTCGTTGCAACGCAGCGCGGAGACACATCGACGGCCTCGGGCGCAGAGCGGAGCGGCGATGGAGAAGGAGTGGGAAGCACAGCCGAGAAGCAGACCGGCCCGTGGGCCAAATTGGCCGCTCGCTCCAAGTGGCCCACTCTGAAGGGGCAGCGGGGAAGCATTTCGTGGCTTGGTGGCCATCCTCGGACCCCACCCTGGGATTTGGCTCTCTCTTGCCGTTTTTCGGGCGTGGACTGTCCAGGTGGACAAGAGGACAAGAGGCCAGCTCAGGTTTTATCGACTGAGGGGACAGTCCACATGATGAAGCTCTTTTTACCCCGCCCGTCACGTGGATGCACAAAGCGGTCTGAGGCTGAAGACGGCCGTTTCAGTGGCGTTTCCGGCAACTGAGAGCCAACCTAGTGTCGAGCTTAAGAGCGGCAGCCTCCAATCTGGAGAACTGGGTTTGATCCCCCACCACAGGCACCCAGCTGGGTGAACTTGGGCCAGTCACAGTTCTCTCCGGGCTCTCTCAGGCCCACCTCCCTCACAGGGTGTCTGTTGTGGGCAAAGGAAGGGAAGGCAGTTGGAAGCCTCTCACTGGCAGTCTTCAAGCAAAGGTTGGATACACACTTTTCTTGGATGCTTTAGGATGCTAGGGCTGATCCTGCGTTGAGCAGGGGGTTGGACTAGATGGCCTGGATGGCCCCTTCCAACTCTAGGATTCTGGGATTCTAAGCCACTTTGGGACTCCTTTGGGTAGTGAAAAGTGGGCTACAAAAAAAGATCTTTTTCTCATTGGTTCGTCAACATCAGCCTTCTCTGCTCAGGCTGGCAGGAGCTCTCCAGGGTCTCAGGCAAAGGTCTTTCACGTCATCTACTGCCTGGTCCTTCTTATGTGGAGATGCCGGAGAGTGAACCAGAGACCTTTTGTATGCTAAGCAGATGCTCTTCCCCTGAGCCAGGGACTCAGACCAAGGTCTTTCCCATCCCCTCCTGCCTGGTCCTTTCAACTGGAGATGCTGGGGATTGAACCTGGGACCTTCTGCAGGCCAAGCAGAGCCCCCTGAGCCATGCCCCCTCCCAAACAGCATATGAAACAGCTGCCTTCTACTGAACCAGACCCTGTGTCCATCAAGGGCAGTATAGTCTGCTCAGACAGGCAGCTGCTCTCCAGGGTCTCTAGCTGAGCTCTCTCACACCCCCTCCTGCCTGCTCCTTCCTGCTGGAGATGCCGGGGATTGATTGGGCGTTCCCATTGTCTGTTGTGATCTTAGTCCAGTTGGGTTGACAGCTGCAACAATGACGCCAGTCCTGCTGGCCAGTGTCGCACCGGTCCTGCCGCTGGGCTGGCCTCTCAAAAATGCCCCCTCCTCACTTTCCCTGCAGAGACCCTCTGGGAGGTTCGGCTGGGCTCTTTCCCCCCATTGGAAACCACGGGGGATGAGGGAAGTTTATTCGGTGCCCCTAGAATTGGACCCCCTGGTCCACACTTTTTGACACTTGTGGGTTCTTTTGAGGAGGCTAGATGACTCTGGAGGTCCCTTCTAGCAGCCAGGCTGTGAATTGGACACCCCGCCCTCAAGCCCGCCCAAACCAGACTCCTGAAAAGACATTGACCCGGTTTCCCATTGACTTCAATGGCTCCATAGGTCATAATGGAGCCGAATATATTTGGGAGAATCAAACCTTGTCAAATCTGAATAACCAGTGCTGATATTGGTGTTCAGGTACACCGGCATATGCTCGTGCTTTTATTCAACAAAAAATGCTACGGATATGCATTACAGAAGGGACACGGTGATGTCAGCTGTAGCCATCCAGGAGGCCGGACATGTGGTGCCGTTATTTTGGGGGACAATTGCAAAACATTAAAAACCAAGTTTCATCTCATCAAGAGGTTTAATTTGACATCAAAATAATTTGACATTCCATGTATTATTTGTTTAGGTTTCATGTCAGCCGGCCTGGGCCTCAGGGGAGGGCAGTATACAAATATAATAAACAAACTAACAAATAACAAAAACTGAAAAATTTTAAAGACCAAAATTCTGTGGAACAACGTTCGCTGTTTACACAAACAGCTTATGGGGTGATCCGATTCTTGCAACTCCCCCCCCTCCAAGAACCTCAAAGAACTAAGTAGAAAACTCTCCTACCCACCTCCCACTGATCCCGAGGATATCCGAATATTTTCATCTACGAACTGTGGACATCAAAGCTAAATCAGAACTGTTCTTTCCAGCATTTATGTACTTGTGATAAACACCTTCCTTGAATCAAAAGTGTGTTCTTAAGATCCTCGGGGCCTCTTTATATACCCTGCCCTGGGCCCAGGCCCAACAGCTGGAAGGTTTTTACAGAATCTCCCCATCATGAGGAGGACGATATAGATCTGGGAAAATCCACCCAGAGGGAATGGCAGAGCCAGGCGGGAGAGGTGGGTGAAACTTCCCAGCATCCCCCCTTTTGAGGGGGATGGCCAGTCACTGATTTAAAACACACGGCACACCCTGTTCCCATCTCAATGACATGCACCTCCAAGTAGGGTCTGGAGCTCTCCTGGGATTGCAGCTGATTTCCAGGATAGGGTTCCCAGCTGGGGTCGGAAATGCCGGAAGTTTGGAGGGGTCGAGCCTGCGAATGGCAGCGAGGGGACAGATTGCATGTTGCCAATGTTTAAATGTGCAAAGGGGATGGAGCACTTGGCTGCTTAAAAGAATGAAATAGTTTTTTGGGTGAAGATAAACAACTTTGTATAGAAAGAGGAGAGAGAGAGAGATCCTTAACTGTCTGCCTGCTCTGTTGTTCATTCTGTCTGTTCTGGAGGCAAGCAGGGAGGAAGTGGTCTCGGAGGAGCCAGAGGTCTCCCAGGGAGCCAATCAGGATGCTGGAGGAGAGGATTTGAAAACTACCAGGAAGTTCCTGATCTCACTATGCTAAACGCACCTCTCCTCCGATGCTCCCTGCAGGAGAGCCTTCATCTGCTGTTGAGTCATGCACCCTACAGGCCTTGCACATTCCAGCATTTACGGGGTTGTCAACAGCATGGCTGTGCCCCCCCACCCCCCACCCCCAGCTCTGGCCTCTGCCAAGAAGCACATTTGTTTCGAATTCGGCCTCTCCCCCTCCCCGTCCCCCCCAGATGTCCCGTACGAATGGCAATCCCTTCTCTGCCATCAGTTCTTAATTTGTAATTGTTGCTCAAGACGGACCACTAGATTGTGGGCGATGTTAAGAAAAAGGGACTCTCTCCCTGGTCTGGTTCACACATGACTTCTTCAGAAGACTTCTGAGATTGTCTCCAGATTTCAGGGTGAGGAATGACCTGGGCTGTTTCCACATGGAGGCTTTGCTTCAGGAGAGGCATAGCGGAACAGAGCCTGCTTGACAGGCACAAGGCGTGCAAAAGGTCCCAGGTTCAAACCCCGGCAGGTCCATTTGATGGTGTGAAAGGCCTCTGCCGGAGACTCTGGAGAGCAGCTGCCAGTCTGTGCTGACAATACTGACCTTGAGGGACAGAGGGTCTGACTCAGCAGAAGGCAGCTTCGTCTCATGGCTCGGGAGCAATCTACTTGGCATTCAGAGGGTCCCGGGTTCAGTCCCTGGCATCCCCAGTTAAGAGGGTCAGGTGGTAAAAGCCTCTGCCTGAGACGCTGGAGAACTGCTGCCAGCCTGAGTGACAATGGACCAAGGCAGCTTCATGTGCTCCTCATGAGGCAGTTTCATGCGTTGACGTGCTTGTTCTCAGCAGCACTCCTTCTGCTCCTCTCGTGAAGCTTCCTTCCCCTCAATCCATCCAGGTCAGTATTGTCTACTCCAGGGGTGGCCAAACTGTGGCCCTCCAGATGTCCATGGACTACAATTCCCATGAGCCCTTGGGGCTCATGGGAATTGTAATCCATGGACATCTGGAGGGCCACAGTTTGCCCACTCCTGATCTACTCAGACAGGTAGCTGCTTTCCAGGGTCCCAGGCTGAGGTCTTTCCCATCCCCTCCTGCCTGGGCCTTTTGTTTTCACATTTCCCCTGAACACTTTTAGCTGGAAATGCCGGGGATTGAACCGGGGGCCTTCTGAAAGCCAAGCCAATGCTCTACCACGGAACTCCAGGGACTCAGGCCAAGGACTTTCACATCCCGTTCTCCCTGATGCTTTTCAACTGGAGATGCGGGGGATTGAACATGGGACCTTCAGCATGCTGGGCAGTGGCTATCCCAATGAACCACGGCCCCTCCCTTATTTGTGTTTGGCTCAGGTAAGTGCCTAAGTGGGTGCCTATCGCCTCCAGAAGTTTGGTGTTCCTCAGACGCATCCCCTGCGCCCCTTCCTGCTCCTCCGCAGGGCCACCATCTCCTGGCCATCCCCACCCGCCACTAACTCATTCCTTCCAGCTCAAAATCCCCTGGTTCTTCATGAGAATGTTTACAAAGGAGAATACCATTCCTGACGCTTCCTGTAGCCATGTGTTTTTCATTTGGCAATATCTCACATGCCCCCAAAAAAAGAGAGAGAAAGAGAGAGAAATTAAAACTGCATCTTGTGGTATTTCCAAATAAAAACCTCATGGAATGGGCTCTGACATGCTACACAAAGCCCTGCCCTTGTGGTATTCTGGGGAGAGAAAAAAACGTTACACAGAAAGTAAAAGACCAGAGCAAAAACATTTCTGGCATGCACGCGCCCTTTCCGTCTGGAAGGCATTAGCCAGGACTTCTAAGGGGGGGGGGGGGAGAATCTCGGTTGTCAGGAGCCTGGACCTGAAAGGAAGGCATCAAAGAAGGAAGGACCACCGGTCTTCAAGCCATTCGGAAGTGGTAACTCCAGAAGGGTCATAGAATCCTAGAATCCTAGAATCATAGAGTTGGAAAGGGACCTCCTGGGTCACCTAGTCCAACCCCCTGCACTGTGCAGGACACTCAGAACCCTCTCGCTCATCCACTGTCACCTGCCACCCCCTTGAACCTTCACAGAATCAGCCTCTCAGTCAGATGGCTACCCAGCCTCTGCTTAAAAATCTCCAGAGATGGAGAACCCACCACCTCCCGAGGAAGCTTGTTTCGTTGACATGTGTTTAGATCAAGAGTCCCCAACGTGGTGCCAGGAGGCACCTGGCCCCCCACAGACACCTTTTGTGATGTCCACCAAATATTTTCAGAAAATGGGCAGGGCTAGGTGGAGTTTTTGCCCAGCCAGGGTTCTGATTGGACCCTGGAAATCAGGGCACAAGAATCTTCCCTGTGCCAGGCTTTCAAGCCTCTACTTCCTCTTTGGGATCTGGGCACCACATCTGTATAGATTTGACTGCAGGCAAAGTAATGCACTTGTTTGTTTTTTAAATCTACGCAGCCAATCAAATCTCCAGCGGCCAATGAGAACTCTTCCCAGGCAAAAGCCCCACTGGACCCCGCCTTCTTTCTAAAAAGCTCTTGACGGTCGCCAGCACCCACGCACCCTCGGGCACCGCATTGGAGACCCCTGACGTCCACTGGATGGAGGGACCACTCTCAAAAGTTCAGGCTTCAAACATCTTGTTCTCTAGGGAGGCCCCAGCCTTGAAGCTCGCTCTCAAGAGCCTGTGTGGAGTAGTGTTGAAAGCTGTGGCCTGTAGTCTGGAGAACGGGGTCTGATTCCCCGCTCCTCCATATGCATCCACAGTTCTCTTAGAGCTGTTCTCACAGGCCAGTTCTCTTAGAGCTCTCTCAAGCTCACCTCCCTCACAGGGTGTCTGTTGCAGAAACAGGAAGGAACAGCTGCTATTGGGGCTCCTGTAGATAATGAAAGCCTCTTCTTCTTATTGTCAGAGTTTAAATATGCAACAGGGCTAAACACCAGCTGCTCAAAGAATAAGTAGGTTTATTGAGCACGGAAACAACTTTGTAAAGAAAGAGAGGCGAGAACATCTTAGCGGTAGTGGAAAGTGAGATATAAAGCAGCAGCAGCAGAAGAAGAACTGGTTTTATACCCCATTTTTCACTGCCAGAAAGAGTCTCAAAGTGGCTTACATTCGCCTTCCCTTCCTCTCCCCACAGCACACATCCTGTGAGGGAGGGGAGGCTGGGAGAGCTCTGACAGAACTGCTCTGCGAGAATAGTTCTATCAGGACTATGACGAGCTCAAGGTCACCGAGCTGGCTGCATGCGGAGGAGCGGGGAATCAAACCCAGCTCTGCAGACTAGAAGCCGCCGCTCTTAACCGCGACACCAAGCTGGCTACTCCCAGCTCTTCATCTTCTTCGCCTTCTTCTTCTGCTACCCTTTGGGACCGTAGGCAGAAATCGTAGTTCAAGTTGTGTCTGCAGTGAAATCTGCAAAGCAAACACCGAAAAAGCAGAGTCTTCTGACAAACATAAATATTTTTTGAAAAGAGGTGAAATTGGGAAGGCTAGCCGATCCCTCCAACCCCCTGAAATTTGAAACGTCCAATTAAACCCGATACGACCATCTGCTCTATTAGAACGGGCCGTTCCCATCCAGACTCCCCCAGCAGGCCTCTGCTGTGCTCCTTTGCATCGGATTCGCGTTCCCTCGACTCGGATGCACGACCTCATTGAGTCCCCGCAGCTCCGATCCTGCGAGCGCACGGGAATATTCTCCGTTTCAAATTCCGATGCCTTCCCTGGAGAGAGTTAACCCTCGCAGTTGTGTCGGTCATCAATATGGCCGCCTTCTGCCACGTAACCAAAACAAGACCCCTTCATCCGCTTTCTCAAAAGATCCTGGGCACTCGCCCAATTGTCACACAAGCTCTTCTTACCTACGGAGTCCAAGGTGCTGATGGGGAAATGCATCATTGCAACTCCATTACCGTGTCTGTGGGGGGGGGGGCGGGGGCGGGAGAAGTCAAGGAGAGAAACGCTGAGTCAGCAGAAAGCGCCCTCCCAGGCCCGACGCCTCCCCAAGTGCTAAGGGTGTGGAAGAAGGAAGAAACGCATGCAGCTTTCATTGTAAGAAAACGGACACGGAGGCTGATCTAGATGGGGTGCAAGCAGACCTATGTGCCGAACGGATGTGGGACCCTCCAGACTCAAGTCAAACCACTCAGCAATAAGATCTCCCTCTCTGAGGACACCCCCACCCCTGATGGTGATCCCCTGACCAGAGAGGGACTTTCTGGCAGGAAAACTGGGCCGCTGGGGATGCAGTGATGTCACTTCCGGCGTGCACAGGAAGTGATGTCATCAGGTCGGTTAAAAAATGACTTCTGCTGTAGAGTTTCGGCCCAAAGTCCAGCGGCTCTCCACAGTTTCTCTCAGGTCTCCCTCAGCCCCACCTCCCTCACAGGGGGCCTGTTGCAGGGAGAGGAAAGGGAAGGCGATTGTAAGCCGCTTGGAGACTCCTCTGGGGGGGGGGTGACAAGCAGGGTACGAAAACCAGCTCTTCTTCTTTTTCTGTTTGGGTGGTTTCCCACCAAGGAAGTCCAGGTTTGCACAGAGGCAGGCCGAGGCAAAACTCTTGAATCCTGCAGAGTCACCATCTAGGGCTGCCAGCTCTGGGTTGGGAAATACCTGGAGACTTCGGGGACGGAGCCAGGAGTGAGCTGGATTTGGGTCCTCAGTGGAGTATAATGCTACAGAGTCCCCCCTCCAAAGCAGACGTTTTCTTCCCGGGCCTGATCTCTTTAGTGTGGAGCATCCCCCTCCACATAAGTCGCACGCAAAGGGGCTGCATGTTCCCCCTCTTTCTACCCCTGACCTTCCGGTGGGTAGTCCCAAGGTGCCTGGATCCCAAGGTGCCTGGATGAGTCCGGGGTGGAGGAAATGGTCTTGGGGGGGGGGCATTTCAGGGAGAGGAGTTCCGCCCTCTCTGT
The DNA here is from genome assembly GCF_049243985.1 of Paroedura picta. NCBI lineage: Eukaryota > Metazoa > Chordata > Lepidosauria > Squamata > Gekkonidae > Paroedura > Paroedura picta. Next base: position 2,320,987 of record NC_135379.1, read on the forward strand.
CTGCTGCACCTTACACTTCTGTGCCTCTGGCCCTGCGGAGGAAGGCCTCCTCCCCCCCACCCACCCCCATTAGCATTAATGTTCCCTGACATCTTTTGCGCCCAGGGCTCAGAGGCGTGTGTTTGTGTGTGTTTTCAGGTCATTCCACAAGGAAATTAACAAGACAGTTGCTGGAAAGGCGCTCCGGGACGGCCCCGGGACGGAATGGAGAGCCGTGCCGTGTCAGAATGTTTATGGACATAAATCCTCGGCTATTACAGCCGGCCGTCATTAAATCAGTCAACAGGGTTATGTAACAAGGAAATGAAGGAGACCTTTTGCTGACCTTTCCAACACAACCTGCCGGAAAATTCGGCACTGCGTTCCCTGCTCCTTTTCGGCGCTCTCTTCGGATCGCCTGCGGCAGAGACGGCGGAGAGCGGAGGGCCGAATCCACCGGGGAGCCGAACCGCGCGCAAGCCGTGGTTAAACGAAAAACCTGCGCCCCAAAGCCCAGAGGTGAGAGCGGGAGAGGAAGGGAATTCTTCACGCGGCTCACCCATCCGCTGTGGGCCGCGTCAATAACTCCTGGGGGACAGATCTCTCACAGACAGTTTGGCTAAGGTTGCCATCTCCGGGTTGGGAAATTCCTGGAGATTTGGGAGTAGAGCCTGGGAAGGCCGGAGTCTGGGGAAGGAAGGAGGGACCTCATCAAAGAAGGCAATTGGTACAAAGCAGCCATTTTCTCCAAGGTTTCTGGAGTTCAGCTGAGATTCCAGATCTCCAGGTCTCACCTGGAGATTAGCAGCCCAACTTTCAGTTCATGCATGTTCACATTGAGGCCAGTGGCTATAGTCCAGTGGCCGGGGGAGCTCTCTTCTGCTGGCTCCAGGCTCAGTCTGCTTCACCTTGTCTCTGTTTATTTATTATCTCTTCTTTTACTAAACTTTGTTCCCTTCTTTAAACATACAATGTAAAAAACCCACATAAACCCAACATTAAAAATGCAGCTATAGAAACATAGAAGAAGCGGTAATTAGGACATAGCGCTGGAAGAATGGATTTAGGGGTGGGGAAATTCCTGGATATTTGGGGCAGAGCCTCCAAGGGGAGGGGCATTGGGGACAGGATGAGGCGAATAATGGGGGATTACAGAATCCATGTCTGACCTGGAAACTCCCAGAATTACAACTGATCTCCAAAATTTTGGAATCTTGTCTTCAGGGGCCTCCTTAGAGTTCTGAGTTCTAATCAGGCCGTGCCAGACCGCTCCTCCTCCGCGGCAGTCTTTAAGGAGTGGCTGGACAGCTACTTCTCATGGCTGCTTTAGGATGATACAGTGTTGAGCAGGGGGATGGACTAGATGGCCTCTACAGGTCCTTCCAACTCTAGGATCCTATAATGTGTAATCTGTAAGTCAACTGGAAAAAAATATATGATGTTGCTGATCCTCCTCCTTTCATTTTTAAACCTCCAAAGCATCTCTGCATCCCATTAAACTCAATGGGACTTAACGGTATGTAACCCAACCCACTTCCCAACTGCAGCTGGAGCCAATCCAAAAGCTCCAGCTTTAAAAAGGCACGTTATTTTAACATCTGCCTGTAACTTAAGGACATAAATCAGTGTGTGTTTTACCACCTTTGACCTCCTTGTCCAACCACTTTGGGAGCTGAATTTGTCCAAGTTTGGTCTCAGTTGAAAGACATTCTGGGAAACCAGAAGGAAACGATCCTGGTTTTATGCACGGCTCACGGGGCAGAAGGTAAGGGGCAGGGAGATTTCACTTCTGCTGTCATTTGTCAAGAGAGGATGATTGGCCCCTGCCTTCGTTTTTAACCTGGCAAATCATTCAAAACCAGCTGGACACTGAGACCCGGCCATGGGGAAATGACCGAACGCTGGTGGGGAAATTATCACCGTTCCAGTTGCAAAGGGTAGCTGTGTCGGTCCCCAGTCAAAGAGCCAGAGAGCCAGCGAGGTGTGGTGGTTAAGGGCAGAGGCTTCTACTCGGGCGAGCTGGGTTTGATTCCCCACTCCTCCGCATGCAGCCAGCTGGGTGACCTTGGGCCAGTCACAGCCCTGATAGAACTGTTCTGACCGAGCAATCCTATCAGAGATGTCTTAGCCTCACCTCCCTCCCAGGGTGTCTGTTGTGGGGAGAGGGAATATGATTGGAAGCTGCTTTGAGACTCTTTCTGGCAGTGAAAAGTGGGGAATAAAAACCAACCCCCTTGTCTTCATCTGAATCCAGTAGCACCACCTACAAGATTTCCCGGCTATGAGTTTTTACAAGTCTCTTCATCTGATACAGGTCAGAATTGAGGTCTCTGAGTTACTCAGAGCCAGTGGGGTGTCATTGTTAAATGTGGTGGACTCACAGGGGGTCTGTTGTGGGGAGAGGAAAGGGAAGGCGACTGTAAGCCGCTTTGAGACTCCTTCGGGTAGAGGAAAGTGGCATCTAAGAACCAGCTCTTCTTCTTCGTCTTCAGTAATCTCAGGGCTCTCTCATCTAGTCCAACCCTCCACTCCATTCAGGTCAGCCTCAAGTTCTCCTGATCAGAGTCTGCCGCTCTCAAGTACCTGTCCAGCCGCTGCTTAAAGACCACCAGTAAGGAGGAGCTCACCACCTTCTTAGGTAGACTGTGGGATCCCCCCCCCAACCTGATATCTAGCCCTGGTTTAAACCCATTGCTGCAGGTCCTCTCCTCTGCTGCCAGCAGGAACCTTTTCCTGCCCTCCTCTAACTGACAGCCTTTCAAAAAGAGCCCTCCTGTCGCCTCTTTGATGTCCTCTTCTCCAGGCTGAACATTCCCAGGTCCCTCAGCCTTTCCCCCCAGGGCTTGGTCCCCGGGACCCGGATCATCCTCATCCCTCTCCTCTGCCCCCTCCCCATTTTGTCCTCACCCTTTTTAAAGTGAGGCCTCCAGAACTCCAGGTGTCCGTCCCCCTCTCTGTAGAGGGGTTGGTCCCCAGGCCCCAGATCCTCCTCATCTCAATCAACAGCTGAAATTGACTTCTGGTGTCCTGGTCTCAAGGATGGAACAGGGTTCTCCTGGAGGCAGGCAGGGAGGAAGTGCGCTCAAAAGAACAGGAAGTCTCCAATTGAGCCAATCAGGACCCCAAAGCCGATTCTTTGACGAATATCGGGAAGTTCCTGATCTAGACATGCTGATGCCACTTCTCCTTTGATAACCCCCTGTAGGGTGTGCTCCATCCATGGTTAAATCCTGCGTACTACAAATGTTGCACATTCAAAAATCATCTGGCTACAGTTAGCCTCTTCCCCCCCCCCTTTCTTTGCATATTTTGTGTGCATGTCAGCAATAATTCCAAGGTTCACCCTCTTCCCTTCCCCTCCATGTTCTCGGTTCGAGAGGCAGGACGGAGGTGACAAAACGCTTGTTCGGAGATGGCCCGCTCTGCCCGCGTCATTCCTTCCCGCAGCCAGCTGGCTCCGGGACCGTCCGAAAGCTCATGCACCCAAATCCATTTCTCTCCCTGCTGCCATTCCAGCATTTATCATCACCTCATTCGTTCTGTTTCAAGCACCGTCCAGGGAATTGCATAACTTCTGTGCAAAATTCCGATTAACAAAAAAAAAAAAGGAACACATTCTGATCTGTTCTTTTCTTTTAAGGAGGCCCACGGACCCTCTTCGGGAACACAGACAGCGAAATGGTATTGCATTTGTGTTGGGTCTGCGAAGACAACTCTAATTTTTCATTTTTATGGCCTTTGAACTTGAACGCCTTGGAAACTTATCGCTCTGCCGGTAAAAAATACTTGTGTCAGAGGGGGGTGATGTCCTTCTTCGGCAGAACAGCAAAATTTGGGTCTCAAATCTAGAAAAAAAATACCAAGGACAATATTTGGAACTGTGTTTGACTTCAGGTTTTTTTACATTTGTAAACTGAACTCAGGGCTGTGGACAACATAAACTCAGTAACAGAATGGGATCACATTAAAACCATTCTGAAATCACAATAAAGTTTAACCATAAGTATACAAAGCTGCAACGCAGAGTGGGGCGCGATACAGGAGGGAAGCTAATCAGAAGTTAATATGGACGTTAATGATTTTACTGGCCTTGACCAGAAGTCTGGTGGAAGGGCTCCGTTTTAAAGGCCTGGAGGGACTCCATGATCTCCAACAGAGCCCTGAGGTCTTCTGGGAGCTCATTCCACCAGGCAGGGGCCAAAGCTAAGAAGACTCTTGCTCTGGTTGAGGCAGCCGAATTCCTTTGGGGCCGGGGACCAAGAGCCGGTTCGTCTTGGCAGAACGCACCGCTCTTCTGGGGACACGTCTAAAGAGGTAGTCCCTGAGGTACGCAGGGTTCGGGGCATGTAAAAGGTCAGACCAAGCAGTAATCTCAGGGCTCTCTCAGCCTCACCTCCCTCACAGGGTGTTTGTTGTGGGGAGAGGAAAGGGAAGGCAATTGTAAGCTGCTTTGAGACTCCTCCTGGTAGAGAAAAGTGGCATATAATTACCACTCACCTTTCTCTTTCTCTCCCCGCAACAGACACCCTGTGAGATAGGTGGGGCTGAGAGAGCTCTGCGAGAACTGCTCTGTGAGAACAGCTCTCGGAGAACCGTTACTGGCCAAAAATCACCCAGCTGGTTGCCTCTGGTAGAGGAACAGGGAGCCAAACCCAGTTCTCTAGATCAGAGTCTGCCAGTCTTAACCACAACACCACCCTGGCTCCTGTGTTCTTTTACACTGGTGACTTCGAAATATAAGTTTTGTTTTTAGTAAGATGCACAATTTAATTTACCTCTCAAACGGTAACTGTCGAAATTAAAAAGGACAAACTATCCCGAACCACTTGGACAACTAGAAAAAAGAAGCCAGCCCAGCGTATTCATAGTTCTGTGCAGCAGGATTCCTGGCAGGGCCCCCTGATGTCTATCCTCATCTTTGCCTTCTTCAGCGTCGCTCTGAGCTCAGAGGTTCTGCTCGAACTCAGCGGAGGGTTTGGGAAGCCTCTGTCCCTTGATGTTTTCCAGAGCACCCAGGGCCAATTCCTCTTTTAAATCCTGGATTAGACGAGATCCCCCTCTTTAATCACAAGTTAATAACAGAATATTAAACTGCAGATCTGTTTTGGAAACCACACGCTGAAGTCAGAGGAAACGGCCTTTGTTTCTATAGAGGCCCTGCAGAAAAGAGTCACGTGCAAAGCCAACCGGAGGAATTAAAAAGAAGAAGAATACGGCAGATTGCATAATGCTGCAGCGGCTCCCAGACGTCTGTGACTAGAAGGGCCCTTTTCCCTGAAATTAAAATTGGAGACACACTTTGTCACCCTAAATCAGCCTTCCTCAGCTTTTCCCATTGAGGACCCCCGGAAGCATTCTCCGGGTCAAGAAACCCCAGAAGTGGAGTGATTGTGCAGAATAGGGTTGGGAAGCAGAGCTGTGGACACGCCCACCTGGAGCGTTTGCTGGCAGGGGCTCATGGGAATTGTAGTCCATGGACATCTGGAGGACCACAGGTTGACTACCCCTGCACAGGAGGATCAGGATGCTGGGCTGTCCTTTGCTTGTGGTTCCACCCCCCGCTTGTGGCATCCCTTCTTTCGGGAGCTGTGAGGAGGGAAGGAGTCCGTGTGGTTCCGCCTCCTGCGGCAGCCATTTTGGAGTGATGCTCACCACCCCCTCTCACCCTTCCTAACGTGCCCGTGGGCTTGAAAGGGTTGGGGACCCCTCGCTCTGGCACTCATTCTTCACTTTCTCAGGAATCTTTTGGTTCTAAGCTTAAGAGGGGCGGGTCGCTCCGGGCCACGGGTGGGGCCGGGGGAGGGGAAGGTGGCCAGCTCCAGGTTCAGGATCTCTTGGAGATGTAGGGGTGGACCCCGGGGAAGACTGAGACCCCAGTGGGCTACAATACCAGGGAGGTCCCCCTCCAAAGATCCATTTTCCTCTGGGGACCCGATCTCTGTAATTCCAGGAGATCCCCAATCCCCTTTTGGAGTGTGCAAAATCTGCAGCACGCCTGATTCAGCAGCAGGCGAAGAATATCATAATTGACCCTGGGAACTTCCTGGTATTGTTCAAATAATAAGTTTGCTTCATTAAATTCTCCTGCTCTTCTTAGCCGCTGGTGATCTTCAAACTCCGCCAACAGTCCCCGCTGGAGGCTGGCATCCCTACCTGAGCCTGCGAGAGCCGGAAGCTCAAAGCGAGCCAAATGCTTGTTTCTCGAGTTTGTAGATGCGGCAGCTGGTGACTCCTTTCCAGGAGCCCGTCCTTCCTCGGCCCCTTTGAGCCCCCAATTGTGAATGTGGCCATGACGGAGCTGGCAGGAGGGACCGGTGCCGGGGCCAGGCTTGTGGGCAGGGGAAACGCTTTGTTTCGAGAATCCTTGAATAACAGGCTTCCGGCAACAGGTAGGATCAAAAACTCCAAAGGCCAGGTTAGTCCAAATCCTCACCGGGAAATGGGGGGGGGGGGCAGCTTCGGCTTAGTTCCTAACTGGACCCAGTGGGGGGCTGGACTTTCATGTTCGCTGCACCACATCCTCATTACCGAGGGATCAGTCGCCTCACATCAGCCCAAACCTTTGACTTCTCACAGCCTCCGGAGGAAGAACTTAAAAGATGCAACCGGGAGGAAGAAGACCTGGCAACTAATACGAGGCGGACGCAGTTTGTCCGCTGCCAGTCTTGGCTGGGGGACGGGGGGTGGGGGGGGGTGGGAAGGCGGAGGGAGGGGTTCTGCACCGACATTCTTGCACTCCTTGCCTTACGTGGTATTTGCAAGCTTGGATCGAGGCCAGACCCTCGAGCGGAACACTGTGAGTCTGCAGAATTTCCCCCTCGGCTGGAAGAAACCCAGCCAATCCTCTCGAAAAAGCCGAGAACTGGGACAGGCATTTGACTGCTTTCACCTGAGAGACGAACTCTGCCCAGAGGACAGAGCTTGGGTCCAGTGGCACCTTTACGATGGGGGAGGCTTCATTCTTGGAGTGTCGGTCAGACCCCACTGGGAGTCCTGTGTGCAGTTCTGGGGCGCCTTGCTTCCGAGAGGAGGTGGGCAAAATGGAGAGGGTACCATAAAACCAGAGTTCCTCGGACTATGAACTTGTCTTCCTTGCAGCTTGGAAGAGTGCTTGCCCTCGAAAGCTCACGCCTTGAATAAATCTTTGTTGGTCTTAAAGGTGCCTGACTGGACTCTGATTTTATTGTGCTCCTTCAGACCAACACGGCTGCCCATTTGAATCTACCAAAATGGAGAGGATGCAGAGGAGAGCGACCTGGGAATGTTCAGCCTGGAGACAAGGAGGTGGAGAGCTTAGTCAGGGGTAGTCAAACTGCGGCCTTCCAGATGTCCATGGACTACAATTCCCATGAGCCCCTGCCAGCGAATGCTGGCAGGGGCTCATGGGAATTGTAGTTCATGGACATCTGGAGGGCCGCCGTTTGACTACCCCTGGTCACTTAGAGGTTGCCGTGCCACACCACCATAGGGTCTACCTTCTAAGCAGCCGTATCCTCCAGGAGAATTGCTCTCCTGGCGCCTGGCATCTACGTGGCCTGTCATTTTTCATTTACAGTTTTTAAAAACAAGATCCTAGTTATCTGCTCTTGGGTCCCTCGCCCGGAACGAAGCAAGCTGGAAAGAAAAACAGGGGGTCAGTAGGGCTGAGAATCGACAGAGGGGCCTTCAGGCTCGGAAAACATTTTCTGGGTCTGTGTATCCCAGCCAGGTGGGGAGAGTGAAGCCAGGCCTTTCTTCTCTCCCTCCTCTTCTGGCCCTCTCACCTACGGCCGCGGGGTGAGGTAACGTGTCCGGCTTAAAACAACACGGGCATTTCTGGCTGCCCTTTGTGAGGACCGGCTCTCCTCCCCGGGCCTCATGCTGAGTTGCGGCCGTGTACCTCTGCCCCGCTGCGGCACCCCGGGAAGCCGAGGGCTACTCTGGCCATGCAAGGCCGTTTGTGCGTGGCCAGTCACCATGGCCAACGACCCCCGCTGCCTCCTTGCAGGAGCAGACTCAGTTTGGCCTCCTTTTCAAAAGACTTGTGCTCTTCTGAAGAGACGCGGCTTTTTGCTGAGGGCCCCAGCAACCTCGGGGGGGGGGGGGACACACACCACACTGTTCCGTTCTGCCATGCCAGTTTTCAGCTCTGCCAGGGCTCACCTGGGTGGCCAGAAGTGTCACCAGCGACAGCCTGAACATGGGGCGAATTGATGAAGGTGACTCGGTGTGGTGTGGTGGTCAGGAGGGGCAGATTCTAATCTGGAGAACCCGGTTTGATTCCCCGCTCCTCTTCCACAGGCAGGCAGCTGGGTGACCTTGGGCTGGTCAGAGTTCTCTTAGAGCTGTTCTCTCTGCCGCACCTCCCTCACAGGGTGTCTGTTGCGGGGAGAGGGAGGGACGCAGATCGGAAGCCCCTTGGAGACTCCTTCGGGTAGTAAAAAGCAGGGTACGAAAAGCCCACTCTTCTTCATCCTCACCTCTTGCACAAAGACATTCTCCCCTCCGAACATCACCTGGACGCATACCCACATTAGCAAGGGAGATATCTGGTAGAAGGTAGATCAGGATCGGCCAGGCTTGTCTGATCTGCTCAGATCTCAGAAATGAAGCAGGGTTATCTCCGGCCAAAGAACTTGAGGATTGCTCCTCAGAGGCCCCAAATGGAAAAGCACCTCTTGCATTGACCTGGATGGAGGGTGGACTCTAGGACTCTCCGACCCAGCTAGCCATCTTAGAAAGACCCAGGGGCTCAGGCAGGCCAAAGCCAGGCACCAGGCGGAGGGCTTTGGGGGAAGTGGCTTTCTGCTTGGGTGGGATAAGGTGGGCCTTGGTCAAGAGCCCACCCGGCAAGCAGCGTCTTCTTGCAAGCCGCCCCCCCAGGGCCAAGCCAACCGCAGGTCAGACGGGTGAGGCCAGCCCAAAGGCGTGCGTTCTGTCGGAGGCAGGCATCCTTTCCCCAGAGCTGAGAGCGGCACTTCTCTGCCTCACCTCCACCACATTAAAAATTAATATCCGTTCTCTTTCTTTTGCATGCCCCCTGTGAGTCGGGCCTTAACCCTGGGCTGCTGGGCTGTTGCTGTTTCTGTTTTCTTTTGTGTGCGTTCTCTCTCTTTCTCTTGTTACTCATAATTCATGGCACGGCTGCCAGCGGGGCCCTGGTGGATCAGACTTAAGGTCTACCGAGGCCAGCTGCCTTTTCAAAAGTGGTCACGGAGGCGGAGGGGTCCCGCAGAGGCCATCTAGACCAACCCCCTGCTCGTTGCAGGATCAGCCTCAAGCGGCTGCTTGAAGACTGCCTATGATGGGGAGCTCACCGCCTCCCTAGGAAGCCCATTCCACTGCAGAACTGCATTTATTGTTAAAAAAAAAATCCCGAATATCCTGCCGATGCCATTCTACCCATAATATAAGCCCATTCTTGTGAGTCCTTTCCTCTGCTGCCAAAAGGAACTGCTCCCTGCCTCTGGAGAGCCAGTGTGGTCTAAGAGCCAATTTGGTGTAACAGTTAATCAGCTGTAGCCTCTAATTGGGAGAGCCAGGTTGGATTCCCCACTCCTCCCCCCAGTGAAGCCCCCCAGGAAGGATTCCCCACTCCTCCGACTAGTCAGAGGGCCATCTCTTAGAGCTCTCTCAACCCCACCTGTCTCAAAGGGGAGAGGAAAGGAACGGTTGGGTAGCTAAAAGGGGTATAAAAACAAGCTCTCCTCCTCCTCTTCCTCCAAGGGACAACCTTTCAGCTACTTCAAGGGAGCCCTCCTGTCCCCGCTCCACCTCCGCTTCTCCAGGATGAACCTTCCCCAGCCCCTCTGCCTGTCCTCTTAGGGCTTGGTCCTCAGGCCCCGGATCCCCCTTGTCGCTCTCCTTTGCACCTGTTCCTTTCTATTTACAGCCTCCAGGACCAGGCACAGGACTCCAGGTGGGGCCTGAGCCATGAAGTCCACAGCCAGACTTTGACATCTAGCCATCTGGATGGGCCGGCCTAGGCCACAGATTACCCCCTGTGAGTAGTTCTACGTCCTTTCTACCCCCTTCCCTCCTGTACAAACACAGAGGGTGGCAAAGGGAATTTGAGAAACAGGGTCCCAAACTGGGAATATGTTCATTTTGGCAGGCATCCCAGGAAGGAGAGCCAGTTTGGTGGAGTGGTTAGGAGTGCGGACTTCTAATCTGGCATGCTGGGTTCGATTCTGCGCTCCCCCACATACAACCAGCTGGGTGACCTTGGGGTCGCCACAGCACTGATAAAACTGTTCTAACCGAGCAGTGATATCAGGGCTCTCTCAACCTCACCCACCTCACAGGGTGTCTGTTGTGGGGAGAGGAAGGGAAGGCAACTGTAAGCCGCTTTGAGCCTCCTTCGGGTAGGGAAAAGCGGCATATAAGAACCAACTCTTCTTTTTCTAAATAGCTTATCCCGGAAAAGGGTAAGAGTGACTATTTGAGTTACGCATGACCTCACTCCTTGACATTTTGTGGTTGGCTCCACCTCCTTTGGCAGCCATTTTGTGGTTGGCTACCAGAAGTGCTCAAAAGGATTGCAGATCATTGTTCCATAGCAAGATCACCCCACGGTGGGCAGGCAGCCCTATTTCTCAGGCCTGCTGGGTTTTGGTGGTGCCCATTTCAATTTCAGCGGAGGAAAACAAATCTGTGAGTCTTGATTTTCAGCGTCCTCTGCTTCTCCACTTTTCCTTTAATAACAATGTTTCCTTTAATAACAACCTTCCTTGTGTATTAGTGGCATTCAAATGTCACCAACGGAGTAAAATACGATGTAAGAAAAAACCAAAGTAACAGCGGCATAATCGGCAACCTCAATGCCGAGGCAGACAGAAACCACTGGCAATAATAACGTGGAATCAACAAGAAATGCCAGCGGCCACATCCGTTCATCCTTCTCACTCCCAACCACAAGTTGGCCATTTACTTCCCTTCACCGGAGCTGAAAAACATCCCCAACTCCATGTGCATGCATGAAGATTCCTGGTGGATCAAAGCAATCTCCCATCTAGTCCACCATCCTGTCTCACAAAGTGGCCAACCGGTTCCTCTGGAGGTCCAACAACAGGGCTTAGTGGCCGAGGCCTTCCCCTGAGAAGAACATCAGAAGAGACCTGCTGGATCAAACCAGTGAGGGTCCATCTAGTCCAGCATCCTGCCTCATACACTGGCCAACCAGCTCCTCCGGAGGGACAGCCACAGAGCAGAGAGGCTGGGGTCTTCCCCTGATTCTGTTTCCTGGCTCTGGGATTCAGAAGTGGGCTCCATCTGAAGGTTTCACCATAGCTGGCAGCCATTGATAGATTTATCTTCCATGAATCTCTCTAGTCCCCTCCGATTCTGTTCCGTGTTCTGATTCTCAAGAAGTCATTTCGGAACCTTCTTCTCCAGAACTTTTGCCCCCAGTGTGACGCCTTTCGCCATGCCTTGTGCAAGGGGGACCACCAGCCTGAGACCGGGGGGGGGGGGGGGCTTCTAGCCAAGACGTGTCATGATTCTCCCCCGGGAAATGTCGACTGGGGAGGTCAGGTGTGCATTCTGGCTGGCGGTTCCGTGGCAACGGCTGTCCGGGGGCCGATTTGATTTCCATTGACGAACAGATTTCTGGATGATATCCCAGAATGCACTTTGCAGTCCCCTGAGACAGGAGGAGGGGGGTCCGGAGAAGAACGGAGTGTGTATCCCTCTTGGCTCTTTGCCTAGACGCTGAAATGTCGGTTGCCTGTGAGGTTGCCAATTGCCAGGTGGGGCCTGGAGATCTCGTGGAATGACGAGTAATCACCAGAATACAGAAGCCAGTTCCTTGGGGGGGGGGGGGATTGTTGCATTCTTTGTTAGGAGAACTCTTGCATGATGCTCTCCTGAGATCTTTTCCTCCCCAAACTTCACCCTCCCCATGCTCTACCTGGGGGTGGAAGACCTGGAGATTTGGAGGGGGAGGGATTCCAAAGAGGCAGAGATTCCAGGTTGGAGCGTCCTCAGCAGGGTATAATACCTTCCCAGGCATCCTTTCTCTCCATGGGAACAGGTTTAAACCCATGACTGCAGGTCCTCCCCTCTGCTGTCAAGAGGAACCTTTTCCTGCCTTCCTCCAAGGGACAACCTTTCAAGTACTTCAAGAGAGCTACCCTGTCCCCTTTCAGCCTCCTCTTCTCCAGGCTGAACATTCCCAAGCCCCTCACAGCCTTCCCTCCTAGGGCTCGGTCCCCAGGCCCTGGATCCTCCTTGTCGCTCTCCTCTGCCCCCTCTCCATTTTGCCCGCCTCCTTTTGGAAGGGAGGCTTCCAGAACTGCACACGGGACTCCAGGTGGGGTTTGGCCAAGCGGGACTCTGATATCTTGCAATTTCTATGTAATGCCCCTGTGGAGACAATCCAAGACTGCATTTGTCTTCTTTACCACTGCATCACACTGACTGTTCATGCTTAGCTTACAGTCCACAAGTACCCCAAGATCTCAGTAAATAACATGTGGGGAAATATATTCATCCTGATAATGCTGAAAATGGGCATTTCCAGAAGTCACTTTGATACTTTCCATTTCTATTTTGAGACTGTTCTGCCTTCCCTCATGCCTTGAATAAATCTTTATTGGTCTTAAACGTGCTCCTGGACTCTGATTTTATTTTTCTATAGGAGTGTGTTCTCAAAGGCTGATACAATCTAGTAAACTTGACTCTGGCTTTGTTGCCGACAAAAAACCAACCAAACAAAAAAGAAACCCAAAAAATCCTAGAGACGTTTTCCTTTGAGAAAAAATTAAAGGTTCTTCTGCATAGATTTTCAGCCTGGGTTTTGTGCCTCTAGAACAGTTAGTCAGTTAGATTGCTAGGAGTCTCTCTCTCTCTCTCTCTCTCTCTCTCTGTCTCTCTCTCTCTCTCTCTCTCTCTCTCTTTGTCACTCTCTCTGTCTGTCTGTCTCTCTGTCTCTCTTTGTCTCTCTATCTCTCTGTCTGTCTCTCTCTCTGTCTCTCTATCTCTCTGTCTGTCTGTCTGTCTGTCTCTATCTCTCTGTCTCTCTCTGTCTCTCTCTGTCTCTGTCTCTGTCTGTCTGTCTGTCTGTCTGTCTGTCTCTCTCTCTCTCTCTCTCGGTGGTAGAAGCTGTTTTTATGATGAAGTTTCTGCTCAAGGAGCACAGTGGCCACACGTCGATAATAATGCAGCGCTTTAAGTTCCAAGGCCAGCTAGATCAGTAGCCGATACAGACTGGAGAATCTGTATTCGATTTAGGAGCATGGGAAGTTATTTTCGTTTTGTTTTGTTTTTCCGTTTGGTTGCGCCAAATGCACACACCTCCTTACGAAGACATCCTCACGAGATCTTCTGCACATCCTCCTGCCTGATTATTTCCACTGGAGATGCCGGGGATTGAACCTGGGACCTTCTGCCACTCTTCCACTGAGCCACAGTGACGCCAGTCAATGCCCCTCCTTCCCAGCAGACCTCGCCAGGAGATTCTGCCCGGGTGCACAGGCCACATCGCAACTGAACTTGTCGAACGTACCGAGGTCTCAGGTGCAGGGGATGTGGGGAGACCAGGAGGGAGAAGGAACAGGAGAGCTGCTGTAGACCAGGGATAGTCAACCTGTGGTCCTCCAGATGTCCATGGACTACAATTCCCATGAGCCCCTGCCAGCAGTCGCTGGCAGGGGCTCATGGGAATTGTAGTCCATGGACATCTGGAGGACCACAGGTTGACTACCCCTGTGCTGTGGGACAGGGATGAGTGATGCCAAGGAGAGCAGGCCCCAGCAGCAGCAGCAGCCAAGAATATCCATGTTCGGGTGGAGGGAGGGCAGGGGAGGGGAGGGGAGGGGAGGGGGGGAGACGGAGGCCAAGGAAGATCAGCGCTTTTGTCTCCCCCGTGAAACTTTAGTAGGAGAAATTTTAATTGTGGATCCTTGCGGACAAGATGCTGAAATCCTAGCCAGTCACTGGGCTTTGCTGGAACTGGTTGTGGCTCCCAGTCTTGGCTGCTCACTTGGGTTCTTCAACCCCCCCCCCCCCATCCCCATTCCAGTGGACAAGGAGAAGAGACGGCCTGTTAACCGTTTGCGACCCACTGCAGGTCCGGTCAAATGATCCCCTTGGCCTTCATCACAAAAGGGGGAGGGAGGGGAGCAGGAAGGTGCCAGGGGAGCCCTGGGATTTCGGGATGGCTGCTGGAATTCTGTCAAGGTATGGTGGGCACAACCATAAAACGGCTCCTGCAGGAGGAGGAGCCAACTACAACATGGCTGCCACAGCAACATTTTAAAAAGTCTCCAAAAGCCAATCAAATATTCAGTGGCCAATCAGAAGCCTTGCTGGGGAAAAGTGTCACCTGGTCCTGCCCACTTGATCCCCCACTCCTCCACAGGCAGCCATCTGGGTGACCATTGGTTAGTCACAGTTCTATCAGAACTGTTCTCCCACAGCAGTTCTCCCAGAGCACTCTCAGTACCACCGACCTCATAGGATATATTGTTGCAGGGAGAGGAAAGGACAGGTGTTACTAAGCCACTTAAAGACACCCTTGGGTAGTGAAAAGTGTGGTATTAAAAAGAGCTCTAAGGGCACTTGATGAGTACCAGGAAAATTTTGGCAGGTGTCATGTTACACCTGGGCACCCCACTGAGGACTTCTGCCTTTCCTCTGTGAAGTGCCCTATATCAGGGGTAGTCAATCTGTGGTCCTCCAGATGTTCATGGACTACAATTCCCATGAGCCCCTGCCAGCAAATGCTGGCAGGGGCTCATGGGAATTGTAGTCCATGAACAACTGGAGGACCACAGGTTGACTACTCCTGCCCTATATGGTGAAGAAGAAGAAGAGCTGCTTTCTGTATCCCACTTTTTCTACCAGAAGGAATTTCAAAGCAGCTTACACTCGCCTTCCCTTCCCCTCCCACTAAGATACCCTGTGAGGTAGGTGGGACTGAGGGAGCTCAGGGAGAACTGTGACGAGCCCAAGGTTGCATGTGGAGAACTGGGGAATCAAACCTGGTGCTCCAGATTAGAGGCTGCCGGACTTAACCCCTGCACCAAGCTGGCTCTCGCCCTCTAGCCACCGCCTCAATCTGCAAAGTTTTATTCCACGCCTTTTCCAGCCTCTGGACCTTTATCATCCAAGCCTGGCCCCCCCCACCCCCCTGAGGAAGACCCCATCAGCCTGGGGAAGCCTCCAAACTTGGCTGCCCAAACTGACAGGGTAAGAACCACAATTACGATTCGGTATTACAGTTCCTTGAAGAGACAGAAGTAACCCAGTGAAGACAGGGGAAAGGTTTGTACCCAGCCCGACACTGAGCAGAGAAACTACGCAAACCTTGGTTCTCCCCCTGCCACCCCCCCCCGGGTGGTGCCCAAGTGGTCCCCCACCGGCCACAAACACCTCTTGCCCTGAATTCCCCCCTGCCCTAATTCCATAAGCCCTGCCATAAAAAGGGGGTTTTCGTTACCGATGTCCCTCTTCACCTTTATAGGTGTTTCTTGTGGCCCTTATTGTTTATTTTTAATTAAAAAGGCACCCGGGGGGAGGGGAGGGGGTCAAAGACCACCCGTTTGGAAGTGTCCCGTCTTGCCGGCCTCTAGGCCTGCCCGAAAAGCAAGGTATGGTTGTGTCACTGGGAGCTCAAACAAAGCTCTCCACGTTTGTGATTTCCAGATGTCTTTGCCGGGGCCCTGCTAAAGAAGGCTTGCTCCAGTGGGAACTCAAGGGGTGTGGCCATAGCCAGGGGGCCAGGATCACACTGGTCTATGATGGTGCCATAGGGCAGGGGTGGCCAAACGGGGGCTCTCCAGAGGTCCATGGACTACAATCCCCATGAGCCCCTGCCGCCTGGAAAGGTTGAATTTGCATTGACCCGATTGGATCCAGTTCACATTCAGGTTGCAGTCAAAAGGAGGGAGGGAGGGAGAGAGAGAAGCCTAAGCAAAAGAGAGCTTCCGTGAGCCAGCTTGTCCTGACATCATGTGTATGGGAGAAGGAGGAGATCATATTTAGAGGAGAGACCGGGAGAGATACGTTTCTTCTTGGAAGGCCATGGGGAGAGAGGGAGAAGGACAAATAGAGGGGGGTCAGAGGGCAGCTCCCAGGTGAAGACAAAGAGAGGTGTTCAAGAAGATGACCCCTGTACACCCTTAGAGTGACTTAGCACCCCACAGTGTCCAGGCATGCTGAGTCTCTCACTCCACCAGAAAGCTCATACCTCGAAAATCGTCTCCAACAAGGTACCCTAGCGGTGCTTCTAGAATTCTCTTGGTCCAAATTTTCTCCAGGCATCCCTTGATCATCATCATGCATTTTCCCAATTGCACAAAGTAATTGTCCCTTTTTCCGACCTGAATGTGGAAAACGGTTTGTAATGGCTTCGAAACACTAAACAAAAAATTCGCTGAAGGCACAAAATGGCTCTTGGTGGCATCACGCTGTTTTGCATGCGCAAGCCCCCACATCCCCACAGATCTCTCTGTCCTCCTCCTCCACTTTCTGTCCGTTGTAACCCACAACAGAAAAATCATCACAAAAAAGTGGAGTGTTCTTTTATTGTGTCAAGGTTTGGGGTAGAAGCGTGTGTCCCCCATATGTTAGGAAAGGGGGCTTGCCTCAGAGGTAGACTGCGTGGAATCCTGGAAGACCTCCACCTGAAGCCCTGGAGAATGGCTGCCAGCCTGAACAGGCAATTTGGTGGTCAGTTGAGGTGCTGCTCACCTGGAGACAAACCAAACATTGCAAGCAAAATGCTCTCCGATTTTGAGCACGAAGCTGCATGAACTGAAGCATCCACCCGTGTTCTATATTTAGTGTGGCGCATGTGTTTTCAATTCCTTCAGATTATTTACATCTTCCCCCCCCTCTAGGATCTGGACTTGCACTGACCACATCTTACAAAGGAGCATAATGTTACCTATGATCGTATCAAGACTGCTTTTGCGATCTCCTCGGGAAAACACTCGCTCAAGAAGAATCCGGGTAACAAGGACCCTGGAGGCGGGCCCTGCAGTGACCTCTTCACTGGGGGAACCTCTTCACTCTGGGAGGCAGCGTAGTGTAATGGTTAGAGGGTGGGTCTGGGTTCAGATCCTGACTCTGCCATGAAAGCTTGATGGGTGATCTTGGCCCAGTCACTTGTTCTCATTTATAAGCTTTATCAGATAATGTGTGTTGAAGTGCTTCTTCGAACATACTTGGCCAATGCTTCTTTTATTGGTGGATTCCAATGGTGGCTTCCAAGCTGGAGAACTGGGTTTGATTCCCCACTCCTCCTCCACATGCAGCCAACTAGGTGACCTTGGGCCAGACCCAGTTCTCTCAGAACTCTCTCAGCCCCACTTGCTTCACAGCGTGTCTGTTGTGGGGAGAGGAAGGGGAAAGCGATTGGGAGCTGCTCGGAGACTCCTTCAGGTAGTGAAAAGCAGGGTATAAAACCCAATTCTTCTTCTAAAAGAAAGATCTGGCTTAGATAAATCAATGTTCTTGATATACAAGGCTGGGAAGAAGTCTTAGAGAAGTAGTGGTTACAGGGTCTGCTAGACTCAGGATCAAATTCTTACTACGTTTATTTTATTAATTGGAAGAAGAAGAAGAAGAAGAACAGACACCCTGTGAGGTGGGTGAGGCTGAGAGAGCCCTGATATCACTGCTCAGTCAGAAAAACAGCACTATCAGGGCTGTGACTAGCCCAAGGTCACCCAGCTGGCTGCACATGGGGGAGCATGGAATCAAACCCAGCTCACCAGATTAAGCCACTGCTCTTAACCACCAGGCCACATTAGTTCATGATTTAAGGTAGCCTGCGGTCATAGTTAAACATATCCCCCAGTTAAAGAAAAACAGAGCAGACCCCTTAAAGGGAGCTCACCGCATGACCTTTGGCCCACCCTCTCAACCTGACCCACCTCACAGGGTTATTGTGAGGATAAAATAGAGGAGAGAAAACAAACCGTGCTGCCCTGCACCTCGGAAGAGGGAAGGCAAGATTTAGAAATACATTCTTATTTCTATTCTTTATAGTAGGGGTCTCTCAATGGGATGCAAGGCAAATGACCCAGCGTGCATCAAGAGGGTGGGATATTTAATAAACAATAAAATGGAATTTGGGTTGAAGGACCAGAAATCGTAGAATAACAGGGCTGAAGCAAAGTGTGTTAGCAGGATATATGAAACGGTACAAAATGACAGGATCCAGATGACAAACTGTCCCCCAGCAGTAGAGACCATGGCCTTTAAGAACACGTCCAGGGAAATTTGTGAATGCTTTTGTACAGTTGCAAATGTGCACAGCAAATAAGGCACAGCACGAAATTTTCAGTGGAAAAGGGGCTGAAAGGGGGGAAGATCGGAACAAAATCTTCTAAATATTTGCACAGATTTAAAACGCACACCCGGACGGCGAAATGCCCGTCAGAATTATGACGTCAGCAAATGTATAGTTAACATTTGGGTTTCCTTTAAAAATATATACACCCCGTGGCTCATAGACCCCCGCATAGCAGAAGGGGGAAAGGAGGAAACGGAATCTCCAGAGACATTTTAGATCTTTAACCAGGTCATCCGCAGGCCTGGCATCTCGGCCGCGCTGAACACATACCGTACCACCTTGTTCTGTGATCCTATCTGATTTCATGTGCTAAGTAGGGTCACGGTAGGTCACTCCCCAGATGGGAATTCTCTCTCCGTGGAACCTCCAGCCTCCGGGAAGCCACACTGGCAGGTCACTAGGTGGCGCTTTCCTCCAGAAGCTCAGCCACGCTGGCTGCTGGCGAGGAGACGCATGAAGCTGCCGTCTGAGTCCATCAGGGCCAGCGTCGGCTGCTCAGACAGGCAGCATCTCTGTGGGCATCGCCTGGTGCCCCTCGCCTCTTGGCATAACCAGACGCTGCCAGCACCTTCTCCTCTTGTTAAAAATAAAAATCTGCTTCTTCTCAGAAGGGAAACAGTGGGAAATGAAATAGAAATGAATCCTCCGATCGTGTTGAACCAGGGAGCAGTTCTCCAGGGACTCAGGTGAAGGTCTTTCATGTTCCCTCCTACCTGATTCTTCGAACTAGAGATACTGGGGATTGAACCTGGGACCTTCCACATGCCGAGCTGATGCTCTACCACTGAGCCATTTCTACTCAGACCAGGAGCAGCTCTCCGGGAACTTAACTCAAGGACTTTCACATTCCCTCCGACCTGATTCTTCCAACTGGAAATGCCGGGGATTGAACCTGGGACCTTCTGCATGCTGAGCCAATGTTCTCCCACGGAGCCACAGTGAAGCCAATCAACGCCCCTCCTTC
This sequence comes from Paroedura picta, assembly GCF_049243985.1. NCBI lineage: Eukaryota > Metazoa > Chordata > Lepidosauria > Squamata > Gekkonidae > Paroedura > Paroedura picta. The sequence goes on from NC_135379.1 coordinate 2,340,210, forward strand.
CAACAGAGGCCATAGCCCCAAGCCAGAATTTGAGGCTCCTGAGCCCAGCAAAGCCTTCGCAGGCGTTAGCTCTGGGCTAGATCACTCGTCAGCCCCCCTGAGCAAGACCCATCTGCCATCTGGCCCTGAGCAGGTGAGATCACCACTTCCCCTGCCAGCTCGTGACTCCGGGACAGCCAGGCCTTTGGGCCATCTTGGCCACGGCCGTGCCAGCCGCTCTGCAGAGCACCAACATCCGGGAGGAGAGGAGAGCAGGGAGCCCGGCGGAGGGCGGTCGGAAGCTGGCTAAAGCGCACACACATTTTTACGAGGTGGTTATTAAACGATGGTGCCCTGCCAAAGGCCCAGTGGGATGCCGGCTTGTCTGCTTGCTCCACCAAAATTAAAATAATGAGGAAGCCCGTCAACGTGAAGCCCCTCGTGGTGGATTTTTCCTCTCCTCGCTGTCGGAGGAGTTTCAGGAAGCAGCGCGGCAGCTCTGGCCACCGCAGCCGGTTTGGGCGTAGACGGGAATCTAGGCAGCGGGCACGTCTGGAATATGCGGGCTGCCCGACGTCCCCAAAGAAAAGGACAACCCGGAAGTCTGGAGTGGAGGGAGGGTCTGTGGCTCCATGGAAGGATGGACGGAATGCAGAAGCTCTGGGAGAACTGGGACTGGCTCAAGGTCACCCAGCTGGCTGCATGTGGAGGAGCAGGGAACCAAACCGGGCTTGCCAGATTAGAAGCTGCCGCTCTTAACCACCATGCAACCGACTCATCCCTGGCATCTAGCCTTGCTGGCCTGCCCTCGAGGAGCGGAGGAGCAAGAGAAAAAGGGGACAGTGATGGAAGGAACAGGACGAGGCAGCACTTCTTGTCCCTGTTCTTGGGTGCCCAGACAGTGGCTCTCCAGATGTCCCTGGGCCTCATGGGAATTGTCCGTGTTAGGGATCAATGGGAACTTGACTGAAGCACCCTGTCCGCTGCAGGGAGAAGACAAGAATCCTCTCCCCAAAAGGGAGTGGGGTGGGAGGGATGGAGCTGCCACCTGTGGGTTGGGAAAATCTTGGAGGACTCTGAAGGATTCATTCATTCATTCATTCATTCATTCATTCATTCATTCATTCATTCATTCATTTCTTTGATTTATTTCCCGCCACTCCTGAGACCGGCTCTTGGCAGGTTACAAACGTCCAATAAAAAACCCAGTAAAACCCCATTAAAAGGGACAACAAATACAATAAACCCCAAACAACATGGCAGGTTTGGGCAGGGATGGGAATGCAGCAGCATGACAGGCCCTGGAGTCCCCCCTCCCAAGCAGCCCTTTCTCCTGGGCAACTGGACTCTGCCATCTGGCGAGGGGTTGGCATCCCAGGCCGCCCTTGGGAGGGAGGGAGGGAGAAAACAGGAGAAATTCCTGGTCCTTAAATGAAGCCCTGAGGTGAGTGAGCCCCCAGAGAGCTTTTTACGTGTTTGGGGGGTGGGGGGGGGCTTCTTGGCTTTGGAGGAGAAGCGGATGCCAGGACATTGGTTGGGAACGCACTGTGAAAGTCGGGGGGAGCCTGGGACGCTGGGATTAGCAACCGGCCCGTGTTTTGACTGGCTCCCGAGCCGTGTTTTGGCTATGGCCTCTGCCGCTGGGGAGCAGCCGTGCAATGGAAACCCCTCGGACGCTCGTTGGGCTGGTGGGGAAGGCCGCTGCCCAGGCGAGAGGGCGTCCCTCGTCCACCCCATGCCTTTCCCTCCTGCGTATCCGAGGGACTGCCCCGATGTTCTCCAAGGCAGCCGCATTCAGCAAACACTCATTGGCAGGTGGCTCCTGGCCCCAAAGAAATCCCCCTTGAAGGCTGAGCTTTCCAGAACACGATGGGGAATCCGATTGGCTCACACTCCTGGTGATCCTCTGACCGCCTCTTGGGGACCGTTCGATGGGTTCTTGAACATGCAGCTGTTTGGCACTCTGGGCTTCTTTGGACCATCGATTCTGTTGTCCATCTATCAACAGACGATGGTTTGGTTGTTTTTGCCCAGGCCAGCCAACAGGTCGCTCACAGGTCTTCTTCAGCCCCGAGGGAGCATCACGCACACTGAGTAATGCGCTTTCCATCCTCTTTGCAACTGGATTCCCCGCTCCTCCTCTACCTTGGGCCAGTCCCAGTTCTCTCAGAGCTCTCTCAGCCTCAACTACCTCAAAGGATGTCTGTTGTGGGGAGAGGAAGGGGAGCCGCTTGAAGACTCCTCTGGGCGGAATCTTACTTTGTGGCGTTAATCTCAGTAGTTCTTAGTGATGCCAACCTCCGTCGACTAGTTTGATTAGGCAGCAATTCTGCATGCATAAAGTTTTATGAAAGCCAAGCGCAAAATGGTCCCGCAGGTGTTTTCTGATGCCCGGCACAAACGGAACAGACCAAGGGCCTGTCTCGCATCTGACTGTCCCCTTGGAAAGTAATCAGGCTGTCAGCTGACTGTATTCGAGGCGAAATTCGCACCCTCCTTAGACCATTCAAAGGCGATGCAGGGCTATCGCTATGAGAATTTGTACCTGGCATACAGCAGTCCCTTCTAAAGACATGATCAGTGTGCTGCTCAGAGGGTAGTCAAACTGCGACCCTCCAGATGTCCATGGACTACAATTCCCATGAGCCCCTGCCAGCGTTCGCTGGCAGGGGCTCATGGGAATTGTAGTCCATGGTCATCTGGAGGGCCGCAGTTTGACTACCCCTGGTCCCAAGATCATCAGTCTGTGCATCGGAAAACTTGGAGAATACCTGTAGCACAGGAAGGGCTATGAAGGTGTTAGAATGTGCAGAGATGGCTTAACTCTCTTCTTTGATTAGCAGAAACGGCAACAACTTCATCCGTTGCTAATTAGAAGCCCCTTATTGACTCTTTAATTGAAAGGGGAAAGCATGATTGACAATTTGTGGCTTTGAGGACTAAAGAAGATTTTTCCTTAGATGGGATCTGATGATAACAGAGTTTTACAGAGATTTAAAAATAACACTTCATTATTATAACTGTGTAATAACTTCAGAATATGTAAGCAATCTTGTTATAACCTGATAAATTTGGATTAATTTGAATATGTTTTCATTGCTGAGAAACTCAAAATGTTTTACTATTATCTCTCTTTTTTGTCTTTTTCGTTTTGTTTTCCTTTTGCAAATTTTTCTTTACCTTTAAGTTTTTCAGGGACTTAAAAAAGAAATTATCAGTGTGGCTTATTAATTAATTAATTAATTAACTCAATTCCTGTACAGTGCCCTCAACATAGCCAGCTTGTGTTGGACTGGGGAATCCGGAAGATCCAGGTTCAAATCCACATGTCACGGAAGCCTGTTGGGTGACCTTGAGTCAGTCATGCACTCTTAGCCTAAGCTACCTTGCAGGGTTGTTGTGAAGATAAAATGGCAGAGGAGAATGACATACACTGCCTTGTGTCCCCACTGCAAGAAGCAGATGACGAATCTTGTCTCCCTTTCTCATGGGTAGCCATGAGGGTGGGCAGTGGGCAGCCAATGACAGTCCTCCTTCCCCCAAGGAGTCATGGATATGTGGGACTCACTGCCACAGGATGGGGTGATGGCAACAACACAGGCAGGTTCAAGAGGAGATTAGACAAACATCCGGAGCAGATGGGTGACTCTTAGCCACAAGGTGTAGATGGAACGCTCTCTAAGGAACAGGGTTGCTCTGTCTTCTTAGGGCATGGGGGACCACAGTGGGAAGGCTTCTGGAGTTCAGGCCCCACTGGTGGACCTCCAGATGGCCCCTGGGTTTTGGCCACTGTGTGACACAGAGGGTTGGACTAGATGGGCCATTGGCCTGATCCAACATGGCGTCTCTTACGTTCCTATGAATTTTATCTAATATCTCACCTTCTTCCCCAGTGGGGACCCAAAGCGGCTTACGTCATTCTCCTTGGCTCCATTTTACCCTCACAACAACCCTGTGAGGTAGGCTAGGTTGAGAGCATGTGAGTAGCCCAAGACCCTGCAGCAAACTTCCAATGGCGTGAGCAGAGATTCGAACCCGGGTTTTCCCAGACCCAACTCTGACACTTTAACCACTATGCTAGGCTGGCTCTCCAGTCCAGTTGAATGACGTCCAAGCCCTACAGCGTGGTTTTATGTCTATAGCAGGGGTCGTCAAACTGCGGCCCTCCAGATGTCCATGGACTACAATTCCCAGGAGCCCCCTGCCAGCATTTGCTGGCAGGGGGCTCTTGGGAATTGTAGTCCATGGACATCTGGAGGGCCGCAGTTTGACTACCCCTGGTCTATAGCGTCACCATTGATGGGGTTGTCTCCTTCCTTTTGGCTGCGTGAGAGCAAAATGTAAGGGATACCGTCAGGGTGGGTGAGACGGATTTAGAGAGGGATCATGAATGCCTTTCCAGGAGGTCTCGGACTGATTTTTTTTTTTCCACGGTTCGTGGCCCCGTCACTGAGAACCCTCCCGAAATCAATAGGGAACCGAGCCTACCTTTGGGCTCAGCTATCCCCCTCGTGGCGCGGTTTAATTACCGGCTCCCCACCGCGCATTCGGGATGCCGAAGTCTGTCACCCCTTAAGCTGCCTGCCGACTCCTTGGTTCGCAAACAAGGTAGACCCCAGTGCGGGCGGCCAATGGCAAGCCGGTCACACAAGTATTATGTTGTTCTCCGGGCGGTCTACGGTTTCACCATCGTAGGAATTATACAGCCAAGTCTAGTCCACGAAGAATGGCTCCATTCACCTTCCCCTGAGACGGGAGCTAATGCAGATGGCAAACACCCACCAGCGACGGGGGGCAAATTAGCTTCTTATTTCAGCGGACAACTGAGGGGGGGATCCAGAAGCAAATTTTGTTTTTGTTTACTGCCCAAGCCGGCCCAAAATCCAATGGCTGCAGCAGTCCGAAGAAACAGGCTAGTCCCATGCTGATGCTTGACGAGGGAATGCGTCCTGTGCGCATTTCCCATCTGGGAATCTGGAGCTGGGTTTAAATGTCGGCATCTGGAGTGTTTCAGCTCTCTCTCTCTCTCTCTCTCTTTTAAATCTCAAAATGCAAGTTCCTAGCCCTCAAGGTTGCCATCCTGGAGCGGTTTCAAATTAACTGGAGGAGAAGTTAGGGAAGTTACGGAGCAGGCCTTGGGTGTTTTGTACGCCTTGTAATTGCTCCCGGGTAGCTGTAGTGGTCAAGAGCAGGGGTAATAAGCACAGGCTCAGGGTAGGTTCAGAAAACCACAGGCAGGCAGAACCAATAGCCGTGATGTGACACTTTGCTTCCACAGCCTGTCCGTCCCTCTCCCCCTCTTCCTTTATGCAGGGGCACCTGTGGGTCTGGGGCCAAAAAGGCCAATCTCACAGCCTTTGGGCCAGGAATCCTAAACAGGCTTTGGACAGATTACCTTAATTTATTTGGGGGGGGGGGAGTGGAAGAGGTGGTCCCATATCTACGCCAGTCCCAGACTTTATAGGGCAGGGGTAGTCAAACTGCGGCCCTCCAGATGTCCATGGACTACATTTCCCATGAGCCCCTGCCAGCATTCGCTGGCAGGGGCTCATGGGAAATGTAGTCCATGGACATCTGGAGGGCCGCAGTTTGACTACCCCTGTTATAGGGCTTTAAAGGTTTTACCCTAGAGTTTCTAAAGATTCCTAGAGGTACTTTGGTTGTTCTATTCTTCGTTGGCCGTTTCTTTGGGCTGACTGGAAGAGACCTGGCAGCGCTATATCCTGAGCGATCTCGGGACGGTCACGTTTTCCCAGCCTAGCCGACCTTCAAGGATGTGGCTAGCATAAAATGAGAACGGTTATGGTACAGATGCCACGGTGAGCGACTGGGGAGAAGGGCCAAACAGAAATGCACCCAATTCGATCAGAAGACACCCCAACTTTCAGCCACAGGCCTCCCTTTACAAGATGCCTCTGGGTCTGATTTTTCCTGTGACAGACGGACACAGCTGGAATAATTTTCGGCTCCGTTGTAAACTAGGTTATTGTCTCTTTGTCGGACGGATTTGTGTGCCATTTTGGCGGAACAAGAGACTGGGGAGGGGGGAGGAGTCCAAAACAAATGTCAGTTACCTAAACTGTGCAAATCCATTTCAGGCCGTTGTAGGTTATATGATTCCGAGACGCCGGCCGTCAAATTCCCCTTTCACTCACGCCACCGACTTCTGCGTCTGCCCATTAGGGTGCCCAATGCTGCATGCCATTCCTCTTTCTTGGCATGGCAAACCCGTCCATTTCATTAGATTGTGTGTGTGTGTGTGTGTGTGTGTGTGTGTGTGTGTATAAATCCCTCATATCGAATCACATTCTTACCATCGTCTTGCGGCTGGAATTCAATCTTGCCTTTCCTCTTTTGTTTACCCTGCGGTTCCTTCAGGCGCAAGACGGCCGGTCTAGAAGGCCCTCTCGGCTTGGTTGCCTCCCTTCTCCACAGATTGATAGCCAAACAGCCAAGAATTGTTTTGGATTTGTTTGCAAAAGCCAAACTCTGTGAACAAATAGTTCCCTTGGCCCGCTTGGGGAATCAGAGGTGATGGTCTGACTCCCTCTGTGGGATGGTTTTAAAGCAGAAAGGTGCTCAGAAATAGGACGAGAAGAAGAACTGGCATTTTGTACCCCACCCAAAGGAGCCTCAAAGCAGCGTAAAAACTCCTACCCTTCCTCTTCCCTCAACAGGCTCCCTGTGAGGGAGGTGGGGCTGAGAGAGCTCTGAGAGAAATGCCCTGTGAGAACAGCTCTAAGAGAATTGTGATTAGCCCGAGGTCACCCAGCTGGCTGCATGTGGAGGAGCAGGGAATCTAACCCGGCTCTCCAGATTAGAGGCCGCCAGCCCTCCGCCCTTAACCATGACACCAGGAATGTCCAGAGCAGCAGAACAGACTTGCTGAGCCTTGCCAAAGATGGTGCGTTCTCCTCCGCCAAGGTTTTCAAGCGGAGGGCTAGATGGCCAACCAACCGCAATGCTGATTTTACGACTCGCTACGAATTTCGGCAGATTGTCTGAAGATCGCTACGAATTTCGGCGGATTGTCTGTGCATCTCCAGACCAACACGGCTACCCGCTTGAATCTATCCATCTGAAGGTGATCACATCGGGGATGTCTGCAGATCTGGAAAACTACAAAGAGCCGTAAAGAATGGGCGGTATAAAAACCCAAATAAATAATAAATAAATAAATAATAAATAAATAAATAAATAAATTTTAAAAAGAGGGCAACCAAGCGAATTAGGGAGTTGGACTTTTCAAAGTTGCAAAGAAGCCACTAAGGTGGAACATGATATAGGCTTATGAAGTGATGCCTGGGGTGGAGAGAGTGGGCCAAGGGACCTTTCCCCTCCCTCTCCCAGAAGACTAGAACTTGAGGGCACCCAATGAAGCTGATGGAGGGTAGATTCCAGGTGGGCAAAAAGATGGGCAAAAAAACACAGAGAGGGATTGAAATATGGAATTTGCGGACAGAGGGTGTCCTGATGGCCACAGGAATCAACAGTTTGAGAGGGGGACTAGACAGATGCGTGGAAGAGAAGTCTAATTATGCCTTCTAGCCATCGTGACTTGAGGGGGGTGTTGAGAGGCAATCCTCAGAGCCAGGAAGTCTGTGGACATCTGGAGAGTCACAGTTCAGCCAACCCTGCTGGTTTAACTTATAGGATTGCCTTCCATCCTTGTACAAGGGAGGTTTAAAAAAAAAACATAATTTTACCGTAAAATGTTTAATTCTGTGCCCTGTTGTTGCCCCTCCAGAGGAACTGGTTGGCCCCTGGGTGAGACAGAAGGCTGGATTAGATGGACCCTCCCTGGTCTGCTCTAATAAGGCTTTTCTGATGTACATGAATCAGATATCCTCCAAGAAGTGGTTCCTCAGTGGAACAGGCTTCCTCGGGAGGTGGTGCGTTTTCCTTCTTTGGAAGTTTTTCAGCAGAGGCTGGAGAGTCATCCAACAGAAATGCTGATTTCATGAACGGAGGCAGATGGGGAGGGGGTGGGCAGGAAGGGTTTGTCCCTTGGGGGCCCTTCCTTGCATCCCCAGGGAATTGCTAATTGCTGCCGTGGGATGGGAGGTGAATTCCCTCCAGGCCAGGCTGGATTCTGGAGATTTTTGGTGGGGGGGATCACTAGGGCATGGAATTGGGGTTACCTTGGGTAGGCAGGTAGTTGTGAGTTCCTGCATTGTGCAGGGGGTTGGACTAGATGACCCTGGAGGTCCCTTCCAACTCTAGGATTCTATAAGCGTGGGAAGTACAGCTTGTGCATGATTCTGATTGGGTCTGCTCACACTTCAAATGTGTATCCCCCCCCCCATCTTTCCCGCAGTGTCCCCTGCAGAGTGCCATTCTCTGCATCAGGCAAATCACCAGCCACTGGTCTCTACCATTGCATTTCTGCCTTGGACTGAGAGCTCCCAGCCCATGACGGCAGGAGAGCGGTAGGCAGCTCACCAGCCCCCCTAGTGGTCAGTCTCCCGCCCCCCTGGGTTGCCATCTGGAGCGACTGTGCTTGTGACTACAGACAGAGACAGCTGGGGAGAAAAGGCAGCCCTTGAGCCCAAGGCTTGCTGGGTATTCCACTGCTTTCTTTAGGCCCGGAGCTGGAACACTGGGTGGAATGCGTTTGGGGATGCAACTGGACATCTGACCGGCCTCTTGTTGAGTGAAGAAACATCAGCTCTGAGCATGTCAGCGATGATCCGCTCGTTGGGAAATGCGCAGCGGAGATGCTGAACTTCCTCCCGGATGGACACCAGAGAGAGGTTTTGGGTTTAATGGCCCAGATGGAGTTACTCGCCGGGCAGCTTTGCACTGGGGAGGGCTGGGGGGGGGGTCCGAACTATGTTTCCAGTGTTATTGGAGAGGATTTGGATATCTATTCTTCGCCACCATTTGGCCGGGCCGTCTGGAATAGAAGCCGGAGGCTGGGGCGAGGTGGCGGGGGGCACCAGGGGGGGGGTGAGAAATGATTTCCTCGAGGGCCAGCAGCGATCCGTCCGTGGACGGCAAAGAAAGCTCCCCCTTGAGCATCATAAGTATTCCCATTCTACGGATGCTCATCACGGGCGCTACGCTCCTCCTGCCAAGACCTGCTTCAAAGATGTTCACTTGAGCATCCTCAACAAGGTGTTGTTTGCCGCGGGCCCAATTTCAAGTGAATATGTAGAGGGATGGGGGGGGGGGACATGCGGATAATTACTGCCCATTCACCCCCCGTCTCCTATGGACATTTCAGATCGTGCTGCTTTTCCACCCACCCTCCTCACCACGAAATCTTCCTCACTGTTGGTTTTCTTTGGATGTTTCAAGTCGGCTTCTCTCTACTTTTTTTACCACCGAGAAACCCCTAAAACTTTCTTCAGGCTTCGAGAAACCCCAGACGTGGCACGACCCTGCAGGATATGGAAGATAGAGACAGTGGGATAAGAATACCCGGAACCCGTTTTGGTTGCTAGAAATTATTGGATATTGATAAGTGGAAAATTAGAAATATATTCATTTAAAAAGAAAAGAGACTTTAATATATTTGTGCCCTTTTGATTTTTGACTTCTTTTGACATTACTGACAGGATGATGCTCAAGGGGGGAGCTTTCTTTGCATGTGATTACCTGTCCAGGTATCCCAGCTCTGGAACACAGAGTTTGCTGCGAGGGAGGGCAGTGCAGGGATGGCCACAGGCCTGCTGTAAAAGGGGCTTCTGCGGACTCAAGGGGGACAGGTCTGCCAGCAGCTGCTAGCTATGAAGATGAAAAGGAACCTCCATGTCCAGCGACAGTCAACCTCTGAATCCCAGCGCCAGGAGGGAACATCAGGGGAAGGCCTCAGCCTCTCTGCCCTGCCATTGCCCCTCCAATAACGGATCGCCATAGCCTGGAGATGAGGTGTGATTCTCAGGGAGCCCCAGGCCCCACCTGGAGCCTGGCATTCCTACTTCACCCCCCAATCTCCAGGAATTACGCCTCCTGGAGCTGGCAACCTGTCCCATCCGAGGACCACAGCCGCCTCTCCCCTCCAGCCAGCATCCTTGCAGGTGACCCCCCTGACCTCTAGCCCCCCTCCCCTCCCCACCGGGGCCCTGTCCATCAAGCCCTTTATAGCCTCCTGCCGGCTGCTCTCTCCCCGTCCCGAGCAGGGAAAGTTTGTGTACGGAGCTGTCAACACCGTTCCAAGTGGGCGGATTTTCCAAATCATCGGTAACCCGAGTGGCACTCCGGCCCCAAATTCTTTTCTTGCTCCGTGTCAACAGCACACGCCCCCCCCCCCCCCGCCCGGGGGTATCCCCTTACCGATGGTCTTGACGGACATCAGGGAGCAGGGCCAGGCACAAGTGGGACAGGCTGGGCTGTTTTTACAAGCCCAGAGTTAATAGGCTGGCTAATGGGAAGGATTATCCCCTTTGACCCCGGGACAGGGAGAGGGGACCGACTGTCAGGCAGAGCCCTTTAGAGGAAGTGGGGGGCGAGGAACCTTCTCCCTCCTGGGGTGCAAAGACTCCGAGGCCTCTGTTCCTGCTCGTGGCGGGCACAGGGAGCGCTGAATCCCCAAAGTCGATGCCCGGGTCCCACCTGGGAACTGGGGGAGGGGTGGGGAGGGAGGGTTGCCATCTCCGGGTTGGGAAATTCCTGGAGGTTTGAGGGAGGCGCCCTGGGAGGGCCTCAGTGGGGTACAAGGCCTCAGAGTCCACCCTCCAGAGCATTCGTTTCCTTCGATCTCTGTAGGCTGCAGATGAGCTGTAATTCTGGGCAGTGCTTGGGATGCCAGCCTCCAGGTGGGACCTGGGGATCCCCAGGAGGTACAGCTGTCACACAGTAGCCAAAATCCAGGAGCCATCAGGAGGCCCACCAGCTGGGCCAAAACTCCATCATCTCTCCCACAGTGGACCTCCAAGGACCAAGAAGGCTGAGCATCACTGCCCCAGTCCAGCTATCCCTTGTGGCCAAGGGCCACCGATGGGCCCCAGCTCCGTTTGTTGACCCAGTCCCCTCCTGAGGTGCTCTGTGCTCGTAGCTGCCACCATGTCCTGCAGCCCTGAATCGCTCCTCCACATGCAGCCAGCTGGGTGACCTTGGGCCAGTCCCAGTTCTCTCAGAACAACACTTTCAACCACACCTCCCTCACAGGGTGTCTGTTGTGGGGAGAGGAAGGGAAGGCAATGATTGTAAGCTGCTTTGAGACTCCTTTGGGTCGAGAAAAGCGGCATAGAAGAACCAACTCTTCTTCTGAACTGGAGAGCCAAGTTTGATTTCTTCTCCACAAGCAGCCAGCTGGATCGGTCCCAGAACCCTTAGAGCTGTTCCCACAGAGCAGTTCTTTCAAAGCTCTCCCCGCCCCACCTACCTGACAGCATGCCTGTTGTGGGGAGAGGAAGGGAAAGGTATTTGTAACCCGCTTTGGGACTCCTTTGGGTAGTGAAAAGCAGGATACAAGAACCCAGCTCTTTGGAAAGACGGAGTCCGTGGCTGGCTTTGTCCTTGGCTGAAGGGCAGGGAGAACAATAGAGCCAGAGCAAGTGGAAAGGGTCTCTGTCCCCACCCCTTCCTCCTCCAACAGCCTGGCCCCAATTTTTGACTGCTCGCAATGCGCCTGGCTCATCGGGTGATCTCTCCATGCTGACTCATCCGGCTGCAGTTGTTCTGATCCTGAATGGGACGGAGGCTTTCCACTCTCGAAGGATTTGGACTAGCCAGACTGGATTGCTTGGTATGCCGGGCGGCCTGCCAGCCCATCACAAGTGTTGGAGAGTTTTGCTTCGTGTGTGCGCTGAAGGGTTCCCTCCCCCCTCCCCTCCCCCCTCCCCCCGCTCCCCAAGCCCCCCTTTTGCAAACGAGGCTGGATAATCTTCTCACGAAAGTCCTCCTCCTTCAAAATTTGGGCAAGGCGGCCGGAGAGGAGAGGAGAGGGCCAGGACTTGTTCAGAGAGTCCCGAATCACCACCCAAAACCAAGATTGCTTTCATAGACTGGTCGGGTACCAGTTGGGTTCAACTGCACTATGAGGCTGGGTTGCCAACTCCAGGTCTGGAAATACCTGGAGCCTCGAGGCTGGAGTCTGTAAGGGTGGTGTTAGGGGAGGGAGGGGCCCTGGTAGGGTACAGGAGTGCCAATCCCCAGGTGGGACCTGGAGATCCTCTGGGCTTGTAGCTCATCGAAAGCGATCAGTTCACAGGAAAAGGAAAGGGGAAAGAAAGAAATAAGCCCAACCTGTAAAACAAGCTGGGAACCAAAGACGCGGAGACATCTGAAAATTATTATCATAACAATATATTAAATGCACGGTTTATTGCACAGTGCTAAACTAGGTCAATTAAAAACACATCCAAATTGCAGTATATATACAGAAACCCTTTGGAGCATACATACAATATCAAAAAATATTATCTGTGGCATATTTTTTGATATTGTGTGTGTGACCCAAAGGGTTTTGTGTACCTCTTACTGCGATGCTGATGTATTGTTTTTAATTGACCTAGTTTAGCAATCTGCAATAAAACATGGATTTCATATATTTTTATGAGAATAATTTTCAGACATCTCAAAGCTGGGAAAAATGGCTGCTTTGGAGGGGGACCCCATAGCATCATCCTCCACTGAGGTCCCTCCCCAAATCATTTAAGAGTGAACGCTATGGCATCATAGCCCACGGAGCTCCCCCAAATTCTGCCCTCTCTGGGCTCTACCCCCAAATTTCCAGAAGTTTTCCCAACCCAACCCCAACTGTAACCCCAACCTGACTCTTCCAGACGGACTTTTAAGCATTCATTGTTTTAACATTTGGCCCAAACTGCTATCTTGACAAAGCTATTCTAATCGCACCGATACATGGTTATGAATAAATATCCATGGAAACTCATCCTGACCCAAAGGGAAGAGGCATTGGAGAGATGTGGCCTGTGAACAGGGTTGAAAATGTGGGGGACCAGCCCAGGACAAGGAACAAAAACCATCCCCAAAGGTGTTGAGAATACTTCTGTCTGCTGCATTTCTAAGTCCTTCCCAGAGGTCAAGTATGTGCCCACATTTGCATTGTATGCACGTAATTATATTTAAAACCCCTGGCACATTTTTTGCCAAGTTCAGAGGGTCGGATGCATTTTGCTTTCAACGAGGATGCTAGTTGGCTCGGAGAGGACGCTAGTTGGCTCGGAGAGGATGCTAGTTGGCTCGGAGAGGATGCCAGTTGGCCGCATCGCCCATCGACTTGTGTCTCTCCCCCCCATCAGTTTTGCGGCCCGTCCCTCTGCATAACTCCCGTCTCTTCCAGAAATGGTTAAGCAACTCTTGAAGAGATCAGAAGCCAAGCTGGATGATGTCTGGGGGAGGGAGCCAAGTATGATACACAAAAGAACATGTCTGGGCCTGGTGCCACTGGAATATCATCAGATGGAAACCTGTCCGAAGGGGAGGCTGCCTATGAAAGGTAAGAGGCCCGTCATGTCAGACTCTCTCCCCGCCCCCCTCTCTCAAAGCAGGCTGAATGGGATCAAAATGTAAACTAACATTGATCCGTGTTTGATTGTCTAGAAAATTGACTATGGATGAAGACCAATGAATACTTGGAGAGAGGGAAGGGCGCTCCGTGCCAACAGGACCTAGCTGTATCTTTCCAGAGGGGAGATAACAGAAGCTCATCCGAGACGCGAGGAACAAGATGAAGGATAAACATGGCAATCCGGTTTTTAAAAGAAAATGGAAAGTCAGGATCCAATTAGTAGGAGGGCTTGTGTAGATTACACAGAGGAGATAAAACGAGAGAAGGTGTAATTGGAAACAATGACACTGCCTGTGGAACTATCCAAAGCATGTTATCTAAGCTCCAGCACTCTTCTTGGGGGATGAAAAGGGGGCCGGAGCTCCAGGAGGCTTAGAAACAGAGAGCAGGATGCAGCAATGTGGGTAGAAATTGGAGAGGTTTGGAGCAAGAGCCAAAGAACAGCCACGCTAGCATCGAACTCTGGTCTGTCTAGGCCAGGGGTAGTCAAACTGCGGCCCTCCAGATGTCCATGGACTACAATTCCCAGGAGCCCCTGCCAGCATTCGCTGGCAGGGGCTCATAGGAATTGTAGTCCATGGACATCTGGAGGGCCGCAGTTTGACTACCTTTTTTTACCATTGAGAAACTCCTGAAATATTCTTCAGGCTTGGAGAAACCTCAGAAGTGGTGCAACCATGCAGAATAGGGGTGGGAAGCAGAGCTGTGGACACGCCCACCTGGGGCCCCTCCCCTTCCCACCCCCTCCAGGCCCATCATCGGCTACTTTGGGAGCGAGGGTCGGCATGATCATATCTGGTCAGATCACCTGATAAAAAAAACCAGCAAGTTAAAATTCTGGCATGACACCCCTCTTCCAAACAAATTCTGCCACAATGTCACATATAGTAAAAATGCCATCCTAATTGTCAGAGCTAAAGGAAAATACCCAACGCAACTTAAGTATAAATACTAGATCATAAGAAATACATCGTCATCAACTAGTATTCATTAGGTTTGCATGATTTAAAAGTGATTTCTGTTTACGAGTCACAATGGAGCGAAACTTTGATACTGCATCTGAAACCGAATTACGCCTTTCCTCCAGTAGATATTTCAACAGTACGTCCTCTGCATAAATCGAGAAACTTTCAAGGGGACTAAAGCAGGTAAGGAAAGGCATAATTAACTGTTTTTCTCTCTTCCTCGTGTAAAGCTCAGGGTCATAAAATATGGGAAATTGCCTCTATTATGCCGTTAGAACCAGCGTCTCAGGTGCACAGGAAAGAAGCAGCCGTAAAGTACCTTGGTGCTCTTGAAAACGCTCATCTGTGTTTTGAATTTGTGATCGTAGCAAGGGACGTTGCCCAAATCTGGCCCAAATCTCAGGCGGCATTAAAAAGGAGGCAGGGGGCGACTGCATTGAATGTCACACCAGTGGGTAATCCGCCTCAAATCCAAGTGAGAAGCAGACTATAAATGACCTCAATAGACACAGAAAGGAGCAAAGCCAGGGTTCAAACTCCAAGAATCGTGGTTACCCAAAGAAACTACATGTCCTGCTCACATTCTTGCCTCTTGTTATATTTGTTTCTGCCTCCCAGCTTCCCCGCTGCAGTCCGTCCTGAAAAGCGGCCGGTAATATTGTTTGCAAGGGGAAATATTAGGGGATTAACTTTTCCCCCTCTTAAGAGGAGAGGGCTGTTGAGCAGACAGGAATTCCCACCCAACTGACGGGTGTGCCTTTGCCGGATGATAAGACCCGGACAACCCCTCTCGGTTCCCACTGCTGCAAAGCCAGAGAGAGACATTGTGAGAAGGTTCACCTGCCCCAGTGGTTTCCTGCCCTTAATGAATGCAGTTAGCAAACATTCCCTCAAACAAAACGGCCAAGCCTGGGGCCATTGATGCCCCCGCTGTCTCGCATTTGCCAAATGGATTAGCTTCTAAATTGCGGACTCTGTCAAATGTGACAGGGGGTTTTAATGCATTGGGAAAGGGATTTTTTGATTTATTAGGATGTTTTTCCTTTGTGACGCCTCATGCGTCTGCTCTCAAATCCCCCTCGTTTTCATTAGCGATAGGCAAGAGAGGTTTTAAAATAAAACTGATCTGGGGTGCCAAGTTATTAACCTTGCAAATTCTTGAAGGCTGCATGACAAAAAATAATCCCACATTCCACAACATGCAAAAAAATAATATTGAGAAGGCCAAAGATCACACATTGTGCAGAATCGACACAATCAGCAGAAGACAGGACCTGGAGTAATGCTCTGCACGATGTGGAGAATGGTCCAGCAAGATGGGGGGGGGGATTGCACCTTCAGAGTAGTTCAGCAGTGGAGGGGGCTGCCTAAGGAGGTGTGGAGCTCCCACTCACTGGCAGTCTTCAAGCAGTGGCTGGACAGATCCTTCTCCTGGATGCTTGTTGCTGATCCTGCACTGAGCAGGGGGTGGGACTAGATGGCCTGCATGGCCCCTTCCCACTCTGGGATTCTAGGAGTCTAGTTCAGCCGTGGAATGGGCTGCCTAA
This sequence comes from Paroedura picta, assembly GCF_049243985.1. Classification (NCBI taxonomy): domain Eukaryota; kingdom Metazoa; phylum Chordata; class Lepidosauria; order Squamata; family Gekkonidae; genus Paroedura; species Paroedura picta. The sequence goes on from NC_135379.1 coordinate 2,356,181, forward strand.
GGAGGTGGGGAGCTCCCCCTCACTGGCCATCTTCAAGCAGCGGCTGGACAGATCCTTCTCCTGGATGCTTGAGGCTGATCCTGCACTGAGCAGGGGGTGGGACTGGGTGGCCTTCATGGCCCCTTCCCACTCTGGGATTCTAGGAGTCTAGTTCAGCCGTGGAATGGGCTGCCTAAGGAGGTGGGGAGCTCCCACTCACTGGCAGTCTTCAAGCAGTGGCTGGACAGATCCTTCTCCTGGATGCTTGAGGCTGATCCTGCACTGAGCAGGGGGTGGGACTAGATGGTCTGCATGGCCCCTTCCCACTCTAGGATTTAATGGTTCTGTGATTCTATGCATAATTAGTTATGTTTAATTACAGTCCAAGACCAACAATTATAAGTATAAAATACATACAGTACTGATTTAAAAATTAAACGTTCCAAATAGAAATACAGAAATACGGACTATAGAATGCATAAGTATTAAACCAATCATGGTAGACTCCGAATTCACCAGTGTGGCCTGTTCAGGTTCTCCTAACCTTGGACGTGAGCCAGCCAAATCCAGCCACTTATAAGGTCTTTCCCCTAAACCCCGGTTGAGAAAGCCTGTGGTGTACGATTACAGCAGCAAGACTGTTCCGTGTTCAAAAACAGAAAAGTTTGTTATTACCCACAACAGAAGCAGGGGTGATGAAAAAATGGTTGAAATGGCAAATAGGGCCCAACCTACCTCTTTCATTAGCGAAAAGCCCATTGCTGTATTTGTTGCCGGCTGGAAAACTTTTATAGACTTTTAAAAATAGATTGTTATCCTGGCAACACAGGCCAGACGATAAATAGAGACCCACCCCCTGAATCTCCAGAAATTTCCCCCCTCACTTGGCAACCTTACTAGGAAGAGTGCATTAAATTGTAGCCAAGGGGGAGGTCAGGGTCGCTGGTCAAGGGGGCTTCCCGCGGTTCAGGCTGCCGGCCGCAGCTGAGCGGAGAGTTCCGAACAACAGGCCTTATCTTGACCCGAAAATATTATTTCAAAATCTCCCCGGATTGTTTTGTTACTCTCCCTCCCCCCCAAAAAAATAAAAGAGGATGATCAAATCACGAGCGATCCTTCTTTCTCTGCCAATATTTTAATAAGCATCTTACTCAGTGTTAGCACAGCTGTTCCTATGGATCAACTCTTCAGACGACTCAGCCCTTGCAGGTGGCGGCTTCTAAGGCATCATCTGCTCTTTTGACATGTGCAAGGGACATGGCTGAGCACGGCAGAGTGCTACTGGATCCAGCACACACTGGCTCAGGGCAGGGGCGAAGGGGGAGACACGTCTTGACAAAACAGGCTGGCAAGGACGGGGAAGCGTTGCCAACCGAAATGTGAGATTTCGACGGGACATCTGAAATATAGCCTTTCTCTCCTGAGGCCACCGTGGAAGCCTCCCTCATGGGGAATGTGCATCACCTGGTTTCCCCTTTGAGCTGACATTTCCAAAGACGTTGACTTCCTGAGCCTGGTCCAAAACAAACGGGCCGCAGAGGAGTCGTCAATCGAAACGGGAAGGAGGTAGTCTGGGCAGGCCAATGCCAGCCGGGATCCTTGCGCAAGGCTAGCGAAGCATCTTGAGAAAAACAGAGAGAAGAAAGTACGGCGACGGGAGGAGGTCTTGTGGCCCTCCATGGCAGGGGAGCCAACTCCAGGTTGGGAAAGTCCTGGATAGTTGAGGGTGGAGCGGGAAGAGGACGGGGTTCGAGAAGGGTGGGGACCCTAAGCAGGCAGAGCACCGTGGAGTCCAGACTCCAAAACCAGACAAACTGTCCGCCATAAACGTGGCTGCCTGTTTGCGAACAGCTCGTGAGCCACACCAGTGAGAGGCTGAGCATTCCTATTTGGGAACATACATATATTTGGGAACGTGTATATATATATATATTTCCTATTTCCTATATAAAGAGAGAGAGAGAGAGAGAGGCCAAACTGTCTAACTGTTCTTTGATGTAGTTCTATTGTTCATGGAGGCAAGCAGGGAGGAAGGGTGCTCAAAGAAGCAGGAAGTCTGCAAAAGAGCCAATCAGGACAGAGGAGATAGAATCATAGAATCCTAGAATCATAGAGTTGGAAGGGGCCATACAGGCCATCTAGTCCAACCCCCTGCTCAACGCAGGATCAGCCCTAAGCACCCTAAAGCAGATGACGATTTGAAAAATATCAGGGAGTTCCTGAACTAACTATGCTAACTACACATGCCCTCCAATGCCCCCTGCAGGACATTCTTCATATCTTTCTGAATCATGCATGCTGCAGATCTTGCATCTTCTAACAGGGTCAAAATTCCATGCAACCTCAGCACGATTCCCCCACCAGGCTATGACCCTTCCCAGTTAACCATTCTGTACACATCAAAGTCTGCTTCTGAATTGCATTTCTTTATTTGTGTCCTCGGGGCTCTGAGAGAGCTTCAACGCAGGTATGCCAGTCCACCCTCCTAGCGGTCTGGCAAAGCTTTGTTAAACCAGGAACAGGAGTCATCTTCACACACTCCCAAAACCTGTTTCAAACTGGCCAAGTGCCCTTTGAACCCAGGCCTCCTTCCCAGTTCCTTGCAACCGATGGCTTCCTCCACTGATCAACCAAGTCCTCTGGAGCTGTTTGAAGTGGGCAGCAGTTTTGTATTGATTAATCAGCCCTCTGGATGGCAAAAAAAAAAAAAAGGCAGATCCCTTCCTGCCATTTGCCAATGAAAACAAAATTAAGCATTTGCACCGCTCAGATTCATCTGGGGGCTTAGGGAGGGACTGGGGGTGGGGAGAACACCGTTTTGGGGAAAGGGTCAGCAGCACTCCTTGGGTTACTCCGTAGCAACCGCGACTAGATGAAAAGGTGGAAAGGGACCCACAACTGGAGTAAAAAGTTGGCACATGGGGCGGGGTGGGGCTGGGGGAGAGACGGCAGGCGTTATACTTTCCAGGAGTCCAGAAAAGCCTCTTTCCACAGCCTGAGAGGGAAACAGGGTCCCAAACAGTGTGACGTAACTTGTTTGCCCAGCAAGGAGGACAACAGTTCCTTGCATTGCCTCGGCTACCTCTCCGCAGACTCCCTCCCTGTGAGGTTTTATCTTGATTTATTTATTTATTTCGAGGGACAACGTGGGGGGGGGGGAAAGAATCCAAAGCGCCATGGAGCCTGGGTGGCATCGCGGAAGCACCGGGGGAACCCGAGCCAGACCCAGCCTGCGGGTGACGTGTAAACAAGTCCCGCCAAGGACGGCGAAAGGGAAGAAACTCCATCTGCCTTCGCTCAGTGCCAGCCCGGCCTTCCAGTGACATCTGACAGGGACGCCCGGGCTAGGATTGCGCTCCCCAAGGTGGTCGCAAAGACTTGTGGAAAAACGGCAGTGCCAGTCAGGGCTGCCTCAGAAGCCATTGGGTAATGGAGCATAACGGATGACGGATAATTCCTGCTGTCTGTTCTTGTAGCACAGAGGGGGTGGCCAGGCTAGGCCAGGTCAAAGCTTCAAATGAAGCTGGTGTAGATACCACCAGCTGGCTGGATCAGCCTCAAGCACCAGGGTCATCTAGTCCTCAAGCACCCAGGAGAAGGATCTGCCCAGCCGCTGCTTGAAGACGGCCAGTGAGGGGGAGCTCCCCACCTCCTTAGGCAGCCCCTTCCACTGCTGAACTAGACTCCTAGAATACTAGAGAGGGAAGGGGCCATGGAGGCCATCTAGTCCCACCCCCTGCTCAGTGCAGGATAGGCCTCCAGCATCCAGGAGAAGGATCTGTCCAGCCGCTGCTTGAAGATGGCCAGTGAGGGGGAGCTCCCCACCTCCTTAGGCAGCCCCTTCCACTGCTGAATTAGACTCCTAGAATCCTAGAGTGGGAAGGGGCCATGGAGGCCATCTAGTCCCACCCCCTGCTCAGTGCAGGATAGGCCTCAAGCATCCAGGAGAAGGATCTGTCCAGCCGCTGCTTGAAGATGGCCAGTGAGGGGGAGCTCCCCACCTCCTGAGGCAGCCCATTCCTTTCTGGGACTATGAACATCCCCCCCCCCCAATATCTACCTTCCGAAGAAGCCATTTCCCCCCATTACGTGATCTCCATCACCTTGAGTCCAGCTCCAGTCCCAGAGGATCTCCAGACACCACCTGGAGGTTGGCAACCCTGTGCACTGCTTTGGCCTCCCCTTTAAGCCGAGCAGCATCACGCATATTACCACGACGGTTGGGGCGCATGTGTACAATGAGCATGCTCAAAACGTACGAGACGGGTGGAAATTCTGACGCTTTGCTTTTCATCCTGTCCGAGGAGGCAGCAGAGATCAAAGCTCCCAGCAGGAAAGTGTTTTGAGGATGACATATAAGAACGTCTGTTTAAAGAGCGTTCTGGCCACGGGCCCTTTGGGGAGGTGAGGTCTGTCCCTTGCGTGCATCTGGTGTTCTCCACACAGGCTGGAGCATTCAACAGGGACGCAAGCAGAACAGGGGGCAGGGGGCAAGCCAGTGGGAGGGTTGCAACTCCGGGGGCCACAGAGGCAAGTGGTACAGAGGTGAAAAATGCAGGACTAGTGTCTGGGAGACGCGAGTTCAGATCCCCACGGGGGCCATGAGAGCTTAGAATCCTAGAATCACAGACTTGGAAAGGATCCCCAGGGTCATCTAGTCCAACCACCCCTGCAAAATGCAGGAAACTCACAGCTATCTGCCCACCCACAATGACCCCAATTCCATGCCCAGAAGACCCTCTCCCCCTCCCAAAAGAACCAGAGTCCCTGGCCAGACCCCAAAGTGGCAATCGGCATCTCCCTGGGCATTAAAGAAGGGGCCGCCAGAGCCAAGCACGGACACAATCCCTTCTGCCCACCCACTCACCCTCTGCCTGAGCCTGTAGGGCAGGGGTAGTCAAACTGCGGCCCTCCAGATGCCCATGGACTACAATTCCCAGGAGCCCCTGCCAGCATTCGCTGGCAGGGGCTCCTGGGAATTGTAGTCCATGGACATCTGGAGGGCCGCAGTTTGACTACCCCTGCTTTAGGGTTCGCTTGTTTATAATTACATTTATCACCCGCCACTCTCAGCCCTGCCATCTCGGGGTGGGGTACATCACAACAATAACAGTACAATATAAAAACGATTTCACCCCATCGGCCCGCTGGCCTGTGGCAGAAACGAACACCTGAAGGGCGTTTGGGGGGAGAGAACCTCAAAGGTGTTTTCAACAGTCACCTGGTCTGCAGAGCAACCTGCCTCCAGGTGGGTCCTGAAGATCTCCCAGAATTACAACCCACTGCAGACCCCAAGAGCTTAGTTCTCCCTGGAGGACGTCAGAACGATTTAGGGGGGGGGGGGGTTCTATGGCATGGCCTCCCTGGCCGGGCGCCTCTCTGAGCTTCACCCCCAGACCCCCAGGGACTTCCAGGCCCCGACTTGGCAACCCGAAGTACAGATGCTGCTCAAGCACATATCTTCTGCTTGCTTCATCTGACACACCTTCAATCAGACCTTCTCCCGCGGATTTCAGAGCTCGGCAGAGTGGAGAATGTCTCCTTCCCCATTTTGTCCTCCGTGCAATCTGGGCTGGGCTGGGCTGGGCTGGGAGCCCCCTTCCTGGTTCCGTGACAGGGGGGATATTGGAACCTGCGCCCCCCCCCCCCTCACCCTCACCCCGCCCATCGTAAATGCACAGCCTAACCGCAGCACCGGACCCTCCCCACCCCCACGCCATGTTTTTCAAAACCTCATGCTTCTCCCCAACTCCACAGGGAAACGGGCTGGATCAGGTTCTTGGCCTTGTGTGCATTTGTTTTCAAGTGCACCCCCCCCCCTTTTAGAGGGAGAATCCCCCCCCCCAAAAAAAACCAGCAGTGGCAGCCCAGTTGTTGCAGACGGTCAGTTCACTACGTCTTGGAAGCGTCCCTGGTTTGCATCGGAAACGTTGCATTTTTACGACCCCGCCCCCACCCCCTGAGGTCTGAGTATCGTTTGTGAGACAAACAGAGCATTTAACATTTCTGCAGCCCGCCAGAGTCTCACGTTGCCAAAAGCCTGTTAAGACAGAAGAGAGAGGGGGTCCCCCCTCCTTGGCTTAAAAGATCCAGAGCAAAAAAAGAAACACATTGTATTGCTGAGAGCTAGCCATGCGGGGGAGGGAGGGAGGGACAGAGGGGGGGGGGGAGGGGGGTGCGCGGCTCCTCCAGATTAAGGCCTTGCTTAAAGGCGCTGGAGCCAGAGATTTGTGATCAGCTATTCTGGAATGAGCCTGACCCCCTTTGTTTTGTGTGTATTTTAAAAGCATGCATAACCAGAGATTTGTGTGAGCTGCCAGTTCATCTCACCCCCACCAAACACAGGCACTGTGAACAGAAGAAGAGGCCTGCCAGATCAGACCAGGGGTCCACCTAGTCCAGCGTCCCATTTCACACAATGGCCAACCAGTTCCTCTGGAGGACCAGCAACAGAGCACAGAGGCCGAGGCCTTCATAAGGACCTCAGAAGAGCCCTGCTGGGTCAGGCCAGGGAGGGTCCCTCCAGTCCAGCCTCCCGTCTCACCCAGAGGCCAGCCAATTCCTCTGCAGGGACAGCTGCGCCCTGCAAGATCAGACCAGTGGTCCATCAAACCCAGCATCCTGTATCACAAAGTGGCATAAGTTGGTAAGACAAACCCCCCCCCCCCCAGCTAATTGTGACCTTGCTGTATCGTAGTTGTACCAAGCTTTTGTCCACGTAGACAAACTCCACCACACCAGAGATCTTATCCAACATCGTTTTTTCTTTGCAGGCCTACCCATGTTGGGGACTGTGGTGTAGACAACCTCGCAAAAGAAATGGTATCAAACCAGAGTCATCAAGAAATGCAGGCCCATCCTCCCCCTCCCCCTCCTCCCGCAGCCAAAGAGCAGGAAGGCTCTGGGTATAATTTAAAATACATTTATTGTTTCATTTGTTCTCATTTGTTATACAAAGAAGTTAAATAACTTAAATACATTCTCCACAGTCACGCAAGAAATCAGATTTATACCTACAAAGCTGTACACATGAGGTAGAGAAAAATAATTTAGGCTCCCATAAGACGTTAAAACCAACCCACCCACCCACCCCACCCCCCATCAGGAAAATACTCCACAAATCCTTCATATATTATTGCTCCTCAGAACCCTTCTAGAAGGAACATCATCCAAGAGTGTGCACAAGAAGCCGCGTCTCAGAGAGAGAGTGAGGGATCGGAGGCGAGCCCTGGATCGAGGGTTGCAGGGGACCACACTGAGCCCCCCAAGATATACTGCTGGCAACGCGGTGATGTCCCTTCTGGGGTGTACTGCAAGTGACATCATTGCATCGGGACACTCCCAGCCATGCTCTGGTGCTTGGGCAAAAACTCTATGGCAAAAATGGCTTCTACCATAGAGTTCTTGCCCAAACACCAGAGTGTCACCCGGACGTCAACAATGTGATGGTGGGACACACACCAGAAATAAAGTCAACGCCTTGCCGGCAACGTAGCCTACCCTTTCCCCCTGTTCCTCGTAAGTCCTCTCGCCAACCAGCTGATCTGAGGCAGGGGGGGATCCCCTCCCTCCAGCAGGGCGCTGGCAACCCTACCTGGATCAAAAAACACGGGAGAGAAAGCATCCAAAACGGGAAATCAAAACATTGGTGCGGGCAGCCATTTCCTCAAGCATTTTCACCACAAGCTGGTTGGGGGACTATGGCAGGGTGAAGCCCTCTTCCAAACGCACAAGCGTGGACCTCTCAGGCCAAAGGTAGATGCACAAAAGCTTTAATGGATCTGTGAGGGCCAAAGGCCATCGGTAGGACTGAAACGTTAGTGCCCTTCTGGCGCATCACCATGAAATGGGCCTTAAAGAACACGGGCAGAGACCTCTGTGACTAGTGACTGACCAATTCTCACACCTTCCAGCAGCTGGAGAAGGCACTTCATCTTGGGGTTTTGGCAAGGAGCCGGATTAAGCCACGCAACTGAGAGAGAGGCATCCACTCAAAGAGGCCTTTAAAAAACACACACACACACAGGTGGGACCCGGAAGGAATGGGTGGGTGCCTGGTTTCTGATTTGGAAATCTCCCAAGCCACAAGATTATGAGCCTTCCGCTGCCCTTCGGCCCTCCAGCAAGCTAGTTTCCCTTGACATGCTTAGTTTCTCCCTTAGTTTAGGACCTCCACCGCCCCCGGGGTTCATGCTCATTTTTCATCATGCTTTTGACTGGGCACCTCTTCACTTGGTTTAGAGTTGCAGCTGGAGCCCCCAAGCCCAATCTGTAGTGTGGCGTAGATAATGCCTTTCCCTCTGGAGGAATATGAGTCTTGCACTTGAGGAAGACCCCACCGTTACTGGAACCGGCTTCTAGAACCGAACCATCAAGTGGGAAGGGGCCATGAAGGCCATCTAGTCCAACCCCCTGCTCAATGCAGCTCCATGTCTTCTCTCCCTCCCTAGTTAGCTCCCCTGCCAATGCCTTTATTTTCATTCTGGGTGGTGAAAATTCAGGCTCCAAACATGGGCAGCTTTTCCGCAGGAACCTCTTGTTCCCAGAAAGCCCGGGCCAATGTGGACTTGACAGAAGGCAAAGCCCATAGAGAACCCATCTTTGGAAGAGGACTCCACAGAATTCTCCAGTTGAGCCTACCACATTGACTCTCAGATCACGGACACAAGGGAAGAGATCATTTCCAAAAAATGGGCCTACGGCCACCTAGGCAGCCTACGTTGGGTCTACTGAAAGAATGCCAGCCTCTGTAATCATAGCGACAGTCAACTCCATGGCCAAGCTGTCCTGTTCACCACAGAAATCGATCCACCTGAAGTTAAGACACACAGGCTGACCAGGAGGAGAGCACCGCTGGTCCCGTACCCCATGTGGATCCATTCAACTGGGTCAACAGGCCAGTTTGGATTACTGGCCTTTGGAGTTTGATGGCATGAAGCCACGGCCTAAAGGGCATAGCGCTGCTTCTCTGAATCCATAAACATGACCCTCACCAACCTCATGGAATGCTTCCAAGATGTGCTTTGCTGTTAGAGGGAATAGCAGTGCTTCCCCCAGGCAGGGCCACAGAGCATCAAAGCCAACTGAGAAGATCTTCTGATCATACATCTGTCATTTGGAATTTTTAAAAAGGATGTGGTTTGGGCATAACCTTGCTGCTTGCTGAGGACGTTGGTATCCAACAGCCTGCTATGAACCCATGGCAGCCGTCTGTTGGCTCTTGCCCATCGAGGGCTCTCCAGTCTTCCGTGGCCAAGAGACAATGGGATGGTGTAGCTCCAAGAGCACGTTCTTCAGACACCAGACCCCCATTTATTTCACACGGCAACCAGGGATGAAAGAGGCACACGTTGTGATAAGCGTGAGGTCAGTTTGGAGACCCCACCAAGAACAACCTAGATCTCAGATTCAGCAAATTTTTGGGATCCTGGTCGGTAACATCCCCAGGTTTAAGGCATATAGAGAAGGCACAATACCTGGTGAGGACAGCTTTGGCTCCTCCCCCAAAATGGCAGCTCATCCTATGTCATCTTGAGTTGCCTATGGCCTCAGAATACACTCGCCCAGAGGAGAGGAGAGCTACGTAGAGTACAACCTGCTTAGATCTTTTAAACACATGTGCCTCGTTACTATTTGACATTTAGAACTTTCGCCACAGGAGAATAAACCTTACTATTTACAATATATAACAAGAAAGTAATAATATTTGCATTAACATAAATACACTTCTGTTTTTGTTTTTGTTTTTTTAAATACTTACAGAAAGCACCCTGGCTTCAGTGCGCGATTTATAACACAAAGACCTTTCCCAACTCAGTAGTTCGTCCGTTCATTCCTTTGCCTCTGTCTCAAAAAAAAAAAAAAAAAAGCGCATTCCTCTTACACCCACTTACTCAGGAGTAAGCCCTGCTGCAGAACTTACTGCGGAGTGGAGCAGTGTAGGGTCGGGCTCTAAGCCCCCATTGACTTGTTTCTGCTCCCCTTCCGCACATGATGCTCCCATTCGGGCCAAGATGCCCTCATCCTGAATGCCACAAGAATCAGATTCTCAGATGTTGCAGAGACTTTGAGAAACAAAATCTGAAATGTTACTATTTCCTCCTACACGAATGCAAGCCAATGGGCATTTAATTCACTAAAACTAGTCCAGAGTTTCAACTTCTCTGCCGGGAAAGCCATGAGGCCACTTCTGAGGAACCGGAGGTGACCCAAGAATTTCGGAGCCCACAGCAGAAACTCCAGCGGGGTGCCTCTGTAGTGGCCCACAATCTCCACCCATGGCAGCACCAGCCATAGGACTACAACCCTATGCCTTCTTTCCTGGGAGTAAACCATAATGAGCATGGACCTCCTTCTAAGTAGGCTGCATGGGAGTCCCTTTGCAGTGTGCAGCTTTCTCTACCCAGCGGGAGCAGTTTGCCATTTCTAGTTTACCCTTGTTTACCTGAATTTGCCCGAATCCGAATTGTCTACCAAGGGCTCCAGTGCCACGCACTGCTCTAGAGAGGCCACGTCCCTCCTTGCAACCAGTGGGGGATGGGGGGAACATACCGGGGGCAGGAGGGAAGCCCACCCAACATTGCAGCTACGACCCTATGTCACTGACCTTGTGACCTAGAAGTGATGTCAGGCAATGTTTTGGTATTGGAGCAAAAACTCTATGGCAAATTTGGCTTCCAACATAGAGTTTTAGTCCAAATACCAGAGCATCACCCCAATGTAATGATGTCAATTTCAGGTCATGCAGGCAACGACATAGACATGTCTCTGCATGTCGGCTGGGCCTCCCTCTTTCTCAGGGTAAGTCCCCCCGTCAGCCAGCTGTGGGGTGATGGCAGTAGGGGGCTTTGACTCCGCTGGGGGGTCTGGCAACCCTATGCTAATCCTACTCGCTCACTTAAGGGTATTCACCCTGCTTCCTGAAACGATCCCAATCCTGTCTAAGTAGCGATCCACACTCAATGACACGCATTGCCAGCTCTCCGTTTCCCAAGTTGGGTTTGCTCGCCACAGCAGGGATTGGAAATCTGCATTTATTGGGGAGAAACAAGGCCTTTAAAAAAAAGCAATGCATGTGGCTTTGCTACAGAAACCTGGATCGTTTCTCTACATGAGAGTTTCAAATGTGATCATCACAGAGGCAGGGCTGGGATTATTTCATGTGTGCTAACATGCAAGGGAGCAGGTACTCCAGCCCAGCCAACCACATGTGTGGTGAGGTCCATCCTGGCACCTGTCCTGGGGTGGGCCAAGACATGCTCAGTGAGGCTGGTTTGCAGCTGACAAATGTTGACCAGTCTACCAGACTGTGATGACCTTTGGCCTTGGGGAGCGGGGCATGGGGCTAGCTAAGAAATGTGAAGGCAGTGAGAATCCTGTCCCCCAGTACTTGGAGACATCAAAATTACATGCCATACCCTACCATGAGCTTCAACTGCTAACTCTCTCTATGGTCACTCGTAAGAAATGAGGACCAATCAACTCTCCAGTGATTTGTACTAAGGAGAAAAACCGGAGGCCATTCGGAAAACTTTCTAGGGGAAATCATTGCAGTAGGTGGCCAAATTCATCTTCACCTAGAATAGCAAGAGCGGTTAAATTGGCTGCTTAGGATTTTTGGGGACTTAATGTAGGGCATCCAGAAGATACCAATTTGGGCCCCTTTCTTCCAAAGACATCCGACCAAGGCTCATTCTGCACACATTGGCTAAAGCTATTTCCATGTGCTTTTGCAGCTGGGTTTTCCTGTGCAGCTGGATTTTTCTGTGCGAAACAGGAAAATCCACATCAAAAGTGCATTATCCAACATGTGCGGAAGGAGTCGAAGACAAGTCGTTCAGATATACCCCAAAGTGAAAAACATGACATGCCTCACGTCAAATTTTGGGAGGGGGAAGGGGGAAACGAGCCATTGGTGAGATATTTCAGGGAACTAAACTCTACGTGCGGGCAAGAGGGAGAGGATTCTCGAGAGGGGGCCAGACCCAATACCACATTGAAACCATAAGAATGTCCTTCTGAAAGGCTTAATAAATAAATGTTCAATATTTATATTTAGGCATATATCTTTCCACACTGAATAATAGGTTTCTATTCAGTCTCAAGTCCTTAAAACAGTAAGGTACAACCGTTTCCATATAATTCAGGACCGTTCTATCCCGTGCGGAAGCCAATGACAATTCTGGTCGAGGATATCCACTGTGCATAGCCATGCTGAGCAACTGGAGGCGGAGAGGGAGGGAGGCTAAGCGACCGTCTTTTGAGTTTCACATCTCTTACAATGGGCCTCAGCAAGATGCAATGGGGGCGGACTCCCCACTCCTGCGGAATCCCGAATCGAAACCAAGAACATGTGCCACTCCCCATGCCTCTCTGCCACCCTCCAGATAGTCGATCTGCAAGCCAAGTTGAAATACAGTTGTTGGGCTGCAAGCAACGCGAAGCCAACCAGCTCCATCCCCTCCCAGTAGGCGCACAAGAATATAGCTTAAATACGAGTGGCTACTTTTTTATTATCATTTTAAAGAAAGCTGCGGTAGAGGCAGGTTTGTCTCTGGAAGGCTGGCCAGCCCCAGCAAGGCAAAGGGAAGCCGTGCAGAGCAGCCCATCCAGCGTCCGTGGAAAACCAGGTCGAGGGATTAAATGGAGACGACTCGCGACTACGGGAGAATCAAGGCGGCCCCATCTTTTGGAAGCTCCCACCGCCACTGCCGCCCATGAAATGAGCCAGCCGCCTCTGATCCAAGTAGCGTTGTTGAAGGAAAGCCACGTTGTCAGGGGGGGTCACAATTTGTAATATCCTCATTAAAAAGGCGCAGAAAGATGACAGACAGCCGACAATACGGGCGTATTTTTGGTCACTCTTGCGGTTTCAGTTTCTTCTCCGCCTTCCTCTCCTCCCCTCATCTCTTTGTTGACTGGCGACTTGGAATCCAACAGCAGCGATGCCGTTCGACATCGCCAGATCTTTTTCTACATCTTTTTAAAATACGCGCCTTAAAGCTAGTGGTTTAAAGAAACGTCCAATGTTTGTCGAGGGGTCGTGCCGGGTTCAACGGCCACAGCCACGGTGCAGAATAAACGGAATGATGTCCTAGCGGACGAGGACCCTGGGAGATGCAATCCCGTCCAAAACGGCTGACGGTTCAGTTCTAGGGAAGTCCAAGCAGCACGATGCTCCACACGGCAACGGGGGCCCACCCACCACCAGAAGACGGACTTCCAAACAGCACATCTGCAAGCTGGGATGTGATCCCTGTCGAGGTTTTAAGCAGCCTTCACCGGGTGACTTTGGACTGACACGAGGTACAAGGAAATGAGGAGAGAGATAACGGGCAGCAGTTGCCTCCAGGCTGCTTAAGAAGGCCTCTAGTGGTTTTTCGTAGTGTACAAAGTAGACAATGAAAGCTGCAAGTGGGGGGAAAGTGAGACATCGATTAGAACAAAGTAGATGGTGAGGAGAAAAAGATACTCTCGAGTTTCTTACTGGCTAGATCAATGTCTTGGTAAGAATCTATCCAGGAGCTGCTGCAAAATGCAGGAGATAGGCAAAAGTCTTCTTTCAAACAGGCCACATCCACACACTAAGATCCTCAAGAGACAGGATGTGGGAGGTACACTTAAGAAGCAATGCCAACCAAATCCCCACCCCCCACCCCCTGTATTCTATTGCTCCATCATCATCCTGATAGCATATTCTTTCCTCCCAGCACCATTGCTGTTCCAGATCTTGCCTCTCAAGGTAGATAAGGTAAGGAGGGCACCTGGATTCCACGCCTGACCCCATAAATGCTCCTGATTTAGAAAACCAGTAGAAAAAAACATTCTTTCCCAGGGGTAGTCAAACTGCGGCCCTCCAGATGTCCATGGACTACAATTCCCAGAAGCCCCTGCCAGCAAACGCAGTTTGACTACCCCTGTTCTTTCCAATCAAGGTGAAGAGCTTTTGCTTGGGCAATCAACTTCTTCCCCTCAAAAAAAACAGCATCTTCAAGCAGAACTTAGTTTCCTGTGGTATCCAATATTAGTTTGCAAAGAATTAAAGAACCATAGAATTGGAAGGGGCCGTATAGGCCATTTAGTCCAACCCCCTACTCAATGCAGGATCAGCCATCATGAAAAGTAACTGTCCAGCCGCTCCCTGAAGACTGCCCGTGAGGGGGAGCTGACCACCTCTTTGGGCAGCCAATTCCACTGCTGAACTACTCAGACTGTGAAAAACTTTCCCTGATATGCAGCCAGTAGCACTCTACATGTAGTTTAAACCCATTGCTGCAGGTTCTATCTTCTGCTGCCCCCCTCCAGGGGACAACCTTTCAGATACTTCAAGAGAGCCATCCTGTCCCCTCTCAACCTCCTCTTCTTCAGGCTGAACATTCCCAAGGCCCTCAGCCTTTCCTCCTAGGGTTTGGTCCCCTGACCCCGTATCATCCTCATCGCTCTCCTCTGCACCCTCTTCATTTTGTCCACACCTTCTTTGAAGTGAGGCCTCCAGAACTGCACACAGGACACCAGGTGGGGTCTGACCAGTGTTTTACACAGCAGGACTAAGACATCTTGTGATTTTGTTGTGATGTCTCTGTTGATACAGCCCAAGACTGCATTTGCCTTATCATCACACTATCTGCTCAGATTTAGCTTAACAGTCTACAAGTACCCCAATATCTCGTTCTCATACACTGCTACCCAGAAGCGTATCTCCCATCCGGTATGGGAGAAGGGAACAAGGGCTCATCTGCGCACGCACTTTCACTGCACACGCATTTTAGAAGTAGATTTTCTTGTCTAGCACAGGAAAATCCAGCCGCAAAAGGACACTGAAAGCGCATGATCCAACATGTGAGAATGCGGGAAAGTCCCAACAGGGAGCGAGACAGCTGGGTCACCGATACCCTACAAAGTGCCGACACCTCAGCATAGTTTTTCCATTACCCTCCAACCCCTGTTTGGTCATACGTACACATCATAGACTCTCATCACGAAGGGCGATCCAGTTGGGGCATGTCAGTCCTTACAGGTATAAACTTCTTCTCGCTGAGTACACTGTTTACACTCCACATAACAGCACCAGCGGACCTGACACTGGCAAGGCCGGGTCACCACCCGGCTTTGGGTGTTGTGGCCTCGGCCGCAGCAGATGCTCTCGCAGTTTTTATCTTTGTAGCATTTCCTGCCCGAAGTGCCAGGTGAATACCTGCTCACCAGGCAAAAACTCGGGGAGTCATCGATGTAGACAAGGTCCGTAGTCCTTGGGATCTGGTCACCGTGACCCGGGATGGATTTTTTAGGGGGAGAGATGTCCCCCTCACCCGTTGCCTCATTGGTGGTGCTGCCCACTTTAAGAGCCATCTCGTACTTCTGTTTCAGCTGTTTGCCGATCTCATGGAAGGGGGAGAGCTGCCGCCAACACGTCCGCACGGTACACGACCCCGACACACCGTGGCACTTGCAGGTTGTCTCGACACCAGCTTTGATGACCTACAGGCAACAAATAAACCCTCCAGTCAACTCCGGAATTTTTTCTCTTACAGTAGCATGTCTAGTCCTGGGGTAGCCAAACCATGGCTCTCCAGATATTCATACACTACAGTTCCCATGAACCCCTGCCAACTGGTTCATGGGAATTGTAGTCTATGAGCACCCCTCAGTTTGACCACCCCTGGTGAAGTCCATTTCCTGGAAATGTGATGACTGCCTAGGTGTAGTACCCCAACAGGACAAGAATTTCAAAGTCCAGCAACTCTTTATCTACCTCCCCATGACTTGGTAGAATTAATGAAAAGATATAATTGATTTAACTGACATAATTTATACTAAAGTCTCATTTTCTATCATTTCATTTTTTTTTCATACTTCAAGGAAGTGGTGACATCCTTTCAGAGGAGGGGGCGTGGCGGAAAGATGCAGGAACCAGCCAATAAATCAATCATTTACTGTTTCCATTGTGAAGAAAGAGACTAGGCCGCCAGGGGAAGTGGGCTCCAGTGACCTTCAGTGATGTCAGCGGCCACACAAACTTCTGGGAAAGGCCACGGAAGCCCTGGGGAGCCCTCACAGAACCCCATGAGCCCAGTCGGGAATCCCTGATGCAGCTTCCTGGTTTGGCACATACAATGACCCTCTCCAGCAGATCCTTGTGCTACCCCAAGGTGCTAATTTAACCCTCAGGATTTTGCTTCTACTTTGGGTGCCTGTAAAGCAGCTGCAAAGCAGCAGGTTCATAATGGAGAGGTGCAGGTAACAGGTAGTCCCCACTTTGCAGCCCTGGGGCCCGTAGCCATCATTCCCCCCCATCGAGTGCAGCCATTTTCCTCCAAAGGGATTCAATCACAGGATTTTTTTGATGGGCTCCAAGGGTAGTAAAACTGGACTCAGCCTGAAGTGGCGAACGATGCAGGACTTTGCCAGATCCGTAATGGGGACAACTCGTGCCCTCTGCCCCTCCAGACGGGAGAGCTTACCACCTGCCTGCGCTTTCCACCCTTGCCCTTTCTCGCAAGTAAACCCGTTTGGGGGAAAGGAAGGCAACACGGCTTTTTCGCCCAGGGCATCAGCACCCCCTCTCATAGCGCCCCTCAGACGGGTAAGATATGCTTGACCAGACATACCTCGAGACGGGGGAGGAAGAAAAGAGAAAGAAAGAAGGGGGTCGGCCTTCTAGAGATTAAGGAACTTAGCAACGCTCCAAAGATGTCGTCAGAAAGTCATGTTTAATGATACTTTGCTGAGAAACATGGACGAGGGAAGGGGAGAATTAATTAAAACGTCACTTAACTCTGGTCCAGCGGAACAAATTGAGTGGGCTAATACTCCGACTTTTCCTTTTTCATTAACGGGACACAAAGGGAGGGCTAGAGTCAAGGAGGGACAGAGGGGGGTGATATTTTCAGCAGACAGAAAAGGCAGCAGCAGGAGCAGAATCCAGCCCCCCAGCTTTACACACCCGAAGATCAGCCGGCACGTTGCCGATGCTCGGGAAGGGAGGGATCAGCGGTTTCTCACTCCTTCCTCCTCGCTCTCCCCCTTCTCCCAAATAGCTGGGTGAGCTCAAGTGGATTTTGGCAGAAGAGAAAATTGCTTTTTTAATACGGTTCATATTCTTAAAGCTCCTGCTTGTCAATAAAGGGGAAAAAAAGGAAGGGGGGGGGGAGTGTGGAGAAGCCCTTCTGGTTAATGATCTCATCTCTCCCGCCAGACAAGGTGGCCTTGTCATGCTCACTGAGGTCATATCGTAGGCACAGCGAGGCATGAAATGGGCACAACGGGGTCGGGAAGGCGATTATTTCACCCGTCGAGGGTGTGAAGAGCGAGAGAAATCCACCCAGGGCCTTGTTGCAGAAAAAGAGGGGAAGTATTTGCAACCTGGCCAGGGGGGCGTTGGGTCACCCAGGAATTGTCTGAGCAGCAGTTCTCTAAATAGCCGCCCCCGAAAAGTTTCCTGGTGCAGAATTCTGCTTGACGCTCGCTTGAAGAACGAAGACAGGCAGGGGTGGCAGGGAGGGAGGGAGGGAGGGGGGATCAACAAGCCTACGCAGTCCCAGGGGACCCGCTATGGTTGGGCCTGTTTGTGTCATGGAAAACCAGCATTCCATGCAGCTGAGAGAGCACCGGCCCTGTTTCCTGCAGGAGACACCTTGCTGAGGCTCCATCTCTATGCAACTTCTGCGTGGGCCACTCCAGGCCAAGGAATCTTGGGAATTGTAGTTCAGGAAAGTTCACCTGGGAACGGCTGAAATCTCCCAGCTTCCTCTAACAATAATGTTTGTGGCAGAGGGAGCCCCCCCCCTCCCCATGCTGCACATGCATTCTCTGTTGCCGCTGCCGTCTCGTGGAACCGAGGGTCCGGAAGCGGTCCTCACAACTATGCTGCAGAACGCACAAAACGGAAGTCTTCCAGAGACTGTTTGTGTAAAGAGATCAGGATTGCAGTATATACTGGAGCAGGCCTGGAAGGTTTTGTTTAACATAAGGGAACGGGGTTGTATGTTGCGCTGGTTACTGCATGCGTCACATTGCATTTATGGCACGGTTTTCCACCCTGGGAGCAAAGGAGCACGAGGTCCCCGTCATCTGGTGGCCAGGTGCTGATGGCTACTTCTGGGACGTTCATAAGGACACCGTGCACACATCCAAGACTATCTCCGCGGTAAAACGCCCCACAAACGCTCCGTTCTCTCCCAAATCTTATTAGCATCGGTTTACCTCTACAACAGCCCCCCAATCCCAATGCACCCCCCCAATCCCACCTTTGTGGTCTCTGAAACCAAACTTCAGCAGCAACCTCGACTGCTGTTGGGGGGGCCAGGGATTCCCTCTCCCCCGCCCACCCGTTCCCTGTGAAGGAGCCGTGCCCACCGTTTCCTCCTTTGTGTCCAAAGCGGGTGAGAACAGATGTGTCAGGAAAAGGGTTAAGGAGGACGGCCCGCCCTCTCACCTTCATGCCCACCAGGTTGTTGTGGAAGTCCACCCTGGCGCGCAGGTCCTTGTTGGACTTCTTCCCCAGGAACTCCTTGACAAACTTGTTGCTGTACTTGAGGTTGTCGCCGCAGCCGCCCCACTGCCAGGCCTCGCGGTTCTCCAGGTCGGGGGCCTCGTCGCAGGTGCAGCGCTCCATGCGCCCGGCGCTGCAGGCCTTGGCCATAGCATGGGTCAGCCCTGCTGAAGAGATGGCATAAAGGAAGGCAGTTTCCTTAAAACCTGCAAAATGCAACAAACAACATTGTTAACTACCTCATCGGGCTGCCACAGGCCGGTTAACACCGCAAGAAAACGTCAGGCTTTTGTCCTCTTCTATCCCTCTCCCCTGACTGGGGAAGGCACTGGCAATCCGCCCCGTATTGAGTCTGCCAAGAAAACGCTGGAGGGCGTCACCCCAAGGGTCAGACATGACTCGGTGCTTGCACAGGGGATACCTTTACCTTTCCCTTATCCCTCTTCCCTCTCCTACTCTGATGAAAAAAAAACATTTCCCTGCTGTCTAGCTGGTACCATTCTACAGGTGGTTTAAGCCCACCACTGCAGGTCCTCTAAGCGACCACCTTTCAGAACCTTCAAGAGAGCCAACCTGTCCCCTCTCCACCTCCTCTTCTCCAAGCTGAACCTTCCCAAGTCCTTCCACCTTCCCTCCTAGGGTTCAGTCCCCAGGCCCCAGATCATCTTCATTGCTCTCCTCTGCACCCTCTCCATTTTGGAAGTCCTTTCTGGAATCCAGTCCTGGAAGAATCAGATCTTCTGGGAGCCACATGGATCAAAGGAAGGTGCAAATGAGGCCAGGACTCAAGTTCAACACACTGCTGCATTTATCAAATTCTGAACCCACAGGGCCGTGTGTCCTCCTCGCACCCAGCTCATTCTGGAGGAAATACCAAGCTGTTCTCCGCCCCCCACGACTTGCGGCTCACCTCTCTTGAGCAAGCTGGCTCTGTAGCGACCCTCGAGGGTGCAGTTCCACCTCTCAAAGCGGAACTGGTACTGGCACTCCAGGGCGCTCATGCTGATGGCCTCCATGAGGGTCTCCGCCACCCCGGGGTCTCTCCTGCACATCCTCCTCTGCTTCTTCTCCAGCTTCAGGCGGTCACAGACTTTGTAATGGGCCTTGGCGGCAGCTTCCTCCATTTCTGAGGTCAGAGGGAGGACGGTCAGGGGTTCATTCCCAGTCAGCCTGCGGGAAAGAGGAGAAACTTGGCTTGACCCCAGTTCAAATAGGGTTACCTGGACGAGCCTTCTGTCTCGCAGCCACTGCATGCACCACATCTATCAGTTTTGGTAACGGGCCCAGGCAGTTTTCTGGGAAGGCAACTATCCAAAGGAATTTCAGAAACAGGCCGGTGGATAGCATTTTTATCCAAGAGTGGCTTTCATCCCAAGAAAGCAGAAGAAGACCTTCCAAGCATTCAATGTGAATGTGAAAGGGTGCTTTGGACATCTAACAGACCATCCCCTCCCCAGCCCTACACTTAAAGGGATGTCATGCAGAGGATGGGGCAGAGAGGCATTCGGTCGTATTTGATGACAGGACTCAGCCAAAGGGATTTGAAGCTACAGCAAAGGAGGTTGCATCTAAATTTGAAGAAGACCTTCCTGATTAGTGAGGCATGTTTGACACCAGGGTGTAGGATGCATGGAGCTTTTCCCCCAGTCCCAGCTTGAACGTATTCCTCCTGTCTTCACTGAATTCAATTAACATTTTGATTGGGGGCGCTTTAAATTTTCCCTCTGCAGCATGCATGATTGATTCGGAGTGACCCTACCTTTCCCCCTCGATATCCAGAAGTGGATATAAGCTTCGATATTTGAAAGATCACCATCAGGAAGTGTGCAGATTTCTGCTTTTTGCGAATTAACTCCCTTCCCTGGGCCTCCTAGCAAAGCAGTCTTCCCTGATTGGCCAGGGCATCAGTTCAAAGACTTCTTGGGTCCTGATTGCAAGGCTTTTCTTAAAGTGACTGCGCTCCCTAACTTCTCTCAGCAGACATTTGCCTCTTGTTATTTCTGTCTCCTCTGCTGTTTCCGACCCCCCCCCCAATTCCAGAAAAGAAAGAGGCTCCTGTTGCAATTGACACCCCTCCCCACTCTGAGCTTCCCCAAACAAGTGCAGAACACTTTCTGTTTCAATTGGGGGGGGTGGAAATAGAGGAAGATCTGAGTTCAAATCAATCTGAATTCAGCAGGATCCACAACGGAAAAAACAAAGTCAGTGCAGAATCTGCCCAGGACTGTCTCCCTCAGGAGGAAGAGGATTCACTGTTGTCAGGGAAGTATCTATTTGTTGGGGGGGGGGGGTCTTGTAGTCCATGTGCTGGCAAGGGGTTGGCCTGGATGACGCTGGGGGTCCCAGTCCAACTCTGAGACTAAATGAAACCATCGCACAGAGAAGAAGAGAAGCTCAGGGAGAGCACTGCAAGCCAGCCCCATGCCCAGGACTTAAAAGGTAGCCTGGGAGCAGCCAGAGCATGGCACCCACCTAATCCCCTAAGCCCTCAGATGCGATTCGGCACAAGGGAGCGGGTGGGGGGGGGCAGGTTCATTCGAGGCAATGCTGTCAAAGGGCCCAGTGCCCACTCCGGCCTTCTTGCCAGCCTTGGCACGCGCTCCCCGGATCCCCCCGTCGGAATGCCCACAGCATTTCCAGCGGCTGCCTGTTTTTCGGGATTTGAGGGGGAGCCAGGGAGGTGAAAAGGCCAAGGGCTTGCGGAAACACAAGCTCCACCGCAGGAGGGTCCACAAACACCCAGGAAGCTGCCTTCCAGTGAATCAGACCCTGGGTCCATCCAGGTCAGCATCGCCTACTCAGGCTGGCAGCTGCTCTCCAGAGGTCTCAGGCAGAAGGCTTTCCCAGCCTGGGCTTTCTCGGAGCCTGAAGAACGTTTCAGGGGTTTCTCACGGTTAAAAAAGGCTGCACCAGATAGACAGTTAGAACTCTCTCCCTCTCTCCTCTCTTACTTACAAACTCTGTTTCTCTTCTCAGTAAACTATTTTCCCCTTTAAGCAGCTCTTCTGGCCTCCAAACGGTTGGAAAACTGAGATATCCGTGGAATGTGTGCGGAGCGGAGGAGCTTTCGGCTCTTTATTTCACTTGCTCCCCCCCCCCCCCCCCGTTCTACCTTCCGTCGGAACATTTGCACAGATTTATTCTCCGGCCCACAATTGCTGGTTTCCTAGCTTGGCAGTTTGCTACCCCCACCCTCTCCCTTTCTCAGCAACATGGACGGGGCTCCTTTTTCCCACCAATTCTCCTTTGGCTTCAACGTCATTCCTCTGGCACCGGGGCCTGCCGGGGCAACCTTCCAGCCTCTGGGCCTGAGCAGCAGGGGTGGAAACGAGAGACAGGCTCCCCCCCCCCCCATGAGCCAGACCCACAGTCTCTAGGCCACGGGGAGACCCCAGGATGCAGCAAAAACCCCGTTTTGTAGCCCTGAATGTGCCCCCCCTTGAGGGCTTTTTACTGCACCCTTTTTTTCTGCTCCTTGAAATGAAGCAGCGATATGCACAGGGGTTGAGACGTTTGTTCAGGATTCTCTCCCAGCTTTGGACAGCGGGTGGAGCAGAACCTCCAAGTCAAAAGGAAGTGTCTGGTCCTAGCTATGGCCCTAAAAACACAGGCTACCATGGACCTAGGGATGCCAGCCTCCAGGGGAGCCCTGGGGATCCCCTGGAATTACAGCCCTTCTCCAGACTACAGAGAGGGGTTTCCCTGGAGAAAACCGATGCTCTGGAGCAGGGGTAGTCAAACTGTGGCCCTCCAGATGTCCATGGACTACAATTACCAGGAGCCCCTGCCAGCAAATGCTGGCAGGGGCTCGTGGGAATTGTAGTCCATGGACATCTGGAGGGCCGCAGTTTGACTACCCCTGCTCTGGAGGGTGGGCTCTGGCATTTTGCCCCACTGAGGTCCCTGCCCTCTCCAGCCTACATCCCTGAATTATCAAGAGTTTCTCAACCCAGAGCTGGGCTGGGATGTGCGAGGTCTATAGTTGGCCTGATTCTACCGCATTTGAAGTACATCCTGCAGGGAGTG
Source organism: Paroedura picta (assembly GCF_049243985.1). NCBI lineage: Eukaryota > Metazoa > Chordata > Lepidosauria > Squamata > Gekkonidae > Paroedura > Paroedura picta. The sequence continues at coordinate 2,378,676 of NC_135379.1, forward strand.
TCAGAGGAGATGTGCAGTTCGCATGTTCAGATCAGCTCCTGGTATTTTTTCAAATAACCCCCTCTAGGGTCTTGGTTAGCTCAGTTGGGGAGTTCCTGCTCCTTTGAGCCCACCTCCTCCCTGATTGCCTCCAGAACAACAGCTAGTCAGTTAGACTGCCAGGACTATCTCCTCTCTTCTTGACATCCCGGTTTCTCTTCAAGCAGCCGACAATCCACACTTTCCCATATTTAAGCTATGCCAACGCAAGCCACCTTGGCCCAAATCACTGGCTGCAATGTGGGGGCAGAAACGTGCCACTGGAAGGCCCCCTGACTCCAGAAGCCTCCCCCCACTGTTGCCCCCCCAAGCCCCAAGAAAACAGAGCATCCCTGCCCCAGAGCAAGCCTAGAGAGCTCGAGGCTAAGAGCCACGCGTGCACAAATGTCCAGTGTTTCTCCAATCCCTGCTTGCAGTCACCACCACTCCTGTGGCCCTGGGCCCCATGAGAAATCCTCTGTACTGAGCCCGGGCTTCTTGAGAACGCACCCCTCCTTAGTCGCCCCTCTTCTCAACTCAGAAGTCCTCCTGGGGAAGGTGCCCCACTCCCCTAACCGTCTCCCGTACTCTCCTCTCCCGCCCAGGCCTCCCCCGGCCCCCGCATCCATCCAGCCCCTTCCCTGGCATGTGGCACAGCCCTGGTCGCTGGGCCGTGTCTCTGGAGCAAGGGTGAGCCGCCAAGCCAAGCCAGCCCATCCCGTCCCGTCCCGTCTGGGCAGAGAAGCTTCCCGGGGGCTGTCCGGGACGCTCTGTACGAACGAACGGCCGATCCCTCCTTCCCCAGGAGGCCGGCAGCTGTCCAGCAGCGCACACCGCGGGCCATGTGTGAACATCAGTCTCCGCTCGCTCCCGCCGGTGCCAAAACACAAGACTGACCAGGGTAATCCATCACCCAGTTGTCTGCCTAACACCTCGGGCCGCCGGCCTTTTGTTAAGCTTCAGCCTCCTAAATTTAAACAGCTCCGTGACTGACCAGACGGTCCTCGTTCCCCGGTTGCTCTCCCCTCCCGCTGCCCACCCAAGAGGGGAAAGGGGGACACCGAGGGGCCCCTGGCAGATGACGTTCGGTCTCCAAATGGGGCAGAAAGAAGGCAGCCCTCCTTGGCTCGCCGGCCTCCCAGCGGGGCCTGGAGCACTCCCGGAGTCTCAACTCATTTCCTGGAGAAAATGGCTGCTTGGGAGGGTGGGGCTTGATGGCATCAGCACCCCACTGAGGTCCCGACCTTCCCCAGACCTCCTCAGTCTCCACCGCCAAATCTCTGGGGCTGCCCTCCCGGTTGCAAAAATGCAAAGGCAGATTGGGCCGAGTGGGGCCGGGCTCCCCCAAGCTCTGCCCTTGTCCCCGCTTGGCTCACGGGCTGGGAGCGCCTGCGGCCGCCGGGACAGCAGCCCTCGCATGACCGCCAAGCGGCAGGGGAGGGGGCTGGGGAGGTGTGCCTGCTTCGCATGCCAGAGGTCCCCGCGTGTCCCCCGGGCCAATCCCAGGAGGGGAGAGCAGGGCAGGGAACCCGCGGCTGTGCCAAGGTCAGGCTGTACACCATGTCGGAATGCCACGACGAGAGTGCCCAGCATGTTATTTGGCCTTGGCAAAGGAGCCGGGGGGGGGGGGAGAGAGACTGACGCACGAAGCTGCCTTGCCCGGAACCTGCCTTGGTCCTTCCAGGTCAGCACTGTCCACTCGGACCGGCAACCACTCCCCGGCGTCCCCCGCTGAGGTCTTTCACATCGCCCACCCCCTGCTCGCTTTAGGGGACCTGGGACCTTCTGCATGCCAAGGGAGATGCTTGGCCACTGAGCCACAGTCCTCCCCTCCCCTGCACACCAACAAGTCCTGCAGGTAGATGCTGGCGCTGCAATCTAGGCACGCCACAGGTGAATGTCTCACCATGTGCACCGCCCCGCGGGACAATGCGCTCGCACCTGCGCCAAGACACAGAAGTCGCTGCATGCTTCTCGTCACTCCTACCGACCCCTTCATTTCGGGAGCTCTGAGCCGGCCCCACGGCCTCCCCACCAGGGCACAGATCCTTATCAGGGTGGGAGCTCTCCTAGGAGACAAAGGGGAATGCGGCCTGCACACACGGATTGTCACCGACGATTGTTGAAGAGGAAGATTAAGAAAGTTGCAAAAGGGTGCATTGGCTGGAACTGTCAGCTGCGGAACAGGAAAAAGGCGCACGCTGGTCACTTGTGGCCCAGGAGGGCTGGATCAGAGCCTGGCTTGCCTTTCGAAGGGCCGGAATGCAGAATGGAGGCAGCATTTTGCATGTGTGCCTTTCAGAGCCGTGCTGGCAAAGCTCTTGCAACCCGCTGCATATTTGTGACATTTTGCTTCCACTCAAGGAGTGGCGGGGCAAGACGGCTGCTCCTTTGAGCCCTTTGCGCACACCCAGCTGGTGCTGGGGAAAAGACAGTCCCTGCAAGATAGGAAAGGTCCCAGAGAGAATCCGAAGTTGTGCAGGCCCAGGAGGAATACGGGGCATCCTTTGAATGCTGCTAGGTTTGCATGAACTTTCCTGCGTTGGGTCTGGCTAAATTCTGAGAGCTGCTCACCTGGGAGCACCACAAGCCTCCTTTGGAACCACAAACAAGTTGGGAGAGAAGAGAGCCTGATGGGTGGTCCAATCTGGCCGTGATCAATGAGGTGATAGGAGGGCTCTCTTGAAGAATTTGAAAGATTGTCCCTTGGAGGAGGGCAGGGGGCAGTCCCTGCTGGCAGCAGAGGAGAGGGCCCACAGTGATGGGTTTAAACCACATGGAGAACGGTACCAGCTAGAGATCATGAAAAATGTTTTCCCTGGCAAAGTAGTTCATCCAAGGAACAGGCAGCCTCGGGAGGTGGGGGGGGGCTCCAAGCGGCTGTCTTCAAGCAGCGGCTGGACAGATCCTTCTCCTGGATGCTTGAGGCAGATCCTGCACTGAGCAGGGGGTGGGACTAGATAGCCTCTTTGGCACCTTCCAAGTCTTGGATTCTATTCTATAATTCACCCTGGAAGCTGAAAGACAGCCAGCACCTTCTACAAGGGCAATGCCTCCACTAGTGAGACAGATGAAAGAAGTATCCAGGTGAAAGAAAAGGGAGCAAGAGATACCCTACATGTGAGTAGCCCTGTGGCTGGCTCTCCAGAGGAACGGGTTGGCCCCTGTGTAAGACAGGGGATTGGACTGGAGGGACCCTCCCTGCTCTGACTCAGCAGGGGTCTTCTGAGGGTCTTCTCAGGGGAAGGCCTCTCTGCAATGTTGGGAGACCATCCGTCCATCCCCAAGAATGGAGGAGCAGGGAAGGAGGAGGACAGCCGTCCCTTTTGGCCACGCTCTTCCCCTCCCTGCTCTTTGCAAATGAAAGCAGAGAGGCCAGCCACGAGACCAGAGCAGGTTTCACATGGCACGTTCCAAAGGCAATTATGCATGCCAGGTCGCCGAGTGCCAACCTGGGAGATAAAAATTACGAGGCAGAGAAACTGCTGCCCCCAAGAAGAAGACGGCTACAAAGCAACTGATGGAGACTGAAGGGGCGTAAAGACTGGGGGGGGGACAGGATGGAGGGTCGGGTTGCCATCTCCAGTTTAGAGCATATCTTGGGGTCACTGTGCGTGGGAGGGTAGTTGTGAATTTCCTGCATTCTGCAGGGGGTTAGACTAGATGACCCTGGAGGTCCCTCCCAACTCCATGATTCTATGATTTTAACTCCAGGCGATTCAGGGACCACAGTGGGGTACAATGCCAGAGAGACTCCCTTCCCAAGCAGCCCTTTTCTCATGGGGAACTGTGCTCTGCTGTCTGGAGATGAGCCGGGATTTCAGGGGATCCCCAGGCCCCACCTGGAGGCTGGCACCCCTAGCAAAGGTGCACTTTGCCAGTTCCAGAAGACCACACTTAGTGGAGATCATTTCCACAAAAGTAGTCAGAAAGGATGGGAGAAAGGGGGGGGGGGTCTGCTAAGAAACGCCTCCCGTTCCAGACAACTTCAGGCATCCCTCCCAGCAGGAGATTAGGTCACCGGCTCCTGGCCTGGATCCCCCGCCACGATTTCCTTGACCCACCGCCAAGAGCACCAGGCACATCAAAGGTAGCATCCAGCCACCTCACTGTTTACGATCCACCCCTGAACTGGATTGACTCCTCTGTCTGGTCTGGGAAAGAGGAAGCAAGACGCGGGTGGTGGGGAGGTGGAAAAGGCTGGCAATTAGGAGGATTCTAAAATGTGGACATTTACAGGCCACGGGGGTGTGGGCGGGGGTAGGTTGCCACTTCTGAGTCGGGCAATTAGAAGTATCTGGAGACTTGGGTGGGGAGGGGATGCCCGGGGACGGGCGGGATGGAGGAGGAAGGACCTCCTCAGGCTTGAAGGCCAGAAAGGTCCCTCTTTCAAGGCAGCCACGTTCTCCCGGGAATCTCATCTGTTATCCGGAGATCCACTATCGCAGGGGGAGACGTCCATGTGCCCCCCGGGAGTTCACCACCCGAGCAGGGGATGCCATTCCATGGAAAATTAGGAATCGTCAGGCAGAAAGGAGCCTGGGAGGTATCTGCTAGAACTCTGCCAAGTTTTCCCAGCCAATACAATGCCTGGGCTAGCCCCTTTCTCAGGGAAACACCGAGATGCCATTAATTTATTTGTTTATTAAACGTATTGACCGCCGTTCCCACGGTTAATAGGCACTTATAAGCTTGTCCTCTATGAATCTATCCCGTCCCCTTTTATAGCTGTCTATGTCTGTGGCCATCACCACATCCTTCGGCTCCAAAGTCCACGTTTTTAACTCTCCGGAATCCCAGTCCTTCCAGCTCAATCCGGCCAATCGTGACCTTCTCCGATGCTTCTCCCAGCCGACGTTGCCAAGGCCACCCACAGGGGACAAGGAGGCTGGGGTAGCCACGTCCAAGTAGGGAAGTTCCTGGAGATTTTGGGGTGAAATTTGGGGTGAAGGACAGGGACCTCCGTGGGGTGCAAGGCCACAGAGCCCCCCCCCTCTCCACCACAGCCAGTTTCTCCTGCAAGAACTGGTCTCTGTAGTCTGAATCTGAGCTGGAAAATCCCAGGGGAGCCCCAGGTCGCACCCGGAGGCTGGCATCCCTCTCCCCAGCTCTCCTTTGGACCAAGACGGAGCTCCAGGAGCATCAAGCTCAAAGCACTGGGGGCCTGACCTCTTACGAGGTCCAAAGCGAAGCAGCTCGATCTGGATTGGACCACTCCGATGGCAAACCTCCGAGTTTGGCAGTCGCAGTCTCCAGCTTAACCATGCCGAGTCTGTCCGCACGGGATCCAACCTTGTTGTCCCCCCCCCCGGCCCCCAGCCCAAGTGCCACGGCTGATGTTTTGATTTACCCCTGGCCATTTGGGTGCGCACACAATGTTATTTGTCAGGGCGATTATGCAGGGGGAGCAAGCGAGGGAGGGAGGGAGGAGGGAGGGAGAAGTCTCCGTGTGTGTTCTCCCTAGTTAATGTTTCCTGTGCGGTTCAGCCCGTTCTGCCTACAGGTATGTTTATTTCACTACTCTAGCAAAACCGGCAGACTTTTTAATGGAACTGTTGATATTTTTGCTGGCTGAACTTCCTGGAGAGGAGAGAGAGAGAGAGAGAGAGAGAGAGAGAGAAGCGGGGGATGGCTGAGGTCCCCTCCCGAACTGCAGAACTACAATTCTCCCTCCTGGCATCCGAGGTCTCCATTTCATTAGGCAGGCTTCTTCTTTATTTTAAGAAAAGCGGGGGGGGGATACATAAGCAATGGGGGCAATGGACAGCAAGAGGGGGGCTGTGGCTCAGCGGAAGAGCCTCTGCCTGGCGTGCCAAAGGTCCCAGGTTCAATCCCTGGCATCGCCAGTTAAAAGGAATAGACCACCAGCTGCTGCCCAGCTGAGTAGACAAGGCTGACCTTAACAGGCTGAGGGGGGGACTGATTCAAGAGAAGGCCAGTCGTGGGAAAGGCTGTAGCTCAGTACAATATCATATGAACACGCGTGTTTGCCTTATAGTGAGCCAAGGTCAGCATTGCCCACAGACTGGCAGCTGCTCTCCAGGGTCCCAGGTTGAGGCCTCTCCCATCACCTCCTGCCTGGCACCTGCTTTGCACGAAGAATATTCCAAAAAGTTCGATGGCTTGAAGCTGCAGTTCAAAAGGCCAGAACCTTGCAAGGCAGAAGAGTCGGATTTGAGTCCAGCAACAACCCCCAGGGCTTAAGTGTTGGAGACGGCAAGCTCCCTTCAGCACAGTTTTGGCTCTTGAAAGCTTCTACCCCAGAAAAATCGTATCTTATTTATTTATTCAATTTTTATAGTGTCCTCCCAGCGAGGCCAGCTCAGGGCAGTGTACGAGCAAACACAACCTGCAAGGATCCTGCGGAAGGTTCAACGGAGCCTGGACGGCACAAAGTCCCCCAGAAAACCTCCACAGCACAGTCGGGAACTTGAACCAAGGTCTCCAAGATACTATGCCAACACTCTAACCCAGCATTATGCTGGCAGGGGCTCATGGGAATTGTAGTCCAGGGACACCTGGTGAGCCACAGTTTGGCCACGCCTGCTCTCAACACCACACGGGCTCTAAACACCCCGATGGAGCCAAAGTTACCCCAAAGTCAATTTCATGGCAGGGCGGGGATTCGAACACAACCCTCTCTAGCCCAGCACTAACCACTAGAGCAGACTCCCTAATTAGCCCCTTCTTGCATGGAGTCCCAGCCGCCGCTGCCTTCCATGGGGAAGGGGAAGCTGCCCAAACTGTGCCCAATGGCGATTCTCTTCAAAAGGAAGATCAAACCCTCCCCCAAGCCGGACGGACATCAAAGCGCGCGCACGAGAGATACATATTTTTCAAATCAAAGGAAATCCAACACCCGCTGTTTTCTCAGCCGCCGATTTCAAGCGTCCCGTTCGCTCCAAAATTAAGCGGCCGATCGCCAGAGTTCATGAACTGCTGCGGTGAAGGACCTTCTGCACATTCGCTGTTGGGAACGGCTGCCAAGACCAAAGCCCGAGGGAGAAACCCAGCCCTTGAAAACCCAGCTTCCCCCTCCCCAAGTCGATCTTTTTTTTTAAAAAAATAAAATAAAATAAAGAAAACTGAAAAAACATGACGTTCCCCACCCTCGCCTGGAGCTGGAAACCAATGATTTAATATCGGAAACAGAAGTTCAGAACCACACACAAGACATGGAGCTATTTTGGCTTTCCCCAGGCTGCCCCTTGCAGCAGCAGTCCAGAGAGATGCTCTTTTTCCTCCCTCCCCCCCTCCCCAAATCCTAAAGAACCCGCCAGCCCTGCCAACTCCTTCTGAAGTCATGTTGTTCTCCAGTTTCATTCTTCTTTGGCCCTGCGCTGATACAGAGAAAAGACGCTGGCTGGGAAGCAAATGAAAGTCAAGTTGGTGTCTCCGTCTCAGAATGCAAACTAAATTCCGGACGACTCATCTGCGTGTCCAGGAGAGGCAGCGCACCGCAGGGGCAAGGCTTCGGACACATCACTGTGAGGGCGCATCGGTGTTCTCTCCCTCCAAGGGATCCCGCTCTCTGGCGTAACCTGGAAGCTGCCCACTGGCCCCGCCTCTCTCTCCCTCTGTCCTCTCTCCCACGTCTCACTCTCTTCACGTGGCCTTCCACATGGCCTTCCACGGAGACACGTGTTGGTCCAGTAGATACAGTCCCCGAATCAGCTATAACGAGCTCTGTAGGTACAAGGCCCTCATAGATATGGCTTCTCTCTCTTCTGACAACAACCTCAACTGGATCTACATGAAGAAATGTTCAACGTGAAGAAATGTTCTGTAGGCTTTCTGCAATCTACTTCTTGGGAGATTTATTGACTGCCCTCAGCATCACCCGTCCAGGACCGGGCAAAACTCTGCTAGATTAGCCAAACATCCCAAACAGAAACCTCTGCCTGAGACCCCGGAGCAGCCCGGTTCAGCCTTTTGACCAGGGGCTTTGAGGAGTGCCGGAAGTGATGTCAGCTGGCCATGCTTCCCTGCTGCACCCCAGGACAGGTGTCCGTAGGTGGCAGGACCTTCCTTTTTGTTCTGCATGTTTTGGACTCCAGAGTCCGGCAGATTAAGCACCCGGCAGACAGAATCAGAACCAGATGGGGCACAGGCTGCCGAGGCAGAGACAGGCATCGACCCTTGACTCTTTCACTCCTCTCTATCTGTGCAACGATTTGTCCTCTCTTTGCAGGCCCTGCCTTCCCCTGGACCCTCACACCAATTCAATTACCTGCCCCAGGAGGCCTACCGGGCAAACTTAGCCGTAATAGATAAAGCACATGCCTTTTAACTCATTAAGCAGAAAAGACTTCCCGTAAAGGGGTACCAAAGGGACGGAGGGTGTTTCCCCCCCCCCCTTTCCATTTCATTGGCCATCAGCAGCTTCCTGCTAAAGAAATTAATCATTGACCCTCCCTCCCTTGGCTAGAAGGAGAGCAAAACGGGGACTCCACCGTTAAGACATGAGTCTCCAAAGTGCAGACTCCCCAAAAAGCCCCCAAAATCTTGTTGGTCTAAAGGTGCCACTGGATTCGAATCAAATGGTTTCACTGCAGACCAACCCAGAGATCCTCTGAAACAATCTGCAGGAATCAAACCGGTCCAGTTTCCAATGACAACTGCCTTGCTCGACAGAGAAAGCCCTGAGACGTCCTTCAGGCTTCCAGAACCCCCAGAAGTGGAGCAACCGTGCAGAATACGGTTGGGAAGCAGAGCTGTGGACACGCCCACCTGGGCCCCCTCCCCTTCCCACCCCCTCCAGGCCCATCTTGGAGGGAGGGGGTGTCGACATGACCATACACGGTCATATTACGATGAAAGTTTAACAAATATAAAAAATCAATGCACTCCCACCCATTCAGGAAACGCTTCCAGGGCCACCCAGGCTTTTGCGAACCCCAGGCTGAGGAAGCCAGGCTTACAGCATCGTAACATCTCGTCATCCCAGAAGGAAATGTGCAAATCCTTGGACACGAGCAATGCATGAGGAATTATCTGCACCGTCTCCGTGGCTCTCCCAGTCAGGAAGTCAAAAGCCACAGAAACAATATGTTCGGTACAAGACAAAGGCTGCAAAGAAGGACATGATGCGCGCCGATTCCACGGGAGAGCTGAGCACTGACCTTTCTGTGGCACCTTCTCCAACACTGTGGCACTCAGGGAGAGCTGCCAGGGCCCCCCCCAACCAGAAGTGGGGGTCTCAGAGTAGCACTGACATATCCCTGCCAGGAATTCCTAGATATGGAGCCTGGGGTTATAATTCCATGGAGCCCACCCAGCAAAGTGGCCATTTTCTCGGGGCGGGGGAGAGATTGAGCTCTTCAGTCTGGAGAGAAACTGTACTTCTAGGCGATCTCCAGGTCTTACCTGTTGAATGGCACCCCTGAACGTACGGAAAGGCTATGCACCCCTCCCCAGGGGCTTCTGCCCCCCCCCAGAGCTTTGCACGTCCCGTAGCCGCGGCAAGCTGCGCATACTTGACAGCTGACCGCATTGGGGTGACCGCCTCCATGAGCAGAGATGCGCAGCTGGAAGTGGGTTAAGGCTGCCGCTGGCGGAGGCTCCGGGGCATCCGTCAGCCACATCGCCTCATGCCATGACATCACACCGGGCGGAGGACGCGGCCGAGCTCCCCAAACGCACACGATGCTCTGCTTGCATGGGAGAGACTTGGCTAAAGGTTGTGCGCAAGGAGTGCCAAGGCTCTCACAGAGCGCACCGGTGCTCCTCCAACCCAATCTAGGAATCCAAGCAAAACATCACGAAGTCAGCTGAGAAAGCCGAGACCGGAGGGTCAAATCGGGATCCAGGAGACGCTAAGCCAGTGCTACGGAGTGCGCCGGTAAAGCCGGGCCCGTCACTTTCTCCTTAGCCTCACCTGAACAGGGACCCCGACAGATTCAGGGGGGAGAGGGGAGCTCTCACGAGTCAAAGCCCACCCAGAGCAATGACCCTCGACGGTTCTGACCCCTAAACTCTTCTTGGTCTCTAACGGGGTTACTTGTTCTTCTGTGGCATTTCCACATGGCTCACCTTTGAAATGAACTTCCTGGAAGGCAGACAAGGAGTGGAAATCTACCAACCTCGTGAAGATGTCAGAGATACAAATATTGTATCCCCGATATTCCCTGAATCCAAATCCTGGCATGGTATTCTGGTTTGGTAATATTCAGGAATGCTGGATTTTTTCATTATTGTCTAGGGCAGTTGTGGCCAAGCGGTGGCTCTCCAGATGTCCATGGACTACAATTCCCATGAGCCCCTGGCAGGGGCTCATGGGAATTGTAGTCCATGGACATCTGGAGAGCCACCGCTTGGCCACCCCTGGATCATTACTCATGTACTGCTAATTGACCCTCTCTGATTCTAGAAGGCTTAAGAACATCAGAGAAGCCGTTTTGGATGAAGCCAATGGCCCCTCTCGTCCAGCACTCTGGGTCACACGGTGGCCTGAACTTGGAAGCCATCAGGAGGTCCACCAGCAGGGCCAGAGCTCTAGAAGCCCACACACACACTAATGTCCCCCCGCAGCAAGACAACGGAGCATCAATGCCCCGGCATAAGAACAGAAGAGAAGCCATGTTGGGTCAGGTCAATGGCCCATCCAGTCCAACACTGTGTCACACGTGGGTGCCAACCTCCAGGCCTTGAGACGCCCCCCCCCCCCGGAATTATAACTATTCTCCAGATAACCAAGAGCAATGTCCCCTGGGGAAGATGGTGCCTCTGGAGGGTGAGCTCTATGCCCTACGCCCTGCGGATGTCCCTCCCTTCCCCAAACTTCCAGGATTTTCCACCCCCAGAGTTGGCAGCTTCTAGAAAAGCTTGAGGGAAAAAACTCACAGCCTTGCCCATGAAGACTCTGCATTTAGGCCCATCCATCCCCCCCCCCAACCCCCCAGCTCTGGTTGCACGACCCCAAGAACGAGCCCCTCGCCCGCCCCCTGGCCGCAGCCACCTGATGGTGCTCGCTTCCCCAGTTGCCAACACAGGGGCATAGCTACAAGCTGACACCATCTCATTAACAGGCAGGCCCGAAAGATCCACCCCACAGCTCCCAGGGCCGGGTCGGCCACACGTCCGTCCGGGAAAAAGCCGAAAATTCCGGCGCTCAAAATAAAAGAGGGGCAGATTATCCCCAGCTGTCTCGGTTCCTTTAGCAGCCCGTGGAGCAAAGCCGCAATCCTTTGCTTGGGGACATCTGTTGGACACGGCTGCCCACCGGGGTCCAGAGAACAAGGAAACAGGGCGAAGAGGCACAGCCAGACGGGCAGAGGACACCCAGGGGAACAGGGGAAGAGCCACTGAGGGGCAAAGCAAGAGGGATTTGGGTAAAGATTCCTTAAGCAGCCAGAGACAAAGACTTTCCTATAGAATCGGCAAGGGTCAGACACGACTGAACGGATGACATCATCATCATCATCATCCCCAAGTAAATGGCTGCTTCAGCCCGTGGCAAGGACTGCCAAAGGCCAAAGTCACTCGATAGCCCAGGTGACATCGGCCTCATCAGCTCATGGAGGCTAAGCAAGGCTGGCCCAGGGGAGAGGTTGGAGGGGAGACCCTCAAGGACTGTGCTGCGCAGTCAGGCAACGGCAAACTCACCTCTGAACATGCCTCGCCTTGAAAATCCCATGGGGCAACCATAAGAAGAGCTGGTTTTTCATTATCCCATGTTTCATTATCCAAAGGAGTCCCAGAACGTGAGTCAGGTGAGGCTGAGAGAGCTCTGAGAGAAACTGCTTGGTCAGAACAGCCCGAAGGGGACTGTGACTGGACCCAGGAGGAGGAGCATGGAATCAAACCCAGTTCTCCAGGTTAGAGTCCTCCACTCTTAACCACAAAGCCACATCAACTGTGACTTGGAACCAAAAATAAGGGACAGTCTGATAGAAGCCCAGGGTGGTGGCGAGTCCAGGCTGTAATGGCAAGATATTACTTTCGGGAGAAAACCAGAATTGACATCCTGCCTCTCTAGAGAATCACTGGAAAGCCTATGGTAAACCGTCAGAGTTCCCAGCAATTCCTAGAGAGGACGGGCATCACTTCCGGGTTGCAACATCACGCTGTCACTTGACCAATTTCCTCTCCTCCCTATTATTTTCCTACCCAACCAGGATCCAAACTGGCTTATCAACTCACTTAAACTTCTTATGTAGTTATATGTTTCCTGTGTGTAGTTTTGCCCTACAATAAATAAACAGCAGCATTCTGGTAACCCATTTATTTTCACAACACTAGCAAGGATATAAACAGATATCTCTATCTCTATCTCTATCTCTATCTCTATCTCTATCTCTATCTCTATCTCTATCTCTATCTCTATCTCTATCTCGTGCACAGTTGAACTTTCATTCTATGGCAGACGCCTGCCAGGGAAGCCGGCTCAGAAGACCTGGAGATCTGAAGATGATGCCTGATATGGCAGGGCTTGGGGAGGGCGGGGGGGGGTCCTTGGTAGGCTAAAAGTCCATGCAGTCCAGCTTCCAGAGCATCCAGTTGTTTTCCAGAAGTGGAACTCGTGTTATAAATAAAACCAGTAATGAATAAATTCAGGTGGGTCTGAAGCAGCAGAACCAAGTTGGAGGGGATGCACCTAAAAGCTCAGCCCTTGCCTGAAACTTGGTTGGCCTTCAAGGTGCCATTGGGCTTTGAAAAGCAGTGAAGACGTGATTTGTGTCATCTGTGGTTAGGGTTGCCAACCTGCGGGTGAGAGCTGGAGATGCCCTGGAATTAACCACTGATTCTTGGGCTACATAAAGAAATGGAATCCTTTTTAAAAGTCCGGCAAAGCTTTCTTCAATGGATAAACGTCCGTGGGCGTGTCCACGGAAACTTACACCCAAAATTAAACTTTGTCGGGCCTTGACTCCTGCTATCCTGGGCACAGGTAATCCCTGGCCTGGCTGTACCCCCTGAGATGGCCCTTGCAGCAGGAAGTGGTACAGTCCTACCCCAAACCGCTCTGGCCAGTGAGAAGGAGCCCTTTGAGGCATGGCTCATCCTCACCGTCCAGGTCCAGTTTGGGATCCAGGGGCAGCTGAGGGACAGGGCTCCACGGCAGACCAGAATTATCATGCGCCACAGTCAGGAAGGGAAGGCTTCTTCTTCCGCGGGTCCTTTGAAGCCCAGTTTCCCAAGACAGACCGAGGGGCCTGTGCAAGCAGACAAGGGCGCAGTCAAAACACGCTTGCCGTTAAGGCTCACCAGAAAGTCGCAGGGAGCAGACAGCAACAGCTGCTGCTACTGGCAGAGCGGGGCAAGGGGCCGAGAAGCAGAGGCAAGCGAGAGCCACCGAGCACTCTCTCTCTATGGTTGTGTGGGCCACTGCATGGCCTGGGTGAACACACACACACACACACACACACACACACACACAGGCTAGCGCAATTTGCTCAGCTTACTGGGGCAATTGCAGAGACAAGCCGAAGGGCTGCCCACTGCCAGGCGGGCCCTCGAGCTTTCCCAGATGGGTCACCCTAGAGAACACGGGTGCTTTGGATCAGTGGTAGTCCACTTGTAGTCCTCCAGATGTTCATGGACTACAATTCCCATGAGCCCCTGCCAGCGTTTGCAAAGCAGGCTGACTACCCCTGCTTTGGAGGGTGGCTCGAGGGCATTAGACTCCCTGCTGAAGGCCCCAGCCAAGCTCCACCCCCAAATCTCCAGCAATTTCCCCATCCAGAGTTGGCAAGGGGCCAGGCGGGACTGCTCAGTGTAATGGCGTAAAAGTGGCAGATCTCTCATCTGGAGAGCCGGGTTTGATTCCTCACTCCTCCACAAGTTGTTGGATTGCTGTTAATGTTTTATTGTGTTTTAATTGCTGTTATTAATTGATGATGATGATGATGATGATGCAGCCAAGCTGGGGAGAGTCCAAAGAGCTCTGTCACATCTCCCTGGAAAGCACGATGCCCATGTTCCCATGATGGGACTTGGTATTTAAACAGCAGGCCTGCACAACTGCCAAAGACTGTTCGTATCCTATGAGAGACCTTCTGTACTCGACAAGGCCGAACCGGGAGGCCTCTTTTCGGGGGTTACCAGGATATAGATTTGGATCGGAACTGACTTCAACCATGTTTGCAACCATTCATTCCCCAGACTGAAACGCTGAGAATGACATTTCGGCTGACATGAGGCCTGCAAGGTCAGTGTTTCCTCAGTCCTTCCGATGGATGGGGCTTACCATGTCCTCCACCCAAGGCCTCCTGCCAGTGGTTCATCCCATTTCTGCCAGTGGTTCATCTCATGGGAATTGTAGTCCATGGACATCTGGAGGACCACAGGTTGACTACCCCTGTGGACCATCTGCTCGACCCCTTTTACCGGTGTGAGGCGGTAAAAGGGGCCCCTTCCTAGCTAGAAGACTGCCCAGGTGAAGGTGACTGAGATTGGGTGCACGCCCCTCCCTCCCACACCAGCCTCATTCCCAACCTGCAGCTCTCAGGGAAACAGGGAGGCCGGGAGGGGGGGAGGGTTCGACTCACAGCTGCAGAGGTGCCAGGAGATGCAGCGGGTAGACATGAGACCAAAACTCCACCGCCAGAAAGGCCAGTTAATAATTCAGGGAGCTAAAAATACAGCTGGTGACCTCCAATTAGAGGCAAAGAAGAAGAAGAGCTGTTTTTTTTTATTCCCCACCTCACTACTCCAAAGGAGTCCCAGAGTGGTTGACCAACACCTGTCCCTTCCTGTCCTCACCACAGGCACCCTGCGAGGGAGGTAGGGCTGAGAGAGGTCTAAGAGAGCTGCTCTGCAAAAAAAAAAAGGTTCTAGAAGAACGGTGATCCAGTGTCACCCAGCTGGCTGTATGTGGAGGAGGGAGGGATCAAACCGGGCTCTCCCATCAAACTGGCTCTCTAAAGGATTACGAAAGGTAGGTTTGGGGGCTTTCAAGCATCACAGAGCAGGGAGCCAGGTTCTCCCCCTTGTCCTATAACCACAACCGGCTTTCCCCTGGCAGAAGGCGTCTACGGCATCCGTCAAAGGCAAGGCCTGAAAAGCCCACTGCACACTTTATGCACCAGGCGCCCCTTTGGCACGCACAGCGAAAGAGGCCCACAGTGTCACTCCTCCCGAGAACCCATGTGCCGCTTCGGCGGGTTAAGAGGGGGCAAAGCGAGGGCCACCCATCACGAAGGTGCAGCAAGCCGCTAAAACCCTGAGCAAAAAGCAGATCACAACCATCTTTTTGGGAAAACAACCACACGGCCAGGCTTGAAAGAGACTTCCATCTCCCGACACCGTCTGGGGTAGGCAGAGCGGACGCCCGCCTCCAATTCCAGCCGGCAGAGGATGGATCCTCCCAGAGAGAAACCAAATAAATAGAAATGAACAGAAGAAGGGAGGGGGGAGGCAAAAGAAACTTTCCCATGAAAATATTTTATTTTCTTAAAGAACAGGATACACCTGCAGGTCTCAACTCCAGAACACCGAGGGCTCAATTCCTGGGTTGATGGACCCCTCTGCTGGCAGGATGCGGAACCACACCCAGAAAAATCCAATTTTCTTTCCCCCCCTCCCCTCCAACTAGGGCTTTAACAAGCGACCGGGTGGATGGAGAAGCCAGAAGAAAGCCAGCCAGAGATGGCATGCCCCCCAGGTTGCACCAGACTTAAGGGAAAGCCCTATCAGGAAAAACCCAGGGGGGAACGGGAAGGGCTCAGGGCATCGTGTGAAGAGGTCCCGCTCATGCCATCCTGTCCCCTACACAAGGTGCACCCACACGCCTCCCTGGACCCATGTCCCAGGAACAGCTCACAGCCTCCTCCTCCTCCACTGACGGCCACCCAAACCCATCTGGCGCATCAGCAGCTCTTCACAGAACTGGGGCCGAGGGCCAGCACATCAAACTGCCAAACAAAATCACAACCGCTGAGCAAGGGGGGAAAAGCTGTGTTTGCCACAAGACACCGATACTCAACATGCTATTGTGGGCTCCCCCGCCCCACAACCAATGTGATTGTTAATAGCTCAACTGCCTCTTGGCGTTCCCGGGAAAGAAGCCCTGCAGGCCGTGATTGGGCATGCCGGGGCAGAGTGCAAAAATCCTCCTAACAGAGAGAGGCCAAGCTAGGTTTAAGAAGGGGCGGGGGGGGCGACCCAAAACCTTTCCCAGGCACGAAGGGTCTTATGAAATACAGGAAGGGAAATAAGGGTTTGGGGGGGGGGGTTGCAAGAAACCAAAAGCTTATCCTTGCTGTTCTTTGATTTCCTGCCCATCGCACGCCAGGGCTGGGCCGCGCACGCCAGGTGCAATCGCTTTGGCAGGAGAGAGACCCCCCCCCGGCGGAGCATGCCAGACGCGCACGGCCAACAACACATCGCACCCCATTAAAGCTCCGGCTGAGAGATCTCAGGGACGGAACCGAGTCCGGAATTCTTGGGCTCGCCACCTCCCAAACCCTGGGTCACGTCCCATAGTGCCGAGGTCTGGTGCAGCTTTTAAAGGGCACAGAATATCCTGCCACCAGGACAGAAGCGCATGCCCCCTCACGCAGGGCAAGACCTCACCCGGAGAACATCCACTGCTCGCTGCTTGGGTGCCAAGCCACAGCCCAGGGGCCCCTTTCAGGCCAACAAACTTCCAGTCTAGGTTTGGGCCACCTCCGTCTACCTCTGCTTTGACAACCTGTTATTAAGGGACGACCCTTCTTCCAGGCCCCATGACATGGGCATGCCTAGACGCCCCGGCTAAGAACATCTGCTTCTGACAGCACAAAAACCGGGTCCAGACCCCAACTGCTTCAGACTTTGCATGTGCTGGAAGAGCCAATAAGCCCTGGGTTTTGTTCTGTGTTCCCACGCCCACTGGTGGTTCCCTCCAAGCCAAGCTGCCCACGGTCCCCAAAAGCAGCCCAGAGCTCCCAAGGCTGGCACAGCCCCATGAGCCAAGCGCCTGCTTTTGCAGAAGGCTGCCTGGAGCACGGACCGTCTTTCCCACAACACGGCCGTCCAAAAAGTCCAGCTTGCCATTTCCTAATCATCTCTTAAACTGCACTGCCAGCAAAAAAAACTCCAAAGAGTCAAGAGTCAAAAAGGAAAAGGAAAGGGGGGGGGGAGACCCGCAGGATCTCAAAACCCACGTCCGCTCGCAAAACCGTGCCCACCGCTGAACGGACGGGGAAGAACAATAAATAAGCAGGGTGCCCAGATCAGCAGAGTAGGTTCAGAGTAACCCACACAATCCCCCAGCGGAAGCCCCGGCAGGCCGACGCCTGAGCAAAGGAAAGGCCCTGGGGATTCAGAGAAGCCCCCCGAGGTGCGTTGGGACCCTGGAAAAGGGGACACCCCTGGGAGCCACAGGCATACAGCGTCCGTCCCCCCCCGCCCACAGCAGCTGCAGAAACTCACAGGACACTGCTGTGAACACAGCTTTTGAAAAGGGGGCAGAGCAACCGGTGTGGACCCCCCCCCAAGGGACTGGCTCGGTCCCCTCTAAGGAAGCCAAGGAGCAGGGCCCTCCACAGAGACGGCCCCCACCCCAGCCCACCCCACCGTGCGAGGAGAGGGGAAAGCCTCTCCAGCCAGCCACGCAGGTTGTTCTCGCATTGCTGGAGCAACACAGGACGAGCCGCTGGGGAGAAAGGGGCAGCAATCTGGGGGGCACCACTCCAAGGCCCCAGGGGGCAGGGAGGCCGGCCACACCATGGACAGCACCTCCGCCTGCTCAAAGGAACCCGCCCCCCTCCCCCAAAGGAAGGACCCCGTCTAAAGGCAGGAGAACGAGTCTGGGGACACCCGGAGACCCCACGAAGTCGGAGGGAAGCCTTCAGCCGTGCGGGGCATGCCCCCTGCCAAGAGGGACTCCAACCAACACCGCCGCCCAGTTGGGGGGGGGGCACAAGGGGAAGAGGCAGGTGGCTGCCAAGAGGCAGGGAAGAGGGGGGTAGCCCCTTGCCAGCCCCAAAGGCAGGCAGACCCCAAGGGGCACCGGGGAGCTGCAGAGGGGCACTGGCTCTCCAGAGGCAGCCCGGGCAGAGGGGAGCCCGCCCATCTAGTCGGACCCCATGGCCAAGAAGGGGCAGGGGGTCTCCCCAGGAGGGGAGGGGGACGGAGGAGAAAGCCGGCCAGGCAGGGGCCAAGGAGAAGAGGGAAGGGGCCAGGCGAATGGCATCTCCCCCCCACACCGCCCCCCCAGCATGGAAAGTGGCCGGCGGAAGGGGAGCCTGGGTGGCGGCGTCCCGGGCTGGGGCTGCGGCCATCGGGGCCGGCCCGGGCGGGTGGAGGCGGCGGCGGCGGCGTCGCAGGGGGAACCGGCGGAACTCCCCGCCACAAGCAGCGGCGGCGCCTGCCCGAGGATCGCCGAGGACCCCTCCCCCCTCCCGTGGAGCCCCTGGAGCGCGCGGGCGCCCTCCTCGCGGGGAGACCCTCCTCCTCCTCCTCCTCCTCCTCCTCCTCCTCCTCCTCCTCCCTCCCTCCCGGTCCGGTCCGGGGCTCACCCGAAGTAGGCGGCCGAGGGCGCGGGGGCGGCGGCGAGCAGGAGCAGCAGCAGGGGCGGCCCGAGGAGCGCGGCGGGGGCGTCGCGGGGGCGGCGGGCTCCAGCCAGCATCTTGCTGCGCCGCTCGGGCTGACCATCGCGGTCCGTCCCCCGCCGAGCCCCGCCGCCGCCGCCCGGCCCGGGACGCCCCTTTATAGGCGGCGGCGGCGGCGGCGGCGGAGGGCGACAGCTGGGGGGCGGGCGCGGGGGCGGGGCGGAGGGAGGCCGCGGGGGCGGGGCGGGACCGGGAGGCCACGCCCTCCCCGCCCCGCCCCGCCCGGCCGGGAGGGGAGCAAAGACGTCCAGGGATCGCCAAGGCCGCCTGGACGCGAACCGGGGCTGGACACGGGCGAGCCGAGGCGGGTCAGGGGGAGGCGGCAGGAGCCCGCTTGGCGTGCGCTCCCGGGCTGGGTGTGGGACGTGCGTGGGCGTGGGCGCCCCCAAGAAACAGAGGAGCGCCCATCTGGAAGGAAGCGTGGCTGGCCCTCAAGGTGCTCCCCCCCCCCCCCGCACTCAGGCTGGGCCCTGCTGCTGGAGGCCAACCCCGCAACCCACCGGACTGAATGTAGCTGCTGCACCAGTGTGCCCCGGAGCGGAGAGCCAGAAACTGACTCCCGGGGAATTGCGGGCGAAAAGGACTCGCTGGACCGGCTCGGAGGCCAGACTCTGGGCAAAAGGAACTTTGTTGTAAAGAAGGGATCACAGAAGCCCGCAAGGAAATGGGAGAGCGGCTCAGCCTGCCACACAGGTAGGGTTGCCAACCTTTGGGCGGCGGCTGGAGATCTCCTGGCATTACACCTGATCTCCAGGTGACTGAGGCCAAGTCACCTGGAGAAAATGTCCACAGCGTCCTACCCTACCGAAGCCCCTCCCTTCCCTAAACCACACCCTTCTCACGCTTCAACCTCAAAATGTCCAGGAACTTCCCAACTGGGTTTTGGGAAATCCCGGGAGATCCTGTGGGTGGAGCCTGCAGAAAGCAGGGTTTGGGGAGGGGCGGGACTTCCTCAGGCCACGCCTTCAACGCTGCTGTTTTCTCCCTGCAAATGAATCTCTGTCCCCCAGAGACCAGTTGTCATCCCAGGAGATCTCCAGCCACTGCCTGGAGCTTGGCAAGCTTATTCCCAACCTGGAGTTGGCAACCCTACATGCAGCGGGGAAGGCTGCAAAGCCCCAAGACCACAGCAGAGACAGCAGCGCTTCAGACAGGGCCATTTTGTGACGCTCCCTCTGCGCAATCCGGGGTCAGAGGAGACATTGACGGGCCCGGCCCAAAAGACAAGTCAGGGCGGGTTCCAGCTCACATCCAGCCTCGACTCCCCGGAAGCCCAAATGGCCAAACTGGGCAGACAAAAGGACAAAGCTGAGGAGGTCACCTTACGAGAAGGCCGTCCATCCGTGGAGAAGGAGGACTCCGACTTCACTCTGGAGAAGACGAGGACGCTCGGAAAAGCTGAAGGGAGCAGGAATCGAGGGAGACCCAGCGTGAGGCGGATGGACTTGCAAGGCTATTTAAGCATAAGATGTTTTGGAGGACATTAATTATTAGGGTGGCCAAAGTCAGAAGTGACTTAACAGGACCCATGTAAACACACACACAAACACACACACACACACAGGTGAATCAGGTGTGTTGCCATTTTGCTCTGAAAGGAGAGAGCAGTCAGAGTCCGCGGGCACCTGGAAGCCCCACGAAGTTTCATTCTGGGGAGAAACTCCAGGCGGCAGCTGGAGCCCCCCCCCCCCACTACTGCCAGGCATTTCCAGGTGACAGCGAGCTGCTCCCTGGAGCAACAGCCCCTGGCAGGGTAACCCACTGGAGCCTCTCCCCTCCCCAAATCCACCCCTAAAATCTGCCTGCTACCTGTGGTGACTCAAGGGGTCCTGCACAGAGGCAGTCAGTTTCTAAATACCAGGGAAAGAAAGCAACATCAGAGCTCAATGCCTTGGCCTCAATGCCCTGCTGTTGACCCACTAGATGAACTGGCTGGCCCCTGGGTGAGACGGGAGGCTGGACTAGATGGACCACTGGTCTGATCCAGCAGGGCTCTTCTGAGGGTCTTCTCAGGGGAAGGCCTCGGCCTCCCTGCCCTGGGGCTGGCCCTGCAGAGGAACTGGCTGGCCCCTGGGTGAGACGGGAGGCTGGACTGGAGGGACCCTCCCTGGCCTGACCCAGCAGGGCTCTTCTGGGGGTCTTCTCAGGGGAAGGCCTCGGCCTCTCTGCCCTGTGGCTGGCCCTGCAGAGGGACTGGCTGGCCCCTGGGTGAGACGGGAGGCTGGACTGGAGGGACCCTCCCTGGCCTGACCCAGCAGGGCTCTTCTGAGGGTCTTCTCAGGGGAAGGCCTCGGCCTCCCTGCCCTGGGGCTGGCCCTGCAGAGGAACTGGCTGGCCCCTGGGTGAGACGGGAGGCTGGACTGGAGGGACCCTCCCTGGCCTGACCCAGCAGGGCTCTTCTGGGGGTCTTCTCAGGGGAAGGCCTCGGCCTCTCTGCCCTGTGGCTGGCCCTGCAGAGGAACTGGCTGGCCCCTGGGTGAGACGGGAGGCTGGACTGGAGGGACCCTCCCTGGTCTCACCCAGCAGGGCTCTCCTGAGGGTCTTCTCAGGGGAAGGCCTCAGGCTCCCTACCCTGTGGCTGGCTCTCCATGGCATCACTTAAGAATGTGGGAACCACAGAGAATACAGCAGACTTGAGTGGGGCTGTAAGAACAAACGGATTTCCGTCTCCTCCCTGCCCCTCCCCATCAATTTGGAGCTGGCCGTAGGCGTATCAAGGCAAGAGAGTTGCAGAAGAGGTTGGCCATTGTCTTCCTCTGCATAGCAACCCGGGTGGTCTCCCGTCCAGGTTCTGGCCAGGGCCTGCTTGTTTCCCCTCTCTGGCTTGTCCTCTCCTCACCTGCTCCAGAGCACACCCTCCGTCTCCTCCTTTGCAGGCGTCCAGGACTTTATCAGGTGGGGAATTCACTTTCGCCAGGTGGGTAGATGATTAACCACGAGAGCAGCAGAGGTGGCTGACCTGCTGTCCCCAGAAGAAGACTTTCTTGCAAAGGGAAAACAAACAGCGTAGATACGAAAGACACACCGCCTGTCCTGTGCCGAGGACGCCCCTCCGGGGCCTCTCCTGCCCCCCCTGCCCCTGCCTATCTCTGGCTTGGTATCCTGACCGCATTGGTTGCAAGTCTTTCCAAAATTGTGCTCCAAAACATCAACGCTTAAGCTGTCAGGGATACCCAAGTTTTTCTGATCTGTTTGCAATTGGAGGCGTGCCGTTTTGGGTTGGGAGTGTGTGCCGCTTCTATTTATCTATTTCATTCAGATATACCCTACTGTTAGCCAGTGTGCTGCCACGGAATCATAGAGGGAAGAAGAGAGGAGCTGTCACGGTTAAGAGCAGCAGACGCCTTGCTTTTCCACGTGCAGCCAGTTGTGTGACCTTGGGCTAGTCACAGTTGTCTCAGAGCTGTTTTCTCAGAGCAGTTCTCTCCCAGCTCTTTCAGCCCCACCTCCCTCGCAGGGTGTCTGTGGTGGGGAGAGGAAGGGAAGGAAACTGTCAGCCGCTTGGAGACTCCTCTGGGTAGTAAAATGTGGGGTATAAAACAAGCAGTACTTTTCTTCTTCCCTCTAATTTATTTTCCCCAAATCTCATTGGTCTTTCAAGGTGATACGTGGATGCAGATCTAGCACCTGTAAAGAAAATGCTTCCCATCTAGTGGAGACTGTCACAGTTCCACCGTGCAAGTGCAGAGTTTGGCCCCCAGTGCCCAAATGAGGTTAAAAGTCGCAGGCCCTCCCAGGTAGTAGAGGAGCTGTGAGCCCTTCTTCCTGCAAAGAGTCATGAACATGTGGCACTTACTGCCACAGGAAGTGAGGGCAGCTCCAAGCCCGGACAGCTTCAAGAAAGGGTGGCATATAAATCTAAATTCAGAAATAAAAATCGATAAATCAATATGAAGCCGTAGTCCTTTGTTGGCTCTTAGCCCCAAGGTGTAGATGGGAACTCTGTGTCTGGGGCAGGGGTGCTCTGATTTCTTGGGGCTTGGGGGGCAACCGTTGGAGGGCTTCTGGAGTTCTGGCTCCATTGATGGGGAGCCTCCTGATGGCTCCTATAGACACACCAGAAGTAAAAAAAATCATGAAAATAAGTCATCGTGTATCAGTGTACTCATGGCAGTATTGAGTTTTGACCTTTCCAGTCTTGCCTCTTCCTGACTCCCCCTCCCCCCCGGTCTGCACCGTCCGTCATAGACGGAGCCTCTCCTGGCTGTCCAAAAGTAACAAGCAAGCCCCAGGGGTGGTCCGTCTTGCCAGAGACTGCAGAAGAACCTTTGGCCAGCCTCCACTGCGTCCTGCCTGCTGCCACATCACATGTCGTTTTCCACTGTTTGTTGTGATTCATAACATTCGGAGGGCTTGAGACCCCGGCCCTCCTTGGTGCCCCCTCCTGGGAGTGCACTTTGGGGTGCTGCACAGCCAAAATACAATAATCACAGAGACGGATTATTTGGAAAAGCACCGTTTCGAGAATCTCGCATAACAAGCAGGCTGAATTTCGGCAGCGTTGTAATACTCAGGGCAGCAGTTGGTCTTCAGTCTGTTTCTAAGAGCTGCTTTCAACAAATCACTCTGAAGGCTTTCCTTTCACTGCCCCCCTCCCCGTTTTATTCCAATGTGGGGTTCATTCTCTGTCTCCCCCTTCAAAGAAACCTGCCGAGTAAAAAAAAGTCACCCGGGGTGGTTGTGTGTAGGTGATTGGGTATTATTATTATTTCGATTTATTTATTTAGGATGGAGCAGAGTTGTTCTCTCTTGCCCCAGGGGGACGGACCAGAATGAATGGCATGAAATTAATGCAAAAGAAATTCCAAACATCCGGAAGAAGTTCCAGAGCGGTTTCTCAGTGGAACAGGCTTCCTCAGGATGTGGTGGGTTCTCCATCTTTGGACATCTTTAAACAGAGGCTGGAGAGCCATCTGATGGAGAGGCTGATTCTGTGAAGGTTCAAGGGGGTGGCAGGTGACAAGTGAAGGAGCGAGAGGGTTAGAACCATAGAGTCATAGAGTTGGAAGGGGCCTCCTGGGCCATCTAGTCCAACCCCCTGCACTATGCCGTTAGGATTGTGAGTGTCCTGCATTGTGCAGGGGGTTGGACTAGATGACCCAGGAGGCCCCTTCCAACTCTAGGATTCTATGACTGCGAATTTGGACTTGAGTCTCCCAAACTGGTGGCCTGACCATTGTTAGCAGAATGATTCTGAAGACAAAGTAAAGCGGAGGCAGGAATTTTGGCCATGCAGCATGGAAATTCACTTTGACCAGCGGGAGTCAGGCCATCCTTGGTGGGGCTTCTCACGTATCGTCCAGGCCTCACGCATCACAATCATCCCTCAAGGAGGCTTGATAAGGAGACCGCAGACTCAGCGTCGGCGTCACAAAAGCTGTTCCCCGTGGCTTTGGGTTTTGACGGGATTCAACATGACAAGGATCAAGCGAACTGGCTCGAGAGGCGTGGCAAGGCCAGGGAAATTGGACAGAGCTAAAGTGGCCAGCTATCTCGGGACAGGCCCAAACGCTTGGCCAGGGGGGAGCTATTCCGCCTAAAGCTTAACTATTCACCCTAAGGGAAGGGCTTCAGCTGGAACAAAAGCAGGCCTAATGAAATTAAAATTAAGTTTTCAGAGGGTGACTCTGCCGAAGAACAGGTCGATCCAAGGCCAGTGGCATCCTGGAGGCCAAGACGGCTTTGCAAGTAGGAGCCTCAGAGAGGAGAAGCTCAAAGGGAGGTTTGACCACCGAACATTTATACCTGGAAATTCTTTGAGTCCAGGGCCACCTGTAAGACTGAGAAAGTTTGGACAAGACAGAAGCTTCTGTGGGCAAGCCCATTTCTTCCGACTTGCTGGGTCTTCCAAGTGCGCTGGCCTCACACTTGGTTCTGGTGCTTCAGACCGACATGGCCCCCCGCCTGAATCTACCTCCAATCTCTTGTTGGTCTCTCCGGTGCGAGGGGACTCCAACTGGCCTGTTCAAATGAAATCCGATGAATGTACTGATTTTGAATTCGCTCTCTTTCCTGCTTGTTCAGGAGGGCCTTTTGGTAAACCCAGGAGGGCCTTTTGGTAAATTCATTGTAGGTATTATGGCGCTCTTTCTGGATTCTTGCAGCCAAGCTATTGCAGCGCGATACCATTTCTTTCTTTCTTTCTTTCTTTCTTTCTTTCTTTCTTTCTTTCTTTCTTTCTTTCCTTCCTTCCTTCCTTCCTTCCTTCCTTCCTTCTTTTTCTTTCTTTCTTTCTTTCTTTCTTTCTTTCCATTTGTTTGTTCGTTTGTTTGTTCGTTCTTCTTGCGTTGTTTCGTCTTGTGATTTGCCTCAAGTCTCAGCAAGAACAACCCGGCTTTTAATTAACAGCTTGCTTTGGGTGTGAAAACTGTTATTTTAAACATCTTGGTCAGATCCTTGGAGGATAGAGATGAGTTCCAGGTGTGGAGGGGGAGCTCTGCAGCCCCAGATCCCTCCCTCCCTCCGTCCTCCTGCTCAAACCCTTGCTGGTTCGGCCTTTGACAGGGGACCACAGGGAAGTGGGGGCCATTGCCCAGAAGCAGGCCATGGAAAACCGCCCGTTTGTCTCTTTTGTTGACCTGGCTGACCCCAAGCTAGCCTGATCTCATCATCCAATCCCAGGAGGTAAGACAGGTTGTCCCTGGTTTGTACTTGGATGGGAGACCTCCAGGGTTCCTACGCCGAGGCAGGCACTGGGACACCCTTTCGTTTGGTCTCTGTGCTTGAAAACCCTAAGGAAGCCCCTTAGGTCGGCTGCAAACCGAAGGCAAAGCCAGACCAGGGTTTCTCCAGCAGGACTGAGATCGCCTAGAGCAGGGGTAGTCAAATTGCAGCCCTCCAGATGTCCATGGACTACAATTCCCATGAGCCCCTGCCAGCGAATGCCCCTGGCCTACCCCTGGTCTCTGCAGGGCCTTCTGCAGCTTCTTTGTCAATGCCGGCCAAGAAGAAGAGCCCCTCCCCTCCCTGGCCAAGCCAGGAACCAGGTTTCTGTCGCTGGTTCCCAACAATCTTGACTTGGCTTTCCAAGCATCTCCACTTCCTCATCTGCCTCAGTGCTCCATTCGTGGAACCACAATAATCGTTCAGCATAGAACTAAGTCTGAGAACAGGGCACCTTGAAGACCCCCAGCGCTCCACTATGGGGATGGACTGTTTTTGTATTTTGTAATTTGTATTGTGTTTGTATTGGAGCTTTTAATATTGTAACTTACCTCAAGCCTTTGGGGAGAGGCAGGTAAGAAATGTTATTATTATTATTATTATTATTATTATTAGATTTATAGCCCGCCACTCCCTTGCAGCTCGTGGCGGGTACATCTAGCAACAACAACAATTAGCAACAACAACAACTTCTGTGTGCATGCATGCTTGGTCCAATACAATGTGGTGGGTGTCGGTCTGAAGCAGCAGGACAAAATCTGAGTCCAGGGGCACTTTGAAGAATCAACACAGCAGGGGCTCATGGGAATTGTAGTCCATGGACATCTGGAGAGCCACAGTTTGGTCCCCGCTGCCCTAGAGGAAATGTCTGCTCTGCAGGGGAAGCTCTACGGTATTTTGCCCTCCAGGGCCGTTCCTCTCCCCAAACCTGGCTCCACTCCCCCCAAATCTCCAGGTATTTCCCAACCCAGAGTTGGCAAGCCTAATCCAGGTGGGTCTTACTGCACCAATCAGATGTTCAAGTTTTTCACTATCCCGAGTCTCCCAGAGCGCAGGGCTTGCAAGCAGACGATGGGATGAAATTAATGCAAAAGAAATTCCATCCTAACGTCTGGAAGAAGTTCCTGAAAGTTACAGCGGTTCCTCAGTGGAACAGGCTTCCTCGGGAAGTGGTGAGTTCTCCAACTTTGGACATTTTTAAACAGAGGCTGATTCTGTGAAGGCTCAAGGGCAGGGGTAGTCAAACTGCGGCCCTCCAGATGTCCATGGACTACAATTCCCAGGAGCCCCTGCCAGCGAATGCTGGCAGGGGCTTCTGGGAATTGTGGTCCATGGACATCTGGAGGGCTGCAGTTTGACTACCCCTGCTCAAGGGGGTGGCAGGTTACAGTGGATGAGCGAGAAGGTTAGACCCATAGAATAATAGAGTTGGAAGGGATCTCCTGGGTCATCTAGTCCCACCCCCTGCACCAGGCAGGACACTCACAACCCTTTGGTGTCCTGCATAGTGCAGGGGGTTGGACTAGATGACCCAGGAAGTCCCTTCCAACTCTACGATTCTGTGATGGGCAGGACAGGAGGAAAACTCGTTCCTAGATGGTTTCAAGATTTCTGAGCCTCTTTCAAGACTTATCAGTGTGGGTGGCTCTGGCCAGAAGCAGGGAGAGAATCCAGAATCGGCAGAACAGCACTGAATACCTCCCGGGCCGGCTATGCTGGACGGATCGGGGGGAAACATTCCATGCCGTGTTTAATATCGAATCGGTCAGGATTTCTAATCGTCCGCCATAAACCCAGCGGATTATCTTCTCTGCAATCTTTGGGGAAAAGACAAGTTGTTTTTCCCCTAAAACCCCACTCTGCTACATAAATAAATAGCCCCGTTCTCCGAGCGGGGCTTGTTTGGATTAGGAGTTTATCACAGGTCAGAGCGGTGTTGAAGTTGATTTAGCCTGCAGGTGACCCACAGCTGTAGGCGCTGGAAACATCTGGAAATCAGTTCGGCCAGGAATGAGTGCAGCGGGCCTGCGGTGGGGCTGCAATGCCCTGGGCTTCTTTTGCGGGAAGCAAAAAGACAGTTGTTCACTCTGCCGCCCCCCCTGCCCACTCCCCCCCCCCGCCCTGGCTGCATTTTGATATACGGTGAAATCTGGAGAAGCCAAGGGAAGAAGAAGAAGAGCTGGTTTTTTATATCCCACTCTTCCCTACCCAAAGGAGTCCCTAAGAGGCTTATACTTCCCCCTTCCTCTCCTCACAAGATACCCAATGAGGTAGGTGGGGCTGAGAGAGCTCTGAGGGAACAACTCTGCAGGAACAGCTCTAAGAGAACTGTCACTGGCCCAAGGTCACCCAGCTGGCGGCAGGTGGAGGAGGAGTGGGGAATCAAACCAAGTTCTCCATCACTCTTTAATCTCTACCCCACGCTGGCTCTCAAATAAAAAGAGTTGTTTTTTATCCCCTGCTTTTCAGTACCTGAACGAGCCTCAAAGCAGCTTACAATTGCCTCCCCTTCCTCTCCCTACAACAGCTGAGAGTTATAACAGAACTGCTGTATGAGAACAGCTCTAAGAGAACTGTGACTAAGCCAGGGTCACCCAGCCTACCTCCCAGAGTGTCCGTTGTGAGGAGAGGAAGGGGAGGCGACTGTGAGTCCTTTTGTTTTGAGACTCCTTCAGGTAGTAAGCAGCAGGGAACAAAACGCAGCTCTTCTCATTTGTGTTCTTTTCCTTTGCCCGGCTGTAGCTGTTCTGCTCACTGGATTAAGGGCTCCTGCAGGTGCCTTCTCTGTGGCGGCCCCCACCTTGTGGAATGGCCCCCCTGCGAGGGTGGGGGAGGCTCTCTTTCTCCCGGCTTCCCACAAGACCTGCCAAAGGGAAGTATCCGAGAGGGCTTTTCCACACAGGCGACAGAAGGCCCCGTGAAGTTCCTCCGATCAGTTGTCTGGGGCTGCCGTCTATGGGGCTTGCTGGCATTTGGATCCTGCTGTGCAATTTGCCCTCATTTAACATGTCGTGGGAACACTTAACGGTTGACATCAGTTCTGGGTTCCAGACTTCGGCTTGGTTCTGCAGCCCAAATCCTAGCCCATTGCTTATCGACCGTCCCCATCCTGGCGGTTGTGGGGTTTCCACCCTGTGTTGTCGGGGCCTGGTCGTTTTGGTCTCTGGCATGGAGAGCCCCCATCTTGCCGTGCCCCCTCTGAAGATGCCACCATTACTGGCAAAATGTTAGGGGCTAAAACTACCAGACTACGGCATCATAGCCTGGAAAACCCACAACAGCCAGTTGCTTCCGGCTGTGAAATCCTTTGAGCGTTCATGACCCACATCCTGGCCATTGTCTTACAGACTCAGACTCCTAGAGGGGGAAATGGCCATGGAGGCCATCTAGTCCCACCCCCTGCTCAATGCAGGATCAGCCTCAAGCATCCAGGAGAAGGATCTGTCCAGCCGCTGCTTGAAGACGGCCAGTGAGGGGGAGCTCCCCACCTCCTGAGGCAGCCCATCCCACTGCTGTACTAGACTCCTAGAATCCTAGAGTGGGAAGGGGCCATGCAGGCCATCTAGTCCCACCCCCTGCTCAGTGCAGGATCAGCCTCAAGCATCCAGGAGAAGGATCTGTCCAGCCGCTGCTTGAAGACAGCCAGTGAGGGGGAGCTCCCCACCTCCTGAGGCAGCCCCTTCCACTGCTGAACTAGACTCCTAGAATCCTAGAGAGGGAAGGGGCCACACTGGCCATCTAGTCCCACCCCCTGCTCAATGCAGGATCAGCCTCAAGCATCCAGGATAAGTGTGATCCACCTGGATCCAAGCCAGACAGGTGGACGATAGCCAAATAAGCAATCAATTTTCGGTGCTGGTAGACCTTTGAAAGCTGCAATCTCGGGCTGCAATTATTCCACACAACAAGCAGAGACATCTAGTGGTGCGAGGAAGTGCACCAAGCAAGTCTTATTTGGAGCAAAACAGACCAAATCACCAGCCGCCTGCCCCCCCCTCCTGCCCGCCTCCTCCCTGCCTCCGGTACGCAGGAATCTGGAAGAACCAGGTGCAATCAAATCCCTCAGAAGCTTTGCAAAGCTGTGATACAAAAAACAATTCAGGCAACCGTTCAACAGGTTAGTTCCAACAGAAGCCCACAGGAAGGACGTAGATAAAATTGAAAGGGTACAGAGGAGAGCGACGAGGATGATCTGGGGCCAAGGGACCAAGCCCTATGAAGATAGGTTGAGGGACTTGGGAATGTTCAGCCTGGAGAAAAGGAGGTTGAGAGGGGACATGATAGCCCTCTTTAAGTATTTGAAAGGTTGTCACTTGGAGGAGGGCAGGATGCTGTTTCTGCTGGCTGCAGAGGAGAGGACACGCAGTAATGGGTTTAAACTTCAAGTACAACGATATAGGCTAGATATCAGGAAAAAAATTTTCACAGTCAGAGTAGTTCAGCAGTGGAATAGGCTGCCTAAGGAGGTGGGGAGCTCCCCCTCACTGGCAGTCTTCCAGCAAAGGTTGGATACACACTTTTCTTGGATGCTTTAGGATGCTTAGGGCTGATCCTGCGTTGAGCAGGGGGTTGGACTAGATGGCCTGTGTGGCCCCTTCCAACTCTATGATTCCATGATTCTATGAAGATCCAACAGACCCCCATTTTGCAAGGTATAATTGAGGGGAGACAATGTGATAACACGAGGTCTCAAGGATTTGCCATTTCTAATTTTGAATTTCAAAATAGTAATGTTGCCTGAATTAGTTTTTTGTATCCCACTTGTGGAATTGTATTATTCTACACAAATTTACAATATTGATTGGTTATCATGACTGCCTTCCTGCTAGTGACCGTTCTTCAGTTTTGGAAGCATTATTTACCAGACATTCAGAGACCCGATTGCACAACCCACCTGGAGGTTGGCAACCCTAGAATAGAAGCCTTGTTGCTATGGGGGTAGAGCCCAGAATTGGCAGGATTTAGGGAGGTGGAACCTCAGTGGGATCATTGGAGGCCCTAGAGCTCACCTTCCAAAGCAGCTGGCCATGCCTGGAGGTTGGCAACCATCTGAGAATGGGTGCTTGTACTTGTCAGGGTCAGAGTCCGCCCCCCCCCCCCCGCTGCAGGCATCAGGGTCCCGGGAGCCAAGTAAAGCATGCGGCAGGCAGCAAATTGCAATTTCAATTTCAATTAGCATGTGCGCTAGACAGCAAACAGGTCTGTGGCCTGTGAATCATTGCTAGCAGCACATGACCGGCCGGGGCCAGGGGTCAAGAGCGAACAAACGGAGCGTCACCCTTCCCCTCCCCACCCCACCCGCCACTCCGCTTCTCAGGCTGATTCCAGAGGTGGAAGAAGATAGATTTTGGTGGGCAGCTGTCTTGGTCTGAAGCAAGAGCACAAGGATGGAGGCCAGCAGCACTGTGAAGTTCAAAAAACTTTGGATGAAGAAGAGTTGGTTTTTGTACCCCGCTTTTCTCTACCCAAAGGAGTCTCAAAGTGGGTTATGATCACCTTTCCTTCCTCTCCCCCTGTGAGGTAGGTGCTGAGAGCACTCTGACAGAATTGCTCTCTAAGAACAGCTCTAACAGGACTGTGACTGGCTGAAAAGCACCAACCTGGCAGCATGTGGAGGAGGAGCGGGGGAATCAACCCTGGCTCTTGAAATTAGGGGCCGCCACTCTTAACTGCTACACGAAGCTGGCTGTCTGGCACTCGGACTCTCAAAAGCTCAGCCGCTGAGAGCCTCGGGTCTGTCTCCAGGGTTCTCTGGAGCTGCAGTCTAGCTCTTTGGCAACATATCAACACAGCTCCCCTCCGAAACCGGCTCCCGTTTTATTTCACATTCTGCCGGAGGCCTCGT
This sequence comes from Paroedura picta, assembly GCF_049243985.1. NCBI lineage: Eukaryota > Metazoa > Chordata > Lepidosauria > Squamata > Gekkonidae > Paroedura > Paroedura picta. Next base: position 2,409,738 of record NC_135379.1, read on the forward strand.
TTTCCACTGGAAATGAGGACTTTTGAACTTTCTGCCGCTTCTCTTTGAAACGTGGGAAATCCTTGCTTCAGAAAAGAAGACCATTGGGGGGTGACTCCTGACCCATCTGGTCACTGGCCGTGCCCCTGGGGAACCCCCCTCCCAATTCTGCCACCCAGTGAGAAAGCTTCCCCCCCTCTCCTTTTGACATGACAGCTTCAAGAGCCCCTCCACGGAGGACGTTGAGAAGGGAGGCCTTCCTGGCTTCCTTCAGCTTGACAGAGCCGGCTTTCCCAGCGCCTGCTCAGAGCCCACGCTCAGGCTCCCGAGGAGAAACCCTCCGTCTCCCGGGGTCTCTCTCGGGGAACACGCTGGGCGAGAGATTCCACAGGCTCTCGCCAGGCGCTTTGAACTGGTGACGGTCAAAGAGGAGGCTGAGGTCGGGGTGACTCTCCCTGAGGCCTTTGGAAGGGAATTGGTGCCCTTGGATTAACCTTGGTCTTCCCTGGAAATGGGTGATGTCAGAAGAATTCGACCAGCCGAGGCCACAAGGCCCAGAGCAGGTTTTCCCCGGGTCGGAGGGCTTGAAGGGACCCACTGCTTGGGGGGCTGCCTCGTCAGCTGCTCAGTGAGGCTGGCTGCCCTTGAAAGAGGCACGGAGGGGCTTGCAGGGATTCCTCGTCTGCTGGTGGGAGGCTAACCCGAGCTGGTGCTTTTTCCATCTCTCGTTTGGATCTGCTCCATCTGAACACTTCAGACTGGCCAGGGCCGGCAGAAGGAGAGGAAAGCGGGCTACCTCCCCAGTCGGCATTCAGTCTGAGATGATGCACATCTGTAGTCTAAGACAACGCTTCCCGTTCACTCGCTCCATTCTGACTGAGAATCGTGACCAGTTTTCTGGTGACCTCTCTGCATTATCCTGTTTTCCCTCCTGTATTCCCATCTGGTTATCAAGTCTGATGTGAGGCCATTGAAGAAGAAGAAGAAGAGCAGGTCATTTCTACCCCACATTTTATTACCCGGAGGGGATTCAAAGCATCTCACCATCACCTACCCTTCCCCTCCCCACAACAGACAACCTGTGAGGTGAGAGAGGGGCGGAGAGAGCTCTGAGAGAGCTGAGACTGCCCCAAGATCATCAGGTGCGCTTTGTGTGTCTTGGAGCGGCTTACAATCGCTTCCCCTTCCTCGCTCAACCCCTGTGAGGCCGATAAGGCTGAGAGAGCTCTGAGAGAACTGTGACTCACCCAGGGTCACCCAGCTGGCTGGCTGTGCAGGAGGAGTGGGGGCATCGAACCCCGTTCTCCAGCTAGGAGGCTGCTGCTCTTAACCACGACACCAAGCTGGCTCTTCCATCACGCTGGCTTTTGATGCAACCAGAGACCTCAGTACATGGATTTGTAAAGGGCTGTGAAGAGTTCCAAGGGACACTGTCCCTTTAAGGGCAGGATTCAAATCTAGTAACAAAGATTGAAGAAAATCTCCAAAGTATCGACTTTTGAGGATCAAAGCTCTCTAAGATAGAGCTTATGGCTGCGGCCAGGATATGAACACAGAAGAAGCCCCTTCTGCAAAAAAGGAACATCCGATGTGACCAGTATACACTAGCCCACCCCAATAAGGTTTTTAAATATAATTTAAGTTTAAATTGAAATTGCGGTTTTTTAATTTCTGAAATGTACGTTATTATTGTTCCCTGCCCCGAGCCACTTGGGAAAGGCAAACTATAACAATAAGATCATCGGTATTATGGCAAGAATTAACATTATTACCATAATTAATACTATAATCGTTAATATTATTAATAGATTGATGATTAATACTGTTACAATAAAATCATAATCATCACAACTGCAGCAATATGTTTCTCCTTTCCTCTGATTGCTGGGGGTTTGTCTCAGGCCTGTCCGGATCCCAAGTTTTAACCAATTTCGTGAAATTGGGGTGCCCTCTGCATAGCAGCACAGATCTGCTGGCCTGAGCTGGGATATGATGTGGCCCATTACGGTTTCCCTGAGGGATCCACGCAGAGTCTCAGTGAGGAGGGAGGAGGAGAAAGGCAAACAAGTCAAACAGATTGATCTTTTCCTACCTGGCGGCTGTGGGCTGCCTCTCGCCGCAGAAATGCCAGAGTCCTCCGGGCTAGGAGCAAACCCTCGTCTAGCCCTGCAGGCCAAATCTGTCGTGGAGATCTGGTGCCCCCTGCTGGCCTGCGGTGCACCCGGCCTGGCAACTTGGTGGCTTTTGTTGAAGGAGAGATTCCAGTGGGTCGCCGCGTTGGTCTGAAGAAGCACAACAAAACCAGAGTCCAGCAGCACCTTTAAGATCAATCAAGGTTTGTTCAAGGCGTGAGCTTTCGAGTGCTTGCACTCGAAAGCTCACGCCTTGAATAAATCTTGGTTGGTCTTAAAGGTGCAACTGGACTCTGGTTTTGTTTAAGGAGTTGCCAAAGGGCTGCCTGGAGTCAACTGGACGTTGAGGGTTTTGCCAGGAACTGTGGCTGGCGCCTTCAGAGGCAGGACAAGTTGGCACGGAGTGGACCCCAGCCTGCATTGTCCGGCCCCTAAAGATGCCAGCCCAGGTCCCTGGCGAAACATCAGAGACCAAAGCTACGGCCACACAGCCCAGCCCAGAATAGTTCATTAATTTTATATATTTATATTCCACAATTCCCTAGAGGTTCAGATCATAGAAAGATAGAATATTAGAGTTGGAAGGGGTCATCCAGGCTATCTAGTCGGACCCCCTGACTCAATACAAGATCAGCCTACAATTGCCTACCCGTCCTCTCCCCGCAACAGACCCCGTGTGAGGTAGTTGGGGCTGAGAGAGTTCTGAGAAAACTGGGACTGGCCCAAGCTCACCCAACAGGCTGCAGGTGGAGGAGGAGCGGGGCATCCAATCCAGTTCTCCAAATTAGCGGCCGCCACCCTCAACCAGGACACCATGCCGGGAGGGGTGGGTGGCTTTGGGGAGGGGTCGTGTCACAGTGGTGGAAGGTCCCAGGTTCAATGCCCAGCGTCTCCAGGTTCAAAAGGACCAGGCGATGGGAAAGACGTCCCAAAAAGAGCTTCAGTTGAGCCTGATTCAGCACAAGGTGACTTCCCATGTTTCATGTGTGCCTCTTGCCACCAGGAGGCAGCATTGCTTCGTACTAGGCTGCCTTCTCTAAGCGCCAGCCCCACATTGACAGGAATTTCCCCAGCCCAACATAGGCAGCCCAACCCATTCCGAAAGTCAAAAATCAGGATCCTGCTAAAGTTCCACTTGCCCACAGTTCCTTCCTGACCCGTCTGCTCCAAGTCCATTTGAAAAGGCCAGAATTGGGACACGAACCCTTCCACCCGGCTGCACGGGGACATGAGGACCTTGGCCCCCGCGTCACTGGAATGGGAGCATTGTGTTTTCCAGGGAGATGCAGCTGAGCTCTCTGACCTCTTCCCTGCAAGAATGGAGGGGATTTGAAACTTGGATCCATTTAGGGCCCAGTGGGTCTGCATAACCATTGTACCTACTTGGCTACATATTTTATATTATTCGATGCTTCCTGTGATGTGCCCAAGGTCACCCAGCTGGCTGCATGTGGCCGCACAATAAATAAATGATAAACTGCCAGGGGAGAGCCTTCTTGGGGAAGGGGGGGGGGCTGTGACCTCTTGTCCTCTCTGTTTGCGGAGGCTAAAAGGAAAAGAGCTCCTGTGAAAAATTCCCTTTTTTTGCAATTCAAATTGGGGATCTCTCCTCCTCTTTCCCTGCGACTCCTTGGTGGTGTCTGGGGGGGGGGGGGGTCAAGCAGCCTTGCATCTTTTGAACGCAGGTCCCTTCTGGAATTCAACTGCCAGGTTTGGTAGCCTCCAGGTGCAGCTTGGGCATCTTCCAGAATTAGAACTAGGGGGAAAGGAAGGGGGCTTCTACGGCATTATCTCCTGCATAGGTCAGGATTTCCAGCCTCCAGTTGGGCTTGGAACTCTCGTGGAATTAGAGCTCATCCCCAGACTCAAGAGATCAGTTTCCCTACAGTCCTGAGTCTTTGAGAAAGGGCGGAATACAAACTGATGCCTAAATAAAGGGGCTGCTTTGGAGGGGGGACTCCCTCACATTAGACTCCACAAGGCCCCTCCCTGCCCCAAATCCCACCCTCTCCCGGGTCCACCCCCGAAGTCTCCAGGTCTTTCCCAACCCAGAGTTGGCAACTCTGGCTTAGAGCTCTTCTTTCCCTCCCCAGGCTCCCCCCCCCCAAACCTCTGGGATTCCTCAAGGGGGAGAAGGCAAAGTTGTTCTTTTGAGATGCCCAGGTGCACACCCTCCCATCAGGGCAAGTGCGATCCCTGCTTCGTCATCCAGCCCCAGTCACGAACGGCCTGCTCATGCCAGGCCCCGCGGGTCAGACGGCGCATGGCACAAAGCCCCAAGAAGGCCGTGGCCCTTTGCCAGGCCTCAGAGGCCTCTGCCACCTGCCCGCCCTCTGACACCACCTGGCTGCCTTCTTTCCCACTGTCTCCTTGACTTGCCCGGTTTCTCCCCTCCAGATCCAAGCCAGGGGCTTCTAGAGGGGGGCAGGCGGGAAGGAGGTGCACCCCGGGTGACTGTAGCAGCTGCCACCACCGCCAGCTACCACAGTCACCTGATCCCGCAGCGACTCCATTCCAGGGCTCCCATGGGAATGACGGCGGAAGTGGATTAAAATCCGGACTTCCCCTTGAAGGCCTGGCTCTTTAACCGCATTCGTCTCGAGCATGACGGTTTAATCTGCCGCCATCAGAGGCCTCTAATAGTTTCACGGGCTTACGCTTTTCCCTCCGAGAGTCTCTGCACAGGCTTCGCGCTAAGGAGATATGCGCAGGGCGGCGGCAGATAGCGAGGCCGCTCTGCCACCGCTAGCCGAGCTGTCAAAATTTTCCACCCGGCACGGCCGTCCTCACGTCGGAGCCTCTGTGCCAAATGAGATGTGACAGGTCATTTCAGTCTGGCGGATTCCCCGGACGACTTTGCTCGGCTGCAGTGAAAAGGAATCCGACGGCAGGCCCTGCGCCGTCCTGGGCCGAGGGACTTAGCAGCCCGGACGAATCAGAAGGGTTTATTTCTTCCCCGGTTCCTTAATCATTTGCAGCCATCCACCATGAGGCTTCGTTCCACCCGGAGAGATGTCTTTCAGAGAGGCAGTGTTTTTTTTTTCTCTTGGGGGGAAAGAAGCGTTGCTGAACAGCTGCCAGCCTTGGGGAGAGCAGTGCTCTCATCGAACGAGGGGAAAAAATTGGCTCCTTGTGCGCCCAGCCACGATGATGCACCGCAGACCCCTCTTGCAAACTAGTTTGCCAACCGCTGGACGGGTGGGCACAGCGAGCAGAAACAGAAGCCCCCTGGAATACCGTTCTGGTGGACAGGTACAAGCAACCGGGGAGATTTCCAGGTCAGCAACAATACGGGTCAGGTGGAGCCACTCCCTCCACCCCCCCCCCCCCACGAAACATCCTTTGGCAAGGCAGCAGGAAACAAATCCCTTGTTTTGGGGGCTGGTTTTCAACACTCCTTGCAAGTCAAAACGGGGCACCGCTTGGGATGCCGTACAAAGGGATGTCCAACTGCAGCTCTTCCCCTGAGCCAGGGACTCAGACCAAGGTCTTTCCCCGCTCCTCCTGCCTGGTCCTGTTAACTGGAGATGCTGGGGATTGAACCGGGGACCTTCTGCATACCAAGCAGAGGCTCTGCCCCTGAGCCATGGCATACTCAGGCCAAGGTCATTCCCACCTCCTCCTGCCTGGTCCTTCCACCTGGAGATGCCAGGGATTGAACTAGGGACCTTCCGGGTGCCGAGCAGGGGCCCCTCTGCTGAGCCACGGCCTCTCCTCCAACAGTTCCCCGGGGGTCATCCCTGCCAGCCTGGATCTGGGTCGGGTTCCCCCTTGGCCCTGCCTCGCCCCCTCTGTGACATCCCCCGTTCCCCACTTGGTAATCATCCTGCCAACACGGTCTTTCATCACCACCGGGAGCTCCAGCGGTCCACAGCTGGGCCAGGGTAATGAAGTCTGGGGAGGGGGCCCCAGCTTGGCTCGGTCGATACTTATCTCCCCCTGGCTTATAAACCTCCCATTGTTCGGCCTGGTTCTCTTTCCACCGGGCCTGGCAGGTCCTCCTGCTCCTTGCACTTGCCTCACCTTTCACTTGCTCTCTAAAATGAACAGGGGAAGCGAACTCACGTGCAGGGCGGTCCCCGGACGGCCCGAGGCTTGATTTATTAAATTTGGGGCAAGAGGCCTCGGAGTTGGTGGGTGATGAAAGGTGGATTGGACACAACTGAGCCTCTGGGCCTTCCTCGGAGGGATGCCAGGCACAGATGATGTCGCTGGTTCATTCGTTCGTTCGTTCGTTCGTTCGTTCGTTCGTTCGTTCTTTCTTTCTTTCTTTCTTTCTTTCTTTCTTTCTTTCTTTCTTTCTTTCTCTTCCTCTTCTTCTTCCTCCTTGGTGTCATGGTTAAGGAGGACAGCCTCTAATCTGGCAAGCTGGGTTTGATTCCCCACTCCTCCACATGCAGCTAGGTGACCGTGGGCTAATCACAGTCCTGTTCAAGCTGAACACAGAGAGCAGTTCTGTCAGAGCTCTCTCAGTCCCACCTCTCTTATAGGATGTCTGTAGTGGCGAGAGGAAGGGAAGGCAATGGTAAGCCACTTTGAGACTCTTCCAGGTAGTGAAAAGCACGGTACAAAAAGCAACCCTCCTTCTGGAATGCTAAGAGGATCTGCCTGGTTTTTGGGAGTTACCTGTTGTTTGAGACAGGATGCTGGTCTGGATGGACCCTCAGTAGTCTGATCTTCTGATGTCCTTTTGAAGGCCTCTCTGCCCTGTTACTGGCCCTCCAGAGGAACTGGCTAGCCATTATGTGAGACAGGATTCTGGGCTAGGTGGACCTTCACTGGTCTGATCCAGCAGGGCTCTTCAACTGTTCTCATTTCCCGCTAATACAACTTATCTCCAGATGACAAGAGATCAGTTTGCCTAGAAGAAATAGCTCCTTTGGAAGGTGGACTCTCTAGGGGACCACACCCCATTGAAGTGCCTCCCCTCCCTCAATCCCACCCTCCTCTGGAAGAGACCTTCAGGGTCATCTAGCCCAACCCCTGCACAATGCAGGGAATTCACAGCCTGGAGTCTAGCATCCCCAGCAGTAACCATTTTCACCATGCTGTCTCACCTCTAAAAAAATTATTCACCTTTTGGGGGACTATTCTTCGAATATTTGGAAGAATGGCCCAGTTTCTCCCTCCCTCTCCTGGCCTCAGCCCCCTTTCCTGAGGGCCTGTTCTGGAGTTCATTCACTGACTCCTTCGCCCTTACCCCTCGGGCTCTCTCAGCCTAGCCTACCTCGGGGGGTTGTTGTGAGAATTAAATAGAGGTGAGGAAAACCCCATGAGCCAGTTGGAGAAATGCTCGGCTACAAATGAATTCAGCCATTGCATTTTTAAAATGACGTCCTACAGAATCCAGTCTGCTCCCGACTGGCTGTTCCCCCCTTCCCTAACAGAGATTTCCATGGGCCTTCAAAAAAAAGAAAAAGCTTTATTGAAGCAGGCACCTGTATTGTTCTTGAAAGGGTCTCTCCTTATTCCGTCCCCCACCCACCCCGGCCTCCCTTCTGTCTAGCTGTGAGCTAAATTAAAAATGTTTTCCTGGCTGACTCCCGCACACGCCCGACCGTCAACCGGAGAGCTCAGACGGCACGTCAAATGCCCTGATTGGATCCTAATGAAAACTGGGTTGACAGTCCAGGCCGAGGGGATTGGGGCCATCCCTGCTCGCTGTTCCAGATGGCTTGCAAAGCAACAGCTGCCTGCAAGGACAACCCACCCACCCCCCGCCCACCTGCACCACCTGTAAAGAATTCGGGGTCTTCGGTCTGCTGTGACCTGGTTTGGCACTGGGGTTGATTGACAAATGGTCCACAGGCAGGACTCCTGGAAGCTTGTACTCAGCCACAAATTTTGATTCCGGAGTGTCTCCGTGTTGGCCTGAAGCAGCAGAACTAAGTCTGAGTCCAGGGGCACCTGGAAGGCCGGCAAAGGCTTTTGAGCGCATGCAAAGGTTATGCCCGGGACGGAACCTGGCCTTCCCCAGACTTCACCCCCAAATCTCCCAGAATTCCCCCGCTGGCAAAACTACCCGTCTGCCCTGAACTCTGGCAGCCGACATTTCCTTTCAACTCCCGGTTGTGAACTTTGGGAGCAAAGCTTGTTTGCCTCTCGAGAGCCTTTGGCCAAGTGGGAAAAGGAAGTCCTTCAGTTGAGAGGCAGGAGGTGAGAGGCCCTCGATCGCACGGGACCCCTTCCCCTAGGCAAACAGGCGGCCGATAAGAGCTCGCAACCAGGGCAGAGAGAACCGGGGTGGTCACACCCGGAAGGGCAGCCTCGTGTCCCCTCACCTTGGGTTGCTAGGTCCCCCTGACCGCCAGCAAGGAACTGCCAGATCCAGGCGGGGAAACGCCTAGCACACTGAGGGCGGGGGCTGGGGAGGACAGGGACTGCAGGGGGGCAAAGTGCCCGAAAGAGAGGCATCCGCTTCCTCCAGGGGAACTGGAGGTGAGTTCGGATCTGAGAGGCAACGTGGTGCAGCCAATAAAGAGCAGCAGACTCTGATCTGGAGAGCCGGGTTTGATTCTCTGCTCCTCCTTCACCTGCAGCCAGCTGGATGACCTTGGGCCAGTCCTGGCTCTCTCAGAGCTCTCCCAGCCCCGCCTCCCTCACAGGGTGACTGTGGTAGGGAGAGGAAGGGGAGGTGATTGGAGGTCTCTTTGAGACTCCTTCCGGTAGAGAAAAGCAGGGGACAAAAGCAGCTCTTCTTCTCTGGAGAGGCCTGGTTATCTTGGGCCATTAGGTCAAGGTTCACCGAGCTGCAGCCAACTTGGGGCAGCCTGCACAAGGTTTTCGAGAGGAGAGGAACGCTGGCTGGTTCTGCCTGGTGACCCTGGACTTCCTCGGTAGTGTCCCATTCGAATGCTGCTCAGGGCCAACCCAGCTTGGCTTCTGACATCTGACACAAAAAGGCTAGCCAGGCCCATCCGGGTCATGACAAATCACTCCTGGATAAACCCACAGGCAAAGTCAAAGAAGGCATTTTAAAGCCGTCAGGTGATCCCTTTTCAGCTGTCGAAATTCCTGAAGTCACTAGTCTGGAGAATGAGTATTTTTTAATCCAGGGGTAGTCAAACTGCGGCCTTCCAGATGTCCATGGACTACAATTCCCAGGAGCCCCTGCCAGCGAATGCTGGCAGGGGCTCATGGGAATTGTAGTCCATGGACATCTGGAGAGCCGCAGTTTGACTACCCCTGTTTTAATCTATTGATTTCCTGCTTTGGAGCACAACAGATCAAATTCAAGGACTGGAACACTGCGGAAGGAAACGTCACGGATCCTGACCCCACAGCGACTGGCCTTGAAAACCCTACCAAAGTCAGCTCTGACCGGACAGTATTTCCCACCATGAACTCGCGAGGTTAGGAATCACCACGAACTTCCCTGCATTTCAAGGCGGTTCAGGGCGACTTACACGCACCTTTCCCTTCCTCTCCCCAGAGAGAACCCTAAGAGAACTGCAGTTTGCGAGATCGCCTCTAAGAGACCAGGCCAAGGTCACCCAGCTGGCTGCATGTGGAAGGGGAGTGGGGAAATCAAACCCGGTTCTCCAGATTACAGTCTGCCGCTGTTAACCCCAACACAGTCTTATACACAGCGGTACAGACCACCATGTAACTTTGTGACGCCTTTTGCACGGTGCCACTCTATTGCCTGTGTAGAAAAGCCCTCTGGTGCGGTTTTGCATCACTCGTGGAAAGCCACGGGGAGCGGGAGCCTTCGTGCCCACCAGGAGGGGCCACCACGGATTAGACAGGGACTCGGGCAGTTTTTGATTTTGCCCATTGGCAGGTTGGGCCGTTGCAGAAGGCCCTGTTTCAATGAGTGGAGATGTTGCAGAGGAGCAGATGAAGGGTCTCGCCAATACGAATTTCGTACCAGGATGGGAACGAGTCTACTCTCCTCACCCGGCCACTAAAGCCTTAAGATGTGGGCGGGACCCTGTGGAAAGCGCATGGCTCTCTTCGCTCTGCTCCCCTCCGTCCCCTCACCGTGACTCATGTCAATCCGAAGGTTAATTAAGGTTAATTATCTTCCCTGCTTAGCTACAGGGAAGTTCAAAAGAGTACCGGCAGGAGGGGGGGGTGTGAGGCATCCAACAATTCCTCCCCCCCCTCGCCATGAATCAAATTTTCTTCTTCGTTTACTGTAAGTGGCAAGCATCCAGGCTCTTGCGGCATCAGAGTAAACACTTCTCCACACGAACCGTCAACTTTGTGAACCTGCAATTTCAGATGTGCTTCTCGCGCACCCATTCGCCAAACCTTTCGGACGGGGCAGGGGGGTGGGAAAGGGCCGTTTGATGTCTCCCAGGCTAGAATTAGCACCTGAGATCCTGCACGGCTTTTGCCTTCCATGTTAATAAAAGGAGGGTCCCGACAGACCGAAAAAGGAGGGCGAAATGATCAAGGAGCCGCAGGCCACGTTCGAATCCATTGCTCCGGTTTCCAAAGGGGAGGGGCGATGTGGACTGGTGGCAGAAATCCCCTTTGCTGAGAAGGGGGTGGCAGCGGGACCATCCTTCATGCGTCAGGCCTAGGCCAAAGCTCTCCCGGTGTCCAGAACGTGGCAGTTATGAAAATCATTGCATTTTCTCTACGGAGCACCAGGCCGTCTGCAGCTATTACAATTTATCTCTGGACGGTTGCTTTGGAGGTGTACCCAACTGGAGTCCCTCCCCAGGCAATAGATGGCCCTAGATTCAGAATGGAGCAGCCCTTGTTTCATCAGATCCTGGAAGGTCAGCAGGTTCAGCCACGTCTGCTCCTCTCGTGTCTAGAAAGCTCCCACTCTTTGCTTCCAAGCATTAAGAAGACAGAGATCATAAGCACATTTAAAAGGCCGTGTGGGATCAGGCCAGTGGCCCCTCCTGTCCAACACTTTGTGTCACACAGGGGCCAAAGCCCAGGGGCCCTCAGGAGGTCATCCAGCAGGGCCAGACCTCCAGAAGCCCTCCCCCTGTTGCCCCCCAGGCACTAAGGAGACAGAGCATCCCTGTGCTTCTTGGAGTTTTATGCTCCCCCATTCCCGTCATCTTGAAGAAATTGGGTACTTGACTGCCTGTTTTTCCCCTGGAGGGTGGGATGGAAACACTCCTGGCCCCTTGTGGTGTGTTTGCCCCCACCTGTTCACTCATGACTAGAACAGACAGGTTGAGCAGGTGGGAACTGAGCCGGCTCCCCAAAACCCACCCCTTCCCTGACAGCTCTCTAAGGCTCCTTCCAGTCTGCTGGGCAGGCTCCACCAACTGAAGCTGAATTTCAATAAAACCAGAGTCCAGTCAGGCACCTTTAAGACCAACAAAGATTTATTCAAGGCGTGAGCTTTCGAGGGCAAGCCCTCTTCCCCTGAATTTCAATGTTGCCCTTACAAGACAGCATGACCGACCAACTGCTGGGGGGGAGGGGGTGGCTATTTGGCCTCCTCCAATTTGTCAATGCCTGGTTTATTTGCCGAATCTCACACCCCATCCTCCAGGAAGCCCTGCAGGAAAGCTGATGATTTTCACACCTCGGTGTCTTCAAGGGAAGGGGCCCTTTGACTGACCCCCCCAACCCCCTCGGGCACATTTGTTTTGCTCTCGGAGGGGTGAGTCCCCCTGAATGTGTGGCTGCATGATTTATGGCGGTCTAAACTGGGTTGGGGACTCATGGGAAAATCAGAATGGGAAAGTGCAAAATCTGATCTAACCCTCAATATTAAGAAGACAAATGTATTGTCACAATTACCTCTGAGAGTTTGAAACTGATGGAGAAGGACCAGGAACAGTGGACAATTTAGTATCCTTGGGATCCAGAACAGACAAAGAGGGACAACTCCTAGCCATTGGGGCACCAGGGCCCTGGTAGCCGATACAATTAGGAACATATTTTGTGAAGAGCCAACTTGGTGTTGTGGGTAAGAGCAGCAGCTTCTAATCTGGCAAGCCTGGTCTGATTCCCTGCTCTTCCACATGCAGCCAGCTGGGTATCCTTGGGCCAGTCACAGTTCTGTTAGAGCTGTTCTTGCAGAGCAGTTCTCTCAGAGCTCTCTCAGCCTCACCTACTTCACGGGGTGTCTGCTGTTCTGGGGAGAAGGTTAGGAGATTGTAAGCCGCTTAGAGACTCCTTCAGGCAGTGAAAAGTGGGGTATAAAAACCACCTCTTCTCCTTCAACGTCAAATGGCTCACGGACCACTTTGATTCAGGAGCCAGCTTATCAGATCCCGGTTCGGCCCGCGGGTCAGCCATGAACCAGAACCTTACCACAAAAAGGCAATTTGGGCTCCTCCCTGGTATGGAGGAGCCTCTTGTGGCGCAGAGTGGTAAGGCAGCCGTCTGAAAGCTTTGCCCATGAGGCTGGGAGTTCAATCCCAGCAGCTGGCTCAAGGTTGACTCAGCCTTCCATCCTTCTGAGGTCGGTAAAATGAGTACCCAGCTTGCTGGGGGGTAAACGGTAATGACTGGGGAAGGCACTGGCAAACCACCCCGTATTGAGTCTGCCATGAAAACGCTGGAGGGCGTCACCCCAAGGGTCAGACATGACTCGGTGCTTGCACAGGGGATACCTTTACCTTTACCTTTACCTGGTATGGAGGTGGCCCAACCCGTCTAAAGGGCATCTCTTCTTTCCCACCATCCCAGGAGGCCTTTCGCAGCTCTGGGGAGAAGAGTCCAGTCTCCCAAACCACATAATGATGCTCTTTGACATCAGCCTCTTCGGTAAACAATTATTTGGCTTGTGCCCGTCTCTAAATTAGTGTTTATCAGCTGGCGTGGAACAGCAGCTGGAAACGTCAGAACTGCTGCCTAAGCACAGTGCCCTCCCCGGGCAGAAAGAGAAGCTATTTTTGGCACCGATTCAAGTTGGGGGTGGGGGGGGGCTGGTCATCTCGTAGGCAAGCCCAGGCAGTGGCTTCCCTCTCCGACTCCCCCACCTGGGTGCCTAAATGCTTACTGCTGCAGGGATGCATCTGCAAGGGGGGGGGCAGGGCGGGGTTGAAGTCTCCGGGGTTGGAGGGCTTGCCATAAGAGGATTTGGAAGGGCACAGGCTGATGTGAGCACCTTCTTGCGCTGCTGAACCCAGTTATGCCCAAAATGCGGGATGACAGAAAAGAACAAGGTCCATTCCGCACAGCGCTAATGTTGTCGAAGTGTTCCCATTGTGTAATGCTATTTATTTTCCGTTATTCACGACGTCGTACACAATCTGCAACACTCCTGCAACACTCCCGCAAAAATCGCCTCGTAGCGATTTTCGGGGAATCCTCAAAAGTGGATTCCCCCTTAAAAAACAGTAAACTCTTGAGAACAACCTGCAACACATCCCAAAAAGACATGTGCATTCCGGTGTCGCGATCGCCGTTTTCCCCCTGCTTAAACCAGCCAAAGCAACGAATAAGCGATGCTTCTTTGGCTGAAATCCCTCCACAAGCAATTGTCTGTAAAGTTTCCAAGCACAATACAGGCCACCATTCAACACTGCCGGTAATTTCAGCCAGAAATAGCACTGGGGGGGGGGTTTACTTTCAGTAAATCTGAAAGTGCAAATCTGACTAAGAGTGCTTGCACCTTGAATAAATCTTTATTGGTCTTAAAGGTGCCACTGGACTCTGATTTTGTTTTGTTGTGCTGCTTCAGACCAACACGGCTACCCACTTAAATCTAATAATATTAAGTCTGATATTTGTGTGGTCTGGCTGATAGATCCGGGTCACCCATATTGCAGAGAATTTCCCTCAGTTCTCCTCTCCATGTAGCCTTCACGCACAGGAATTTCTCGCCCCGATACTCATCTTAATTAATCACATCCATTTCCTTCAGCAGTTGAGTCCTCCTTCTTACACTCCGAAATGATTCCCTTCTCCATATTTACAGCGTTCAGATACACCGAGATAACATTCCCCTGCCAGCCATCGTGTCTCTCCGGGCAAGACATGTTTTAATTCTTTTCATCTCTCCTCACCAATTAACGATCTTTCCACAACTTCCAAATAATTTAATCGAAACCGGCTCCCCTCCGGAACGCCTCTTGGCTCCCGGGTTTTGTCCGGAACCCGTATCTGTCATGTTAACACCGGATAGGTAGATTTGTAGCGGAAAAGAAACATCTCCTGCTGCCTGACCCACCCAAGCTGCTCCGGGTGGGGGCCATTTCCCCAAAGAACCAGACTGAAGCCCAACATATCTGGACCTCGTGCAGAAGGCGGGGAGGGGGGAGCTGAAACTGGTGCAAGCACTCGAAAGCTCACGCCTTGAATAAATCTTGGTTGGTCTTAAAGATGCCACTGGACTCTGGTTTTGTTGTGCTACTTCAGACCCACACGGTGACCCATTTGAATTTATCCAAATGCTATAAAGTGTGACATTCTGTTGGGATGGCTGAAGCCCAAAGGCTGAAATGAAAGATTATCGAAGGCTGTAATGCAGCTGCCCTGAAGGGCCCAGGCTAACCTGGCCGTGTCCACCGGCAGAAGCTAAGAAGGCTTGGCCACGGCTGGTGCGTGGGGGGGGGGGGAGACCACCAAGGAGGTGCAAGATCTCTGTGCAGAGGAAGGCAATGGTCCTTAGCCTTGGGAACCCCAGGGGGCAGAGGTAGTCGGCTGCAACCTGATGACACCGAGATGAAGAAGAAGAGCTGGGTTTTTATACCCCATTTTTCGCTATCCAGAGGAGTCGCAAAGCAGCTTGCAAACACCTTTCTCTGCCTCTTCCCACAGCAGACACCTTGTGAAGTTGGTGGGGCTCTGTGAGAACTGCTCTAGGAAATCTATGACTGGCCCATGGTCACCCAGCTGGAACTGAGAGGGGTTCTCCAGATTAGAAGTTGGTTTTATACCCGGCTTTTCTCTATCCAAAGGAGCCCCAACGCAGCTTAAACACACCTTTCCCTTCCTCTCCCCACAACAGACACCCTGTGAGGATGGTGGGGCTGAGAGAGCTCTGAGTGAACTGCTCTGAGTGAACCGTTCTAGGAGAACTGTGACTAGGCCAAGCTCCCCCAGCTGCCTGCCTACAGAAGACGAGTGGGGAATCAAACCCCTTTCTCCAGGTTGAGCCCACCACTCTAACCACAACACCGTGCTAGCATTAAACTCCTACACAGAGATTTTAGGAATGCTCCTTGCCTGTATTGTCCAGGGAAGCCCGACCTCGTCAGATCTCAGAAGCAAAGCAGGGTCCGTCCTGGTTAGTCCTTGGGTGGGAGACCCCCAAGGCAGACCAGGGTTGCTATGCAGAGGCAGGCCAGGGCCTCAGCTCCATCCTCCCAAGCCCAGGGGACAGCACCTGCTGACACCAACACAGCTCTCAGGACAACGGGAGGCCATCCCACAAAGCCTTGCACAGAATTTTGAGAAGGGTCTGAGCGTAGTCGGACAAAGATGTGGGATTCAACCCTTCCTGGGTTCGATCCTACCCACGCCTCCTTGCCGCCATGACCTTCATCAGCTGAGCCTAGGCAGGGCATGACCTACCTCACAAGGTTGTTGTGAGGATAAAATGGAGGAGGGAAGGACCAGGTACACTGCTCTGGAATTCCTTGGAGGATGTGTAGGATAAAAGTGTGCCAGACCGAGTAGGCAGGTAGAAGGCCAAAGTGAATTTGGTGTCCAAGTGAGGCCAGAGAGGGCCAGAAGACGCTTTTTCCCATTATTCAGTCTTATATCAGCCCTGGAGAGGCTCTCCAATTGTCCGTTCCCACTACTTGGCAAGAACAGGTATACTACCCCGGAACATGGAAGTTCTATTTTGCTCTCATTTGCCAGTATGACTGTTCGGGATGGTTGTCTTTTTGGAGGGGGGGGGTTGAAGTTGAAGGGAGCATGCCACGTTATGAGGAACTCGAAAGGCAGGCCCTGCCCCCAAAGCCCTCCCCCCCCACACACACCATGGTGCCCTTTCAGATTAAAATGCCCTCTTCAATTATAGGGGTCACGGTTTTCTTAATCAGAGCCTGAGCCATTATTTCCATAATCACGCGGAAAATATGTTTCTCAAGCTGGCCTTCTCAGCAGTGTATCAAAGCCTTGTTCCCTTCCACCCACCCACTCACTCCCCAATTCCTTCTCCCCCACCCCCGAAAAACAACCACACTGAAGTGAACAGTTCTATTTTGCTAAATTGCCCTTACCTGTGATTAACACGCTGACCCGGCAATTCCATCTGGATGGGCTTTTGTTCCGCTTTGAAGTTTTGTTCAATAGCTCTTCTTCTTTCATTCAACCCCCCCCCCCTCCAGCATCTTCTCCCTCTGCCCCCTCCCCATGGTCTATGAGTTCTCAGAAGCCTCCGAAAAGATATGAAATATGGTGCGGGGGTGGGCTGCGTGGAATTCCTTCATAATGGGCTCAGGTGAGCCGCGGCTGGCCGAGATGGGAAGCCGTGGACCTCTCAGGTGACCTTTTACAAAATTAGGGGCTGGTCGTCTCCCCTCGCCCTCCTCTTGTTACTGACAGGAGCTGTTCTTTCCTGGGATCCTCTCTTTCTCCGATTAAAAATTCGGCAATGGAATTGGGATGGCATAGGATCATGAGTTAATCTCTGCCCTGAGACTCAATTTAGACCAATTTTGTGTAAAAACATTGATCCAGAATTGTACAATATTCGTCTCCGTAGAGAGATGGCATCTCCCCACCCACCCCCCAAACACACACCGCTTTTCAAAAGGACTATTTTCTACAGCCTGGGAGTGGAGATTACGGGGAGAGGCCCTCCTGTCTAGGATCTCCAACCTCCAGGCACGGGCTGGAGATTTCAGATTGCCCGCCATTGTAACGGCTCTCCAGGCAGCAGAGATGGGTTCACCTGGAGGAAACCTGGCCTCTTTGGAAGGGGGACTCTGTGCTGCTCTGTCCCAGGGAACTCTCTTCTCTCTCCAAATCCCCCCCCCCCCAAGGAGGCTCCTCCAGGGATTTCCCAATCTGCACCTGGCAACTCTACATCAAGCACTCGCTCAGCCAAAGAAGCACCTTCCATGAGAGCCAGTGGGGTGGGGGTAAAGAGGGTGCTTTTGCTGCTGGATTTCCCCACCCATATCAGGAAAATCTGCTTCTGACGTACACCAAAAGTGTGTGGAATGAGAACCCACGCTAGCCTGATCGTATCAGAAGCCAAGGCAGGTTAGCCCTGACTAGTATTTGAATGGCAGACCTCTAAGGCAGGGGTAGTAACCTGTGGTCCTCCAGATGTTCATGGACTACAATTCCCATGAGCCCCTGCCAGCGTGCTGGCAGGGGCTCATGGGAATTGTAGTCCATGAACATCTGGAGGACCACAGGTTGACTACCCAAGCTCTAAGGGGCACCAGGGGTGTGGCACAGACGCAGGCAAGGGCAAACCACCTCTGGGTGTCTCTCACCCGGAAAAGCTCACCAGGCCTCCATAACTCAGCAGCCGCGACTTAACGGAACTTCCGCCCCCCCCCCCCCATGCACCAGTCACGCATGGCACCTTCAGACCTGGGCCCTCAAATGCCGCGTGGGCACCGGAGTGCGGGAACCCCCCTACTCTTGAGAAGATTAACTTTCATGGGCCAAGGAAAACACGGGCAGAGAGGATTTCAAATGGTGTCCAGGCCCTGGCAGGCCATAGCTGCCGTAATTAGATTACAAATGCTCTTTTATGTTCGGCAGATAGGATGGGAGCAGCAGAGTGGGGAATGGCGAGAAAGGTTAAAGGGGGCGGGGTGACCGGCCGGGCGGCACCGTTCTCCAAGGGGGCTCATGGGTGGCTTTGGGCAGTCTAAGGAATTGTGTCCCCCACCTCACTTTTCTTTCAGAGGCTGCTACAAGCAGAGGCCAAATTTATTTATAATTACCTTTGTATACCGCTGCTCCCAGACCAGCCGGCTCACGGCGGTTCACAACATCTATTGATAAAAACACAATGAAAAACAATGAAATTATTTCCACACCACAAACAATAC
Source organism: Paroedura picta (assembly GCF_049243985.1). Classification (NCBI taxonomy): domain Eukaryota; kingdom Metazoa; phylum Chordata; class Lepidosauria; order Squamata; family Gekkonidae; genus Paroedura; species Paroedura picta. The sequence continues at coordinate 2,427,745 of NC_135379.1, forward strand.
CGGCAGCATACCTTTTATCAGATCCGACGCCCATGTTTCAGTTTGTTTGTGGATTTATTCATATTATTATTAATAATAATACATTCATAGGCTGTCCCTCCCCTCAAGCAGCAGACCGGGGGTGGCTTAGATCAGAGAACTATGGTGCCTGGAAAGCTACATTCATGAATGGAGCCTTCATCGTAAGGGAAACATCAAAAATCTCCCCAAATACCTGATTTGGGGATGGATCCAGGGGAGGACAGGGACTTCAGTGGGGTCAAATGCCATGGAGTTCACCCTGTTGTCTCCCGAGGAACAGATCTCTATAGCCTGAAGACGAGCTGTAATTCCAGAGGATCCCCAGGTCCCACCTGGAGGCTGCATCCCTATTGCCCAGAGCTGGCAACCTTATCAAAGTTGTATTTCAGACGTGGGTCTCTTTCCCCTCCCTCCTTCAGCCCCTTCTGTAGTAGCAATGGGTGAGTCTGTCCCTCTCTTGGATTTCCCAGCATTGGCAGGCAGCCCAAGAGCACCTTCAGGCCCTACAAGGACTGCTTGGGAGAAGCTCGGGGGTCCACCTGAGCTGCCGTTTTTGCGGGTGGGGGAAACCAGACCGAGCAGGGAAAAGGGCTGGGCTGAGCCGGGTGGCAGGACTCAAGAAGTCTGGGGCGGATTTCTGGAAGTGCACGAGTGCCGTGAAGGAGGGGGAGATGAGGAAAACGCTTTGGGGACATTCCATTCCCCTCTTTTCCGCTCGCTGACTACTAAACAGGGCCCAACAATGCATTTCCTTGGGAACCGAAGGCACTCAGCATTAGCAAGGGCGGCGGAAGTTGTCCTCGTTTATTCCAGGCCTCAAATCGCGGGTTGGAAATGCACCGTCGACTGGCTCATTTGGAACGTCTAACGCTTCAGGCTGGTCCAGCCTTTTGCCCATGGAGGAACCCCTGAAATAATTTTTCCGGCTTCAAGGAGACCCGGAAGTGATGTCAGGTGGCCACGCCCCCATGCCATGCCCCTGGAAGTGCCATGTCACCGGAAGTGATGTCATCACCCGCGTTGACAGGCAGGAGGGAGGAAGATGAGGAGGAAAGGCAGGGGGAGAGAAGGGGGGGCTGAAGGCTGGAGTAGGTGTGCAGGCTCCGCCCCCTCCCAGGGGCAAGAGCCACAGGAGGCTCAGCAGGGGCAGCAAAGGAAGTGGCCCCTTCTCTAGTTTGTGGCCAAGCCCATTAAGGGAAGCAGGGAAAGGCTACAGAGTCCCTCTGGAGAACCCACACAACCATGGGGGTCCACGGACCCCAGCTGGGAATCCCTTCTGCAAAAGAAATGCATTCATTTTGGAGATTTTTTCCCCTTGAATTGGAATCCGACCTTCCTCACGTGTAGCCATATCTCTGTAGCCATGGCTGAACCTTGGGGTGTGCGTTTGCAGTAAAGTTATAGCATTATAGCATTGTTTTTAAAGGGCTGGATGCATTGCAGGGAACAGCACGGCTGCTGCCATGAAAAAGGTCCTCTGCTCCTCCTTAGTCGCCAGCTATGGAAATGGCCAGTAATTGTCAGACTGCATACACCCATTCAGGACTCATGAAGCATGCTAAATGTTCTTCAGTCCTCATCTACCTTATTGGCAACGGAACCTACTTTTCTCTGCATGTGCAGTGATGCTATAGCACCACAATACTGTGCGGTCTTAAACAGAAAACACCCCAGGAGCTATAGAGCAAAACAGCCTTTCTCAACTTTTTTACTGTTGAGAACCCCCTGAAACATTCCTCAGGCTTTGAAAAACCCCAGAAATGGCACAATCCTGCAGAATATGGCTGGGAAGTAGAATTGTGGACACACCCACCCGGGGCCCCTCCCCTTCCCGCCCCCTCTGCTCCATTACTGGCCATTTTGGGAGAGTACAGGTGAGTCGACATGATCATATATGGTCATATCACCCAATAAATCAGATTGCCAATATCCAGGTGGGGCCTAGAGATCTCTCACTCTTCCGGCGGATCTCCATATGAGAGGGCTCACTTCCCCTGGAGGAGATGGCTGCTTGGGAGGGTGGGTGCTGTGGCATGGTACCCTACCGAGATCCCTCTCCTCCCCAAAACCTGCCATCCCCAGGCTCCATCCCCAAAAATCTCCGGGCATTTCTCCAACCAGAGGTGGCAACCTAGGAGACAGGTAGCCCACTGAGGGCCAGGCTGGAGCCCCCCTTCTTCCGCTTTGGTCCTTGGCCTCCCCCCTCCAGGAGAGGGACCCTCCTGCTTCCCTCTGTGTGCCCCAGAGAACGATTTTCGATTTCTGAGCAAGCCCGTTGGAGGTGTCAGGGAGGCTTTGGTGTACGGAAGGACGGCTGTCTCCCTTTCAAGAAATCAAAACAGACTGAGGAAGATTACAGCAATTAAACCAGCAGTTAGCCATTAATATGATAGATGTGGTGTCGAAAATAGCTTCCTAATCCGGTGCTTTGTGATTATTGCACCAAACATAAGAGCTCCTCTCTCCCCCTCACTCCTTTTTTCTTCTCGCTCTCTCTCTCTCTCTTTTTGGAAGGCACTGCCTGCGGTTAGTGCAAAGCTCACCACTCAGCCGGTTTCTTAATCCGCTCAGACGGTTAGCGAGTGAGCTGTCTTTTGCAGGCCTCTTTGGGCGGAGGGCTTCTCTCAGCAAGAAATGCCGCCATCTTGGGCCCAGGGGAGTGGTGCTCTGCTCCATAAACTCTGCTCAAAGGGCACCCTTGGCCTTGACGAGCTCCCTCGGCTCCCACGAGGTTGCGGGCCTGGGTGAGTGGCCAACCGCCCGGTGAAACGAGACAGCGTCCTTTACGATCTGCTTTGGCAAGTCTGCAGTCCACCAGATCATCATGAAAACGCCACGTCCTAGTTGACCCAGGAAGAAGATCCTCGAAACAGGAAAATGTATCCGGGAGTTTTGCGGCTCTCCGTTGGCTAATCGGTGGGCTCTTAACTTCTGGAGTAGTCCTTTCAGCAGCCCGTGAGATCGTGACTCCACGGAAAATCCCCACCAGGCAAGAAACGTTAACCTGCCGTCAAATGGAGGCCGAGGGATGTGCTGGTAGCTTTGCTTGGCATAGATCAGGGGTAGTCAAACGGCGGCCCTCCAGATGTCCATGGACTACAATTCCCAGGAGCCCCCTGCCAGCGAACGCTGGCAGAGGGCTCCTGGGAATTGTAGTCCATGGACATCTGGAGGGCCGCCGTTTGACTACCCCTGGCATAGATGGAAGAATGCCAGCTGTGCTACTTTTGTGAGTCGAGCCATTCTTCCAAGTCTCCTCTCAATGTTTTCAGTCAAGGGACCCCAACATGGTGCCCGGCAAGCAGGCAAGCTGGGGGGGGGGGCTTTTGCTCAACCAAGGCTTCTGATTGGCCACGGGAGGTCTGATTGGCAGCACCATTGAAAAAGCTGGCTTTGCCACCGGCCGCCCCCAAAGCACAAGGATTCTCCCCGTGCGATTGGTGGTCGTTTCACAGCTGGCTCCGCCCCACGAGAAGGCCGCTCCTCCGGTCTGGCTCGTGGGCTCATGGGCTCGGCACCTCGCCCAGACCTGCGAATCCGGCAACAAATGCATCCCTTCTCTCCTGGCTCAACTGCCTGGCGAACTCTGGACGCCTTCCCGGCCACGTTCTCCCTCCCGACTCGAAGCATTCCAATCTCCGTCGCCAATCTTGGCTGGGACTCGGAAACATGAATAAGCTTTTGCCTGTCCGGAAGCCAGCTGGCGGAGGAGCACCCCCCTCCCATGTGTGAGGATGGCAACGGCTGGACCGGATTCTTCCCGCCTGGAAAGCGGAATCAGAAGAGCTGGTCGTTGAGATGCTCCATCTCGAGCAGAGAGACGCCTGGGGAAAGGACCACATTCACGGCTAGTGTTGCCACTGGAGGTGTCATGGTTGAGAGCAGTGGCTTCTTGATTGGAGAGCTGGGCTTGATTCCCCACTCCTCATCCACATGCATGGGTGACCTTGGGCTTGTCACAGTCCTGTTAGAGCTGTTCTGACCGAGCAGCAATATCAGGGCTCTCTCAGCTCCACTTCCCTCATTGGGTGTCTGTCATGGGGAGAGGAAGGCGATTGTAAGCCACTTTGGGTAGTGAAAGGTGGGGTACAAAACCCAACTCTTCTTCTTCTGGTTCTACCAGTCTAGTCCATTTTTAACCTGCCTTCCCACCAAGGAGCTTTGAGGGGTGTCCAGGATTCTCCTGTCCTAGGTTGTCAAATTTGTCTTGGTAAATTCCTAGAGATTTGGAGATGGAGCTTGGGGAGGTGAGGATCTCCCTTACAGGCCGAAGAGCCAGGAATGTTTTGGTAACTCTTTGAAGGAAATTTTTAGGTGGGCTGCCGTGTTGGTCAGAAACAACAGAACAACGTTCGTGTCCAGGGGCACCTTGACGACCGACAAAGTTTTACTCTGAGTATAAGCTTTCATGCACATGCGCCCTGCTTCAGATCCATCGACTCAGGTGGGTCACGGTGTTCATCTGAAGCAACAGAATACAATTTGAATCCGATGGCACCTTGAAGACCCACAAAGTTCTATTCAAGGTGTGAGCTTTCGTGCACACAGGGGGTAAGTGATGAAGTGTGCATGCATACAAAATCTTATCTCCTAAACAAAGCCTTCTTGGTCTTAGACATCACCAGACTCAATCTTTTAAAGAAACGCAGGATAAATATTTATGAACGGACGAATTCCAGCCCAAGAAGAGCAAAAGGTTTTTCCCCGGCAGCCATCGTGGAGTTAATTGGCTCTA